>NC_088910.1:140906967-141522944 GCF_963576675.1 Euphorbia lathyris | reverse complement strand
AGTGATTTTCGCGCGCGCTTTTAACCTAATTTTGCATGGATTATTTTTTTTAACCTAATTTTGCATGGATTTCGACCAATTAAATTTTATTTTCTTGACCTAAATAATTAATCCTTGAAACGTAATAATAAGCTCTAATATTTAGCGGATCCAAATTCACTCGAAACGCCGAAAAACTTTCGAAAATCCGAAAAGCGGCAAATTAGGGTTAGGGTTTCGGCGTTCCGGGGTTCCATTCCCTTGGGAAACGGACCGACGGTCAAAACCCATAGCAGGACTGTGGGCCCCGCCCCGTTTGGCCAAATTCGGACGTCTAAGGTGTCAAAAACGCGATTTAGTGATTTTCGCGCGGTTTTAACCTAATGTTCAATGCATTATTATTCATTTATTTTTGTTTGATCGAATTAATGATTATTTTTACTTATCGACCTAATTAATTAATTGTTAAAATGTAACAATAATAAGCTCTAAACATTAGAGGATCAAAATTCACTTGATACGAAAAAGGGGGGGAAAACGTCTTAAATAAAAAGTGAGAAGCGTCGAATTAGGGTTAGGGTCCCGGAACCCTAGTTTCATTGGAAACGGGCCAACGGTAAAAACCCACATCCCAAAGGGCGGTGGGCCCCACCCTCGTTTGGCCTAATTCCTCCGTCTAGGGCCTCAAAAAGAAGATTTAGTGATTTACGCGCGCGCTTTTAACCTAATTTTGCATAGGTTATTTTTTTTAACCTAGTTTTGCATGGATTTCGACCAATTAAATTTTATTTTCTTGACCTAAATAATTAATCCTTGAAACATAATAATAAGCTCTAATATTTAGCGGATCCAAATTCACTCGAAACGCCGAAAAAACGTTCGAAAAAGCCGAAAAAGCGGCAAATTAGGGTTAGGGTTTCGGCGTTCCGGGGTTCCATTCCCTTGGGAAACGGACCGACGGTCAAAATCCACAGCAAGGCTGTGGGCCCCGGAACCCTAGTTTCATCGGAAACGGGCCAACGGTAAAAACCCACGGCCCAATGGGCGGTGGGCCCCACCCTCTTTTGGCCTAATTCCTCCGTCTAAGGCCTCAAAAAGCAGATTTAGTGATTTTCGCGCGCGCTTTTAACCTAATTTTGCATGGATTATTTTTTTTAACCTAATTTTGCATGGATTTCGACCAATTAAATTTTATTTTCTTGACCTAAATAATTAATCCTTGAAACGTAATAATAAGCTCTAATATTTAGCGGATCCAAATTCACTCGAAACGCCGAAAAACTTTCGAAAATCCGAAAAGCGGCAAATTAGGGTTAGGGTTTCGGCATTCCGGGGTTCCATTCCCTTGGGAAACGGACCGACGGTCAAAACCCACAGCAGTACTGTGGGCCCCCGCCCCGTTTGGCCAAATTCGGACGTCTAAGGTGTCAAAAACGCGATTTAGTGATTTTCGCGCGGTTTTAACCTAATGTTCAATGCATTATTATTTATTTATTTTTGTTTGATCAAATTAATGATTATTTTTACTTATCGACCTACTTAATTAATTGTTAAAATGTAACAATAATAAGCTCTAAACATTAGAGGATCAAAATTCACTTGATACGAAAAAGGGGGGGGAAAACGTCTTAAATAAAAAGTGAGAAGCGTCGAATTAGGGTTAGGGTCCCGGAACCCTAGTTTCATTGGAAACGGGCCAACGGTAAAAACCCACATCCCAAAGGGCGGTGGGCCCCACCCTCGTTTGGCCTAATTCCTCCGTCTAGGGCCTCAAAAAGAAGATTTAGTGATTTACGCGCGCGCTTTTAACCTAATTTTGCATAGGTTATTTTTTTTAACCTAGTTTTGCATGGATTTCGACCAATTAAATTTTATTTTCTTGACCTAAATAATTAATCCTTGAAACATAATAATAAGCTCTAATATTTAGCGGATCCAAATTCACTCGAAACGCCGAAAAAACGTTCGAAAAAGCCGAAAAGCGGCAAATTAGGGTTAGGGTTTCGGCGTTTCGGGGTTCCATTCCCTTGGGAAACGGACCGACGGTCAAAATCCACAGCAAGGCTTTGGGCCCCGGAACCCTAGTTTCATCGGAAACGGGCCAACGGTAAAAACCCACAGCCCAATGGGCGGTGGGTCCCATCCTCTTTTGGCCTAATTCCTCCGTCTAGGGCCTCAAAAAGCAGATTTAGTGATTTTCGTGCGCGCTTTTAACCTAATTTTGCATGGATTATTTTTTTTAACCTAATTTTGCATGGATTTCGACCAATTAAATTTAATTTTCTTGACCTAAATAATTAATCCTTGAAACGTAATAATAAGCTCTAATATTTAGCGGATCCAAATTCACTCGAAACGCCGAAAAACGTTCGAAAAAGCCGAAAAAACGGCAAATTAGGGTTACGGTTTGGGCGTTCCGGGGTTCCATTCTCTTGGGAAACGGACCGACGGTCAAAACCCACAGCCGCGCTGTGGGCCCCGCCCCCGTTTCGCCAAATTCGGACGTCTAGGGTGTCAAAAACGCGATTTAGTGATTTTCGCGCGGTTTTAACCTAATTTTCAATGCATTATTATTTATTTATTTTTGTTTGATCAAATTAATGATTATTTTTACTTATCGACCTAATTAATTAATTGTTAAAATGTAACAATAATAAGCTCTAAACATTAGAGGATCAAAATTCACTTGATACGGAAAAGGGGGGAAAAAACGTCTTAAATAAAAAGCGAGAAGCGTCGAATTAGGGTTAGGGTCCCGGAACCCTAGTTTCATCGGAAACGGGCCAACGGTAAAAACCCACGGCCCAATGGGCGGTGGGCCCCACCCTCTTTTGGCCTAATTCCTCCGTCTAGGGCCTCAAAAAGCAGATTTAGTGATTTTTGTGCGCGCTTTTAACCTAATTTTGCATGGATTATTTTTTTTTAACCTAATTTTGCATGGATTTCGACCAATTAAATTTTATTTTCTTGACCTAAATAATTAATCCTTGAAACGTAATAATAAGCTCTAATATTTAGCGGATCCAAATTCACTCGAAACGCCGAAAAACTTTCGAAAAAGCCGAAAAGCGGCAAATTAGGGTTAGGGTTTCGGCGTTCCGGGGTTCCATTCCCTTGGGAAACGGACCGACGGTCAAAACCCACAGCAAGACTGTGGGCCCCGCCCCCGTTTGGCCAAATTCGGACGTCTAGGGTGTCAAAAACGCGATTTAGTGATTTTCGCGCGGTTTTAACCTAATTTTCAATGCATTATTATTTATTTATTTTTGTTTGATCAAATTAATGATTATTTTTACTTATCGACCTAATTAATTAATTGTTAAAATGTAACAATAATAAGCTCTAAACATTAGAGGATCAAAATTCACTTGATACGGAAAAGGGGGGGGAAAACGTCTTAAATAAAAAGTGAGAAGCGTCGAATTAGGGTTAGGGTCCCGGAACCCTAGTTTCATTGGAAACGGGCCAACGGTAAAAACCCACATCCCAAAGGGCGGTGGGCCCCACCCTCGTTTGGCCTAATTCCTCCGTCTAGGGCCTCAAAAAGCAGATTTAGTGATTTACGCGCGCGCTTTTAACCTAATTTTGCATAGGTTATTTTTTTTTAACCTAGTTTTGCATGGATTTCGACCAATTAAATTTTATTTTCTTGACCTAAATAATTAATCCTTGAAACATAATAATAAGCTCTAATATTTAGCGGATCCAAATTCACTCGAAACGCCGAAAAACGTTCGAAAAAGCCGAAAAGCGGCAAATTAGGGTTACGGTTTGGGCGTTCCGGGGTTCCATTCCCTTGGGAAACGGACCGACGGTCAAAACCCACAACAATGCTGTGGGCCCCGCCCCCGTTTCGCCAAATTCGGACGTCTAGGGTGTCAAAAACGCGATTTAGTGATTTTCGCGCGGTTTTAACCTAATTTTCAATGCATTATTATTTATTTATTTTTGTTTGATCAAAGTAATGATTATTTTTACTTATCGACCTAATTAATTAATTGTTAAAATGTAACAATAATAAGCTCTAAACATTAGAGGATCAAAATTCACTTGATACGGAAAAGGGGGGAAAAAACGTCTTAAATAAAAAGCGAGAAGCGTCGAACTAGGGTTAGGGTCCCGGAACCCTAGTTTCATCGGAAACGGGCCAACGGTAAAAACCCACGGCCCAATGGGCGGTGGGCCCCACCCTCTTTTGGCCTAATTCCTCCGTCTAGGGCCTCAAAAAGCAGATTTAGTGATTTTTGTGCGCGCTTTTAACCTAATTTTGCATGGATTATTTTTTTTAACCTAATTTTGCATGGATTTCGACCAATTAAATTTTATTTTTTTGACCTAAATAATTAATCCTTGAAACGTAATAATAAGCTCTAATATTTAGCGGATCCAAATTCACTCGAAACGCCAAAAAACTTTCGAAAAAGCCGAAAAGCGGCAAATTAGGGTTAGGGTTTCGGCGTTCCGGGGTTCCATTCCCTTGGGAAACGGATCGACGGTCAAAACCCACAGCAAGACTGTGGGTCCCGCCCCCGTTTGGCCAAATTCGGACGTCTAGGGTGTCAAAAACGCGATTTAGTGATTTTCGCGCGGTTTTAACCTAATTTTCAATGCATTATTATTTATTTATTTTTGTTTGATCAAATTAATGATTATTTTTACTTATCGACCTAATTAATTAATTGTTAAAATGTAACAATAATAAGCTTTAAACATTAGAGGATCAAAATTCACTTGATACGGAAAAGGGGGGGAAAACGTCTTAAATAAAAAGTGAGAAGCGTCGAATTAGGGTTAGGGTCCCGGAACCCTAGTTTCATTGGAAACGGGCCAACGGTAAAAACCCACATCCCAAAGGGCGGTGGGCCCCACCCTCGTTTGGCCTAATTCCTCCATCTAGGGCCTCAAAAAGCAGATTTAGTGATTTACGCGCGCGCTTTTAACCTAATTTTGCATAGGTTATTTTTTTTAACCTAGTTTTGCATGGATTTCGACCAATTAAATTTTATTTTCTTGACCTAAATAATTAATCCTTGAAACATAATAATAAGCTCTAATATTTAGCGGATCCAAATTCACTCGAAACGCCGAAAAACGTTCGAAAAAGCCGAAAAGCGGCAATTTAGGGTTAGGGTTTCGGCGTTCCGGGGTTCCATTCCCTTGGGAAACGGACCGACGGTCAAAACCCACAGCAATGCTGTGAGCCCCGCCCCCGTTTGGCCAAATTCGGACGTCTAGGGTGTCAAAAACGCGATTTTGTGATTTTCGCGCGGTTTTAACCTAATTTTCAATGCATTATTATTTATTTATTTTTGTTTGATCAAAGTAATGATTATTTTTACTTATCGACCTAATTAATTAATTGTTAAAATGTAACAATAATAAGCTCTAAACATTAGAGGATCAAAATTCACTTGATACGGAAAAGGGGGGAAAAAACGTCTTAAATAAAAAGCGAGAAGCGTCGAACTAGGGTTAGGGTCCCGGAACCCTAGTTTCATCGGAAACGGGCCAACGGTAAAAACCCACGGCCCAATGGGCGGTGGGCCCCACCCTCTTTTGGCCTAATTCCTCCGTCTAGGGCCTCAAAAAGCAGATTTAGTGATTTTTGTGCGCGCTTTTAACCTAATTTTGCATGGATTATTTTTTTTAACCTAATTTTGCATGGATTTCGACCAATTAAATTTTATTTTTTTGACCTAAATAATTAATCCTTGAAACGTAATAATAAGCTCTAATATTTAGCGGATCCAAATTCACTCGAAACGCCAAAAAACTTTCGAAAAAGCCGAAAAGCGGCAAATTAGGGTTAGGGTTTCGGCGTTCCGGGGTTCCATTCCCTTGGGAAACGGATCGACGGTCAAAACCCACAGCAAGACTGTGGGTCCCGCCCCCGTTTGGCCAAATTCGGACGTCTAGGGTGTCAAAAACGCGATTTAGTGATTTTCGCGCGGTTTTAACCTAATTTTCAATGCATTATTATTTATTTATTTTTGTTTGATCAAATTAATGATTATTTTTACTTATCGACCTAATTAATTAATTGTTAAAATGTAACAATAATAAGCTTTAAACATTAGAGGATCAAAATTCACTTGATACGGAAAAGGGGGGGAAAACGTCTTAAATAAAAAGTGAGAAGCGTCGAATTAGGGTTAGGGTCCCGGAACCCTAGTTTCATTGGAAACGGGCCAACGGTAAAAACCCACATCCCAAAGGGCGGTGGGCCCCACCCTCGTTTGGCCTAATTCCTCCATCTAGGGCCTCAAAAAGCAGATTTAGTGATTTACGCGCGCGCTTTTAACCTAATTTTGCATAGGTTATTTTTTTTAACCTAGTTTTGCATGGATTTCGACCAATTAAATTTTATTTTCTTGACCTAAATAATTAATCCTTGAAACATAATAATAAGCTCTAATATTTAGCGGATCCAAATTCACTCGAAACGCCGAAAAACGTTCGAAAAAGCCGAAAAGCGGCAATTTAGGGTTAGGGTTTCGGCGTTCCGGGGTTCCATTCCCTTGGGAAACGGACCGACGGTCAAAACCCACAGCAATGCTGTGAGCCCCGCCCCCGTTTGGCCAAATTCGGACGTCTAGGGTGTCAAAAACGCGATTTTGTGATTTTCGCGCGGTTTTAACCTAATTTTCAATGCATTATTATTTATTTATTTTTGTTTGATCAAATTAATGATTATTTTTACTTATCGACCTAATTACTTAATTGTTAAAATGTAACAATAATAAGCTCTAAACATTAGAGGATCAAAATTCACTTGATACGGAAAAGGGGGGAAAACGTCTTAAATAAAAAGCGAGAAGCGTCGAATTAGGGTTAGGGTCCCGGAACCCTAGTTTCATCGGAAACGGGCCAACGGTAAAAACCCACAACTCAATGGACGGTGGGCCCCACCCTCTTTTGGCCTAATTCCTCCGTCTAGGGCCTCAAAAAGCGATTTAGTGATTTTCGCGCGCGCTTTTAACCTAATTTTGCATGGATTATTTTTTTTAAACCTAATTAATGAATTTCATTTCCTTAATCCAATCAGAAACAAACCAAATCACACGTTTTAAAAAAATGATTGTTTTATATTAAATTAATGAAATATAAACTAAAATACTATTTAACACTCCATGTTTATTAATAATTTTTATTTTTTTTATACTTCGTGTCTATGAATCTAGGAAGTATTAATGTTTGAACAATCAAAATACTAAAATCAGAAATTAGATTTGCCAATCTTGCTTACTAATTTCATGGTTAGATTATGAATTAGATTTGCCAATCCATGGTTAGATTATGTCCTTTTACAAATTGAATTTTGTGGTTTTATTATTATTTTACTTCATAATATACCGCTAATCACTGTTGAAAAAAAAAGCCATTTGCACTGTTTAAACGATCGAAATCGAAAACATGTTCCTATTTTTTTCCGATTAGTTATTGTTGACGGTGTTTTTGGGCCCTAAGTCATTTTTAATTGATTGGGTATATCCCAAATTAATTCAATAATATTTAAAACTAAAATGTTGAGTTTTTTTTTTTTTTTGTACAAATTGAAGTATGAAAATACTTAAATTAATTTTTTTTTTTGTTTGAACATAAATTAGGTTCAGTTTTTTTGTTAGACTGGTATTTTTTGGAATAATCGAACCGATAACCGAATGCAGAACAAGGAAAATTTGATAACCGAACTGAACCAAAATATTAAAATAATCGAATCAAATACGAATTTCGGTTCGGTTATTGGTTCAATCATCGATTTTTGGACTTTTTGCTCACCCCTAATTCCTTTTACAATGGCCACGCAACTTTAAATTTATCTTGATAAATTTACTTTGATGACTCCAAAAGTAAAAAAGTCACTAAAAAGATAACATGGCTTCACGACAGCACCAGTCAACTTTCACCACTAATCGAAATGACACGTGACTATTACCTAGCTAACCAAAACGGCACGTGGCTGCCACTTAGTGAAAGCAAAATAACTTCAATGTCTCGTTTTGGTCTAATTTCGTCGTCTACGACCTCGAAAGTTCAATTTATTGATTTTCACACCATCTTAACATAATTTTACATGAATTATTTTTTATTTTCTTTGACACAATGAATGGATTTCAACCATTAGTTTTACTTTTTGACCTGATTAATGGTTGAAATGTAATAATAAGCTTGCTCTTAGAGGATCCAAATTCACTTGATACCGAAATTAAAACATTTAAAAAAAATCATCCGATCAAGCATTACGTTAAAAAAAAAGCAACGCATGTGCAATTAGGGTTTAATTTTGAACCATTAATTTGAAATGTTTAAAGTTCAGGTTTTGAATATTTGGTTTGAGATCAAAACAGTAAAAAAATGAACTTTTTAGGAATATAAAAAAAAACGAAAAGTGTCAAATTCGAATTAGGATTTCGATGTCTCGGAATGTTAAATTTTTTATTGTTTTGGAAATTTTATTTTTTTAATTTGGAACTTATTATAAAATTGTATGATTGGAATGTGCTTATAGTCAAAATCGAAATTAATAGGTATATATATGTATATATAGTTTTAACTTTTTAAAACTTTATCCCAATATAAAAGTAACATTCTTCAGACTTTGTTCTCCGTATGTTTATATTTTAATATTAATGAAGTATATATGGAAAAAGCTGATCCTAGCAGATTAAAAGCTGCTAAAGTAAATAAATGGCCTTGCTTTCAGGGACAACTTTATTTTTATATTCCTTCCTCACCAATTATGCAGTAGTAGATTTTTTCCCACTGGATCAAACATTAAATTTTAGGTATAATACACATTTGAATATCCAAACTGAAGCTTAAAAGTTAATTATGACATTAAACTATCAAAATCATCAACCAGACTCTGAACTAAGTAAAAATCATTAATTAAATCCTTATTTTAAGCAAAAATTATCATTTGAGTCCTCTCGAAAATAATTAAGTTGAACAGTTTCAGACTTTCTTCCCTAAATTCAATTTAAACCAACACAGATATCATTATAGTCCATATCAAATAATCAGAGTTTCTATTTTAGGATAATATAAGGACTCAATTGATGATTTTTGCTTAACTCGAGAGTTTAATTGATGATTTTGATAGTTTAAGGTACTAATTAAGTTTGATGATTTAGTTTAAGAGTTAAAATGAGTATTGTGCCTAAATTTTATTTGGAATAATTTATTACATTTATTTAGATCTGTTTATTGCAATTTTCATCTATAAATGAAATCAATTTGTGCATAATTTAATTGAACCTAATCCACCCACTTCATGCATTTGATTAATGTGTTAATAATGAAAAAGATAGTCATATCTGTACAAGTTAAAAAATATTGCTGAAAAGAATAACAATGATATAAACAATAGAGCAAGTCACAGAAATTAAAACATGAAATTAATAATTGATTGGTCAGATTAAATGTGTGTTTCAGTCATAATTTTGGGCAGTTGTGTCCATGTCTTGCAGTACCTTTTTTTCAAAATTAACTTTTTAGCAGAACTGGCACAAAAAGAGAGATGGGAACGTTATAAAGGGGTGAATTGTGATTGGTATTTTCTAGTTTAATGGCATTTTACATTCCATTTAGATCCTCAAACTGAAGCTTTAAAGTCAATTAGGACACTAAACTATCAAAAGCATCAATTAGGTCTATACAGAGAAATTTGTTGTCAACTCCAAAGATATCCCTTTGGCGTACCTAGATCCTAAATTCCCATAATTCATTGTTGCTTCTGTTTTTAACTAAATTCTGGGTTTTATTTGTTGCTTCTATAAGGTATTAAAATGATCTTAAAATTTGTAGGAAAGTATCAATTTAGCCTAACGTATAAAATAGTACTATTTCAGACTCAACCTTTGTAAATTGGTATTAATTTTGTTATGGGTAACAAGCTGTGGACTAAATTGGTACCATTTCACAAACGTTGATATATCAAGTTCTATTATCTAGAATTAAATTGTTACCGATTAAATTGGTTCTGTTTCATAAACGTTGAGAGTGAAATGATATTATTCTTTACATTGTGATAAATTGGCAAATTTAAGGATAAGGGCAAATTTATCTCTAAATTTTCAAGGAAAGTGCGGATTTATTACATGATACATTAATTAATTAATGTTTAAATATTTAATTGTTCAATGGATCCAAATTGAAAAAGTTATTGATTGATGTGACACTTCCTTAAAATTAGTATCCAATGATTAGAGTAATGATGAATTTGTAAAAGTAGAGATTGATTTATGGGAGACAAAACTAGTAACGATGAACTTGTCTTTTCTTAAAAATAGAGATTGATTTATGGAAGACAAACCTATGAGAATTAGGAAAGTTGATGGGGACATTAAGAAGGATTGGATAGAGTACAAAGTAATATTAGTTATTACTTATTAATTAAAATTAAGTGGATTTTTGCATAATGCATGCAGGAATGAAAAATGAGTAATTTTATTTGTGAGGGGTCCAAATATATTTCCAGAATTACATACAAATGAAGAAAAGGAAAACACAACAGAAGAAAATTATATAAAAAAACATGAAAATCATTAAACCACACTTTTAAAGTCGGTTAAAAATCCCAGATTTTTCTACAACATTTAAATCTAATTATCGGGGTTAAAAATCCTAATAATCCTCCATCAAATCAAGCCAATTGCACACAGTGCTGCCTTTATCCCCCCTCCTCCATATCCTTATGTATATCAGCCCAATCATAACTATTCTGCTGCTTCTTTATCTTCACCTTTTTATTATTTAACTTCAGTTTTATTCATAGTCTTCTCCTTTTCTTTTGTACTCTAGAAATCTATGTTTATATTATATTGTGTCTTTCCTTGAATAATAAGGAAGCTGACTTACAAATTTAGATAAAGGAATAAATCAAATTTTTATTATAGACTTAAGGAATATACCAATTCGAATAATCAAACGGTAAAATCAATTTGAACATTGATGTGTTAAAAGAATTTCCTTGAGCAGCTAAATTATTGTGATGATAAGGAAAAAAAATACAGTCACGGTCAAATCTTGTTATTATCCTATAACTTCAAAATGGAAGTTGGTGTCAAATGGAGTAAAGTGCTTAAACAAATTTTTAACAAATTGGTGTTTATTACCATCCAGTTAAATCCAGATTCGAGCCAGAAGTCCCCATCAAGGGGTGGATCCGTTAACTTATCCAATTAACTGTTTTTTCCCTGCAAAAAATATTAAATGTTGTCCAAGACGAATGATCTCCTAACTCATATAGTTAAAAACTTGTCGCAACAGTGGGATTGTCTCTAATTATGTGTGATAGATGCATAAGGTGTTCTAACTTAATGAACAAAAAAATGAATGCATAAGACGTCCCCTAAGTGCACGAGGTCTCTTCACAGCTTGAACAAATGCAGCTATCTCTTTCTGTTTCTTCCAATACCCCAAACAAATGAGCAGCAAAACACAAAATCAGAATCTCAATAGCCCAACTGATTTACCCAGAAATGGTATTATGTTCCATTCAGACTTCAATATTATTATAGGTGCCTAAAGGACAAAACTCTTCATGTCCACATTGGAATCAACAATAAACCTAAAGGACAAAACTCTTCATGTCCACATTGGAATCAACAATAAAGCAAGATGTATACGTAAAATAAATTTTTTACTAACTAAAGCAACATTAAACATACATGGTATAACAGCAGGACTGAAAAAGATATATGATATTGCAGAAGCATCTCATGATAAAAACTAATTTTACCAAATCATAATAACAACTTCAGATGCATAAAACTAAAATTTAAACACCAAAATGATGGATGTCAATTCTTTTAACTTCCATTTTCAAGTTGGAAGGTGAATGACAAAATCCATTTTCTCCAAAACCAATTTAAATCCCTGTCTAATTGATCAAGGATCCTAAAGATGAGTAAAAGATGTTTTAATGGATTTTAAATGATGGATGTCAATAAAAGATTGAGAAATCAATGAAGGATCTTAAATTGCAGTGGTTTAAGTCTAAAAAAACTATTCCTTTGTCCGGTACGATACATGATAAACTAGGACAGATACAATATATACAAATATCGGAAAGTTATCCAGGATTGAGGAAGAAATTAAGGGTGACCCTTATAAGCTAAGATCAATTCAATCCAAATTGAACTTTGGACTTCAACTTCAGTCTTGAATCGGTAAATCTTGACAGATTAATCCAAAATCATCACTTTTAACAGACAATTTATAAATATAGGCCAATTTGACAAAAATTGCCAACTTGAAAGCTAAGTTGATATATAATGCATAAGATAACAGGCTAAATTTAGCCTGACTACCAACTTTAAGGTCAATTTTGACCCTTAATTCACCGTAAATATAAATGCAGCCTAAGGAGCTCTCCATAAAATTTATGTTTGATAGCTCTTAAATTTATCTCTTATTGACATATGGTATACAAGGAAAGATTTGATGAACTTTTCTCTAGACAAATCTACCAACAAGGAAACTGATACAATTAGCTTTTCTTAATAAAAGGTTATAATTCTATGTCAAGTCAAGTAAATGAAATTTGACAAAAATGTGCACAAGCTTCTACATACTTATCATTTAGAGACACAATGACACATGACATGAGCAATTGCAATAATCAGCATGTGAGCAGACCAAATACGTTTTTACACTTATGGTAAAAAAACATGATGAAACAGCATATAGTTCGGTCTTACTACCAGATAACATCATTTCAGTAAGAGAGAACAACAGTGGCTGGAATTGATACTTTTGCATCATCACGACCACTTTCACCATAAAAGGAAAAAATGTCAACTACCTGATAACATCATCCATAATGGCAATGAATAGTGGAGTGGAACTTAAGGTAAAGCCTCATTAAAACTTATGGTTAACCCGCAGTCAGTTCCAACATTGACAAAATAATGCTCTGCAGGAGAACATATCGCAAAAGAGTTAAAGTTTATAAAACGAAAAGCTTCTGCCACAATTGAAGTAGTGATTGAGAACTGATTACCATAAATATGTATGGCCAATTACTCAAATCCAAAGATTTGCCATCATCAATCTCCATTTGGCCCTTTAAAGGACAAAGTCAGCCAATGTACAGATATTGCTTCATATCATCTTCTGGTATGTTAAGAATTTCTACAACAGACTAAAAGCCGGGATGCATCCACCTCCAAAACGATACATATAAGATCAATACTCAAGAAACAGAGGAAAGAGGCATACTATGGTTCCCATTTGCTGGTAAAGAATGTGTAATTCTTCCAATCAACAATCTCACCTTCCCAGAAGGTCACTACCTACCAATTGCCATTGAGAGCATGTAAATGACATTAAGTAATAAATGGAAGACAATATTCTGCTTCACATAACATATTGTCTGATGGGGCGCATGCGAACTCTGACTACAAGTTAAGCATCTTTCAAATTAACTTCATAGATGGGGGTACATTTAGGCAATTCAACATTGCAATACCTTCAATATCCGACAATATGCAAGAGCATAGAAGTGGCAGTGCTAAAACCACAAGTTTTATACAACATTCTTACCACCAATTGTCATAGATAATATGTTATATTCAATTGGGGTGGAAGGCAGGCATTAACACCAATGATAACATTTTACTCATCACAATGTCATACTCAACCTCTAGCAATATGAAATTACTAACCAAATCAACTCATGGAAAAGAGCATTAAACCGAATATGCAGCATGAATCACTTCGAAGACAATAGACAAGTATGAAATGAAAACTAATTAATAAATTTATCCCCAACTTTCCATGAAACCTAGGATAGCCTCCCAAACCAAGGCCAACTAGAAAACAATAAAGAAGCAGTACAACATAGGTTGGAGAGAAATCCAGATGTAGAAGTAACTACAGCTGTAACCAGAAATCCCTTTATGATCAAGTACACAGCCAAAAAACAACATTAGATAGAAAACTACAATTGGATCATCTGCCAAAATTTCACATTAATGTCTTTCATTTTAATGTCTTTCATGTTCTTTTACATTTTGGTAAAAATGAAACAAAGAACCTTGAGTATATGGAATATGAATATGAGGAAGAGACCAAAAACAATGGTTTCTAATTCAAAAGCTCTACAAGTCGAAATAGGCAAACAACATTTGCATCTTCATTTCAATTAAGAGGCTAAATCTACAAATCTGATATTACAATATGATATTACAAATCTGACATCATTTAAAGACCAACCATATCTTATTCCTAATTTGATTCTTAACCATTCTCCAATCACTTCACTATATTCTGCAACACAATCACTGGGCAACAAATATAGCCTCTAGTTCCTTAATATTATCTCTGATTCACTAACGTAAAACAATCAATTTGTTCCAATTGAGAAATCAAGCCACAGACATTGTTAATCGATATGGTTAGGTTAGGGATGAAAAAACTCACCAAGTAAGAGATAAGCCGATCAAAGGTTTTCTCGTGAGGCTTCTTCTTCTTCAAGGTAAAAATTAGAAAATCGGTAATTTAAGAACAGACTTAATAAAATTGATTACAGAGTATGAATTTAGAGAAGAAGCATACAAAATTCCGATAGATAGCATCAGGTTTGGAGAGATGGGAAGATACAAAAATCAGCTTCTCTACCACATATTCTAAAAGCATCTGGAGAATAATGGATTGCAGATAAGTGGAAATCGAGATCGAAGTGAGGCGGAGCGACCTGATCTTTTGCCAGTTGCCAAATCTGGACTCTTCAAATTCACCAAAATTGAAGCGGAAGATGGAAATGAGATTTCTGCTTGGGAAGATGGAAGAAATTGAAGCGGCAAGGGAAAAGCTACTTTCCCAAAATTGAGCGGCAACCAAAAGGTGAAATGCAAAAAAATGGGCGGCAAGGCAAAAAGGGGAAAATGAGATTTTCAAGTGAATTTGGTTATTTTGTATATATAAGCTTTTGGTTATTTTGTAAAACGTTAAGTTTAAATTCGTATTATTTTGTAAACGTTAAGCTTATATTGGTGCTATTTTGTACGTGAGGCCTAAATTGATGCTATATTGTAAACGTTAAGCTTAAATTGATATTATGTTGTAAACATTAAGCCTATATTGGTGCTATTTTGAACGTTGGGTCTAAATTGGTACTTCCCTAAAAATTTTAGGCCTATTTTGGGATTTTATCCTTTTTTTAATAACAAAAAAATTAAGTAATAATAAAAATCAAATTAAGCAATAAAAGACATAGTTAGTTTATCTTTAAAAAGTATAATTTGTCTTTTTCTATTTGTCAATGATTGAGTTTGTCTTTTTATAATTACAATGCATTTATTACTAACTTTTAAGTAATGATAGTGAAGTGAAAGAGAGAGAAAAGGATGATGGGTGTATAATGATTAGTTGTCTTTTTAATGTAAAAGTCATGAATTAATTAGGTCAAATCAACCACTAAGATTAATAGTTGAAATCTATTAATTAGGTAAAAAAATTCAAACATAATTCATAAAAAAATTCAATAAAAATCATTAGTTTTATTTATGAATTATTTTTCATGAATTATTTTTTATCTAATTAATAGTTAGTTTTACTTCTTGACCTAATTAATCAATGGTTGAAATATAATAATAAGCTAATTTTTAGAGGATCCAAATTCACGCATGATACCGAAAAAAATATAAAATTACTCATAAAAAGACGTCTTCTGACATACAAAAATACCCCTAATGTTTACAGCTAGGAGCAATTTTACCTCTAACGTCTAAAATGGTGCAATTTTACTCTAAAGTTTGACAAGTTGAGTCAATTTCAAACATTATTGAAAAACACAGATATTTTGTTCTTTATTCTGCGTCAATTATATATCAGTTTGTTTTAAAAAAAGATTTCATATTTTTGGGATTTAATAAAAATATTGTAGGTTAACATTTATTAATTTAGCGAAATATTTTGAATTTTTTTTTTATCCAACTCCTAAAGTAGATAGTATATTTTTTAATTTTTTTCCACATATAATAATATGTTTATGATCTGTCACTAATGAATGATAAAATGACTCACATATGAAATGTAGATGACAAGATTCACGACCAATGAGACATCTTGATGAATTATTTCTAAAATTGATCCAACTTGACAACGCTAATGGTAAAATTACTCTTGACTGCCAACGTTATGGGTAAAATTGCACCATTTTAAACGTTAGGGGTAAAATTGATCCTAGATGTAAACGTTAGGGGTATTTTTGTACCTTATCCCAAAAATTTACAAAAAGAGGTATTTGCTTTGTGTAGTTTAAAAATTATATTATCGTGACATTAACACGAAAAAAGAGCAATCTAGAACAACGAAAAAAAGTGATTTTATAAATTATCCTTTATATAAATTCTTGCTTTACAAATTATTATTATTATTATTTGACAAAAAAAAAAAGTAACCAGAGATTTCAAACTTCACAAAATCTCATAATCCTTTAATTGAAACTTCATAAATTTCAGAATTATTCCTACAGCGGCAGACGATATGCAATGCTTTATGACACATGTGTCCAAATTCCTGCCATCCATGGACAACACAATTAATCATAATCATCAATAAAGTATATACCCAAACAAGTCTTTTCCCACAATTCATCACATTGTCCTTTTTTTTTCTATTTATACAAATACAATATGATTATCCCATTTATAGCTCATTTTTAGGGAAAACTAAATAGAGGATATTCCATTCATCCAATAAATATAATAAATAATACAAGGGATAAGGTGTATCAGGAGCAATCTTACCTCTAACGTTGGTAATAAAAAACCATTTTATCCCATAACATTGATAAATTGGGTTAATTTGAGAAATAATTCATCAAACTGTCTTCTCTGTCATTAAATTTATTGTCTACACTTCACATATGCGTCATTTCATCACAAATTAGTAATAGATCACATCCAAAGGGCGGTGGACTCCACCCTCTTTTGGCCTAATTCCGCCGTTTAGGGCCTCAAAAAGCCGATTTAGTGATTTTCACGCGCGCTTTTAACCTAATTTTTCATGGATTTCAACCAATTAAATTTTATGTTTTGACCTAATTAATTAATTCTTGAAATGTAATAATAAGCTCTAATATTTAGCGGATCCAAATTCACTTGAAACCGAAAAAATGTTCAAAAAAACCGAAAAGCGACAAATTAGGGTTAGGGTTTCGGCGTTCTGGGATTCCATTTCCATCGGAAACAGACCGACGGTCAAAACCCACAGCTAAGCTGTGGGCCCCACCCCCGTTTGGCCAAATTCGGACATCTAGGGTCTCAAAAATGCGATTTACGGATTTTCGCGCGGTTTTAACCTAATTTTCCATTCAATATTATTTATTTATTTTTGTTTGACCTAATTAATTTTTATTTTTACTTCTTGACCTAATTAATTAATAGTTCGGTCTTACTACCAGATAACATCATTTCAGTAAGAGAGAACAACAGTGGCTGGAATTGATACTTTTGCATCATCACGACCACTTTCACCATAAAAGGAAAAAATGTCAACTACCTGATAACATCATCCATAATGGCACTGAATAGTGGAGTGGAACTTAAGGTAAAGCCTCATTAAAACTTATGGTTAACCCGCAGTCAGTTCCAACATTGACAAAATAATGCTCTGCAGGAGAACATATCGCAAAAGAGTTAAAGTTTATAAAACGAAAAGCTTCTGCCACAATTGAAGTAGTGATTGAGAACTGATTACCATAAATATGTATGGCCAATTACTCAAATCCAAAGATTTGCCATCATCAATCTCCATTTGGCCCTTTAAAGGACAAAGTCAGCCAATGTACAGATATTGCTTCATATCATCTTCTGGTATGTTAAGAATTTCTACAACAGACTAAAAGCCGGGATGCATCCACCTCCAAAACGATACATATAAGATCAATACTCAAGAAACAGAGGAAAGAGGCATACTATGGTTCCCATTTGCTGGTAAAGAATGTGTAATTCTTCCAATCAACAATCTCACCTTCCCAGAAGGTCACTACCTACCAATTGCCATTGAGAGCATGTAAATGACATTAAGTAATAAATGGAAGACAATATTCTGCTTCACATAACATATTGTCTGATGGGGCGCATGCGAACTCTGACTACAAGTTAAGCATCTTTCAAATTAACTTCATAGATGGGGGTACATTTAGGCAATTCAACATTGCAATACCTTCAATATCCGACAATATGCAAGAGCATAGAAGTGGCAGTGCTAAAACCACAAGTTTTATACAACATTCTTACCACCAATTGTCATAGATAATATGTTATATTCAATTGGGGTGGAAGGCAGGCATTAACACCAATGATAACATTTTACTCATCACAATGTCATACTCAACCTCTAGCAATATGAAATTACTAACCAAATCAACTCATGGAAAAGAGCATTAAACCGAATATGCAGCATGAATCACTTCGAAGACAATAGACAAGTATGAAATGAAAACTAATTAATAAATTTATCCCCAACTTTCCATGAAACCTAGGATAGCCTCCCAAACCAAGGCCAACTAGAAAACAATAAAGAAGCAGTACAACATAGGTTGGAGAGAAATCCAGATGTAGAAGTAACTACAGCTGTAACCAGAAATCCCTTTATGATCAAGTACACAGCCAAAAAACAACATTAGATAGAAAACTACAATTGGATCATCTGCCAAAATTTCACATTAATGTCTTTCATTTTAATGTCTTTCATGTTCTTTTACATTTTGGTAAAAATGAAACAAAGAACCTTGAGTATATGGAATATGAATATGAGGAAGAGACCAAAAACAATGGTTTCTAATTCAAAAGCTCTACAAGTCGAAATAGGCAAACAACATTTGCATCTTCATTTCAATTAAGAGGCTAAATCTACAAATCTGATATTACAATATGATATTACAAATCTGACATCATTTAAAGACCAACCATATCTTATTCCTAATTTGATTCTTAACCATTCTCCAATCACTTCACTATACTCTGCAACACAATCACTGGGCAACAAATATAGCCTCTAGTTCCTTAATATTATCTCTGATTCACTAACGTAAAACAATCAATTTGTTCCAATTGAGAAATCAAGCCACAGACATTGTTAATCGATATGGTTAGGTTAGGGATGAAAAAACTCACCAAGTAAGAGATAAGCCGATCAAAGGTTTTCTCGTGAGGCTTCTTCTTCTTCAAGGTAAAAATTAGAAAATCGGTAATTTAAGAACAGACTTAATAAAATTGATTACAGAGTATGAATTTAGAGAAGAAGCATACAAAATTCCGATAGATAGCATCAGGTTTGGAGAGATGGGAAGATACAAAAATCAGCTTCTCTACCACATATTCTAAAAGCATCTGGAGAATAATGGATTGCAGATAAGTGGAAATCGAGATCGAAGTGAGGCGGAGCGACCTGATCTTTTGCCAGTTGCCAAATCTGGACTCTTCAAATTCACCAAAATTGAAGCGGAAGATGGAAATGAGATTTCTGCTTGGGAAGATGGAAGAAATTGAAGCGGCAAGGGAAAAGCTACTTTCCCAAAATTGAGCGGCAACCAAAAGGTGAAATGCAAAAAAATGGGCGGCAAGGCAAAAAGGGGAAAATGAGATTTTCAAGTGAATTTGGTTATTTTGTATATATAAGCTTTTGGTTATTTTGTAAAACGTTAAGTTTAAATTCGTATTATTTTGTAAACGTTAAGCTTATATTAGTGCTATTTTGTACGTGAGGCCTAAATTGATGCTATATTGTAAACGTTAAGCTTAAATTGATATTATGTTTTAAACATTAAGCCTATATTGGTGCTATTTTGAACGTTGGGTCTAAATTGGTACTTCCCTAAAAATTTTAGGCCTATTTTGGGATTTTATCCTTTTTTTAATAACAAAAATATTAAGTAATAATAAAAATCAAATTAAGCAATAAAAGACATAGTTAGTTTATCTTTAAAAAGTATAATTTGTCTTTTTCTATTTGTCAATGATTGAGTTTGTCTTTTTATAATTACAATGCATTTATTACTAACTTTTAAGTAATGATAGTGAAGTGAAAGAGAGAGAAAATGATGATGGGTGTATAATGATTAGTTGTCTTTTTAATGTAAAAGTCATGAATTAATTAGGTCAAATCAACCACTAAGATTAATAGTTGAAATCTATTAATTAGGTAAAAAAATTCAAACATAATTCATAAAAAAATTCAATAAAAATCATTAGTTTTATTTATGAATTATTTTTCATGAATTATTTTTTATCTAATTAATAGTTAGTTTTACTTCTTGACCTAATTAATCAATGGTTGAAATATAATAATAAGCTAATTTTTAGAGGATCCAAATTCACGCATGATACCGAAAAAAATATAAAATTACTCATAAAAAGACGTCTTCTGACATACAAAAATACCCCTAATGTTTACAGCTAGGAGCAATTTTACCTCTAACGTCTAAAATGGTGCAATTTTACTCTAAAGTTTGACAAGTTGAGTCAATTTCAAACATTATTGAAAGACACAGATATTTTGTTCTTTATTCTGCGTCAATTATATATCAGTTTGTTTTAAAAAAAGATTTCATATTTTTGGGATTTAATAAAAATATTGTAGGTTAACATTTATTAATTTAGCGAAATATTTTGAATTTTTTTTTTATCCAACTCCTAAAGTAGATAGTATATTTTTTAATTTTTTTCCACATATAATAATATGTTTATGATCTGTCACTAATGAATGATAAAATGACTCACATATGAAATGTAGATGACAAGATTCACGACCAATGAGACATCTTGATGAATTATTTCTAAAATTGATCCAACTTGACAACGCTAATGGTAAAATTACTCTTGACTGCCAACGTTATGGGTAAAATTGCACCATTTTAAACGTTAGGGGTAAAATTGATCTTAGATGTAAACGTTAGGGGTATTTTTGTACCTTATCCCAAAAATTTACAAAAAGAGGTATTTGCTTTGTGTAGTTTAAAAATTATATTATCGTGACATTAACACGAAAAAAGAGCAATCTAGAACAACGAAAAAAAGTGATTTTATAAATTATCCTTTATATAAATTCTTGCTTTACAAATTATTATTATTATTATTTGACAAAAAAAAAAAGTAACCAGAGATTTCAAACTTCACAAAATCTCATAATCCTTTAATTGAAACTTCATAAATTTCAGAATTATTCCTACAGCGGCAGACGATATGCAATGCTTTATGACACATGTGTCCAAATTCCTGCCATCCATGGACAACACAATTAATCATAATCATCAATAAAGTATATACCCAAACAAGTCTTTTCCCACAATTCATCACATTTTGTCCTTTTTTTTTCTATTTATACAAATACAATATGATTATCCCATTTATAGCTCATTTTTAGGGAAAACTAAATAGAGGATATTCCATTCATCCAATAAATATAATAAATAATACAAGGGATAAGGTGTATCAGGAGCAATCTTACCTCTAACGTTGGTAATAAAAAACCATTTTATCCCATAACATTGATAAATTGGGTTAATTTGAGAAATAATTCATCAAACTGTCTTCTCTGTCATTAAATTTATTGTCTACACTTCACATATGCGTCATTTCATCACAAATTAGTAATAGATCACATCCAAAGGGCGGTGGACTCCACCCTCTTTTGGCCTAATTCCGCCGTTTAGGGCCTCAAAAAGCCGATTTAGTGATTTTCACGCGCGCTTTTAACCTAATTTTTCATGGATTTCAACCAATTAAATTTTATGTTTTGACCTAATTAATTAATTCTTGAAATGTAATAATAAGCTCTAATATTTAGCGGATCCAAATTCACTTGAAACCGAAAAAATGTTCAAAAAAACCGAAAAGCGACAAATTAGGGTTAGGGTTTCGGCGTTCTGGGATTCCATTTCCATCGGAAACAGACCGACGGTCAAAACCCACAGCTAGGCTGTGGGCCCCACCCCCGTTTGGCCAAATTCGGACATCTAGGGTCTCAAAAATGCGATTTACGGATTTTCGCGCGGTTTTAACCTAATTTTCCATTCAATATTATTTATTTATTTTTGTTTGACCTAATTAATTTTTATTTTTACTTCTTGACCTAATTAATTAATAGTTCGGTCTTACTACCAGATAACATCATTTCAGTAAGAGAGAACAACAGTGGCTGGAATTGATACTTTTGCATCATCACGACCACTTTCACCATAAAAGGAAAAAATGTCAACTACCTGATAACATCATCCATAATGGCACTGAATAGTGGAGTGGAACTTAAGGTAAAGCCTCATTAAAACTTATGGTTAACCCGCAGTCAGTTCCAACATTGACAAAATAATGCTCTGCAGGAGAACATATCGCAAAAGAGTTAAAGTTTATAAAACGAAAAGCTTCTGCCACAATTGAAGTAGTGATTGAGAACTGATTACCATAAATATGTATGGCCAATTACTCAAATCCAAAGATTTGCCATCATCAATCTCCATTTGGCCCTTTAAAGGACAAAGTCAGCCAATGTACAGATATTGCTTCATATCATCTTCTGGTATGTTAAGAATTTCTACAACAGACTAAAAGCCGGGATGCATCCACCTCCAAAACGATACATATAAGATCAATACTCAAGAAACAGAGGAAAGAGGCATACTATGGTTCCCATTTGCTGGTAAAGAATGTGTAATTCTTCCAATCAACAATCTCACCTTCCCAGAAGGTCACTACCTACCAATTGCCATTGAGAGCATGTAAATGACATTAAGTAATAAATGGAAGACAATATTCTGCTTCACATAACATATTGTCTGATGGGGCGCATGCGAACTCTGACTACAAGTTAAGCATCTTTCAAATTAACTTCATAGATGGGGGTACATTTAGGCAATTCAACATTGCAATACCTTCAATATCCGACAATATGCAAGAGCATAGAAGTGGCAGTGCTAAAACCACAAGTTTTATACAACATTCTTACCACCAATTGTCATAGATAATATGTTATATTCAATTGGGGTGGAAGGCAGGCATTAACACCAATGATAACATTTTACTCATCACAATGTCATACTCAACCTCTAGCAATATGAAATTACTAACCAAATCAACTCATGGAAAAGAGCATTAAACCGAATATGCAGCATGAATCACTTCGAAGACAATAGACAAGTATGAAATGAAAACTAATTAATAAATTTATCCCCAACTTTCCATGAAACCTAGGATAGCCTCCCAAACCAAGGCCAACTAGAAAACAATAAAGAAGCAGTACAACATAGGTTGGAGAGAAATCCAGATGTAGAAGTAACTACAGCTGTAACCAGAAATCCCTTTATGATCAAGTACACAGCCAAAAAACAACATTAGATAGAAAACTACAATTGGATCATCTGCCAAAATTTCACATTAATGTCTTTCATTTTAATGTCTTTCATGTTCTTTTACATTTTGGTAAAAATGAAACAAAGAACCTTGAGTATATGGAATATGAATATGAGGAAGAGACCAAAAACAATGGTTTCTAATTCAAAAGCTCTACAAGTCGAAATAGGCAAACAACATTTGCATCTTCATTTCAATTAAGAGGCTAAATCTACAAATCTGATATTACAATATGATATTACAAATCTGACATCATTTAAAGACCAACCATATCTTATTCCTAATTTGATTCTTAACCATTCTCCAATCACTTCACTATATTCTGCAACACAATCACTGGGCAACAAATATAGCCTCTAGTTCCTTAATATTATCTCTGATTCACTAACGTAAAAACCCACGGCCCAATGGGCGGTGGGGCCCCACCCTCTTTTGGCCTAATTCCTCCGTCTAGGGCCTCAAAAAGCAGATTTAGTGATTTTCGCGCGCGCTTTTAACCTAATTTTGCATGGATTATTTTTTTTTAACCTAATTTTGCATGGATTTCGACCAATTAAATTTTATTTTCTTGACCTAAATAATTAATCCTTGAAACGTAATAATAAGCTCTAATATTTAGCGGATCCAAATTCACTCGAAACGCCGAAAAACTTTCGAAAAAGCCGAAAAGCGGCAAATTAGGGTTAGGGTTTCGGCGTTCCGGGGTTCCATTCCCTTGGGAAACGGACCGACGGTCAAAACCCACAGTAAAACTGTGGGCCCCGCACCCGTTTGGCCAAATTCGGACGTCTAGGGTGTCAAAAACGCGATTTAGTGATTTTCGCGCGGTTTTAACCTAATTTTCAATGCATTTTTATTTATTTATTTTTGTTTGATCAAATTAATGATTATTTTTACTTATCGACCTAATTAATTAATTGTTAAAATGTAACAATAATAAGCTCTAAACATTAGAGGATCAAAATTCACTTGATACGGAAAAGGGGGGAAAAAACGTCTTAAATAAAAAGCAAGAAGCGTCGAATTAGGGTTAGGGTCCCGGAACCCTAGTTTCATCGGAAACGGGCCAACGGTAAAAACCCACGGCCCAATGGGCGGTGGGCCCCACCCACTTTTGGCCTAATTCCTCCGTCTAGGGCCTCAAAAAGCAGATTTAGTGATTTTCGCGCGCGCTTTTAACCTAATTTTGCATGGATTATTTTTTTTAACCTAATTTTGCATGGATTTCGACCAATTAAATTTTATTTTCTTGACCTAAATAATTAATCCTTGAAACGTAATAATAAGCTCTAATATTTAGCGGATCCAAATTCACTCGAAACGCCGAAAAACTTTCGAAAATCCGAAAAGCGGCAAATTAGGGTTAGGGTTTCGGCGTTCCGGGGTTCCATTCCCTTGGGAAACGGACCGACGGTCAAAACCCATAGCAGGACTGTGGGCCCCGCCCCGTTTGGCCAAATTCGGACGTCTAAGGTGTCAAAAACGCGATTTAGTGATTTTCGCGCGGTTTTAACCTAATGTTCAATGCATTATTATTCATTTATTTTTGTTTGATCGAATTAATGATTATTTTTACTTATCGACCTAATTAATTAATTGTTAAAATGTAACAATAATAAGCTCTAAACATTAGAGGATCAAAATTCACTTGATACGAAAAAGGGGGGGAAAACGTCTTAAATAAAAAGTGAGAAGCGTCGAATTAGGGTTAGGGTCCCGGAACCCTAGTTTCATTGGAAACGGGCCAACGGTAAAAACCCACATCCCAAAGGGCGGTGGGCCCCACCCTCGTTTGGCCTAATTCCTCCGTCTAGGGCCTCAAAAAGAAGATTTAGTGATTTACGCGCGCGCTTTTAACCTAATTTTGCATAGGTTATTTTTTTTAACCTAGTTTTGCATGGATTTCGACCAATTAAATTTTATTTTCTTGACCTAAATAATTAATCCTTGAAACATAATAATAAGCTCTAATATTTAGCGGATCCAAATTCACTCGAAACGCCGAAAAACGTTCGAAAAAGCCGAAAAGCGGCAAATTAGGGTTAGGGTTTCGGCGTTCCGGGGTTCCATTCCCTTGGGAAACGGACCGACGGTCAAAATCCACAGCAAGGCTGTGGGCCCCGGAACCCTAGTTTCATCGGAAACGGGCCAACGGTAAAAACCCACGGCCCAATGGGCGGTGGGCCCCACCCTCTTTTGGCCTAATTCCTCCGTCTAAGGCCTCAAAAAGCAGATTTAGTGATTTTCGCGCGCGCTTTTAACCTAATTTTGCATGGATTATTTTTTTTAACCTAATTTTGCATGGATTTCGACCAATTAAATTTTATTTTCTTGACCTAAATAATTAATCCTTGAAACGTAATAATAAGCTCTAATATTTAGCGGATCCAAATTCACTCGAAACGCCGAAAAACTTTCGAAAATCCGAAAAGCGGCAAATTAGGGTTAGGGTTTCGGCATTCCGGGGTTCCATTCCCTTGGGAAACGGACCGACGGTCAAAACCCACAGCAGTACTGTGGGCCCCGCCCCGTTTGGCCAAATTCGGACGTCTAAGGTGTCAAAAACGCGATTTAGTGATTTTCGCGCGGTTTTAACCTAATGTTCAATGCATTATTATTTATTTATTTTTGTTTGATCAAATTAATGATTATTTTTACTTATCGACCTACTTAATTAATTGTTAAAATGTAACAATAATAAGCTCTAAACATTAGAGGATCAAAATTCACTTGATACGAAAAAGGGGGGGAAAACGTCTTAAATAAAAAGTGAGAAGCGTCGAATTAGGGTTAGGGTCCCGGAACCCTAGTTTCATTGGAAACGGGCCAACGGTAAAAACCCACATCCCAAAGGGCGGTGGGCCCCACCCTCGTTTGGCCTAATTCCTCCGTCTAGGGCCTCAAAAAGAAGATTTAGTGATTTACGCGCGCGCTTTTAACCTAATTTTGCATAGGTTATTTTTTTTAACCTAGTTTTGCATGGATTTCGACCAATTAAATTTTATTTTCTTGACCTAAATAATTAATCCTTGAAACATAATAATAAGCTCTAATATTTAGCGGATCCAAATTCACTCGAAACGCCGAAAAACGTTCGAAAAAGCCGAAAAGCGGCAAATTAGGGTTAGGGTTTCGGCGTTCCGGGGTTCCATTCCCTTGGGAAACGGACCGACGGTCAAAATCCACAGCAAGGCTTTGGGCCCCGGAACCCTAGTTTCATCGGAAACGGGCCAACGGTAAAAACCCACAGCCCAATGGGCGGTGGGTCCCATCCTCTTTTGGCCTAATTCCTCCGTCTAGGGCCTCAAAAAGCAGATTTAGTGATTTTCGTGCGCGCTTTTAACCTAATTTTGCATGGATTATTTTTTTTAACCTAATTTTGCATGGATTTCGACCAATTAAATTTAATTTTCTTGACCTAAATAATTAATCCTTGAAACGTAATAATAAGCTCTAATATTTAGCGGATCCAAATTCACTCGAAACGCCGAAAAACGTTCGAAAAAGCCGAAAAACGGCAAATTAGGGTTACGGTTTGGGCGTTCCGGGGTTCCATTCTCTTGGGAAACGGACCGACGGTCAAAACCCACAGCCGCGCTGTGGGCCCCACCCCCGTTTCGCCAAATTCGGACGTCTAGGGTGTCAAAAACGCGATTTAGTGATTTTCGCGCGGTTTTAACCTAATTTTCAATGCATTATTATTTATTTATTTTTGTTTGATCAAATTAATGATTATTTTTACTTATCGACCTAATTAATTAATTGTTAAAATGTAACAATAATAAGCTCTAAACATTAGAGGATCAAAATTCACTTGATACGGAAAAGGGGGGAAAAAACGTCTTAAATAAAAAGCGAGAAGCGTCGAATTAGGGTTAGGGTCCCGGAACCCTAGTTTCATCGGAAACGGGCCAACGGTAAAAACCCACGGCCCAATGGGCGGTGGGCCCCACCCTCTTTTGGCCTAATTCCTCCGTCTAGGGCCTCAAAAAGCAGATTTAGTGATTTTTGTGCGCGCTTTTAACCTAATTTTGCATGGATTATTTTTTTTTAACCTAATTTTGCATGGATTTCGACCAATTAAATTTTATTTTCTTGACCTAAATAATTAATCCTTGAAACGTAATAATAAGCTCTAATATTTAGCGGATCCAAATTCACTCGAAACGCCGAAAAACTTTCGAAAAAGCCGAAAAAGCGGCAAATTAGGGTTAGGGTTTCGGCGTTCCGGGGTTCCATTCCCTTGGGAAACGGACCGACGGTCAAAACCCACAGCAAGACTGTGGGCCCCGCCCCCGTTTGGCCAAATTCGGACGTCTAGGGTGTCAAAAACGCGATTTAGTGATTTTCGCGCGGTTTTAACCTAATTTTCAATGCATTATTATTTATTTATTTTTGTTTGATCAAATTAATGATTATTTTTACTTATCGACCTAATTAATTAATTGTTAAAATGTAACAATAATAAGCTCTAAACATTAGAGGATCAAAATTCACTTGATACGGAAAAGGGGGGGAAAACGTCTTAAATAAAAAGTGAGAAGCGTCGAATTAGGGTTAGGGTCCCGGAACCCTAGTTTCATTGGAAACGGGCCAACGGTAAAAACCCACATCCCAAAGGGCGGTGGGCCCCACCCTCGTTTGGCCTAATTCCTCCGTCTAGGGCCTCAAAAAGCAGATTTAGTGATTTACGCGCGCGCTTTTAACCTAATTTTGCATAGGTTATTTTTTTTTAACCTAGTTTTGCATGGATTTCGACCAATTAAATTTTATTTTCTTGACCTAAATAATTAATCCTTGAAACATAATAATAAGCTCTAATATTTAGCGGATCCAAATTCACTCGAAACGCCAAAAAACGTTCGAAAAAGCCGAAAAGCGGCAAATTAGGGTTACGGTTTGGGCGTTCCGGGGTTCCATTCCCTTGGGAAACGGACCGACGGTCAAAACCCACAACAATGCTGTGGGCCCCGCCCCCGTTTCGCCAAATTCGGACGTCTAGGGTGTCAAAAACGCGATTTAGTGATTTTCGCGCGGTTTTAACCTAATTTTCAATGCATTATTATTTATTTATTTTTGTTTGATCAAAGTAATGATTATTTTTACTTATCGACCTAATTAATTAATTGTTAAAATGTAACAATAATAAGCTCTAAACATTAGAGGATCAAAATTCACTTGATACGGAAAAGGGGGGAAAAAACGTCTTAAATAAAAAGCGAGAAGCGTCGAACTAGGGTTAGGGTCCCGGAACCCTAGTTTCATCGGAAACGGGCCAACGGTAAAAACCCACGGCCCAATGGGCGGTGGGCCCCACCCTCTTTTGGCCTAATTCCTCCGTCTAGGGCCTCAAAAAGCAGATTTAGTGATTTTTGTGCGCGCTTTTAACCTAATTTTGCATGGATTATTTTTTTTAACCTAATTTTGCATGGATTTCGACCAATTAAATTTTATTTTTTTGACCTAAATAATTAATCCTTGAAACGTAATAATAAGCTCTAATATTTAGCGGATCCAAATTCACTCGAAACGCCAAAAAACTTTCGAAAAAGCCGAAAAGCGGCAAATTAGGGTTAGGGTTTCGGCGTTCCGGGGTTCCATTCCCTTGGGAAACGGATCGACGGTCAAAACCCACAGCAAGACTGTGGGTCCCGCCCCCGTTTGGCCAAATTCGGACGTCTAGGGTGTCAAAAACGCGATTTAGTGATTTTCGCGCGGTTTTAACCTAATTTTCAATGCATTATTATTTATTTATTTTTGTTTGATCAAATTAATGATTATTTTTACTTATCGACCTAATTAATTAATTGTTAAAATGTAACAATAATAAGCTTTAAACATTAGAGGATCAAAATTCACTTGATACGGAAAAGGGGGGGAAAACGTCTTAAATAAAAAGTGAGAAGCGTCGAATTAGGGTTAGGGTCCCGGAACCCTAGTTTCATTGGAAACGGGCCAACGGTAAAAACCCACATCCCAAAGGGCGGTGGGCCCCACCCTCGTTTGGCCTAATTCCTCCATCTAGGGCCTCAAAAAGCAGATTTAGTGATTTACGCGCGCTTTTAACCTAATTTTGCATAGGTTATTTTTTTTAACCTAGTTTTGCATGGATTTCGACCAATTAAATTTTATTTTCTTGACCTAAATAATTAATCCTTGAAACATAATAATAAGCTCTAATATTTAGCGGATCCAAATTCACTCGAAACGCCGAAAAACGTTCGAAAAAGCCGAAAAGCGGCAATTTAGGGTTAGGGTTTCGGCGTTCCGGGGTTCCATTCCCTTGGGAAACGGACCGACGGTCAAAACCCACAGCAATGCTGTGAGCCCCGCCCCCGTTTGGCCAAATTCGGACGTCTAGGGTGTCAAAAACGCGATTTTGTGATTTTCGCGCGGTTTTAACCTAATTTTCAATGCATTATTATTTATTTATTTTTGTTTGATCAAATTAATGATTATTTTTACTTATCGACCTAATTAATTAATTGTTAAAATGTAACAATAATAAGCTCTAAACATTAGAGGATCAAAATTCACTTGATACGAAAAAGGGGGGGAAAACGTCTTAAATAAAAAGTGAGAAGCGTCGAATTAGGGTTAGGGTCCCGGAACCCTAGTTTCATTGGAAACGGGCCAACGGTAAAAACCCACATCCCAAAGGGCGGTGGGCCCCACCCTCGTTTGGCCTAATTCCTCCGTCTAGGGCCTCAAAAAGAAGATTTAGTGATTTACGCGCGCGCTTTTAACCTAATTTTGCATAGGTTATTTTTTTTAACCTAGTTTTGCATGGATTTCGACCAATTAAATTTTATTTTCTTGACCTAAATAATTAATCCTTGAAACATAATAATAAGCTCTAATATTTAGCGGATCCAAATTCACTCGAAACGCCGAAAAACGTTCGAAAAAGCCGAAAAGCGGCAAATTAGGGTTAGGGTTTCGGCGTTCCGGGGTTCCATTCCCTTGGGAAACGGACCGACGGTCAAAATCCACAGCAAGGCTGTGGGCCCCGGAACCCTAGTTTCATCGGAAACGGGCCAACGGTAAAAACCCACGGCCCAATGGGCGGTGGGCCCCACCCTCTTTTGGCCTAATTCCTCCGTCTAAGGCCTCAAAAAGCAGATTTAGTGATTTTCGCGCGCGCTTTTAACCTAATTTTGCATGGATTATTTTTTTTAACCTAATTTTGCATGGATTTCGACCAATTAAATTTTATTTTCTTGACCTAAATAATTAATCCTTGAAACGTAATAATAAGCTCTAATATTTAGCGGATCCAAATTCACTCGAAACGCCGAAAAACTTTCGAAAATCCGAAAAGCGGCAAATTAGGGTTAGGGTTTCGGCATTCCGGGGTTCCATTCCCTTGGGAAACGGACCGACGGTCAAAACCCACAGCAGTACTGTGGGCCCCGCCCCGTTTGGCCAAATTCGGACGTCTAAGGTGTCAAAAACGCGATTTAGTGATTTTCGCGCGGTTTTAACCTAATGTTCAATGCATTATTATTTATTTATTTTTGTTTGATCAAATTAATGATTATTTTTACTTATCGACCTACTTAATTAATTGTTAAAATGTAACAATAATAAGCTCTAAACATTAGAGGATCAAAATTCACTTGATACGAAAAAGGGGGGGAAAACGTCTTAAATAAAAAGTGAGAAGCGTCGAATTAGGGTTAGGGTCCCGGAACCCTAGTTTCATTGGAAACGGGCCAACGGTAAAAACCCACATCCCAAAGGGCGGTGGGCCCCACCCTCGTTTGGCCTAATTCCTCCGTCTAGGGCCTCAAAAAGAAGATTTAGTGATTTACGCGCGCGCTTTTAACCTAATTTTGCATAGGTTATTTTTTTTAACCTAGTTTTGCATGGATTTCGACCAATTAAATTTTATTTTCTTGACCTAAATAATTAATCCTTGAAACATAATAATAAGCTCTAATATTTAGCGGATCCAAATTCACTCGAAACGCCGAAAAACGTTCGAAAAAGCCGAAAAGCGGCAAATTAGGGTTAGGGTTTCGGCGTTCCGGGGTTCCATTCCCTTGGGAAACGGACCGACGGTCAAAATCCACAGCAAGGCTTTGGGCCCCGGAACCCTAGTTTCATCGGAAACGGGCCAACGGTAAAAACCCACAGCCCAATGGGCGGTGGGTCCCATCCTCTTTTGGCCTAATTCCTCCGTCTAGGGCCTCAAAAAGCAGATTTAGTGATTTTCGTGCGCGCTTTTAACCTAATTTTGCATGGATTATTTTTTTTAACCTAATTTTGCATGGATTTCGACCAATTAAATTTAATTTTCTTGACCTAAATAATTAATCCTTGAAACGTAATAATAAGCTCTAATATTTAGCGGATCCAAATTCACTCGAAACGCCGAAAAACGTTCGAAAAAGCCGAAAAACGGCAAATTAGGGTTACGGTTTGGGCGTTCCGGGGTTCCATTCTCTTGGGAAACGGACCGACGGTCAAAACCCACAGCCGCGCTGTGGGCCCCGCCCCCGTTTCGCCAAATTCGGACGTCTAGGGTGTCAAAAACGCGATTTAGTGATTTTCGCGCGGTTTTAACCTAATTTTCAATGCATTATTATTTATTTATTTTTGTTTGATCAAATTAATGATTATTTTTACTTATCGACCTAATTAATTAATTGTTAAAATGTAACAATAATAAGCTCTAAACATTAGAGGATCAAAATTCACTTGATACGGAAAAGGGGGGAAAAAACGTCTTAAATAAAAAGCGAGAAGCGTCGAATTAGGGTTAGGGTCCCGGAACCCTAGTTTCATCGGAAACGGGCCAACGGTAAAAACCCACGGCCCAATGGGCGGTGGGCCCCACCCTCTTTTGGCCTAATTCCTCCGTCTAGGGCCTCAAAAAGCAGATTTAGTGATTTTTGTGCGCGCTTTTAACCTAATTTTGCATGGATTATTTTTTTTTAACCTAATTTTGCATGGATTTCGACCAATTAAATTTTATTTTCTTGACCTAAATAATTAATCCTTGAAACGTAATAATAAGCTCTAATATTTAGCGGATCCAAATTCACTCGAAACGCCGAAAAACTTTCGAAAAAGCCGAAAAGCGGCAAATTAGGGTTAGGGTTTCGGCGTTCCGGGGTTCCATTCCCTTGGGAAACGGACCGACGGTCAAAACCCACAGCAAGACTGTGGGCCCCGCCCCCGTTTGGCCAAATTCGGACGTCTAGGGTGTCAAAAACGCGATTTAGTGATTTTCGCGCGGTTTTAACCTAATTTTCAATGCATTATTATTTATTTATTTTTGTTTGATCAAATTAATGATTATTTTTACTTATCGACCTAATTAATTAATTGTTAAAATGTAACAATAATAAGCTCTAAACATTAGAGGATCAAAATTCACTTGATACGGAAAAGGGGGGGAAAACGTCTTAAATAAAAAGTGAGAAGCGTCGAATTAGGGTTAGGGTCCCGGAACCCTAGTTTCATTGGAAACGGGCCAACGGTAAAAACCCACATCCCAAAGGGCGGTGGGCCCCACCCTCGTTTGGCCTAATTCCTCCGTCTAGGGCCTCAAAAAGCAGATTTAGTGATTTACGCGCGCGCTTTTAACCTAATTTTGCATAGGTTATTTTTTTTTAACCTAGTTTTGCATGGATTTCGACCAATTAAATTTTATTTTCTTGACCTAAATAATTAATCCTTGAAACATAATAATAAGCTCTAATATTTAGCGGATCCAAATTCACTCGAAACGCCGAAAAACGTTCGAAAAAGCCGAAAAGCGGCAAATTAGGGTTACGGTTTGGGCGTTCCGGGGTTCCATTCCCTTGGGAAACGGACCGACGGTCAAAACCCACAACAATGCTGTGGGCCCCGCCCCCGTTTCGCCAAATTCGGACGTCTAGGGTGTCAAAAACGCGATTTAGTGATTTTCGCGCGGTTTTAACCTAATTTTCAATGCATTATTATTTATTTATTTTTGTTTGATCAAAGTAATGATTATTTTTACTTATCGACCTAATTAATTAATTGTTAAAATGTAACAATAATAAGCTCTAAACATTAGAGGATCAAAATTCACTTGATACGGAAAAGGGGGGAAAAAACGTCTTAAATAAAAAGCGAGAAGCGTCGAACTAGGGTTAGGGTCCCGGAACCCTAGTTTCATCGGAAACGGGCCAACGGTAAAAACCCACGGCCCAATGGGCGGTGGGCCCCACCCTCTTTTGGCCTAATTCCTCCGTCTAGGGCCTCAAAAAGCAGATTTAGTGATTTTTGTGCGCGCTTTTAACCTAATTTTGCATGGATTATTTTTTTTAACCTAATTTTGCATGGATTTCGACCAATTAAATTTTATTTTTTTGACCTAAATAATTAATCCTTGAAACGTAATAATAAGCTCTAATATTTAGCGGATCCAAATTCACTCGAAACGCCAAAAAACTTTCGAAAAAGCCGAAAAGCGGCAAATTAGGGTTAGGGTTTCGGCGTTCCGGGGTTCCATTCCCTTGGGAAACGGATCGACGGTCAAAACCCACAGCAAGACTGTGGGTCCCGCCCCCGTTTGGCCAAATTCGGACGTCTAGGGTGTCAAAAACGCGATTTAGTGATTTTCGCGCGGTTTTAACCTAATTTTCAATGCATTATTATTTATTTATTTTTGTTTGATCAAATTAATGATTATTTTTACTTATCGACCTAATTAATTAATTGTTAAAATGTAACAATAATAAGCTTTAAACATTAGAGGATCAAAATTCACTTGATACGGAAAAGGGGGGGAAAACGTCTTAAATAAAAAGTGAGAAGCGTCGAATTAGGGTTAGGGTCCCGGAACCCTAGTTTCATTGGAAACGGGCCAACGGTAAAAACCCACATCCCAAAGGGCGGTGGGCCCCACCCTCGTTTGGCCTAATTCCTCCATCTAGGGCCTCAAAAAGCAGATTTAGTGATTTACGCGCGCTTTTAACCTAATTTTGCATAGGTTATTTTTTTTAACCTAGTTTTGCATGGATTTCGACCAATTAAATTTTATTTTCTTGACCTAAATAATTAATCCTTGAAACATAATAATAAGCTCTAATATTTAGCGGATCCAAATTCACTCGAAACGCCGAAAAACGTTCGAAAAAGCCGAAAAGCGGCAATTTAGGGTTAGGGTTTCGGCGTTCCGGGGTTCCATTCCCTTGGGAAACGGACCGACGGTCAAAACCCACAGCAATGCTGTGAGCCCCGCCCCCGTTTGGCCAAATTCGGACGTCTAGGGTGTCAAAAACGCGATTTTGTGATTTTCGCGCGGTTTTAACCTAATTTTCAATGCATTATTATTTATTTATTTTTGTTTGATCAAATTAATGATTATTTTTACTTATCGACCTAATTACTTAATTGTTAAAATGTAACAATAATAAGCTCTAAACATTAGAGGATCAAAATTCACTTGATACGGAAAAGGGGGGAAAAACGTCTTAAATAAAAAGCGAGAAGCGTCGAATTAGGGTTAGGGTCCCGGAACCCTAGTTTCATCGGAAACGGGCCAACGGTAAAAACCCACAACTCAATGGACGGTGGGCCCCACCCTCTTTTGGCCTAATTCCTCCGTCTAGGGCCTCAAAAAGCGATTTAGTGATTTTCGCGCGCGCTTTTAACCTAATTTTGCATGGATTATTTTTTTTAAACCTAATTAATGAATTTCATTTCCTTAATCCAATCAGAAACAAACCAAATCACACGTTTTAAAAAAATGATTGTTTTATATTAAATTAATGAAATATAAACTAAAATACTATTTAACACTCCATGTTTATTAATAATTTTTATTTTTTTTATACTTCGTGTCTATGAATCTAGGAAGTATTAATGTTTGAACAATCAAAATACTAAAATCAGAAATTAGATTTGCCAATCTTGCTTACTAATTTCATGGTTAGATTATGAATTAGATTTGCCAATCCATGGTTAGATTATGTCCTTTTACAAATTGAATTTTGTGGTTTTATTATTATTTTACTTCATAATATACCGCTAATCACTGTTGAAAAAAAAAGCCATTTGCACTGTTTAAACGATCGAAATCGAAAACATGTTCCTATTTTTTTCCGATTAGTTATTGTTGACGGTGTTTTTGGGCCCTAAGTCATTTTTAATTGATTGGGTATATCCCAAATTAATTCAATAATATTTAAAACTAAAATGTTGAGTTTTTTTTTTTTTTTGTACAAATTGAAGTATGAAAATACTTAAATTAAATTTTTTTTTTGTTTGAACATAAATTAGGTTCAGTTTTTTTGTTAGACTGGTATTTTTTGGAATAATCGAACCGATAACCGAATGCAGAACAAGGAAAATTTGATAACCGAACTGAACCAAAATATTAAAATAATCGAATCAAATACGAATTTCGGTTCGGTTATTGGTTCAATCATCGATTTTTGGACTTTTTGCTCACCCCTAATTCCTTTTACAATGGCCACGCAACTTTAAATTTATCTTGATAAATTTACTTTGATGACTCCAAAAGTAAAAAAGTCACTAAAAAGATAACATGGCTTCACGACAGCACCAGTCAACTTTCACCACTAATCGAAATGACACGTGACTATTACCTAGCTAACCAAAACGGCACGTGGCTGCCACTTAGTGAAAGCAAAATAACTTCAATGTCTCGTTTTGGTCTAATTTCGTCGTCTACGACCTCGAAAGTTCAATTTATTGATTTTCACACCATCTTAACATAATTTTACATGAATTATTTTTTATTTTCTTTGACACAATGAATGGATTTCAACCATTAGTTTTACTTTTTGACCTGATTAATGGTTGAAATGTAATAATAAGCTTGCTCTTAGAGGATCCAAATTCACTTGATACCGAAATTAAAACATTTAAAAAAAATCATCCGATCAAGCATTACGTTAAAAAAAAAGCAACGCATGTGCAATTAGGGTTTAATTTTGAACCATTAATTTGAAATGTTTAAAGTTCAGGTTTTGAATATTTGGTTTGAGATCAAAACAGTAAAAAAATGAACTTTTTAGGAATATAAAAAAAAACGAAAAGTGTCAAATTCGAATTAGGATTTCGATGTCTCGGAATGTTAAATTTTTTATTGTTTTGGAAATTTTATTTTTTTAATTTGGAACTTATTATAAAATTGTATGATTGGAATGTGCTTATAGTCAAAATCGAAATTAATAGGTATATATATGTATATATAGTTTTAACTTTTTAAAACTTTATCCCAATATAAAAGTAACATTCTTCAGACTTTGTTCTCCGTATGTTTATATTTTAATATTAATGAAGTATATATGGAAAAAGCTGATCCTAGCAGATTAAAAGCTGCTAAAGTAAATAAATGGCCTTGCTTTCAGGGACAACTTTATTTTTATATTCCTTCCTCACCAATTATGCAGTAGTAGATTTTTTCCCACTGGATCAAACATTAAATTTTAGGTATAATACACATTTGAATATCCAAACTGAAGCTTAAAAGTTAATTATGACATTAAACTATCAAAATCATCAACCAGACTCTGAACTAAGTAAAAATCATTAATTAAATCCTTATTTTAAGCAAAAATTATCATTTGAGTCCTCTCGAAAATAATTAAGTTGAACAGTTTCAGACTTTCTTCCCTAAATTCAATTTAAACCAACACAGATATCATTATAGTCCATATCAAATAATCAGAGTTTCTATTTTAGGATAATATAAGGACTCAATTGATGATTTTTGCTTAACTCGAGAGTTTAATTGATGATTTTGATAGTTTAAGGTACTAATTAAGTTTGATGATTTAGTTTAAGAGTTAAAATGAGTATTGTGCCTAAATTTTATTTGGAATAATTTATTACATTTATTTAGATCTGTTTATTGCAATTTTCATCTATAAATGAAATCAATTTGTGCATAATTTAATTGAACCTAATCCACCCACTTCATGCATTTGATTAATGTGTTAATAATGAAAAAGATAGTCATATCTGTACAAGTTAAAAAATATTGCTGAAAAGAATAACAATGATATAAACAATAGAGCAAGTCACAGAAATTAAAACATGAAATTAATAATTGATTGGTCAGATTAAATGTGTGTTTCAGTCATAATTTTGGGCAGTTGTGTCCATGTCTTGCAGTACCTTTTTTTCAAAATTAACTTTTTAGCAGAACTGGCACAAAAAGAGAGATGGGAACGTTATAAAGGGGTGAATTGTGATTGGTATTTTCTAGTTTAATGGCATTTTACATTCCATTTAGATCCTCAAACTGAAGCTTTAAAGTCAATTAGGACACTAAACTATCAAAAGCATCAATTAGGTCTATACAGAGAAATTTGTTGTCAACTCCAAAGATATCCCTTTGGCGTACCTAGATCCTAAATTCCCATAATTCATTGTTGCTTCTGTTTTTAACTAAATTCTGGGTTTTATTTGTTGCTTCTATAAGGTATTAAAATGATCTTAAAATTTGTAGGAAAGTATCAATTTAGCCTAACGTATAAAATAGTACTATTTCAGACTCAACCTTTGTAAATTGGTATTAATTTTGTTATGGGTAACAAGCTGTGGACTAAATTGGTACCATTTCACAAACGTTGATATATCAAGTTCTATTATCTAGAATTAAATTGTTACCGATTAAATTGGTTCTGTTTCATAAACGTTGAGAGTGAAATGATATTATTCTTTACATTGTGATAAATTGGCAAATTTAAGGATAAGGGCAAATTTATCTCTAAATTTTCAAGGAAAGTGCGGATTTATTACATGATACATTAATTAATTAATGTTTAAATATTTAATTGTTCAATGGATCCAAATTGAAAAAGTTATTGATTGATGTGACACTTCCTTAAAATTAGTATCCAATGATTAGAGTAATGATGAATTTGTAAAAGTAGAGATTGATTTATGGGAGACAAAACTAGTAACGATGAACTTGTCTTTTCTTAAAAATAGAGATTGATTTATGGAAGACAAACCTATGAGAATTAGGAAAGTTGATGGGGACATTAAGAAGGATTGGATAGAGTACAAAGTAATATTAGTTATTACTTATTAATTAAAATTAAGTGGATTTTTGCATAATGCATGCAGGAATGAAAAATGAGTAATTTTATTTGTGAGGGGTCCAAATATATTTCCAGAATTACATACAAATGAAGAAAAGGAAAACACAACAGAAGAAAATTATATAAAAAAACATGAAAATCATTAAACCACACTTTTAAAGTCGGTTAAAAATCCCAGATTTTTCTACAACATTTAAATCTAATTATCGGGGTTAAAAATCCTAATAATCCTCCATCAAATCAAGCCAATTGCACACAGTGCTGCCTTTATCCCCCCTCCTCCATATCCTTATGTATATCAGCCCAATCATAACTATTCTGCTGCTTCTTTATCTTCACCTTTTTATTATTTAACTTCAGTTTTATTCATAGTCTTCTCCTTTTCTTTTGTACTCTAGAAATCTATGTTTATATTATATTGTGTCTTTCCTTGAATAATAAGGAAGCTGACTTACAAATTTAGATAAAGGAATAAATCAAATTTTTATTATAGACTTAAGGAATATACCAATTCGAATAATCAAACGGTAAAATCAATTTGAACATTGATGTGTTAAAAGAATTTCCTTGAGCAGCTAAATTATTGTGATGATAAGGAAAAAAAATACAGTCACGGTCAAATCTTGTTATTATCCTATAACTTCAAAATGGAAGTTGGTGTCAAATGGAGTAAAGTGCTTAAACAAATTTTTAACAAATTGGTGTTTATTACCATCCAGTTAAATCCAGATTCGAGCCAGAAGTCCCCATCAAGGGGTGGATCCGTTAACTTATCCAATTAACTGTTTTTTCCCTGCAAAAAATATTAAATGTTGTCCAAGACGAATGATCTCCTAACTCATATAGTTAAAAACTTGTCGCAACAGTGGGATTGTCTCTAATTATGTGTGATAGATGCATAAGGTGTTCTAACTTAATGAACAAAAAAATGAATGCATAAGACGTCCCCTAAGTGCACGAGGTCTCTTCACAGCTTGAACAAATGCAGCTATCTCTTTCTGTTTCTTCCAATACCCCAAACAAATGAGCAGCAAAACACAAAATCAGAATCTCAATAGCCCAACTGATTTACCCAGAAATGGTATTATGTTCCATTCAGACTTCAATATTATTATAGGTGCCTAAAGGACAAAACTCTTCATGTCCACATTGGAATCAACAATAAACCTAAAGGACAAAACTCTTCATGTCCACATTGGAATCAACAATAAAGCAAGATGTATACGTAAAATAAATTTTTTACTAACTAAAGCAACATTAAACATACATGGTATAACAGCAGGACTGAAAAAGATATATGATATTGCAGAAGCATCTCATGATAAAAACTAATTTTACCAAATCATAATAACAACTTCAGATGCATAAAACTAAAATTTAAACACCAAAATGATGGATGTCAATTCTTTTAACTTCCATTTTCAAGTTGGAAGGTGAATGACAAAATCCATTTTCTCCAAAACCAATTTAAATCCCTGTCTAATTGATCAAGGATCCTAAAGATGAGTAAAAGATGTTTTAATGGATTTTAAATGATGGATGTCAATAAAAGATTGAGAAATCAATGAAGGATCTTAAATTGCAGTGGTTTAAGTCTAAAAAAACTATTCCTTTGTCCGGTACGATACATGATAAACTAGGACAGATACAATATATACAAATATCGGAAAGTTATCCAGGATTGAGGAAGAAATTAAGGGTGACCCTTATAAGCTAAGATCAATTCAATCCAAATTGAACTTTGGACTTCAACTTCAGTCTTGAATCGGTAAATCTTGACAGATTAATCCAAAATCATCACTTTTAACAGACAATTTATAAATATAGGCCAATTTGACAAAAATTGCCAACTTGAAAGCTAAGTTGATATATAATGCATAAGATAACAGGCTAAATTTAGCCTGACTACCAACTTTAAGGTCAATTTTGACCCTTAATTCACCGTAAATATAAATGCAGCCTAAGGAGCTCTCCATAAAATTTATGTTTGATAGCTCTTAAATTTATCTCTTATTGACATATGGTATACAAGGAAAGATTTGATGAACTTTTCTCTAGACAAATCTACCAACAAGGAAACTGATACAATTAGCTTTTCTTAATAAAAGGTTATAATTCTATGTCAAGTCAAGTAAATGAAATTTGACAAAAATGTGCACAAGCTTCTACATACTTATCATTTAGAGACACAATGACACATGACATGAGCAATTGCAATAATCAGCATGTGAGCAGACCAAATACGTTTTTACACTTATGGTAAAAAAACATGATGAAACAGCATATAGTTCGGTCTTACTACCAGATAACATCATTTCAGTAAGAGAGAACAACAGTGGCTGGAATTGATACTTTTGCATCATCACGACCACTTTCACCATAAAAGGAAAAAATGTCAACTACCTGATAACATCATCCATAATGGCAATGAATAGTGGAGTGGAACTTAAGGTAAAGCCTCATTAAAACTTATGGTTAACCCGCAGTCAGTTCCAACATTGACAAAATAATGCTCTGCAGGAGAACATATCGCAAAAGAGTTAAAGTTTATAAAACGAAAAGCTTCTGCCACAATTGAAGTAGTGATTGAGAACTGATTACCATAAATATGTATGGCCAATTACTCAAATCCAAAGATTTGCCATCATCAATCTCCATTTGGCCCTTTAAAGGACAAAGTCAGCCAATGTACAGATATTGCTTCATATCATCTTCTGGTATGTTAAGAATTTCTACAACAGACTAAAAGCCGGGATGCATCCACCTCCAAAACGATACATATAAGATCAATACTCAAGAAACAGAGGAAAGAGGCATACTATGGTTCCCATTTGCTGGTAAAGAATGTGTAATTCTTCCAATCAACAATCTCACCTTCCCAGAAGGTCACTACCTACCAATTGCCATTGAGAGCATGTAAATGACATTAAGTAATAAATGGAAGACAATATTCTGCTTCACATAACATATTGTCTGATGGGGCGCATGCGAACTCTGACTACAAGTTAAGCATCTTTCAAATTAACTTCATAGATGGGGGTACATTTAGGCAATTCAACATTGCAATACCTTCAATATCCGACAATATGCAAGAGCATAGAAGTGGCAGTGCTAAAACCACAAGTTTTATACAACATTCTTACCACCAATTGTCATAGATAATATGTTATATTCAATTGGGGTGGAAGGCAGGCATTAACACCAATGATAACATTTTACTCATCACAATGTCATACTCAACCTCTAGCAATATGAAATTACTAACCAAATCAACTCATGGAAAAGAGCATTAAACCGAATATGCAGCATGAATCACTTCGAAGACAATAGACAAGTATGAAATGAAAACTAATTAATAAATTTATCCCCAACTTTCCATGAAACCTAGGATAGCCTCCCAAACCAAGGCCAACTAGAAAACAATAAAGAAGCAGTACAACATAGGTTGGAGAGAAATCCAGATGTAGAAGTAACTACAGCTGTAACCAGAAATCCCTTTATGATCAAGTACACAGCCAAAAAACAACATTAGATAGAAAACTACAATTGGATCATCTGCCAAAATTTCACATTAATGTCTTTCATTTTAATGTCTTTCATGTTCTTTTACATTTTGGTAAAAATGAAACAAAGAACCTTGAGTATATGGAATATGAATATGAGGAAGAGACCAAAAACAATGGTTTCTAATTCAAAAGCTCTACAAGTCGAAATAGGCAAACAACATTTGCATCTTCATTTCAATTAAGAGGCTAAATCTACAAATCTGATATTACAATATGATATTACAAATCTGACATCATTTAAAGACCAACCATATCTTATTCCTAATTTGATTCTTAACCATTCTCCAATCACTTCACTATATTCTGCAACACAATCACTGGGCAACAAATATAGCCTCTAGTTCCTTAATATTATCTCTGATTCACTAACGTAAAACAATCAATTTGTTCCAATTGAGAAATCAAGCCACAGACATTGTTAATCGATATGGTTAGGTTAGGGATGAAAAAACTCACCAAGTAAGAGATAAGCCGATCAAAGGTTTTCTCGTGAGGCTTCTTCTTCTTCAAGGTAAAAATTAGAAAATCGGTAATTTAAGAACAGACTTAATAAAATTGATTACAGAGTATGAATTTAGAGAAGAAGCATACAAAATTCCGATAGATAGCATCAGGTTTGGAGAGATGGGAAGATACAAAAATCAGCTTCTCTACCACATATTCTAAAAGCATCTGGAGAATAATGGATTGCAGATAAGTGGAAATCGAGATCGAAGTGAGGCGGAGCGACCTGATCTTTTGCCAGTTGCCAAATCTGGACTCTTCAAATTCACCAAAATTGAAGCGGAAGATGGAAATGAGATTTCTGCTTGGGAAGATGGAAGAAATTGAAGCGGCAAGGGAAAAGCTACTTTCCCAAAATTGAGCGGCAACCAAAAGGTGAAATGCAAAAAAATGGGCGGCAAGGCAAAAAGGGGAAAATGAGATTTTCAAGTGAATTTGGTTATTTTGTATATATAAGCTTTTGGTTATTTTGTAAAACGTTAAGTTTAAATTCGTATTATTTTGTAAACGTTAAGCTTATATTGGTGCTATTTTGTACGTGAGGCCTAAATTGATGCTATATTGTAAACGTTAAGCTTAAATTGATATTATGTTGTAAACATTAAGCCTATATTGGTGCTATTTTGAACGTTGGGTCTAAATTGGTACTTCCCTAAAAATTTTAGGCCTATTTTGGGATTTTATCCTTTTTTTAATAACAAAAAAATTAAGTAATAATAAAAATCAAATTAAGCAATAAAAGACATAGTTAGTTTATCTTTAAAAAGTATAATTTGTCTTTTTCTATTTGTCAATGATTGAGTTTGTCTTTTTATAATTACAATGCATTTATTACTAACTTTTAAGTAATGATAGTGAAGTGAAAGAGAGAGAAAAGGATGATGGGTGTATAATGATTAGTTGTCTTTTTAATGTAAAAGTCATGAATTAATTAGGTCAAATCAACCACTAAGATTAATAGTTGAAATCTATTAATTAGGTAAAAAAATTCAAACATAATTCATAAAAAAATTCAATAAAAATCATTAGTTTTATTTATGAATTATTTTTCATGAATTATTTTTTATCTAATTAATAGTTAGTTTTACTTCTTGACCTAATTAATCAATGGTTGAAATATAATAATAAGCTAATTTTTAGAGGATCCAAATTCACGCATGATACCGAAAAAAATATAAAATTACTCATAAAAAGACGTCTTCTGACATACAAAAATACCCCTAATGTTTACAGCTAGGAGCAATTTTACCTCTAACGTCTAAAATGGTGCAATTTTACTCTAAAGTTTGACAAGTTGAGTCAATTTCAAACATTATTGAAAGACACAGATATTTTGTTCTTTATTCTGCGTCAATTATATATCAGTTTGTTTTAAAAAAAGATTTCATATTTTTGGGATTTAATAAAAATATTGTAGGTTAACATTTATTAATTTAGCGAAATATTTTGAATTTTTTTTTTATCCAACTCCTAAAGTAGATAGTATATTTTTTAATTTTTTTCCACATATAATAATATGTTTATGATCTGTCACTAATGAATGATAAAATGACTCACATATGAAATGTAGATGACAAGATTCACGACCAATGAGACATCTTGATGAATTATTTCTAAAATTGATCCAACTTGACAACGCTAATGGTAAAATTACTCTTGACTGCCAACGTTATGGGTAAAATTGCACCATTTTAAACGTTAGGGGTAAAATTGATCCTAGATGTAAACGTTAGGGGTATTTTTGTACCTTATCCCAAAAATTTACAAAAAGAGGTATTTGCTTTGTGTAGTTTAAAAATTATATTATCGTGACATTAACACGAAAAAAGAGCAATCTAGAACAACGAAAAAAAGTGATTTTATAAATTATCCTTTATATAAATTCTTGCTTTACAAATTATTATTATTATTATTTGACAAAAAAAAAAAGTAACCAGAGATTTCAAACTTCACAAAATCTCATAATCCTTTAATTGAAACTTCATAAATTTCAGAATTATTCCTACAGCGGCAGACGATATGCAATGCTTTATGACACATGTGTCCAAATTCCTGCCATCCATGGACAACACAATTAATCATAATCATCAATAAAGTATATACCCAAACAAGTCTTTTCCCACAATTCATCACATTTTGTCCTTTTTTTTTCTATTTATACAAATACAATATGATTATCCCATTTATAGCTCATTTTTAGGGAAAACTAAATAGAGGATATTCCATTCATCCAATAAATATAATAAATAATACAAGGGATAAGGTGTATCAGGAGCAATCTTACCTCTAACGTTGGTAATAAAAAACCATTTTATCCCATAACATTGATAAATTGGGTTAATTTGAGAAATAATTCATCAAACTGTCTTCTCTGTCATTAAATTTATTGTCTACACTTCACATATGCGTCATTTCATCACAAATTAGTAATAGATCACATCCAAAGGGCGGTGGACTCCACCCTCTTTTGGCCTAATTCCGCCGTTTAGGGCCTCAAAAAGCCGATTTAGTGATTTTCACGCGCGCTTTTAACCTAATTTTTCATGGATTTCAACCAATTAAATTTTATGTTTTGACCTAATTAATTAATTCTTGAAATGTAATAATAAGCTCTAATATTTAGCGGATCCAAATTCACTTGAAACCGAAAAAAATGTTCAAAAAAACCGAAAAGCGACAAATTAGGGTTAGGGTTTCGGCGTTCTGGGATTCCATTTCCATCGGAAACAGACCGACGGTCAAAACCCACAGCTAAGCTGTGGGCCCCACCCCCGTTTGGCCAAATTCGGACATCTAGGGTCTCAAAAATGCGATTTACGGATTTTCGCGCGGTTTTAACCTAATTTTCCATTCAATATTATTTATTTATTTTTGTTTGACCTAATTAATTTTTATTTTTACTTCTTGACCTAATTAATTAATAGTTCGGTCTTACTACCAGATAACATCATTTCAGTAAGAGAGAACAACAGTGGCTGGAATTGATACTTTTGCATCATCACGACCACTTTCACCATAAAAGGAAAAAATGTCAACTACCTGATAACATCATCCATAATGGCACTGAATAGTGGAGTGGAACTTAAGGTAAAGCCTCATTAAAACTTATGGTTAACCCGCAGTCAGTTCCAACATTGACAAAATAATGCTCTGCAGGAGAACATATCGCAAAAGAGTTAAAGTTTATAAAACGAAAAGCTTCTGCCACAATTGAAGTAGTGATTGAGAACTGATTACCATAAATATGTATGGCCAATTACTCAAATCCAAAGATTTGCCATCATCAATCTCCATTTGGCCCTTTAAAGGACAAAGTCAGCCAATGTACAGATATTGCTTCATATCATCTTCTGGTATGTTAAGAATTTCTACAACAGACTAAAAGCCGGGATGCATCCACCTCCAAAACGATACATATAAGATCAATACTCAAGAAACAGAGGAAAGAGGCATACTATGGTTCCCATTTGCTGGTAAAGAATGTGTAATTCTTCCAATCAACAATCTCACCTTCCCAGAAGGTCACTACCTACCAATTGCCATTGAGAGCATGTAAATGACATTAAGTAATAAATGGAAGACAATATTCTGCTTCACATAACATATTGTCTGATGGGGCGCATGCGAACTCTGACTACAAGTTAAGCATCTTTCAAATTAACTTCATAGATGGGGGTACATTTAGGCAATTCAACATTGCAATACCTTCAATATCCGACAATATGCAAGAGCATAGAAGTGGCAGTGCTAAAACCACAAGTTTTATACAACATTCTTACCACCAATTGTCATAGATAATATGTTATATTCAATTGGGGTGGAAGGCAGGCATTAACACCAATGATAACATTTTACTCATCACAATGTCATACTCAACCTCTAGCAATATGAAATTACTAACCAAATCAACTCATGGAAAAGAGCATTAAACCGAATATGCAGCATGAATCACTTCGAAGACAATAGACAAGTATGAAATGAAAACTAATTAATAAATTTATCCCCAACTTTCCATGAAACCTAGGATAGCCTCCCAAACCAAGGCCAACTAGAAAACAATAAAGAAGCAGTACAACATAGGTTGGAGAGAAATCCAGATGTAGAAGTAACTACAGCTGTAACCAGAAATCCCTTTATGATCAAGTACACAGCCAAAAAACAACATTAGATAGAAAACTACAATTGGATCATCTGCCAAAATTTCACATTAATGTCTTTCATTTTAATGTCTTTCATGTTCTTTTACATTTTGGTAAAAATGAAACAAAGAACCTTGAGTATATGGAATATGAATATGAGGAAGAGACCAAAAACAATGGTTTCTAATTCAAAAGCTCTACAAGTCGAAATAGGCAAACAACATTTGCATCTTCATTTCAATTAAGAGGCTAAATCTACAAATCTGATATTACAATATGATATTACAAATCTGACATCATTTAAAGACCAACCATATCTTATTCCTAATTTGATTCTTAACCATTCTCCAATCACTTCACTATATTCTGCAACACAATCACTGGGCAACAAATATAGCCTCTAGTTCCTTAATATTATCTCTGATTCACTAACGTAAAACAATCAATTTGTTCCAATTGAGAAATCAAGCCACAGACATTGTTAATCGATATGGTTAGGTTAGGGATGAAAAAACTCACCAAGTAAGAGATAAGCCGATCAAAGGTTTTCTCGTGAGGCTTCTTCTTCTTCAAGGTAAAAATTAGAAAATCGGTAATTTAAGAACAGACTTAATAAAATTGATTACAGAGTATGAATTTAGAGAAGAAGCATACAAAATTCCGATAGATAGCATCAGGTTTGGAGAGATGGGAAGATACAAAAATCAGCTTCTCTACCACATATTCTAAAAGCATCTGGAGAATAATGGATTGCAGATAAGTGGAAATCGAGATCGAAGTGAGGCGGAGCGACCTGATCTTTTGCCAGTTGCCAAATCTGGACTCTTCAAATTCACCAAAATTGAAGCGGAAGATGGAAATGAGATTTCTGCTTGGGAAGATGGAAGAAATTGAAGCGGCAAGGGAAAAGCTACTTTCCCAAAATTGAGCGGCAACCAAAAGGTGAAATGCAAAAAAATGGGCGGCAAGGCAAAAAGGGGAAAATGAGATTTTCAAGTGAATTTGGTTATTTTGTATATATAAGCTTTTGGTTATTTTGTAAAACGTTAAGTTTAAATTCGTATTATTTTGTAAACGTTAAGCTTATATTGGTGCTATTTTGTACGTGAGGCCTAAATTGATGCTATATTGTAAACGTTAAGCTTAAATTGATATTATGTTGTAAACATTAAGCCTATATTGGTGCTATTTTGAACGTTGGGTCTAAATTGGTACTTCCCTAAAAATTTTAGGCCTATTTTGGGATTTTATCCTTTTTTAATAACAAAAAAATTAAGTAATAATAAAAATCAAATTAAGCAATAAAAGACATAGTTAGTTTATCTTTAAAAAGTATAATTTGTCTTTTTCTATTTGTCAATGATTGAGTTTGTCTTTTTATAATTACAATGCATTTATTACTAACTTTTAAGTAATGATAGTGAAGTGAAAGAGAGAGAAAAGGATGATGGGTATATAATGATTAGTTGTCTTTTTAATGTAAAAGTCATGAATTAATTAGGTCAAATCAACCACTAAGATTAATAGTTGAAATCTATTAATTAGGTAAAAAAATTCAAACATAATTCATAAAAAAATTCAATAAAAATCATTAGTTTTATTTATGAATTATTTTTCATGAATTATTTTTTATCTAATTAATAGTTAGTTTTACTTCTTGACCTAATTAATCAATGGTTGAAATATAATAATAAGCTAATTTTTAGAGGATCCAAATTCACGCATGATACCGAAAAAAATATAAAATTACTCATAAAAAGACGTCTTCTGACATACAAAAATACCCCTAATGTTTACAGCTAGGAGCAATTTTACCTCTAACGTCTAAAATGGTGCAATTTTACTCTAAAGTTTGACAAGTTGAGTCAATTTCAAACATTATTGAAAAACACAGATATTTTGTTCTTTATTCTGCGTCAATTATATATCAGTTTGTTTTAAAAAAAGATTTCATATTTTTGGGATTTAATAAAAATATTGTAGGTTAACATTTATTAATTTAGCGAAATATTTTGAATTTTTTTTTTATCCAACTCCTAAAGTAGATAGTATATTTTTTAATTTTTTTCCACATATAATAATATGTTTATGATCTGTCACTAATGAATGATAAAATGACTCACATATGAAATGTAGATGACAAGATTCACGACCAATGAGACATCTTGATGAATTATTTCTAAAATTGATCCAACTTGACAACGCTAATGGTAAAATTACTCTTGACTGCCAACGTTATGGGTAAAATTGCACCATTTTAAACGTTAGGGGTAAAATTGATCCTAGATGTAAACGTTAGGGGTATTTTTGTACCTTATCCCAAAAATTTACAAAAAGAGGTATTTGCTTTGTGTAGTTTAAAAATTATATTATCGTGACATTAACACGAAAAAAGAGCAATCTAGAACAACGAAAAAAAGTGATTTTATAAATTATCCTTTATATAAATTCTTGCTTTACAAATTATTATTATTATTATTTGACAAAAAAAAAAAGTAACCAGAGATTTCAAACTTCACAAAATCTCATAATCCTTTAATTGAAACTTCATAAATTTCAGAATTATTCCTACAGCGGCAGACGATATGCAATGCTTTATGACACATGTGTCCAAATTCCTGCCATCCATGGACAACACAATTAATCATAATCATCAATAAAGTATATACCCAAACAAGTCTTTTCCCACAATTCATCACATTTTGTCCTTTTTTTTTCTATTTATACAAATACAATATGATTATCCCATTTATAGCTCATTTTTAGGGAAAACTAAATAGAGGATATTCCATTCATCCAATAAATATAATAAATAATACAAGGGATAAGGTGTATCAGGAGCAATCTTACCTCTAACGTTGGTAATAAAAAACCATTTTATCCCATAACATTGATAAATTGGGTTAATTTGAGAAATAATTCATCAAACTGTCTTCTCTGTCATTAAATTTATTGTCTACACTTCACATATGCGTCATTTCATCACAAATTAGTAATAGATCACATCCAAAGGGCGGTGGACACCACCCTCTTTTGGCCTAATTCCGCCGTTTAGGGCCTCAAAAAGCCGATTTAGTGATTTTCACGCGCGCTTTTAACCTAATTTTTCATGGATTTCAACCAATTAAATTTTATGTTTTGACCTAATTAATTAATTCTTGAAATGTAATAATAAGCTCTAATATTTAGCGGATCCAAATTCACTTGAAACCGAAAAAATGTTCAAAAAAACCGAAAAGCGACAAATTAGGGTTAGGGTTTCGGCGTTCTGGGATTCCATTTCCATCGGAAACAGACCGACGGTCAAAACCCACAGCTAAGCTGTGGGCCCCACCCCCGTTTGGCCAAATTCGGACATCTAGGGTCTCAAAAATGCGATTTACGGATTTTCGCGCGGTTTTAACCTAATTTTCCATTCAATATTATTTATTTATTTTTGTTTGACCTAATTAATTTTTATTTTTACTTCTTGACCTAATTAATTAATAGTTCGGTCTTACTACCAGATAACATCATTTCAGTAAGAGAGAACAACAGTGGCTGGAATTGATACTTTTGCATCATCACGACCACTTTCACCATAAAAGGAAAAAATGTCAACTACCTGATAACATCATCCATAATGGCACTGAATAGTGGAGTGGAACTTAAGGTAAAGCCTCATTAAAACTTATGGTTAACCCGCAGTCAGTTCCAACATTGACAAAATAATGCTCTGCAGGAGAACATATCGCAAAAGAGTTAAAGTTTATAAAACGAAAAGCTTCTGCCACAATTGAAGTAGTGATTGAGAACTGATTACCATAAATATGTATGGCCAATTACTCAAATCCAAAGATTTGCCATCATCAATCTCCATTTGGCCCTTTAAAGGACAAAGTCAGCCAATGTACAGATATTGCTTCATATCATCTTCTGGTATGTTAAGAATTTCTACAACAGACTAAAAGCCGGGATGCATCCACCTCCAAAACGATACATATAAGATCAATACTCAAGAAACAGAGGAAAGAGGCATACTATGGTTCCCATTTGCTGGTAAAGAATGTGTAATTCTTCCAATCAACAATCTCACCTTCCCAGAAGGTCACTACCTACCAATTGCCATTGAGAGCATGTAAATGACATTAAGTAATAAATGGAAGACAATATTCTGCTTCACATAACATATTGTCTGATGGGGCGCATGCGAACTCTGACTACAAGTTAAGCATCTTTCAAATTAACTTCATAGATGGGGGTACATTTAGGCAATTCAACATTGCAATACCTTCAATATCCGACAATATGCAAGAGCATAGAAGTGGCAGTGCTAAAACCACAAGTTTTATACAACATTCTTACCACCAATTGTCATAGATAATATGTTATATTCAATTGGGGTGGAAGGCAGGCATTAACACCAATGATAACATTTTACTCATCACAATGTCATACTCAACCTCTAGCAATATGAAATTACTAACCAAATCAACTCATGGAAAAGAGCATTAAACCGAATATGCAGCATGAATCACTTCGAAGACAATAGACAAGTATGAAATGAAAACTAATTAATAAATTTATCCCCAACTTTCCATGAAACCTAGGATAGCCTCCCAAACCAAGGCCAACTAGAAAACAATAAAGAAGCAGTACAACATAGGTTGGAGAGAAATCCAGATGTAGAAGTAACTACAGCTGTAACCAGAAATCCCTTTATGATCAAGTACACAGCCAAAAAACAACATTAGATAGAAAACTACAATTGGATCATCTGCCAAAATTTCACATTAATGTCTTTCATTTTAATGTCTTTCATGTTCTTTTACATTTTGGTAAAAATGAAACAAAGAACCTTGAGTATATGGAATATGAATATGAGGAAGAGACCAAAAACAATGGTTTCTAATTCAAAAGCTCTACAAGTCGAAATAGGCAAACAACATTTGCATCTTCATTTCAATTAAGAGGCTAAATCTACAAATCTGATATTACAATATGATATTACAAATCTGACATCATTTAAAGACCAACCATATCTTATTCCTAATTTGATTCTTAACCATTCTCCAATCACTTCACTATATTCTGCAACACAATCACTGGGCAACAAATATAGCCTCTAGTTCCTTAATATTATCTCTGATTCACTAACGTAAAACAATCAATTTGTTCCAATTGAGAAATCAAGCCACAGACATTGTTAATCGATATGGTTAGGTTAGGGATGAAAAAACTCACCAAGTAAGAGATAAGCCGATCAAAGGTTTTCTCGTGAGGCTTCTTCTTCTTCAAGGTAAAAATTAGAAAATCGGTAATTTAAGAACAGACTTAATAAAATTGATTACAGAGTATGAATTTAGAGAAGAAGCATACAAAATTCCGATAGATAGCATCAGGTTTGGAGAGATGGGAAGATACAAAAATCAGCTTCTCTACCACATATTCTAAAAGCATCTGGAGAATAATGGATTGCAGATAAGTGGAAATCGAGATCGAAGTGAGGCGGAGCGACCTGATCTTTTGCCAGTTGCCAAATCTGGACTCTTCAAATTCACCAAAATTGAAGCGGAAGATGGAAATGAGATTTCTGCTTGGGAAGATGGAAGAAATTGAAGCGGCAAGGGAAAAGCTACTTTCCCAAAATTGAGCGGCAACCAAAAGGTGAAATGCAAAAAAATGGGGGGCAAGGCAAAAAGGGGAAAATGAGATTTTCAAGTGAATTTGGTTATTTTGTATATATAAGCTTTTGGTTATTTTGTAAAACGTTAAGTTTAAATTCGTATTATTTTGTAAACGTTAAGCTCATATTAGTGCTATTTTGTACGTGAGGCCTAAATTGATGCTATATTGTAAACGTTAAGCTTAAATTGATATTATGTTTTAAACATTAAGCCTATATTGGTGCTATTTTGAACGTTGGGTCTAAATTGGTACTTCCCTAAAAATTTTAGGCCTATTTTGGGATTTTATCCTTTTTTTAATAACAAAAATATTAAGTAATAATAAAAATCAAATTAAGCAATAAAAGACATAGTTAGTTTATCTTTAAAAAGTATAATTTGTCTTTTTCTATTTGTCAATGATTGAGTTTGTCTTTTTATAATTACAATGCATTTATTACTAACTTTTAAGTAATGATAGTGAAGTGAAAGAGAGAGAAAATGATGATGGGTGTATAATGATTAGTTGTCTTTTTAATGTAAAAGTCATGAATTAATTAGGTCAAATCAACCACTAAGATTAATAGTTGAAATCTATTAATTAGGTAAAAAAATTCAAACATAATTCATAAAAAAATTCAATAAAAATCATTAGTTTTATTTATGAATTATTTTTCATGAATTATTTTTTATCTAATTAATAGTTAGTTTTACTTCTTGACCTAATTAATCAATGGTTGAAATATAATAATAAGCTAATTTTTAGAGGATCCAAATTCACGCATGATACCGAAAAAAATATAAAATTACTCATAAAAAGACGTCTTCTGACATACAAAAATACCCCTAATGTTTACAGCTAGGAGCAATTTTACCTCTAACGTCTAAAATGGTGCAATTTTACTCTAAAGTTTGACAAGTTGAGTCAATTTCAAACATTATTGAAAAACACAGATATTTTGTTCTTTATTCTGCGTCAATTATATATCAGTTTGTTTTAAAAAAAGATTTCATATTTTTGGGATTTAATAAAAATATTGTAGGTTAACATTTATTAATTTAGCGAAATATTTTGAATTTTTTTTTTATCCAACTCCTAAAGTAGATAGTATATTTTTTAATTTTTTTCCACATATAATAATATGTTTATGATCTGTCACTAATGAATGATAAAATGACTCACATATGAAATGTAGATGACAAGATTCACGACCAATGAGACATCTTGATGAATTATTTCTAAAATTGATCCAACTTGACAACGCTAATGGTAAAATTACTCTTGACTGCCAACGTTATGGGTAAAATTGCACCATTTTAAACGTTAGGGGTAAAATTGATCCTAGATGTAAACGTTAGGGGTATTTTTGTACCTTATCCCAAAAATTTACAAAAAGAGGTATTTGCTTTGTGTAGTTTAAAAATTATATTATCGTGACATTAACACGAAAAAAGAGCAATCTAGAACAACGAAAAAAAGTGATTTTATAAATTATCCTTTATATAAATTCTTGCTTTACAAATTATTATTATTATTATTTGACAAAAAAAAAAAGTAACCAGAGATTTCAAACTTCACAAAATCTCATAATCCTTTAATTGAAACTTCATAAATTTCAGAATTATTCCTACAGCGGCAGACGATATGCAATGCTTTATGACACATGTGTCCAAATTCCTGCCATCCATGGACAACACAATTAATCATAATCATCAATAAAGTATATACCCAAACAAGTCTTTTCCCACAATTCATCACATTTTGTCCTTTTTTTTTCTATTTATACAAATACAATATGATTATCCCATTTATAGCTCATTTTTAGGGAAAACTAAATAGAGGATATTCCATTCATCCAATAAATATAATAAATAATACAAGGGATAAGGTGTATCAGGAGCAATCTTACCTCTAACGTTGGTAATAAAAAACCATTTTATCCCATAACATTGATAAATTGGGTTAATTTGAGAAATAATTCATCAAACTGTCTTCTCTGTCATTAAATTTATTGTCTACACTTCACATATGCGTCATTTCATCACAAATTAGTAATAGATCACATCCAAAGGGCGGTGGACTCCACCCTCTTTTGGCCTAATTCCGCCGTTTAGGGCCTCAAAAAGCCGATTTAGTGATTTTCACGCGCGCTTTTAACCTAATTTTTCATGGATTTCAACCAATTAAATTTTATGTTTTGACCTAATTAATTAATTCTTGAAATGTAATAATAAGCTCTAATATTTAGCGGATCCAAATTCACTTGAAACCGAAAAAATGTTCAAAAAAACCGAAAAGCGACAAATTAGGGTTAGGGTTTCGGCGTTCTGGGATTCCATTTCCATCGGAAACAGACCGACGGTCAAAACCCACAGCTAAGCTGTGGGCCCCACCCCCGTTTGGCCAAATTCGGACATCTAGGGTCTCAAAAATGCGATTTACGGATTTTCGCGCGGTTTTAACCTAATTTTCCATTCAATATTATTTATTTATTTTTGTTTGACCTAATTAATTTTTATTTTTACTTCTTGACCTAATTAATTAATTGTTCAAATGTAATAATAAGCTCTAAAAACCAAATTCACTTGATACGGAAAAAAGGGAAAAAAACGTCTTAAAGAAAAAGTGAAAAGCGTCAAATTAGGGTTAGGGTCTCGGGACCCACTTTCATCGGAAACGGGCCAACGGTAAAAACCCACATCCCAAAGGGCAATGGGCCCCACCCTTTTTTGGCCTGATTCCGCCGTCTAGGGCCTCAAAAGGCCGATTTAGTGATTTTCACGCTCGTATTTAATCTAATTTTGCATGGATTATTTTTTTAACCTAATTTTGCATGGATTTCGACCAATTAAATTTTACGTCTTGAACTAATTAATTAATTGTTGAAATATAATAATAAGCTCTAATATTTAGCATTGTCTTATTCACTTGAAACTGAAAAAACGTTTGAAAAAGCCGAAAAGTGACAAATTAGGGTTTCGGTTTTCTGGGATTCCATTTCCATCGAAAACAGACCATCGGTAAAAACCTACAAAAAAAGTTGTGGGCCCACCCCCGTTTGGCCAAATTCGGGCGTCTAGGGTCTCAAAAATGCGATTTACGGATTATCGTGCGGTTTTAACCTAATTTTGCATGCATTAATAAGCTCTAAAAACAAAATTCACTTGATACGGAAAAAAAGGGAAAAAACGTCTTAAAGAAAAAGCAAAAAGCGTCAAATTAGGGTTAGGGACCCCACTTTCTCAAAGGGAATTTTAAAGAGTTTTAAAAAATACCAGATTTATGAAAAGTTAAAGTGCACTTATTTTATTTCTAACTGTAATATGTATTTATAGTGTAATTTAAATATTGAAAATGGATGTGAATCCATGCTTTTTTTTTTAGTATTAGCACATTAATCAACTACATGGACTAATGTTGGGCTCAGTTGAATTCAATTAATTATAATTGAGTTGAAATAAAAGAATCCTATATTAATTAGCAATCCTATATAGGTCTATAGTTTTTGGGAAGTATCAATTTAGGCTCCACATACAAAATAACACTAATATAGGTTTAACGTTTAGAAAAAGGTATTAATTTAGGTATCAACAACAGATTAGATACGTCATTTCTATTACTCCGTTAAGTTCTGCTAATTGTAAGTAGAGGGAGAAATCAAAACTTAACGGAGTAATAGGAATGGCGTGTCTGTTGTTGAGACCTAAATTGATACCCTTTTCTAAACGTTAAGCATATATTGGTGTTATTTTGTACGTGGAGCCTAAATTAATACTTTCCAAAAACCATATGTCTATTTTGGTACCTTATTCCTATTAAATAAAATTAATGGTATGATTTTGTGCACGTTATGTACAAGTTTAAAGTATAAATAAATTACTATACATAGGACAATCTCTGTCCCATTTCCTTTTCCAATTAAATCACAAATTATTTTAGATGATTAAAATCACCGCTTATATATTAGGTAACTCTTTATTGTAAGAATCTTTAATTTTTAACGTTTTTTAAGTCATCAGTAAATATAAAAAGTTCTGGAAATTGTGATTCGAAAAATAAAAAATAGTAGTTTCATACAAAATACGGTTCTAAACAACTTTAATTCTTGAACTCATTTATCTAGACCGTTTATAATTGATTCCGAATCGTTAAAAGGACGTGAAAATAACTAAATCGCATTTTCGATATCCTAAACGCCTGAATTAGGCCAAAAGAGGATGAGACCCACAATAAATTTAGGGGTTTTAACTGTTGACATGTTTCTAATCGAAATAAAGTTCTGAAACCCTAAAAACTATAAACCTTAATTTGACACGTGACACTTTTATTTGCCTGGCTTTATTTCAACTCAACTATAATTAATTTAATTGAGCCTAACCCACTCATTTCATGGATTTGATTGATGTGTTACTACTGAAAAAGATTTTCATATAGAGAACCTCACAATGATTAGACACTGAATTAGGGAAAGCACCTAAGAAATTAAAATATGAAATCAATGACTGATTGGTGGGATTAAATGTGTTTTAATTATAACTTTGGGGAACTGTGTCAATGTTGTCTGTTGTTGCAGGTTTTTCCAAAGTTAGCGGAAGTGGCACAAAAAAGGAGAGAGAAAAGTTCCGTAAAGGGATGAATTGGAATTGGTATTTTCATGCAATATTTTATTTTATTATTTGTGTAATTTAATTATATTTAATTGCCATCAAATGTTATTTTATTTTATTATTTAACTATACTAGGATTAAGATTAAGAGGGGATTATAGAAATCCGCTATTTGACTGATTAAGGTAATAACTAATTAAATATATGGGAAAATTACAAAAGTAGGTCAAATTGGAGGTTCCTTTACATATTTAACCCATTTACTCAACCTACTATATATTTAGACTGATTTTGTGTGACTTTCCCATAATACCCTCAATATTTACGCGCGTCTCGCCCCCTCCCGTTTGACTTCGCAGATTCGATATTATGCGAAGCATGCGAAGTTAAAGTTTGGTTTACTTGATGAATATTTAGTTCGCATATGCGAAGCTAAAATTTGGTGTACTTGATGAAAAAGGGATCCACTTGAAATGATTGGTAATGATTGAGAAGATTACGAGCTAATGATTGAGAATTGTGGAGATAATGTGTGACTTAAAGTAGGGATGGTACTTTTGATAATAAATGAGGATTAAATTAAGAAGATGGTACTTAATATATTAATGTAATTTTTTTTAAATAAGAATAAATTTGATAAACGTTTCTTTTCGATATATGAAGTGAATTTGCATGCTCTGAAAGCGAATTTATTAATTATTGTATGCTCTGAAGAAGTCAAATTAATTAGGTCTAATGGGAATACGGACCCATTGGCGCGTTTCCGATGGGAATACGGACCCAAAATCCTAACCCTAATTTGACACTAAAAGCGAGTTTATTAGCTATTGCATGTCAACGTTTAATTAATTAGGTGAATAAGTAAAATTAATTAGGTCAAAGAGAATAATTAATTTAATTAGGTCAATGAGTAAAATTAATCAGGTCAAAGGGTAAAATTAATTAGGTCAAAAAAGTAAAAAATAAAATAAAATAATAATTGATGGAAAGGGTTAACAGGAGTACTTACTTGAATGATTTTCCAGAATGTCCGAATTCCTTTATCATCGGAAGAATCATGCAGTTTGAGTATCAGGGGATTCATGCTCTACAGGTTTCAGCAACAACTGGCCTGTTCGCATATACTGCACTTCTCTGTCCTTAAACTTCTTGTCCTTCTGAAGAAAAAAAATATGAAGCTGAGCTATGTAAATTTGAAATTGGCTCATTCAAAGACACTCAACAGATAAAAAAAAATGGAACTAAAAATGCAAAAAAACAGTATCGATAGAGGAATAAGAATCATTTGAATCATTAGAACAATATATTCGTTTGTTGTTGATGATTCTTGAAATGCAAAAAGGTATAAAACTTGGGGAAAAAATAGGCAAATTTAATTGAAACTGAAACTTGAATCATAAAAAAGCTCAAGAAGTAGATAAAAATAAATCCTTACCGAAATGAGTAAACCAAAAGCTGCAAAAGATTTTGAGCATAGTTCTTAAAGGCGCAAGGTGCAATAAGTCGCTAAGAGGTCTTGGAACCTAGGCTCAAGGAGCAACGTAAGGCGCGGACCTGAGGAACACGAGACGTAGAAAAAAAAATATATATACTCTTTTACTAGTTAAAGAATAAACCAAAAAAACACCCTTGCTTATGACCAGACAAAAACAAAACCATAACGAATTGGGAACACAGAACATTTTTAGGAGATAACGTTTTCAGGAATGTCGTCCCTCATTGGTAGTAAATCTGTCACATAAGGATTCAGTAAGAAGATTTCAAACAGCTTCCTGAATTTTTACATTGAGCGTCTCGCAAACCTGGAAAATCATCACTGGATGCAAATTGAATCAAGAATGAACTCCATAACCTCATTCGAAAAGCCATAAATCTACAGCTATAATACAACCAGGCTCCTTCTTCACCCCTCCTCGATCCTTCATTAACTTTCGCGCTTTTGCCACATCATCCACCTGCTGCAGCATACATGTTTGACAACTGTTTATAGGTTCCGTCATGCTGTTGATTTAGCTCGAAAAGTTGTTCAGCAACTTGAACCACGAGATCAATGTTCCAATGTATTCTGCAGCCAGTGAGCAGAGCCTCCCAACTAAATCCGCAGAGTCATCAAGACTGATATCATCTGATTCTAAGACATACAAATCCAAATTAGCATGAAGTGAAGAAGGCAAGTTCGTCAATTTAAGAGATGTAGAACCCACGTTTCCCCTTATTTTCAAGCTCTCCAGATTCGGACATAAAATTTCTAGGAGAGGACAGTTCTTGCCAAATTCCCTTAGAAGAATTGTTTTCAAATGCTCAGAAGCAACAACAAGCGCCCCTTGAAAGCCACAATAACATAATTCTAAGCATTCAAGCAAAGGACTACCAGATAATACATGCTCAATCGCTTGATTACCCAACTCAGAATGATCTAACTGCAAACTCTTAAGAGATTCCCAATTTACTTTCACGTTCGGCATAAACTCACAAGCACACATCTTCAGCTTAACTAATGAAGGATTGTTGAAAAAAGAAGACCACAATTCGTACTTGTCCCATGATTCCAAATTAAAACCATCACAGTCTAAAATGAGCTCCTTTACATGTTTTTTGGCACCGAAACGAATCCACAATGACAATCTAGAATACAGCTTACACAAAGGGATATCTTTGGAGTCGATAACAAGTTTCTCTGCAGTCAAGCAATCATAGAGAATTAGTATATTGTCAATCAAATTGATGAATTATCAGACAAACAAACGTACTGTTTGAAATGAAATTTAGGATAGAGACGTCGGTCCATTTACACTCCCACCTATAATAAAAATTAGACTTAAAGGCCTCTTTTGTTGACGGTATAAAGGAGAGGATTCGCTGAGTCAGAGAATCTGGCAAACCTTCTATGCAATCTTTAGAACCTTCAAAGTAAAAAAAATGCTAATGAATAATTCAAATTTAAAATGCTATTATTTATCTATTAACAGGAAATTAAACTTAAAACAACTTTCATTGAGACTGAATTTCTAATATCAAACAGTAAAATATTTGCTCAAAAACTTACATTCATCAAGTAAGGCCCAATATCTAGCTTCTCAACATGATGAACCTGCATAATAGTCTGACTAACCAAATTTATGCAGTCTTGTACATTGTAGTCGTATCGGTCGTAATCGTAGAAAAAATCAAAAGTAACATAAACTGAAGACCGCAAATTCATTAATTTAGGAGATGTAAGCCCTATTAGACCTGAAATTCTCAATCTCTCAACATTGGGACATGAGATTTCAATGTTACTAGAATTAAATGAATCCAAAAGAAGAATTTTCACACTTTTAGAAGCAATAACAACAGCATCAAACAAATTGCAGCGGTGTAATTCCAAGTATTCAAGCATAGGAGTACCGGATAAAACATTCTCAATCCCTCCCTTTTGCAGTGCACAATCATATAAACGCAAAATCTTGACAGATCCCCAATTTACATTCCCAATCGTCATAAGATCACAATAAAGTAACTTCAATTTAACTAATGAAGAATTGTTGAAAAGAAATTCTGGCAAGGGATACGGGGAGTTGATAGTGAGAAACACAATGAGTTCCTTTACATGCTTTTTCACAGCAAAACGTATCCATGGATCCTTGTTAGGAATTCTTTCAGAGTAACTTGTCATTTTGATGACGAATTTGTCGATATTGGAGCAATCATCATGGAGATTTAGGGTTTTATCGATGAAATTGGAAAATTGATCGATAGACATACCATTATAAATACACGTATTATAGACGAATTTGAGAACTGATACACGAGTCCATCGATACTTCCACGATTTGGATAAAACCATAGTCTTCACTGAATCGGTTGTCGGCAGAAGGGAGAGGATGCGGTGAATCAGGACATCCGGTAAGGCACTAATGCGGTCTTCATCTTCTTCGCCCGAATTGATTCTATTAATTTCATTTTCCGAATCGCAGCTTCCTTCCGTTTCCACTATGGAAGCTCCGCCAGTAGCAGCCATAAACAAGCAATCAAAAGCTTAGACTAGAGTAGGGTTGTAAAGGGGATATTTTGGAGCAGAGGTGGCAATTTCCTTTCACCGTATTATCTCATATTTATATTAGATACGGTTTCATACGTTATAAATACAGTTTCATACGTTATTAAAGATCACTATTTAATAAACAGCACGACTCAAATAAATACAACTAAATTTTGGATGAAACAACACAATTTTTGAATAATATAGGCCCTGTTTGGTAAACAGCGTTTGGGGATAAAAATAGCAGTTTAGACTAATTTTAGAGGTTTGACCATTGAAACCGCTGATTGGAGTGTTCGGTGGAGAGAGGTTTGGGAAAGAGTTTTGAGATGAAAACGCTAATTTAGAAAAAAAACTCTTAAAATGCAAAATTAATTCTAACCCTAAATCCGAAATCCTAATTCGAGTCTAGAAGCGCGGTTATTAATTATTGCATGTCAACGTTTAATTAATTAAACTAATTAGGCATGGAAAGCTAAATTAATTAGGTAAAAGATTTAAACTTTTTAGGTCAAAGTGCAAAATTAATTAGGTGAAAAAAATAAAAAAGAATAATTTCATTGGAAATTAGGTTAAAACCGAACGAAAATCAATAAATCGCATTTTCGGGGCTCTAGACGAAGGAATTTGGCCGAAATAGGGTGGGGCCCACATCTATAGATGTGGGTTCTTCCCGTTGGCCCGTTTCCATCGTAAATAGGAACCCGATATCCTAACCCTAATTCGAGTCTGAAAGCGCGGTTATTTATTATTGCATGTCCACGTTCAATTAATTAAACTAATTAGGCATGGAAAGCTAAATTAATTAGGTAAAAGATTTAAAATTTTTAGGTCAAAGTGCAAAATTAATTAGGTGAAAAAAATAAAAAAGAATAATTTCATGGGAAATTAGGTTAAAACCGAACGAAAATCAATAAATCGCATTTTCGAGGCCCTAGACGACGGAATTTGGCCGAAATAGGGTGGGGCCCACATCTAATGATGTGGGTTCTTCCCGTTGGCCCGTTTCCATCGTAAATAGGAACCCGAAATCCTAACCCTAATTCGAGTCTGAAAGCGCGGTTATTTATTATTGCATGGCCACGTCTAATTAATTAAACTAATTAGGCATGGAAAGCTAAATTAATTAGGTAAAAGATTTAAACTTTTTAGGTCAAAGTGCAAAATTAATTAGGTGAAAAAAATAAAAAAGAATAATTTCATGTGAAATTAGGTTAAAACTGAACGAAAATCAATAAATCGCATTTTCGAGGCCCTAGACGAAGGAATTTGGCCGAAATAGGGTGGGTGTTCTCCCCGTTGGCCCGTTTCCATCGTAAATAGGAACCCAAAATCCTAACCCTAATTCGAGTCTAGAAGCGCGGTTATTAATTATTGCATGTCCACGTTCAATTAATTAAACTAATTAGGCATGGAAAGCTAAATTAATTAGGTAAAAGATTTAAACTTTTTAGGTCAAAGTGCAAAATTAATTAGGTGAAAAAAATAAAAAAGAATAATTTCATGTGAAATTAGGTTAAAACCGAACGAAAATCAATAAATCGCATTTTCGAGGTCCTAGACGAAGGAATTTGGCCGAAATAGGGTGGGGCCCACATCTTTAGATGTGGGTTCTTCCCGTTGGCCCGTTTCCATCGTAAATAGGAACCCAAAATCCTAACCCTAATTCGAGTCTGAAAGCGCGGTTATTTATTATTGCATGTCCACATTCAATTAATTAAACTAATTAGGCATGGAAAGCTAAATCAATTAGGTAAAAGATTTAAACTTTCTAGGTCAAAGTGCAAAATTAATTACGTGAAAAAAATAAAAAAGAATAATTTCATGGGAAATTAGATTTAAACTCTTTTGGCCTAATTCCTCCGTCTAGGGCCTCAAAAAGCAGATTTAGTGATTTTCGCGCGCGCTTTTAACCTAATTTTGCATGGATTAATTTTTTTTTAACCTAATTTTGCATGGATTTCGACCAATTAAATTTTATATTCTTGACCTAAATAATTAATCCTTGAAACGTAATAATAAGCTCTAATATTTAGCGGATCCAAATTCACTCGAAACGCCGAAAAACGTTCGAAAAAGCCGAAAAGCGGCAAATTAGGGTTAGGATTTCGGCGTTCCGGGGTTCCATTCCCTTGGGAAACGGACCGACGGTCAAAATCCACAGTAAGGCTGTGGGCCCCGGAACCCTAGTTTCATCGAAAACGGGCCAACGGTAAAAACCCACAGCCCGTTGGGCGGTGGGCCCCACCCTCTTTTGGCCTAATTCCTCCGTCTAGGGCCTCAAAAAGCAGATTTAGTGATTTTCGCGCGCGCTTTTAACCTAATTTTGCATGGATTATTTTTTTTTTAACCTAATTTTGCATGGATTTCGACCAATTAAATTTTATTTTCTTGACCTAAATAATTAATCCTTGAAACGTAATAATAAGCTCTAATATTTAGCGGATCCAAATTCACTCAAAACGCCGAAAAACGTTCGAAAATTCACTTAGTGAAAGCAAAATAACTTCAATGTCTCGTTTTGGTCTAATTTCGTCGTCTACGACCTCGAAAGTTCAATTTATTGATTTTCACACCATCTTAACATAATTTTACATGAATTATTTTTTATTTTCTTTGACACAATGAATGGATTTCAACCATTAGTTTTACTTTTTGACCTGATTAATGGTTGAAATGTAATAATAAGCTTGCTCTTAGAGGATCCAAATTCACTTGATACCGAAATTAAAACATTTAAAAAAAATCATCCGATCAAGCATTACGTTAAAAAAAAAGCAACGCATGTGCAATTAGGGTTTAATTTTGAACCATTAATTTGAAATGTTTAAAGTTCAGGTTTTGAATATTTGGTTTGAGATCAAAACAGTAAAAAAATGAACTTTTTAGGAATATAAAAAAAAACGAAAAGTGTCAAATTCGAATTAGGATTTCGATGTCTCGGAATGTTAAATTTTTTATTGTTTTGGAAATTTTATTTTTTTAATTTGGAACTTATTATAAAATTGTATGATTGGAATGTGCTTATAGTCAAAATCGAAATTAATAGGTATATATATGTATATATAGTTTTAACTTTTTAAAACTTTATCCCAATATAAAAGTAACATTCTTCAGACTTTGTTCTCCGTATGTTTATATTTTAATATTAATGAAGTATATATGGAAAAAGCTGATCCTAGCAGATTAAAAGCTGCTAAAGTAAATAAATGGCCTTGCTTTCAGGGACAACTTTATTTTTATATTCCTTCCTCACCAATTATGCAGTAGTAGATTTTTTCCCACTGGATCAAACATTAAATTTTAGGTATAATACACATTTGAATATCCAAACTGAAGCTTAAAAGTTAATTATGACATTAAACTATCAAAATCATCAACCAGACTCTGAACTAAGTAAGGCTGTGGGCCCCGGAACCCTAGTTTCATCGAAAACGGGCCAACGGTAAAAACCCATAGCCCAATGGGCGGTGGGCCCCATCCTCTTTTGGCCTAATTCCTCCGTCTAGGGCCTCAAAAAGCAGATTTAGTGATTTTCGCGGGCGCTTTTAACCTAATTTTGCATGGATTATTTTTTTTAACCTAATTTTGCATGGATTTCGACCAATTAAATTTTATTTTCTTGACCTAAATAATTAATCCTTGAAACGTAATAATAAGCTCTAATATTTAGCGGATCCAAATTCACTCGAAACGCCGAAAAACGTTCGAAAAAGCCGAAAAGCGGCAAATTAGGGTTACGGTTTCGGCGTTCCGGGGTTCCATTCTCTTGGGAAACGGACCGACGGTCAAAACCCACAGCAAGGCTGTGGGCCCCGCCCCCGTTTGGCCAAACTCGGACGTCTAGGGTGTTAAAAACGCGATTTAGTGATTTTCGCGCGGTTTTAACCTAATTTTCAATGCATTATTATTTATTTATTTTTGTTTGATCAAATTAATGATTATTTTTACTTATCGACCTAATTAATTAATTGTTAAAATGTAACAATAATAAGCTCTAAACATTAGAGGATCAAAATTCACTTGATACGGAAAAGGGGGGAAAAACGTCTTAAATAAAAAGCGAGAAGCGTCGAATTAGGGTTAGGGTTCCGGAACCCTAGTTTCATCGGAAACGGGCCAACGGTAAAAACCCACGGCCCAATGGGCGGTGGGCCCCACCCTCTTTTGGCCTAATTCCTCCGTCTAGGGCCTCAAAAAGCAGATTTAGTGATTTTCGCGCGCGCTTTTAACCTAATTTTGCATGGATTATTTTTTTTTAACCTAATTTTGCATGGATTTCGACCAATTAAATTTTATTTTCTTGACCTAAATAATTAATCCTTGAAACGTAATAATAAGCTCTAATATTTAGCGGATCCAAATTCACTCGAAACGCCGAAAAACTTTCGAAAAAGCCGAAAAGCGGCAAATTAGGGTTAGGGTTTCGGCGTTCCGGGGTTCCATTCCCTTGGGAAACGGACCGACGGTCAAAACCCACAGCTATGCTGTGGGCCCCGCCCCCGTTTGGCCAAATTCGGACGTCTAGGGTGTCAAAAACGCGATTTAGTGATTTTCGCGCGGTTTTAACCTAATTTTCAATGCATTATTATTTATTTATTTTTGTTTAATCAAATTAATGATTATTTTTACTTATCGACCTAATTAATTAATTGTTAAAATGTAACAATAATAAGCTCTAAACATTAGAGGATCAAAATTCACTTGATACGGAAAAGGGGGGAAAAAACGTCTTAAATAAAAAGCGAGAAGCGTCGAATTAGGGTTAGGGTCCCGGAACCCTAGTTTCATCGGAAACGGGCCAACGGTAAAAACCCACGGCCCAACGGGCGGTGGGCCCCACCCTCTTTTGGCCTAATTCCTCCGTCTAGGGCCTCAAAAAGCAGATTTAGTGATTTTCGCGCGCGCTTTTAACCTAATTTTGCATGGATTATTTTTTTTTAACCTAATTTTGCATGGATTTCGACCAATTAAATTTTATTTTCTTGACCTAAATAATTAATCCTTGAAACGTAATAATAAGCTCTAATATTTAGCGGATCCAAATTCACTCGAAACGACGAAAAACTTTCGAAAAAGCCGAAAAGCGACAAATTAGGGTTAGGGTTTCGGCGTTCCGGTGTTCCATTCCCTTGGGAAACGGACCGACGGTCAAAACCCACAGAAGTGCTGTGGGTCCCGCCCCCGTTTCGCCAAATTCGGACGTCTAGGGTGTCAAAAACGCGATTTAGTGATTTTCGCGCGGTTTTAACCTAATTTTCAATGCATTATTATTTATTTATTTTTGTTTGATCAAATTAATGATTATTTTTACTTATCGACCTAATTAATTAATTGTTAAAATGTAACAATAATAAGCTCTAAACATTAGAGGATCAAAATTCACTTGATACGGAAAAGGGGGGAAAAAAACGTCTTAAATAAAAAGCGAGAAGCGTCGAATTAGGGTTAGGGTCCCGGAACCCTAGTTTCATCGGAAATGGGCCAACGGTAAAAACCCACGGCCCAATGGGCGGTGGGCCCCACCCTTTTTTGGCCTAATTCCTCCGTCTAGGGCCTCAAAAAGCAGATTTAGTGATTTTCGCGCGCGCTTTTAACCTAATTTTGCATGGATTATTTTTTTTTAACCTAATTTTGCATGGATTTCGACCAATTAAATTTTATTTTCTTGACCTAAATAATTAATCCTTGAAACGTAATAATAAGCTCTAATATTTAGCGGATCCAAATTCACTCGAAACGCCGAAAAACTTTCGAAAAAACCGAAAAGCGGCAAATTAGGGTTAGGGTTTCGGCGTTCCGGGGTTCCATTCCCTTGGGAAACGGACCGACGGTCAAAACCCACAGCACGACTGTGGGCCCCGCCCCCGTTTGGCCAAATTCGGACGTCTAGGGTGTCAAAAACGCGATTTAGTGATTTTCGCGCGGTTTTAACCTAATTTTCAATGCATTATTATTTATTTATTTTTGTTTGATCAAATTAATGATTATTTTTACTTATCGACCTAATTAATTAATTGTTAAAATGTAACAATAATAAGCTCTAAACATTAGAGGATCAAAATTCACTTGATACGGAAAAGGGGGGGAAAAACGTCTTAAAAAAAGTGAGAAGCGTCGAATTAGGGTTAGGGTCCCGGAACCCTAGTTTCATTGGAAACGGGCCAACGGTAAAAACCCACATCCCAAAGGGCGGTGGGCCCCACCCTCGTTTGGCCTAATTCCTCCGTCTAGGGCCTCAAAAAGTAGATTTAGTGATTTACGCGCGCGCTTTTAACCTAATTTTGCATAGGTTATTTTTTTTAACCTAGTTTTGCATGGATTTCGACCAATTAAATTTTATTTTCTTGACCTAAATAATTAATCCTTGAAACATAATAATAAGCTCTAATATTTAGCGGATCCAAATTCACTCGAAACGCCGAAAAACTTTCGAAAAAGCCGAAAAGCGGCAAATTAGGGTTAGGGTTTCGGCGTTCCGGGGTTCCATTCCCTTGGTAAACGGACCGACGGTCAAAACCCACAGCAATGCTATGGGCCCCGCCCCCGTTTGGCCAAATTCGGACGTCTAGGGTGTCAAAAACGCGATTTAGTGATTTTCGCGCGGTTTTAACCTAATTTTCAATGCATTATTATTTATTTATTTTTGTTTGATCAAATTAATGATTATTTTTACTTATCGACCTAATTAATTAATTGTTAAAATGTAACAATAATAAGCTCTAAACATTAGAGGATCAAAATTCACTTGATACGGAAAAGGGGGGAAAAAACGTCTTAAATAAAAAGCGAGAAGCGTCGAATTAGGGTTAGGGTCCCGGAACCCTAGTTTCATCGGAAACGGGCCAACGGTAAAAACCCACGGCCCAATGGGCGGTGGGCCCCACCCTCTTTTGGCCTAATTCCTCCGTCTAGGGCCTCAAAAAGCAGATTTAGTGATTTTCGCGCGCGCTTTTAACCTAATTTTGCATGGATTATTTTTTTTAACCTAATTTTGCATGGATTTCGACCAATTAAATTTTATTTTCTTGACCTAAATAATTAATCCTTGAAACGTAATAATAAACTCTAATATTTAGCGGATCCAAATTCACTCGAAACGACGAAAAACTTTCGAAAAAGCCGAAAAGCGACAAATTGGGGTTAGGGTTTCGGCGTTCCGGTGTTCCATTCCCTTGGGAAACGGACCGACGGTCAAAACCCACAGAAGTGCTGTGGGCCCCGCCCCCGTTTCGCCAAATTCGGACATCTAGGGTGTCAAAAACGCGATTTAGTGATTTTCGCGCGGTTTTAACCTAATTTTCAATGCATTATTATTTATTTATTTTTGTTTGATCAAATTAATGATTATTTTTACTTATCGACCTAATTAATTAATTGTTAAAATGTAACAATAATAAGCTCTAAACATTAGAGGATCAAAATTCACTTGATACGGAAAAGGGGGGAAAAAACGTCTTAAATAAAAAGCGAGAAGCGTCGAATTAGGGTTAGGGTCCCGGAACCCTAGTTTCATCGGAAATGGGCCAACGGTAAAAACCCACGGCCCAATGGGCGGTGGGCCCCACCCTTTTTTGGCCTAATTCCTCCGTCTAGGGCCTCAAAAAGCAGATTTAGTGATTTTCGCGCGCGCTTTTAACCTAATTTTGCATGGATTATTTTTTTTTAACCTAATTTTGCATGGATTTCGACCAATTAAATTTTATTTTCTTGACCTAAATAATTAATCCTTGAAACGTAATAATAAGCTCTAATATTTAGCGGATCCAAATTCACTCGAAACGCCGAAAAACTTTCGAAAAAACCGAAAAGCGGCAAATTAGGGTTAGGGTTTCGGCGTTCCGGGGTTCCATTCCCCTGGGAAACGGACCGACGGTCAAAACCCACAGCAAGACTGTGGGCCCCGCCCCCGTTTGGCCAAATTCGGACGTCTAGGGTGTCAAAAACGCGATTTAGTGATTTTCGCGCGGTTTTAACCTAATTTTCAATGCATTATTATTTATTTATTTTTGTTTGATCAAATTAATGATTATTTTTACTTATCGACCTAATTAATTAATTGTTAAAATGTAACAATAATAAGCTCTAAACATTAGAGGATCAAAATTCACTTGATACGGAAAAGGGGGGGAAAAACGTCTTAAAAAAAGTGAGAAGCGTCGAATTAGGGTTAGGGTCCCGGAACCCTAGTTTCATTGGAAACGGGCCAACGGTAAAAACCCACATCCCAAAGGGCGGTGGGCCCCACCCTCGTTTGGCCTAATTCCTCCGTCTAGGGCCTCAAAAAGCAGATTTAGTGATTTACGCGCGCGCTTTTAACCTAATTTTGCATAGGTTATTTTTTTTAACCTAGTTTTGCATGGATTTCGACCAATTAAATTTTATTTTCTTGACCTAAATAATTAATCCTTGAAACATAATAATAAGCTCTAATATTTAGCGGATCCAAATTCACTCGAAACGCCGAAAAACTTTCGAAAAAGCCGAAAAGCGGCAAATTAGGGTTAGGGTTTCGGCGTTCCGGGGTTCCATTCCCTTGGTAAACAGACCGACGGTCAAAACCCATGGCAATGCTATGGGCCCCGCCCCCGTTTCGCCAAATTCGGACGTCTAGGGTGTCAAAAACGCGATTTAGTGATTTTCGCGCGGTTTTAACCTAATTTTCAATGCATTATTATTTATTTATTTTTGTTTGATCAAATTAATGATTATTTTTACTTATCGACCTAATTACTTAATTGTTAAAATGTAACAATAATAAGCTCTAAACATTAGAGGATCAAAATTCACTTGATACGGAAAAGGGGGGAAAAAACGTCTTAAATAAAAAGCGAGAAGCGTCGAATTAGGGTTAGGGTCCCGGAACCCTAGTTTCATCGGAAACGGGCCAACGGTAAAAACCCACAACCCAATGGACGGTGGGCCCCACCCTCTTTTGGCCTAATTCCTCCGTCTAGGGCCTCAAAAAGCAGATTTAGTGATTTTCGCGCGCGCTTTTAACCTAATTTTGCATGGATTATTTTTTTTTAACCTAATTAATGAATTTAATTTCCTTTATCCAATCAGAAACAAACCAAATCACACGTTTTAAGAAAAATGATTGTTTTATATTAAATTAATGAAATATAAACTAAAATACTATTTAACACTCCATGTTTATTAATAATTTTTATTTTTTTTATACTTCGTGTCTATGAATCTAGGAAGTATTAATGTTTGAACAATCAAAATACTAAAATCAGAAATTAGATTTGCCAATCTTGCTTACTAATTTCAGGGTTAGATTATGAATTAGATTTGCCAATCCATGGTTAGATTATGTCCTTTTACAAATTAAATTTTGTGGTTTTATTATTATTTTACTTCATAATATACCGCTAATCACTGTTGAAAAAAAAAGCCATTTGCACTGTTTAAACGATCGAAATCGAAAACATGTTCCTATTTTTTTCCGATTAGTTATTGTTGACGGTGTTTTTGGGCCCTAAGTCATTTTTAATTGATTGGGTATATCCCAAATTAATTCAATAATATTTAAAACTAAAATGTTGAGTTTTTTTTTTTTTTTGTACAAATTGAAGTATGAAAATACTTAAATTAAATTTTTTTTTTGTTTAAACATAAATTAGGTTCAGTTTTTTTGTTAGACTGGTATTTTTTGGAATAATCGAACCGATAACCGAATGCAGAACAAGGAAAATTTGATAACCGAACTGAACCAAAATATTAAAATAATCGAATCAAATACGAATTTCGGTTCGGTTATTGGTTCAATCATCGGTTTTTGGACTTTTTGCTCACCCCTAATTCCTTTTACAATGGCCACGCAACTTTAAATTTATCTTGATAAATTTACTTTGATGACTCCAAAAGTAAAAAAGTCACTAAAAAGATAACATGGCTTCACGACAGCACCAGTCAACTTTCACCACTAATCGAAATGACACGTGACTATTACCTAGCTAACCAAAACGGCACGTGGCTGCCACTTAGTGAAAGCAAAATAACTTCAATGTCTCGTTTTGGTCTAATTTCGTCGTCTACGACCTCGAAAGTTCAATTTATTGATTTTCACACCATCTTAACATAATTTTACATGAATTATTTTTTATTTTCTTTGACACAATGAATGGATTTCAACCATTAGTTTTACTTTTTGACCTGATTAATGGTTGAAATGTAATAATAAGCTTGCTCTTAGAGGATCCAAATTCACTTGATACCGAAATTAAAACATTTAAAAAAAATCATCCGATCAAGCATTACGTTAAAAAAAAAGCAACGCATGTGCAATTAGGGTTTAATTTTGAACCATTAATTTGAAATGTTTAAAGTTCAGGTTTTGAATATTTGGTTTGAGATCAAAACAGTAAAAAAATGAACTTTTTAGGAATATAAAAAAAAACGAAAAGTGTCAAATTCGAATTAGGATTTCGATGTCTCGGAATGTTAAATTTTTTATTGTTTTGGAAATTTTATTTTTTTAATTTGGAACTTATTATAAAATTGTATGATTGGAATGTGCTTATAGTCAAAATCGAAATTAATAGGTATATATATGTATATATAGTTTTAACTTTTTAAAACTTTATCCCAATATAAAAGTAACATTCTTCAGACTTTGTTCTCCGTATGTTTATATTTTAATATTAATGAAGTATATATGGAAAAAGCTGATCCTAGCAGATTAAAAGCTGCTAAAGTAAATAAATGGCCTTGCTTTCAGGGACAACTTTATTTTTATATTCCTTCCTCACCAATTATGCAGTAGTAGATTTTTTCCCACTGGATCAAACATTAAATTTTAGGTATAATACACATTTGAATATCCAAACTGAAGCTTAAAAGTTAATTATGACATTAAACTATCAAAATCATCAACCAGACTCTGAACTAAGTAAAAATCATTAATTAAATCCTTATTTTAAGCAAAAATTATCATTTGAGTCCTCTCGAAAATAATTAAGTTGAACAGTTTCAGACTTTCTTCCCTAAATTCAATTTAAACCAACACAGATATCATTATAGTCCATATCAAATAATCAGAGTTTCTATTTTAGGATAATATAAGGACTCAATTGATGATTTTTGCTTAACTCGAGAGTTTAATTGATGATTTTGATAGTTTAAGGTACTAATTAAGTTTGATGATTTAGTTTAAGAGTTAAAATGAGTATTGTGCCTAAATTTTATTTGGAATAATTTATTACATTTATTTAGATCTGTTTATTGCAATTTTCATCTATAAATGAAATCAATTTGTGCATAATTTAATTGAACCTAATCCACCCACTTCATGCATTTGATTAATGTGTTAATAATGAAAAAGATAGTCATATCTGTACAAGTTAAAAAATATTGCTGAAAAGAATAACAATGATATAAACAATAGAGCAAGTCACAGAAATTAAAACATGAAATTAATAATTGATTGGTTAGATTAAATGTGTGTTTCAGTCATAATTTTGGCCCCACCCACTTGGGAAACGGACCGACGGTCAAAATCCACAGTAAGGCTGTGGGCCCCGGAACCCTAGTTTCATCGAAAACGGGCCAACGGTAAAAACCCATAGCCCAATGGGCGGTGGGCCCCATCCTCTTTTGGCCTAATTCCTCCGTCTAGGGCCTCAAAAAGCAGATTTAGTGATTTTCGCGGGCGCTTTTAACCTAATTTTGCATGGATTATTTTTTTTTAACCTAATTTTGCATGGATTTCGACCAATTAAATTTTATTTTATTGACCTAAATAATTAATCCTTGAAACGTAATAATAAGCTCTAATATTTAGCGGATCCAAATTCACTCGAAACGCCGAAAAACGTTCGAAAAAGCCGAAAAGCGGCAAATTAGGGTTACGGTTTCGGCGTTCCGGGGTTCCATTCTCTTGGGAAACGGACCGACGGTCAAAACCCACAGCAAGGCTGTGGGCCCCCGCCCCCGTTTGGCCAAACTCGGACGTCTAGGGTGTTAAAAACGCGATTTAGTGATTTTCGCGCGGTTTTAACCTAATTTTCAATGCATTATTATTTATTTATTTTTGTTTGATCAAATTAATGATTATTTTTACTTATCGACCTAATTAATTAATTGTTAAAATGTAACAATAATAAGCTCTAAACATTAGAGGATCAAAATTCACTTGATACGGAAAAGGGGGGAAAAACGTCTTAAATAAAAAGCGAGAAGCGTCGAATTAGGGTTAGGGTTCCGGAACCCTAGTTTCATCGGAAACGGGCCAACGGTAAAAACCCACGGCCCAATGGGCGGTGGGCCCCACCCTCTTTTGGCCTAATTCCTCCGTCTAGGGCCTCAAAAAGCAGATTTAGTGATTTTCGCGCGCGCTTTTAACCTAATTTTGCATGGATTATTTTTTTTTAACCTAATTTTGCATGGATTTCGACCAATTAAATTTTATTTTCTTGACCTAAATAATTAATCCTTGAAACGTAATAATAAGCTCTAATATTTAGCGGATCCAAATTCACTCGAAACGCCGAAAAACTTTCGAAAAAGCCGAAAAGCGGCAAATTAGGGTTAGGGTTTCGGCGTTCCGGGGTTCCATTCCCTTGGGAAACGGACCGACGGTCAAAACCCACAGTAAAACTGTGGGCCCCGCACCCGTTTGGCCAAATTCGGACGTCTAGGGTGTCAAAAACGCGATTTAGTGATTTTCGCGCGGTTTTAACCTAATTTTCAATGCATTATTATTTATTTATTTTTGTTTAATCAAATTAATGATTATTTTTACTTATCGACCTAATTAATTAATTGTTAAAATGTAACAATAATAAGCTCTAAACATTAGAGGATCAAAATTCACTTGATATGGAAAAGGGGGGAAAAACGTCTTAAATAAAAAGCGAGAAGCGTCGAATTAGGGTTAGGGTCCCGGAACCCTAGTTTCATCGGAAACGGGCCAACGGTAAAAACCCACGGCCCAATGGGCGGTGGGCCCCACCCTCTTTTGGCCTAATTCCTCCGTCTAAGGCCTCAAAAAGCAGATTTAGTGATTTTCGCGCGCGCTTTTAACCTAATTTTGCATGGATTATTTTTTTTAACCTAATTTTGCATGGATTTCGACCAATTAAATTTTATTTTCTTGACCTAAATAATTAATCCTTGAAACGTAATAATAAGCTCTAATATTTAGCGGATCCAAATTCACTCGAAACGCCGAAAAACTTTCGAAAATCCGAAAAGCGGCAAATTAGGGTTAGGGTTTCGGCGTTCCGGGGTTCCATTCCCTTGGGAAACGGACCGACGGTCAAAACCCACAGCAGGACTGTGGGCCCCGCCCCGTTTGGCCAAATTCGGACGTCTAAGGTGTCAAAAACGCGATTTAGTGATTTTCGCGCGGTTTTAACCTAATGTTCAATGCATTATTATTTATTTTTGTTTGATCGAATTAATGATTATTTTTACTTATCGACCTAATTAATTAATTGTTAAAATGTAACAATAATAAGCTCTAAACATTAGAGGATCAAAATTCACTTGATACGAAAAAGGGGGGGAAAACGTCTTAAATAAAAAGTGAGAAGCGTCGAATTAGGGTTAGGGTCCCGGAACCCTAGTTTCATTGGAAACGGGCCAACGGTAAAAACCCACATCCCAAAGGGCGGTGGGCCCCACCCTCGTTTGGCCTAATTCCTCCGTCTACGGCCTCAAAAAGAAGATTTAGTGATTTACGCGCGCGCTTTTAACCTAATTTTGCATAGGTTATTTTTTTTAACCTAGTTTTGCATGGATTTCGACCAATTAAATTTTATTTTCTTGACCTAAATAATTAATCCTTGAAACCTAATAATAAGCTCTAATATTTAGCGGATCAAAATTCACTCGAAACGCCGAAAAACGTTCGAAAAAGCCGAAAAGCGGCAAATTAGGGTTAGGGTTTCGGCGTTCCGGGGTTCCATTCCCTTGGGAAACGGACCGACGGTCAAAATCCACAGCAAGGCTGTGGGCCCCGGAACCCTAGTTTCATCGGAAACGGGCCAACGGTAAAAACCCACGGCCCGATGGGCGGTGGGCCCCACCCTCTTTTGGCCTAATTCCTCCGTCTAAGGCCTCAAAAAGCAGATTTAGTGATTTTCGCGCGCGCTTTTAACCTAATTTTGCATGGATTATTTTTTTTAACCTAATTTTGCATGGATTTCGACCAATTAAATTTTATTTTCTTGACCTAAATAATTAATCCTTGAAACGTAATAATAAGCTCTAATATTTAGCGGATCCAAATTCACTCGAAACGCCGAAAAACTTTCGAAAATCCGAAAAGCGGCAAATTAGGGTTAGGGTTTCGGCGTTCCGGGGTTCCATTCCCTTGGGAAACGGACCGACGGTCAAAACCCACAGCAGGACTGTGGGCCCCGCCCCGTTTGGCCAAATTCGGACGTCTAAGGTGTCAAAAACGCGATTTAGTGATTTTCGCGCGGTTTTAACCTAATGTTCAATGCATTATTATTTATTTATTTTTGTTTGATCAAATTAATGATTATTTTTACTTATCGACCTACTCAATTAATTGTTAAAATGTAACAATAATAAGCTCTAAACATTAGAGGATCAAAATTCACTTGATACGAAAAAGGGGGGGAAAACGTCTTAAATAAAAAGTGAGAAGCGTCGAATTAGGGTTAGGGTCCCGGAACCCTAGTTTCATTGGAAACGGGCCAACGGTAAAAACCCACATCCCAAAGGGCGGTGGGCCCCACCCTCGTTTGGCCTAATTCCTCCGTCTAGGGCCTCAAAAAGCAGATTTAGTGATTTACGCGCGCGCTTTTAACCTAATTTTGCATAGGTTATTTTTTTTAACCTAGTTTTGCATGGATTTCGACCAATTAAATTTTATTTTCTTGACCTAAATAATTAATCCTTGAAACATAATAATAAGCTCTAATATTTAGCGGATCCAAATTCACTCGAAACGCCGAAAAACGTTCGAAAAAGCCGAAAAGCGGCAAATTAGGGTTAGGGTTTCGGCGTTCCGGGGTTCCATTCCCTTGGGAAACGGACCGACGGTCAAAATCCACAGCAAGGCTGTGGGCCCCGGAACCCTAGTTTCATCGGAAACGGGCCAACGGTAAAAACCCACAGCCCAATGGGCGGTGGGTCCCATCCTCTTTTGGCCTAATTCCTCCGTCTAGGGCCTCAAAAAGCAGATTTAGTGATTTTCGTGCGCGCTTTTAACCTAATTTTGCATGGATTATTTTTTTTAACCTAATTTTGCATGGATTTCGACCAATTAAATTTAATTTTCTTAACCTAAATAATTAATCCTTGAAACGTAATAATAAGCTCTAATATTTAGCGGATCCAAATCCACTCGAAACGCCGAAAAACGTTCGAAAAAGCCGAAAAGCGGCAAATTAGGGTTACGGTTTGGGCGTTCCGGGGTTCCATTCTCTTGGGAAACGGACCGACGGTCAAAAACCAAAGCAGAGCTGTGGGCCCCGCCCCCGATTCGCCAAATTCGGACGTCTAGGGTGTCAAAAAACGCGATTTAGTGATTTTCGCGCGGTTTTAACCTAATTTTCAATGCATTATTATTTATTTATTTTTGTTTGATCAAATTAATGATTATTTTTACTTATCGACCTACTCAATTAATTGTTAAAATGTAACAATAATAAGCTCTAAACATTAGAGGATCAAAATTCACTTGATACGAAAAAGGGGGGGAAAACGTTTTAAATAAAAAGTGAGAAGCGTCGAATTAGGGTAGGGTCCCGGAACCCTAGTTTCATTGGAAACGGGCCAACGGTAAAAACCCACATCCCAAAGGGCGGTGGGCCCCCACCCTCGTTTGGCCTAATTCCTCCGTCTAGGGCCTCAAAAAGCAGATTTAGTGATTTACGCGCGCGCTTTTAACCTAATTTTGCATAGGTTATTTTTTTTAACCTAGTTTTGCATGGATTTCGACCAATTAAATTTTATTTTCTTGACCTAAATAATTAATCCTTGAAACATAATAATAAGCTCTAATATTTAGCGGATCCAAATTCACTCGAAACGCCGAAAAACGTTCGAAAAAGCCGAAAAGCGGCAAATTAGGGTTAGGGTTTCGGCGTTCCGGGGTTCCATTCCCTTGGGAAACGGACCGACGGTCAAAATCCACAGCAAGGCTGTGGGCCCCGGAACCCTAGTTTCATCGGAAACGGGCCAACGGTAAAAACCCACAGCCCAATGGGCGGTGGGTCCCATCCTCTTTTGGCCTAATTCCTCCGTCTAGGGCCTCAAAAAGCAGATTTAGTGATTTTCGTGCGCGCTTTTAACCTAATTTTGCTTGGATTATTTTTTTTAACCTAATTTTGCATGGATTTCGACCAATTAAATTTAATTTTCTTAACCTAAATAATTAATCCTTGAAACGTAATAATAAGCTCTAATATTTAGCGGATCCAAATCCACTCGAAACGCCGAAAAAACGTTCGAAAAAGCCGAAAAGCGGCAAATTAGGGTTACGGTTTGGGCGTTCCGGGGTTCCATTCTCTTGGGAAACGGACCGACGGTCAAAAACCAAAGCAGAGCTGTGGGCCCCGCCCCCGTTTCGCCAAATTCGGACGTCTAGGGTGTCAAAAACGCGATTTAGTGATTTTCGCGCGGTTTTAACCTAATTTTCAATGCATTATTATTTATTTATTTTTGTTTGATCAAATTAATGATTATTTTTACTTATCGACCTACTCAATTAATTGTTAAAATGTAACAATAATAAGCTCTAAACATTAGAGGATCAAAATTCACTTGATACGAAAAAGGGGGGGAAAACGTTTTAAATAAAAAGTGAGAAGCGTCGAATTAGGGTTAGGGTCCCGGAACCCTAGTTTCATTGGAAACGGGCCAACGGTAAAAACCCACATCCCAAAGGGCGGTGGGCCCCACCCTCGTTTGGCCTAATTCCTCCGTCTAGGGCCTCAAAAAGCAGATTTAGTGATTTACGCGCGCGCTTTTAACCTAATTTTGCATAGGTTATTTTTTTTAACCTAGTTTTGCATGGATTTCGACCAATTAAATTTTATTTTCTTGACCTAAATAATTAATCCTTGAAACATAATAATAAGCTCTAATATTTAGCGGATCCAAATTCACTCGAAACGCCGAAAAACGTTCGAAAAAGCCGAAAAGCGGCAAATTAGGGTTAGGGTTTCGGCGTTCCGGGGTTCCATTCCCTTGGGAAACGGACCGACGGTCAAAATCCACAGCAAGGCTGTGGGCCCCGGAACCCTAGTTTCATCGGAAACGGGCCAACGGTAAAAACCCACAGCCCAATGGGCGGTGGGTCCCATCCTCTTTTGGCCTAATTCCTCCGTCTAGGGCCTCAAAAAGCAGATTTAGTGATTTTCGTGCGCGCTTTTAACCTAATTTTGCATGGATTATTTTTTTTAACCTAATTTTGCATGGATTTCGACCAATTAAATTTAATTTTCTTAACCTAAATAATTAATCCTTGAAACGTAATAATAAGCTCTAATATTTAGCGGATCCAAATCCACTCGAAACGCCGAAAAACGTTCGAAAAAGCCGAAAAGCGGCAAATTAGGGTTACGGTTTGGGCGTTCCGGGGTTCCATTCTCTTGGGAAACGGACCGACGGTCAAAAACCAAAGCAGAGCTGTGGGCCCCGCCCCCGTTTCGCCAAATTCGGACGTCTAGGGTGTCAAAAACGCGATTTAGTGATTTTCGCGCGGTTTTAACCTAATTTTCAATGCATTATTATTTATTTATTTTTGTTTGATCAAATTAATGATTATTTTTACTTATCGACCTAATTAATTAATTGTTAAAATGTAACAATAATAAGCTCTAAACATTAGAGGATCAAAATTCACTTGATACGGAAAAGGGGGGAAAAAACGTTTTAAATAAAAAGCGAGAAGCGTCGAATTAGGGTTAGGGTCCCGGAACCTTAGTTTCATCGGAAACGGGCCAACGGTAAAAACCCACGGCCCAATGGGCGGTGGGCCCCACCCTCTTTTGGCCTAATTCCTCCGTCTAGGGCCTCAAAAAGCAGATTTAGTGATTTTTGTGCGCGCTTTTAACCTAATTTTGCATGGATTATTTTTTTTTAACCTAATTTTGCATGGATTTCGACCAATTAAATTTTATTTTCTTGACCTAAATAATTAATCCTTGAAATGTAATAATAAGCTCTAATATTTAGCGGATCCAAATTCACTCGAAACGCCGAAAAACTTTCGAAAAAGCCGAAAAGCGGCAAATTAGGGTTAGGGTTTCGGCGTTCCGGGGTTCCATTCCCTTGGGAAACGGACCGACGGTCAAAACCCACAACAAAACTGTGGGCCCCGCCCCCGTTTGGCCAAATTCGGACGTCTAGGGTGTCAAAAACGCGATTTAGTGATTTTCGCGCGGTTTTAACCTAATTTTCAATGCATTATTATTTATTTATTTTTGTTTGATCAAATTAATGATTATTTTTACTTATCGACCTAATTAATTAATTGTTAAAATGTAACAATAATAAGCTCTAAACATTAGAGGATCAAAATTCACTTGATACGGAAAAGGGGGGGAAAACGTCTTAAATAAAAAGTGAGAAGCGTCGAATTAGGGTTAGGGTCCCGGAACCCTAGTTTCATTGGAAACGGGCCAACGGTAAAAACCCACATCCCAAAGGGCGGTGGGCCCCACCCTCGTTTGGCCTAATTCCTCCGTCTAGGGCCTCAAAAAGCAGATTTAGTGATTTACGCGCGCGGTTTTAACCTAATTTTGCATAGGTTATTTTTTTTTAACCTAGTTTTGCATGGATTTCGACCAATTAAATTTTATTTTCTTGACCTAAATAATTAATCCTTGAAACATAATAATAAGCTCTAATATTTAGCGGATCCAAATTCACTCGAAACGCCGAAAAACGTTCGAAAAAGCCGAAAAGCGGCAAATTAGGGTTACGGTTTGGGCGTTCCGGGGTTCCATTCCCTTGGGAAACGGACCGACGGTCAAAACCCACAGCAGTGCTGTGGGCCCCGCCCCCGTTTCGCCAAATTCGGACGTCTAGGGTGTCAAAAACGCGATTTAGTGATTTTCGCGCGGTTTTAACCTAATTTTCAATGCATTATTATTTATTTATTTTTGTTTGATCAAAGTAATGATTATTTTTACTTATCGACCTAATTAATTAATTGTTAAAATGTAACAATAATAAGCTCTAAACATTAGAGGATCAAAATTCACTTGATACGGAAAAGGGGGGAAAAAACGTCTTAAATAAAAAGCGAGAAGCGTCGAACTAGGGTTAGGGTCCCGGAACCCTAGTTTCATCGGAAACGGGCCAACGGTAAAAACCCACGGCCCAATAGGCCGTGGGCCCCACCCTCTTTTGGCCTAATTCCTCCGTCTAGGGCCTCAAAAAGCAGATTTAGTGATTTTTGTGCGCGCTTTTAACCTAATTTTGCATGGATTATTTTTTTTTAACCTAATTTTGCATGGATTTCGACCAATTAAATTTTATTTTTTTGACCTAAATAATTAATCCTTGAAACGTAATAATAAGCTCTAATATTTAGCGGATCCAAATTCACTCGAAACGCCGAAAAACTTTCGAAAATCCGAAAAGCGGCAAATTAGGGTTAGGGTTTCGGCGTTCCGGGGTTCCATTCCCTTGGGAAACGGACCGACGGTCAAAACCCACAGCAGGACTGTGGGCCCCGCCCCGTTTGGCCAAATTCGGACGTCTAAGGTGTCAAAAACGCGATTTAGTGATTTTCGCGCGGTTTTAACCTAATGTTCAATGCATTATTATTTATTTTTGTTTGATCGAATTAATGATTATTTTTACTTATCGACCTAATTAATTAATTGTTAAAATGTAACAATAATAAGCTCTAAACATTAGAGGATCAAAATTCACTTGATACGAAAAAGGGGGGGAAAACGTCTTAAATAAAAAGTGAGAAGCGTCGAATTAGGGTTAGGGTCCCGGAACCCTAGTTTCATTGGAAACGGGCCAACGGTAAAAACCCACATCCCAAAGGGCGGTGGGCCCCACCCTCGTTTGGCCTAATTCCTCCGTCTACGGCCTCAAAAAGAAGATTTAGTGATTTACGCGCGCGCTTTTAACCTAATTTTGCATAGGTTATTTTTTTTAACCTAGTTTTGCATGGATTTCGACCAATTAAATTTTATTTTCTTGACCTAAATAATTAATCCTTGAAACCTAATAATAAGCTCTAATATTTAGCGGATCAAAATTCACTCGAAACGCCGAAAAACGTTCGAAAAAGCCGAAAAGCGGCAAATTAGGGTTAGGGTTTCGGCGTTCCGGGGTTCCATTCCCTTGGGAAACGGACCGACGGTCAAAATCCACAGCAAGGCTGTGGGCCCCGGAACCCTAGTTTCATCGGAAACGGGCCAACGGTAAAAACCCACGGCCCGATGGGCGGTGGGCCCCACCCACTTTTGGCCTAATTCCTCCGTCTAAGGCCTCAAAAAGCAGATTTAGTGATTTTCGCGCGCGCTTTTAACCTAATTTTGCATGGATTATTTTTTTTAACCTAATTTTGCATGGATTTCGACCAATTAAATTTTATTTTCTTGACCTAAATAATTAATCCTTGAAACGTAATAATAAGCTCTAATATTTAGCGGATCCAAATTCACTCGAAACGCCGAAAAACTTTCGAAAATCCGAAAAGCGGCAAATTAGGGTTAGGGTTTCGGCGTTCCGGGGTTCCATTCCCTTGGGAAACGGACCGACGGTCAAAACCCACAGCAGGACTGTGGGCCCCGCCCCGTTTGGCCAAATTCGGACGTCTAAGGTGTCAAAAACGCGATTTAGTGATTTTCGCGCGGTTTTAACCTAATGTTCAATGCATTATTATTTATTTATTTTTGTTTGATCAAATTAATGATTATTTTTACTTATCGACCTACTCAATTAATTGTTAAAATGTAACAATAATAAGCTCTAAACATTAGAGGATCAAAATTCACTTGATACGAAAAAGGGGGGGAAAACGTCTTAAATAAAAAGTGAGAAGCGTCGAATTAGGGTTAGGGTCCCGGAACCCTAGTTTCATTGGAAACGGGCCAACGGTAAAAACCCACATCCCAAAGGGCGGTGGGCCCCACCCTCGTTTGGCCTAATTCCTCCGTCTAGGGCCTCAAAAAGCAGATTTAGTGATTTACGCGCGCGCTTTTAACCTAATTTTGCATAGGTTATTTTTTTTAACCTAGTTTTGCATTGATTTCGACCAATTAAATTTTATTTTCTTGACCTAAATAATTAATCCTTGAAACATAATAATAAGCTCTAATATTTAGCGGATCCAAATTCACTCGAAACGCCGAAAAACGTTCGAAAAAGCCGAAAAGCGGCAAATTAGGGTTAGGGTTTCGGCGTTCCGGGGTTCCATTCCCTTGGGAAACGGACCGACGGTCAAAATCCACAGCAAGGCTGTGGGCCCCGGAACCCTAGTTTCATCGGAAACGGGCCAACGGTAAAAACCCACAGCCCAATGGGCGGTGGGTCCCATCCTCTTTTGGCCTAATTCCTCCGTCTAGGGCCTCAAAAAGCAGATTTAGTGATTTTCGTGCGCGCTTTTAACCTAATTTTGCATGGATTATTTTTTTTAACCTAATTTTGCATGGATTTCGACCAATTAAATTTAATTTTCTTAACCTAAATAATTAATCCTTGAAACGTAATAATAAGCTCTAATATTTAGCGGATCCAAATCCACTCGAAACGCCGAAAAACGTTCGAAAAAGCCGAAAAGCGGCAAATTAGGGTTACGGTTTGGGCGTTCCGGGGTTCCATTCTCTTGGGAAACGGACCGACGGTCAAAAACCAAAGCAGAGCTGTGGGCCCCGCCCCCGTTTCGCCAAATTCGGACGTCTAGGGTGTCAAAAACGCGATTTAGTGATTTTCGCGCGGTTTTAACCTAATTTTCAATGCATTATTATTTATTTATTTTTGTTTGATCAAATTAATGATTATTTTTACTTATCGACCTAATTAATTAATTGTTAAAATGTAACAATAATAAGCTCTAAACATTAGAGGATCAAAATTCACTTGATACGGAAAAGGGGGGAAAAAACGTTTTAAATAAAAAGCGAGAAGCGTCGAATTAGGGTTAGGGTCCCGGAACCCTAGTTTCATCGGAAACGGGCCAACGGTAAAAACCCACGGCCCAATGGGCGGTGGGCCCCACCCTCTTTTGGCCTAATTCCTCCGTCTAGGGCCTCAAAAAGCAGATTTAGTGATTTTTGTGCGCGCTTTTAACCTAATTTTGCATGGATTATTTTTTTTTAACCTAATTTTGCATGGATTTCGACCAATTAAATTTTATTTTCTTGACCTAAATAATTAATCCTTGAAATGTAATAATAAGCTCTAATATTTAGCGGATCCAAATTCACTCGAAACGCCGAAAAACTTTCGAAAAAGCCGAAAAGCGGCAAATTAGGGTTAGGGTTTCGGCGTTCCGGGGTTCCATTCCCTTGGGAAACGGACCGACGGTCAAAACCCACAACAAAACTGTGGGCCCCGCCCCCGTTTGGCCAAATTCGGACGTCTAGGGTGTCAAAAACGCGATTTAGTGATTTTCGCGCGGTTTTAACCTAATTTTCAATGCATTATTATTTATTTATTTTTGTTTGATCAAATTAATGATTATTTTTACTTATCGACCTAATTAATTAATTGTTAAAATGTAACAATAATAAGCTCTAAACATTAGAGGATCAAAATTCACTTGATACGGAAAAGGGGGGGAAAACGTCTTAAATAAAAAGTGAGAAGCGTCGAATTAGGGTTAGGGTCCCGGAACCCTAGTTTCATTGGAAACGGGCCAACGGTAAAAACCCACATCCCAAAGGGCGGTGGGCCCCACCCTCGTTTGGCCTAATTCCTCCGTCTAGGGCCTCAAAAAGCAGATTTAGTGATTTACGCGCGCGGTTTTAACCTAATTTTGCATAGGTTATTTTTTTTTAACCTAGTTTTGCATGGATTTCGACCAATTAAATTTTATTTTCTTGACCTAAATAATTAATCCTTGAAACATAATAATAAGCTCTAATATTTAGCGGATCCAAATTCACTCGAAACGCCGAAAGCGCGGTTATTTATTATTGCATGGCCACGTCTAATTAATTAAACTAATTAGGCATGGAAAGCTAAATTAATTAGGTAAAAGATTTAAACTTTTTAGGTCAAAGTGCAAAATTAATTAGGTGAAAAAAATAAAAAAGAATAATTTCATGTGAAATTAGGTTAAATCCGAACGAAAATCAATAAATCGCATTTTCGAGGCCCTAGACGAAGGAATTTGGCCGAAATAGGGTGGGTGTTCTCCCCGTTGGCCCGTTTCCATCGTAAATAGGAACCCAAAATCCTAACCCTAATTCGAGTCTAGAAGCGCGGTTATTAATTATTGCATGTCCACGTTCAATTAATTAAACTAATTAAAATGGAAAGCTAAATTAATTAGGTAAAAGATTTAAACTTTTTAGGTCAAAGTGGAAAATTAATTAGGTGAAAAAAATAAAAAAGAATAATTTCATGTGAAATTAGGTTAAAACCGAACGAAAATCAATAAATCGCATTTTCGAGGTCCTAGACGAAGGAATTTGGCCGAAATAGGGTGGGGCCCACATCTGCAGATGTGGGTTCTTCCCGTTGGCCCGTTTCCATCGTAAATAGGAACCCAAAATCCTAACCCTAATTCGAGTCTGAAAGCGCGGTTATTTATTATTGCATGTCCACATTCAATTAATTAAACTAATTAGGCATGGAAAGCTAAATCAATTAGGTAAAAGATTTAAACTTTCTAGGTCAAAGTGCAAAATTAATTAGGTGAAAAAAATAAAAAAGAATAATTTCATGGGAAATTAGATTTAAACTCTTTTGGCCTAATTCCTCCGTCTAGGGCCTCAAAAAGCAGATTTAGTGATTTTCGCGCGCGCTTTTAACCTAATTTTGCATGGATTAATTTTTTTTTAACCTAATTTTGCATGGATTTCGACCAATTAAATTTTATTTTCTTGACCTAAATAATTAATCCTTGAAACATAATAATAAGCTCTAATATTTAGCGGATCCAAATTCACTCGAAACGCCGAAAAACGTTCGAAAAAGCCGAAAAAGCGGCAAATTAGGGTTAGGGTTTCGGCGTTCCGGGGTTCCATTCCCATGGGAAACGGACCGACGGTCAAAACCCATAGAAAAGCTGTGGGCCCCGCCCCCGTTTGGCCAAATTCGGACGTCTAGGGTGTCAAAAACGCGATTTAGTGATTTTCGCGCGGTTTTAACCTAATTTTCAATGCATTATTATTTATTTATTTTTGTTTGATCAAATTAATGATTATTTTTACTTATCGACCTAATTACTTAATTGTTAAAATGTGGGTTCTTCCCGTTGGCCCGTTTCCATCGTAAATAGGAACCCGATATCCTAACCCTAATTCGAGTCTGAAAGCGCGGTTATTTATTATTGCATGTCCACGTTCAATTAATTAAACTAATTAGGCATGGAAAGCTAAATTAATTAGGTAAAAGATTTAAACTTTTTAGGTCAAAGTGCAAAATTAATTAGGTGAAAAAAATAAAAAAGAATAATTTCATGGGAAATTAGGTTAAAACCGAACGAAAATCAATAAATCGCATTTTCGAGGCCCTAGACGACGGAATTTGGCCGAAATAGGGTGGGGCCCACATCTAATGATGTGGGTTCTTCCCGTTGGCCCGTTTCCATCGTAAATAGGAACCCGAAATTCTAACCCTAATTCGAGTCTGAAAGCGCGGTTATTTATTATTGCATGGCCACGTCTAATTAATTAAACTAATTAGGCATGGAAAGCTAAATTAATTAGGTAAAAGATTTAAACTTTTTCGGTCAAAGTGCAAAATTAATTAGGTGAAAAAAATAAAAAAGAATAATTTCATGTGAAATTAGGTTAAATCCGAACGAAAATCAATAAATCGCATTTTCGAGGCCCTAGACGAAGGAATTTGGCCGAAATAGGGTGGGTGTTCTCCCCGTTGGCCCGTTTCCATCGTAAATAGGAACCCAAAATCCTAACCCTAATTCGAGTCTAGAAGCGCGGTTATTAATTATTGCATGTCCACGTTCAATTAATTAAACTAATTAAAATGGAAAGCTAAATTAATTAGGTAAAAGATTTAAACTTTTTAGGTCAAAGTGGAAAATTAATTAGGTGAAAAAAATAAAAAAGAATAATTTCATGTGAAATTAGGTTAAAACCGAACGAAAATCAATAAATCGCATTTTCGAGGTCCTAGACGAAGGAATTTGGCCGAAATAGGGTGGGGCCCACATCTATAGATGTGGGTTCTTCCCGTTGGCCCGTTTCCATCGTAAATAGGAACCCAAAATCCTAACCCTAATTCGAGTCTGAAAGCGCGGTTATTTATTATTGCATGTCCACATTCAATTAATTAAACTAATTAGGCATGGAAAGCTAAATCAATTAGGTAAAAGATTTAAACTTTCTAGGTCAAAGTGCAAAATTAATTAGGTGAAAAAAATAAAAAAGAATAATTTCATGGGAAATTAGATTTAAACTCTTTTGGCCTAATTCCTCCGTCTAGGGCCTCAAAAAGCAGATTTAGTGATTTTCGCGCGCGCTTTTAACCTAATTTTGCATGGATTAATTTTTTTTAACCTAATTTTGCATGGATTTCGACCAATTAAATTTTATTTTCTTGACCTAAATAATTAATCCTTGAAACATAATAATAAGCTCTAATATTTAGCGGATCCAAATTCACTCGAAACGCCGAAAAACGTTCGAAAAAGCCGAAAAGCGGCAAATTAGGGTTAGGGTTTCGGCGTTCCGGGGTTCCATTCCCATGGGAAACGGACCGACGGTCAAAACCCATAGAAAAGCTGTGGGCCCCGCCCCCGTTTGGCCAAATTCGGACGTCTAGGGTGTCAAAAACGCGATTTAGTGATTTTCGCGCGGTTTTAACCTAATTTTCAATCCATTATTATTTATTTATTTTTGTTTGATCAAATTAATGATTATTTTTACTTATCGACCTAATTACTTAATTGTTAAAATGTGGGTTCTTCCCGTTGGCCCGTTTCCATCGTAAATAGGAACCCGATATCCTAACCCTAATTCGAGTCTGAAAGCGCGGTTATTTATTATTGCATGTCCACGTTCAATTAATTAAACTAATTAGGCATGGAAAGCTAAATTAATTAGGTAAAAGATTTAAACTTTTTAGGTCAAAGTGCAAAATTAATTAGGTGAAAAAAATAAAAAAGAATAATTTCATGGGAAATTAGGTTAAAACCGAACGAAAATCAATAAATCGCATTTTCGAGGCCCTAGACGACGGAATTTGGCCGAAATAGGGTGGGGCCCACATATAATGATGTGGGTTCTTCCCGTTGGCCCGTTTCCATCGTAAATAGGAACCCGAAATTCTAACCCTAATTCGAGTCTGAAAGCGCGGTTATTTATTATTGCATGGCCACGTCTAATTAATTAAACTAATTAGGCATGGAAAGCTAAATTAATTAGGTAAAAGATTTAAACTTTTTAGGTCAAAGTGCAAAATTAATTAGGTGAAAAAAATAAAAAAGAATAATTTCATGTGAAATTAGGTTAAATCCGAACGAAAATCAATAAATCGCATTTTCGAGGCCCTAGACGAAGGAATTTGGCCGAAATAGGGTGGGTGTTCTCCCCGTTGGCCCGTTTCCATCGTAAATAGGAACCCAAAATCCTAACCCTAATTCGAGTCTAGAAGCGCGGTTATTAATTATTGCATGTCCACGTTCAATTAATTAAACTAATTAAAATGGAAAGCTAAATTAATTAGGTAAAAGATTTAAACTTTTTAGGTCAAAGTGGAAAATTAATTAGGTGAAAAAAATAAAAAAGAATAATTTCATGTGAAATTAGGTTAAAACCGAACGAAAATCAATAAATCGCATTTTCGAGGTCCTAGACGAAGGAATTTGGCCGAAATAGGGTGGGGCCCACATCTACAGATGTGGGTTCTTCCCGTTGGCCCGTTTCCATCGTAAATAGGAACCCAAAATCCTAACCCTAATTCGAGTCTGAAAGCGCGGTTATTTATTATTGCATGTCCACATTCAATTAATTAAACTAATTAGGCATGGAAAGCTAAATCAATTAGGTAAAAGATTTAAACTTTCTAGGTCAAAGTGCAAAATTAATTAGGTGAAAAAAATAAAAAAGAATAATTTCATGGGAAATTAGATTTAAACTCTTTTGGCCTAATTCCTCCGTCTAGGGCCTCAAAAAGCAGATTTAGTGATTTTCGCGCGCGCTTTTAACCTAATTTTGCATGGATTAATTTTTTTTTAACCTAATTTTGCATGGATTTCGACCAATTAAATTTTATTTTCTTGACCTAAATAATTAATCCTTGAAACATAATAATAAGCTCTAATATTTAGCGGATCCAAATTCACTCGAAACGCCGAAAAACGTTCGAAAAAGCCGAAAAGCGGCAAATTAGGGTTAGGGTTTCGGCGTTCCGGGGTTCCATTCCCATGGGAAACGGACCGACGGTCAAAACCCATAGAAAAGCTGTGGGCCCCGCCCCCGTTTGGCCAAATTCGGACGTCTAGGGTGTCAAAAACGCGATTTAGTGATTTTCGCGCGGTTTTAACCTAATTTTCAATGCATTATTATTTATTTATTTTTGTTTGATCAAATTAATGATTATTTTTACTTATCGACCTAATTACTTAATTGTTAAAATGTGGGTTCTTCCCGTTGGCCCGTTTCCATCGTAAATAGGAACCCGATATCCTAACCCTAATTCGAGTCTGAAAGCGCGGTTATTTATTATTGCATGTCCACGTTCAATTAATTAAACTAATTAGGCATGGAAAGCTAAATTAATTAGGTAAAAGATTTAAACTTTTTAGGTCAAAGTGCAAAATTAATTAGGTGAAAAAAATAAAAAAGAATAATTTCATGGGAAATTAGGTTAAAACCGAACGAAAATCAATAAATCGCATTTTCGAGGCCCTAGACGACGGAATTTGGCCGAAATAGGGTGGGGCCCACATCTAATGATGTGGGTTCTTCCCGTTGGCCCGTTTCCATCGTAAATAGGAACCCGAAATTCTAACCCTAATTCGAGTCTGAAAGCGCGGTTATTTATTATTGCATGGCCACGTCTAATTAATTAAACTAATTAGGCATGGAAAGCTAAATTAATTAGGTAAAAGATTTAAACTTTTTAGGTCAAAGTGCAAAATTAATTAGGTGAAAAAAATAAAAAAGAATAATTTCATGTGAAATTAGGTTAAATCCGAACCAAAATCAATAAATCGCATTTTCGAGGCCCTAGACGAAGGAATTTGGCCGAAATAGGGTGGGTGTTCTCCCCGTTGGCCCGTTTCCATCGTAAATAGGAACCCAAAATCCTAACCCTAATTCGAGTCTAGAAGCGCGGTTATTAATTATTGCATGTCCACGTTCAATTAATTAAACTAATTAAAATGGAAAGCTAAATTAATTAGGTAAAAGATTTAAACTTTTTAGGTCAAAGTGGAAAATTAATTAGGTGAAAAAAATAAAAAAGAATAATTTCATGTGAAATTAGGTTAAAACCGAACGAAAATCAATAAATCGCATTTTCGAGGTCCTAGACGAAGGAATTTGGCCGAAATAGGGTGGGGCCCACATCTACAGATGTGGGTTCTTCCCGTTGGCCCGTTTCCATCGTAAATAGGAACCCAAAATCCTAACCCTAATTCGAGTCTGAAAGCGCGGTTATTTATTATTGCATGTCCACATTCAATTAATTAAACTAATTAGGCATGGAAAGCTAAATCAATTAGGTAAAAGATTTAAACTTTCTAGGTCAAAGTGCAAAATTAATTAGGTGAAAAAAATAAAAAAGAATAATTTCATGGGAAATTAGATTTAAACTCTTTTGGCCTAATTCCTCCGTCTAGGGCCTCAAAAAGCAGATTTAGTGATTTTCGCGCGCGCTTTTAACCTAATTTTGCATGGATTAATTTTTTTTTAACCTAATTTTGCATGGATTTCGACCAATTAAATTTTATTTTCTTGACCTAAATAATTAATCCTTGAAACATAATAATAAGCTCTAATATTTAGCGGATCCAAATTCACTCGAAACGCCGAAAAACGTTCGAAAAAGCCGAAAAGCGGCAAATTAGGGTTAGGGTTTCGGCGTTCCGGGGTTCCATTCCCATGGGAAACGGACCGACGGTCAAAACCCATAGAAAAGCTGTGGGCCCCGCCCCCGTTTGGCCAAATTCGGACGTCTAGGGTGTCAAAAACGCGATTTAGTGATTTTCGCGCGGTTTTAACCTAATTTTCAATCCATTATTATTTATTTATTTTTGTTTCATCAAATTAATGATTATTTTTACTTATCGACCTAATTACTTAATTGTTAAAATGTGGGTTCTTCCCGTTGGCCCGTTTCCATCGTAAATAGGAACCCGATATCCTAACCCTAATTCGAGTCTGAAAGCGCGGTTATTTATTATTGCATGTCCACGTTCAATTAATTAAACTAATTAGGCATGGAAAGCTAAATTAATTAGGTAAAAGATTTAAACTTTTTAGGTCAAAGTGCAAAATTAATTAGGTGAAAAAAATAAAAAAGAATAATTTCATGGGAAATTAGGTTAAAACCGAACGAAAATCAATAAATCGCATTTTCGAGGCCCTAGACGACGGAATTTGGCCGAAATAGGGTGGGGCCCACATCTAATGATGTGGGTTCTTCCCGTTGGCCCGTTTCCATCGTAAATAGGAACCCGAAATTCTAACCCTAATTCGAGTCTGAAAGCGCGGTTATTTATTATTGCATGGCCACGTCTAATTAATTAAACTAATTAGGCATGGAAAGCTAAATTAATTAGGTAAAAGATTTAAACTTTTTAGGTCAAAGTGCAAAATTAATTAGGTGAAAAAAATAAAAAAGAATAATTTCATGTGAAATTAGGTTAAATCCGAACGAAAATCAATAAATCGCATTTTCGAGGCCCTAGACGAAGGAATTTGGCCGAAATAGGGTGGGTGTTCTCCCCGTTGGCCCGTTTCCATCGTAAATAGGAACCCAAAATCCTAACCCTAATTCGAGTCTAGAAGCGCGGTTATTAATTATTGCATGTCCACGTTCAATTAATTAAACTAATTAAAATGGAAAGCTAAATTAATTAGGTAAAAGATTTAAACTTTTTAGGTCAAAGTGGAAAATTAATTAGGTGAAAAAAATAAAAAAGAATAATTTCATGTGAAATTAGGTTAAAACCGAACGAAAATCAATAAATCGCATTTTCGAGGTCCTAGACGAAGGAATTTGGCCGAAATAGGGTGGGGCCCACATCTACAGATGTGGGTTCTTCCCGTTGGCCCGTTTCCATCGTAAATAGGAACCCAAAATCCTAACCCTAATTCGAGTCTGAAAGCGCGGTTATTTATTATTGCATGTCCACATTCAATTAATTAAACTAATTAGGCATGGAAAGCTAAATCAATTAGGTAAAAGATTTAAACTTTCTAGGTCAAAGTGCAAAATTAATTAGGTGAAAAAAATAAAAAAGAATAATTTCATGGGAAATTAGATTTAAACTCTTTTGGCCTAATTCCTCCGTCTAGGGCCTCAAAAAGCAGATTTAGTGATTTTCGCGCGCGCTTTTAACCTAATTTTGCATGGATTAATTTTTTTTTAACCTAATTTTGCATGGATTTCGACCAATTAAATTTTATTTTCTTGACCTAAATAATTAATCCTTGAAACATAATAATAAGCTCTAATATTTAGCGGATCCAAATTCACTCGAAACGCCGAAAAACGTTCGAAAAAGCCGAAAAGCGGCAAATTAGGGTTAGGGTTTCGGCGTTCCGGGGTTCCATTCCCATGGGAAACGGACCGACGGTCAAAACCCATAGAAAAGCTGTGGGCCCCGCCCCCGTTTGGCCAAATTCGGACGTCTAGGGTGTCAAAAACGCGATTTAGTGATTTTCGCGCGGTTTTAACCTAATTTTCAATCCATTATTATTTATTTATTTTTGTTTGATCAAATTAATGATTATTTTTACTTATCGACCTAATTACTTAATTGTTAAAATGTGGGTTCTTCCCGTTGGCCCGTTTCCATCGTAAATAGGAACCCGATATCCTAACCCTAATTCGAGTCTGAAAGCGCGGTTATTTATTATTGCATGTCCACGTTCAATTAATTAAACTAATTAGGCATGGAAAGCTAAATTAATTAGGTAAAAGATTTAAACTTTTTAGGTCAAAGTGCAAAATTAATTAGGTGAAAAAAATAAAAAAGAATAATTTCATGGGAAATTAGGTTAAAACCGAACGAAAATCAATAAATCGCATTTTCGAGGCCCTAGACGACGGAATTTGGCCGAAATAGGGTGGGGCCCACATCTAATGATGTGGGTTCTTCCCGTTGGCCCGTTTCCATCGTAAATAGGAACCCGAAATTCTAACCCTAATTCGAGTCTGAAAGCGCGGTTATTTATTATTGCATGGCCACGTCTAATTAATTAAACTAATTAGGCATGGAAAGCTAAATTAATTAGGTAAAAGATTTAAACTTTTTAGGTCAAAGTGCAAAATTAATTAGGTGAAAAAAATAAAAAAGAATAATTTCATGTGAAATTAGGTTAAATCCGAACGAAAATCAATAAATCGCATTTTCGAGGCCCTAGACGAAGGAATTTGGCCGAAATAGGGTGGGTGTTCTCCCCGTTGGCCCGTTTCCATCGTAAATAGGAACCCAAAATCCTAACCCTAATTCGAGTCTAGAAGCGCGGTTATTAATTATTGCATGTCCACGTTCAATTAATTAAACTAATTAAAATGGAAAGCTAAATTAATTAGGTAAAAGATTTAAACTTTTTAGGTCAAAGTGGAAAATTAATTAGGTGAAAAAAATAAAAAAGAATAATTTCATGTGAAATTAGGTTAAAACCGAACGAAAATCAATAAATCGCATTTTCGAGGTCCTAGACGAAGGAATTTGGCCGAAATAGGGTGGGGCCCACATCTACAGATGTGGGTTCTTCCCGTTGGCCCGTTTCCATCGTAAATAGGAACCCAAAATCCTAACCCTAATTCGAGTCTGAAAGCGCGGTTATTTATTATTGCATGTCCACATTCAATTAATTAAACTAATTAGGCATGGAAAGCTAAATCAATTAGGTAAAAGATTTAAACTTTCTAGGTCAAAGTGCAAAATTAATTAGGTGAAAAAAATAAAAAAGAATAATTTCATGGGAAATTAGATTTAAACTCTTTTGGCCTAATTCCTCCGTCTAGGGCCTCAAAAAGCAGATTTAGTGATTTTCGCGCGCGCTTTTAACCTAATTTTGCATGGATTAATTTTTTTTTAACCTAATTTTGCATGGATTTCGACCAATTAAATTTTATTTTCTTGACCTAAATAATTAATCCTTGAAACATAATAATAAGCTCTAATATTTAGCGGATCCAAATTCACTCGAAACGCCGAAAAACGTTCGAAAAAGCCGAAAAGCGGCAAATTAGGGTTAGGGTTTCGGCGTTCCGGGGTTCCATTCCCATGGGAAACGGACCGACGGTCAAAACCCATAGAAAAGCTGTGGGCCCCGCCCCCGTTTGGCCAAATTCGGACGTCTAGGGTGTCAAAAACGCGATTTAGTGATTTTCGCGCGGTTTTAACCTAATTTTCAATGCATTATTATTTATTTATTTTTGTTTGATCAAATTAATGATTATTTTTACTTATCGACCTAATTACTTAATTGTTAAAATGTGGGTTCTTCCCGTTGGCCCGTTTCCATCGTAAATAGGAACCCGATATCCTAACCCTAATTCGAGTCTGAAAGCGCGGTTATTTATTATTGCATGTCCACGTTCAATTAATTAAACTAATTAAGCATGGAAAGCTAAATTAATTAGGTAAAAGATTTAAACTTTTTAGGTCAAAGTGCAAAATTAATTAGGTGAAAAAAATAAAAAAGAATAATTTCATGGGAAATTAGGTTAAAACCGAACGAAAATCAATAAATCGCATTTTCGAGGCCCTAGACGACGGAATTTGGCCGAAATAGGGTGGGGCCCACATCTAATGATGTGGGTTCTTCCCGTTGGCCCGTTTCCATCGTAAATAGGAACCCGAAATTCTAACCCTAATTCGAGTCTGAAAGCGCGGTTATTTATTATTGCATGGCCACGTCTAATTAATTAAACTAATTAGGCATGGAAAGCTAAATTAATTAGGTAAAAGATTTAAACTTTTTAGGTCAAAGTGCAAAATTAATTAGGTGAAAAAAATAAAAAAGAATAATTTCATGTGAAATTAGGTTAAATCCGAACGAAAATCAATAAATCGCATTTTCGAGGCCCTAGACGAAGGAATTTGGCCGAAATAGGGTGGGTGTTCTCCCCGTTGGCCCGTTTCCATCGTAAATAGGAACCCAAAATCCTAACCCTAATTCGAGTCTAGAAGCGCGGTTATTAATTATTGCATGTCCACGTTCAATTAATTAAACTAATTAAAATGGAAAGCTAAATTAATTAGGTAAAAGATTTAAACTTTTTAGGTCAAAGTGGAAAATTAATTAGGTGAAAAAAATAAAAAAGAATAATTTCATGTGAAATTAGGTTAAAACCGAACGAAAATCAATAAATCGCATTTTCGAGGTCCTAGACGAAGGAATTTGGCCGAAATAGGGTGGGGCCCACATCTACAGATGTGGGTTCTTCCCGTTGGCCCGTTTCCATCGTAAATAGGAACCCAAAATCCTAACCCTAATTCGAGTCTGAAAGCGCGGTTATTTATTATTGCATGTCCACATTCAATTAATTAAACTAATTAGGCATGGAAAGCTAAATCAATTAGGTAAAAGATTTAAACTTTCTAGGTCAAAGTGCAAAATTAATTAGGTGAAAAAAATAAAAAAGAATAATTTCATGGGAAATTAGATTTAAACTCTTTTGGCCTAATTCCTCCGTCTAGGGCCTCAAAAAGCAGATTTAGTGATTTTCGCGCGCGCTTTTAACCTAATTTTGCATGGATTAATTTTTTTTTAACCTAATTTTGCATGGATTTCGACCAATTAAATTTTATTTTCTTGACCTAAATAATTAATCCTTGAAACATAATAATAAGCTCTAATATTTAGCGGATCCAAATTCACTCGAAACGCCGAAAAACGTTCGAAAAAGCCGAAAAGCGGCAAATTAGGGTTAGGGTTTCGGCGTTCCGGGGTTCCATTCCCATGGGAAACGGACCGACGGTCAAAACCCATAGAAAAGCTGTGGGCCCCGCCCCCGTTTGGCCAAATTCGGACGTCTAGGGTGTCAAAAACGCGATTTAGTGATTTTCGCGCGGTTTTAACCTAATTTTCAATGCATTATTATTTATTTATTTTTGTTTGATCAAATTAATGATTATTTTTACTTATCGACCTAATTACTTAATTGTTAAAATGTGGGTTCTTCCCGTTGGCCCGTTTCCATCGTAAATAGGAACCCGATATCCTAACCCTAATTCGAGTCTGAAAGCGCGGTTATTTATTATTGCATGTCCACGTTCAATTAATTAAACTAATTAGGCATGGAAAGCTAAATTAATTAGGTAAAAGATTTAAACTTTTTAGGTCAAAGTGCAAAATTAATTAGGTGAAAAAAATAAAAAAGAATAATTTCATGGGAAATTAGGTTAAAACCGAACGAAAATCAATAAATCGCATTTTCGAGGCCCTAGACGACGGAATTTGGCCGAAATAGGGTGGGGCCCACATCTAGTGATGTGGGTTCTTCCCGTTGGCCCGTTTCCATCGTAAATAGGAACCCGAAATTCTAACCCTAATTCGAGTCTGAAAGCGCGGTTATTTATTATTGCATGGCCACGTCTAATTAATTAAACTAATTAGGCATGGAAAGCTAAATTAATTAGGTAAAAGATTTAAACTTTTTAGGTCAAAGTGCAAAATTAATTAGGTGAAAAAAATAAAAAAGAATAATTTCATGTGAAATTAGGTTAAATCCGAACCAAAATCAATAAATCGCATTTTCGAGGCCCTAGACGAAGGAATTTGGCCGAAATAGGGTGGGTGTTCTCCCCGTTGGCCCGTTTCCATCGTAAATAGGAACCCAAAATCCTAACCCTAATTCGAGTCTAGAAGCGCGGTTATTAATTATTGCATGTCCACGTTCAATTAATTAAACTAATTAAAATGGAAAGCTAAATTAATTAGGTAAAAGATTTAAACTTTTTAGGTCAAAGTGGAAAATTAATTAGGTGAAAAAAATAAAAAAGAATAATTTCATGTGAAATTAGGTTAAAACCGAACGAAAATCAATAAATCGCATTTTCGAGGTCCTAGACGAAGGAATTTGGCCGAAATAGGGTGGGGCCCACATCTGCAGATGTGGGTTCTTCCCGTTGGCCCGTTTCCATCGTAAATATTAAATGTTGTCCAAGACGAATGATCTCCTAACTCATATAGTTAAAAACTTGTCGCAACAGTGGGATTGTCTCTAATTATGTGTGATAGATGCATAAGGTGTTCTAACTTAATGAACAAAAAAATGAATGCATAAGACGTCCCCTAAGTGCACGAGGTCTCTTCACAGCTTGAACAAATGCAGCTATCTCTTTCTGTTTCTTCCAATACCCCAAACAAATGAGCAGCAAAACACAAAATCAGAATCTCAATAGCCCAACTGATTTACCCAGAAATGGTATTATGTTCCATTCAGACTTCAATATTATTATAGGTGCCTAAAGGACAAAACTCTTCATGTCCACATTGGAATCAACAATAAACCTAAAGGACAAAACTCTTCATGTCCACATTGGAATCAACAATAAAGCAAGATGTATACGTAAAATAAATTTTTTACTAACTAAAGCAACATTAAACATACATGGTATAACAGCAGGACTGAAAAAGATATATGATATTGCAGAAGCATCTCATGATAAAAACTAATTTTACCAAATCATAATAACAACTTCAGATGCATAAAACTAAAATTTAAACACCAAAATGATGGATGTCAATTCTTTTAACTTCCATTTTCAAGTTGGAAGGTGAATGACAAAATCCATTTTCTCCAAAACCAATTTAAATCCCTGTCTAATTGATCAAGGATCCTAAAGATGAGTAAAAGATGTTTTAATGGATTTTAAATGATGGATGTCAATAAAAGATTGAGAAATCAATGAAGGATCTTAAATTGCAGTGGTTTAAGTCTAAAAAAACTATTCCTTTGTCCGGTACGATACATGATAAACTAGGACAGATACAATATATACAAATATCGGAAAGTTATCCAGGATTGAGGAAGAAATTAAGGGTGACCCTTATAAGCTAAGATCAATTCAATCCAAATTGAACTTTGGACTTCAACTTCAGTCTTGAATCGGTAAATCTTGACAGATTAATCCAAAATCATCACTTTTAACAGACAATTTATAAATATAGGCCAATTTGACAAAAATTGCCAACTTGAAAGCTAAGTTGATATATAATGCATAAGATAACAGGCTAAATTTAGCCTGACTACCAACTTTAAGGTCAATTTTGACCCTTAATTCACCGTAAATATAAATGCAGCCTAAGGAGCTCTCCATAAAATTTATGTTTGATAGCTCTTAAATTTATCTCTTATTGACATATGGTATACAAGGAAAGATTTGATGAACTTTTCTCTAGACAAATCTACCAACAAGGAAACTGATACAATTAGCTTTTCTTAATAAAAGGTTATAATTCTATGTCAAGTCAAGTAAATGAAATTTGACAAAAATGTGCACAAGCTTCTACATACTTATCATTTAGAGACACAATGACACATGACATGAGCAATTGCAATAATCAGCATGTGAGCAGACCAAATACGTTTTTACACTTATGGTAAAAAAACATGATGAAACAGCATATAGTTCGGTCTTACTACCAGATAACATCATTTCAGTAAGAGAGAACAACAGTGGCTGGAATTGATACTTTTGCATCATCACGACCACTTTCACCATAAAAGGAAAAAATGTCAACTACCTGATAACATCATCCATAATGGCAATGAATAGTGGAGTGGAACTTAAGGTAAAGCCTCATTAAAACTTATGGTTAACCCGCAGTCAGTTCCAACATTGACAAAATAATGCTCTGCAGGAGAACATATCGCAAAAGAGTTAAAGTTTATAAAACGAAAAGCTTCTGCCACAATTGAAGTAGTGATTGAGAACTGATTACCATAAATATGTATGGCCAATTACTCAAATCCAAAGATTTGCCATCATCAATCTCCATTTGGCCCTATAAAGGACAAAGTCAGCCAATGTACAGATATTGCTTCATATCATCTTCTGGTATGTTAAGAATTTCTACAACAGACTAAAAGCCGGGATGCATCCACCTCCAAAACGATACATATAAGATCAATACTCAAGAAACAGAGGAAAGAGGCATACTATGGTTCCCATTTGCTGGTAAAGAATGTGTAATTCTTCCAATCAACAATCTCACCTTCCCAGAAGGTCACTACCTACCAATTGCCATTGAGAGCATGTAAATGACATTAAGTAATAAATGGAAGACAATATTCTGCTTCACATAACATATTGTCTGATGGGGCGCATGCGAACTCTGACTACAAGTTAAGCATCTTTCAAATTAACTTCATAGATGGGGGTACATTTAGGCAATTCAACATTGCAATACCTTCAATATCCGACAATATGCAAGAGCATAGAAGTGGCAGTGCTAAAACCACAAGTTTTATACAACATTCTTACCACCAATTGTCATAGATAATATGTTATATTCAATTGGGGTGGAAGGCAGGCATTAACACCAATGATAACATTTTACTCATCACAATGTCATACTCAACCTCTAGCAATATGAAATTACTAACCAAATCAACTCATGGAAAAGAGCATTAAACCGAATATGCAGCATGAATCACTTCGAAGACAATAGACAAGTATGAAATGAAAACTAATTAATAAATTTATCCCCAACTTTCCATGAAACCTAGGATAGCCTCCCAAACCAAGGCCAACTAGAAAACAATAAAGAAGCAGTACAACATAGGTTGGAGAGAAATCCAGATGTAGAAGTAACTACAGCTGTAACCAGAAATCCCTTTATGATCAAGTACACAGCCAAAAAACAACATTAGATAGAAAACTACAATTGGATCATCTGCCAAAATTTCACATTAATGTCTTTCATTTTAATGTCTTTCATGTTCTTTTACATTTTGGTAAAAATGAAACAAAGAACCTTGAGTATATGGAATATGAATATGAGGAAGAGACCAAAAACAATGGTTTCTAATTCAAAAGCTCTACAAGTCGAAATAGGCAAACAACATTTGCATCTTCATTTCAATTAAGAGGCTAAATCTACAAATCTGATATTACAATATGATATTACAAATCTGACATCATTTAAAGACCAACCATATCTTATTCCTAATTTGATTCTTAACCATTCTCCAATCACTTCACTATATTCTGCAACACAATCACTGGGCAACAAATATAGCCTCTAGTTCCTTAATATTATCTCTGATTCACTAACGTAAAACAATCAATTTGTTCCAATTGAGAAATCAAGCCACAGACATTGTTAATCGATATGGTTAGGTTAGGGATGAAAAAACTCACCAAGTAAGAGATAAGCCGATCAAAGGTTTTCTCGTGAGGCTTCTTCTTCTTCAAGGTAAAAATTAGAAAATCGGTAATTTAAGAACAGACTTAATAAAATTGATTACAGAGTATGAATTTAGAGAAGAAGCATACAAAATTCCGATAGATAGCATCAGGTTTGGAGAGATGGGAAGATACAAAAATCAGCTTCTCTACCACATATTCTAAAAGCATCTGGAGAATAATGGATTGCAGATAAGTGGAAATCGAGATCGAAGTGAGGCGGAGCGACCTGATCTTTTGCCAGTTGCCAAATCTGGACTCTTCAAATTCACCAAAATTGAAGCGGAAGATGGAAATGAGATTTCTGCTTGGGAAGATGGAAGAAATTGAAGCGGCAAGGGAAAAGCTACTTTCCCAAAATTGAGCGGCAACCAAAAGGTGAAATGCAAAAAAATGGGCGGCAAGGCAAAAAGGGGAAAATGAGATTTTCAAGTGAATTTGGTTATTTTGTATATATAAGCTTTTGGTTATTTTGTAAAACGTTAAGTTTAAATTCGTATTATTTTGTAAACGTTAAGCTTATATTGGTGCTATTTTGTACGTGAGGCCTAAATTGATGTTATATTGTAAACGTTAAGCTTAAATTGATATTATGTTGTAAACATTAAGCCTATATTGGTGCTATTTTGAACGTTGGGTCTAAATTGGTACTTCCCTAAAAATTTTAGGCCTATTTTGGGATTTTATCCTTTTTTTAATAACAAAAAAATTAAGTAATAATAAAAATCAAATTAAGCAATAAAAGACATAGTTAGTTTATCTTTAAAAAGTATAATTTGTCTTTTTCTATTTGTCAATGATTGAGTTTGTCTTTTTATAATTACAATGCATTTATTATTAACTTTTAAGTAATGATAGTGAAGTGAAAGAGAGAGAAAAGGATGATGGGTGTATAATGATTAGTTGTCTTTTTAATGTAAAAGTCATGAATTAATTAGGTCAAATCAACCACTAAGATTAATAGTTGAAATCTATTAATTAGGTAAAAAAATTCAAACATAATTCATAAAAAAATTCAATAAAAATCATTAGTTTTATTTATGAATTATTTTTCATGAATTATTTTTTATCTAATTAATAGTTAGTTTTACTTCTTGACCTAATTAATCAATGGTTGAAATATAATAATAAGCTAATTTTTAGAGGATCCAAATTCACGCATGATACCGAAAAAAATATAAAATTACTCATAAAAAGACGTCTTCTGACATACAAAAATACCCCTAATGTTTACAGCTAGGAGCAATTTTACCTCTAACGTCTAAAATGGTGCAATTTTACTCTAAAGTTTGACAAGTTGAGTCAATTTCAAACATTATTGAAAAACACAGATATTTTGTTCTTTATTCTGCGTCAATTATATATCAGTTTGTTTTAAAAAAAGATTTCATATTTTTGGGATTTAATAAAAATATTGTAGGTTAACATTTATTAATTTAGCGAAATATTTTGAATTTTTTTTTTATCCAACTCCTAAAGTAGATAGTATATTTTTTAATTTTTTTCCACATATAATAATATGTTTATGATCTGTCACTAATGAATGATAAAATGACTCACATATGAAATGTAGATGACAAGATTCACGACCAATGAGACATTTTGATGAATTATTTCTAAAATTGATCCAACTTGACAACGCTAATGGTAAAATTACTCTTGACTGCCAACGTTATGGGTAAAATTGCACCATTTTAAACGTTAGGGGTAAAATTGATCCTAGATGTAAACGTTAGGGGTATTTTTGTACCTTATCCCAAAAATTTACAAAAAGAGGTATTTGCTTTGTGTAGTTTAAAAATTATATTATCGTGACATTAACACGAAAAAAGAGCAATCTAGAACAACGAAAAAAAGTGATTTTATAAATTATCCTTTATATAAATTCTTGCTTTACAAATTATTATTATTATTATTTGACAAAAAAAAAAGTAACCAGAGATTTCAAACTTCACAAAATCTCATAATCCTTTAATTGAAACTTCATAAATTTCAGAATTATTCCTACAGCGGCAGACGATATGCAATGCTTTATGACACATGTGTCCAAATTCCTGCCATCCATGGACAACACAGTTAATCATAATCATCAATAAAGTATATACCCAAACTGAAGCTTAAAAGTTAATTATGACATTAAACTATCAAAATCATCAACCAGACTCTGAACTAAGTAAAAATCATTAATTAAATCCTTATTTTAAGCAAAAATTATCATTTGAGTCCTCTCGAAAATAATTAAGTTGAACAGTTTCAGACTTTCTTCCCAATGGGCGGTGGGCCCCACCCTCTTTTGGCCTAATTCCTCCGTCTAGGGCCTCAAAAAGCAGATTTAGTGATTTTTGCGCGCGCTTTTAACCTAATTTTGCATGGATTATTTTTTTAACCTAATTTTGCATGGATTTCGACCAATTAAATTTTATTTTCTTGACCTAAATAATTAATCCTACAAACGTAATAATAAGCTCTAATATTTAGCGGATCCAAATTCACTCGAAACGCCGAAAAACTTTCGAAAAAGCCGAAAAGCGGCAAATTAGGGTTAGGGTTTCGGCGTTCCGGGGTTCCATTCCCTTGGGAAACGGACCGACGGTCAAAACCCACAGCAGGACTGTGGGCCCCGCACCCGTTTGGCCAAATTCGGACGTCTAGGGTGTCAAAAACGCGATTTAGTGATTTTCGCGCGGTTTTAACCTAATTTTCAATTCATTATTATTTATTTATTTTTGTTTGATCAAATTAATGATTATTTTTACTTATCGACCTAATTAATTAATTGTTAAAATGTAACAATAATAAGCTCTAAACATTAGAGGATCAAAATTCACTTGATACGGAAAAGGGGGGAAAAAACGTCTTAAATAAAAAGCGAGAAGCGTCGAATTAGGGTTAGGGTCCCGGAACCCTAGTTTCATCGGAAACGGGCCAACGGTAAAAACCCACAGCCCAATGGGCGGTGGGCCCCACCCTCCTTTGGCCTAATTCCTCCGTCTAGGGCCTCAAAAAGCAGATTTAGTGATTTTCGCGCGCGCTTTTAACCTAATTTTGCATGGATTATTTTTTTTAACCTAATTTTGCATGGATTTCGACCAATTAAATTTTATTTTCTTGACCTAAATAATTAATCCTTGAAACGTAATAATAAGCTCTAATATTTAGCGGATCCAAATTCACTCGAAACGCCGAAAAACTTTCGAAAAAGCCGAAAAGCGGCAAATTAGGGTTAGGGTTTCGGCGTTCCGGGGTTCCATTCCCTTGGGAAACGGACCGACGGTCAAAATCCACAGCAAGGCTGTAGGCCCCGGAACCCGTTTGGCCAAATTCGGACGTCTAGGGTGTCAAAAACGCGATTTAGTGATTTTCGCGCGGTTTTAACCTAATTTTCAATGCATTATTATTTATTTATTTTTGTTTGATCAAATTAATGATTATTTTTACTTATCGACCTAATTAATTAATTGTTAAAATGTAACAATAATAAGCTCTAAATATTAGAGGATCAAAATTCACTTGATACGGAAAAGGGGGGAAAAAACGTCTTAAATAAAAAGCGAGAAGCGTCGAATTAGGGTTAGGGTCCCGGAACCCTAGTTTCATCGGAACCGGGCCAACGGTAAAAACCCACGGCCCAATGGGCGGTGGGCCCCACCCTCTTTTGGCCTAATTCCTCCGTCTAGGGCCTCAAAAAGCAGATTTAGTGATTTTCGCGCGCGCTTTTAACCTAATTTTGCATGGATTATTTTTTTTTAACCTAATTTTGCATGGATTTCGACCAATTAAATTTTATTTTCTTGTCCTAAATAATTAATCCTTGAAACGTAATAATAAGCTCTAATATTTAGCGGATCCAAATTCACTCGAAACGCCGAAAAACTTTCGAAAAAGCCGAAAAGCGGCAAATTAGGGTTAGGGTTTCGGCGTTCCGGGGTTCCATTCCCTTGGGAAACGGACCGACGGTCAAAACCCACAGCAGGACTGTGGGCCCCGCACCCGTTTGGCCAAATTCGGACGTCTAGGGTGTCAAAAACGCGATTTAGTGATTTTCGCGCGGTTTTAACCTAATTTTCAATTCATTATTATTTATTTATTTTTGTTTGATCAAATTAATGATTATTTTTACTTATCGACCTAATTAATTAATTGTTAAAATGTAATAATAATAAGCTCTAAACATTAGAGGATCAAAATTCACTTGATACGGAAAAGGGGGGAAAAAAACGTCTTAAATAAAAAGCGAGAAGCGTCGAATTAGGGTTAGGGTCCCGGAACCCTAGTTTCATCGGAAACGGGCCAACGGTAAAAACCCACGGCCCAATGGGCGGTGGGCCCCACCCACTTTTGGCCTAATTCCTCCGTCTAGGGCCTCAAAAAGCAGATTTAGTGATTTTCGCGCGCGCTTTTAACCTAATTTTGCATGGATTATTTTTTTTAACCTAATTTTGCATGGATTTCGACCAATTAAATTTTATTTTCTTGACCTAAATAATTAATCCTTGAAACGTAATAATAAGCTCTAATATTTAGCGGATCCAAATTCACTCGAAACGCCGAAAAACTTTCGAAAAAGCCGAAAAGCGGCAAATTAGGGTTAGGGTTTCGGCGTTCCGGGGTTCCATTCCCCTGGGAAACGGACCGACGGGCAAAACCCACAGCAGGACTGTGGGCCCCGCCCCCGTTTGGCCAAATTCGGACGTCTAGGGTGTCAAAACGCGATTTAGTGATTTTCGCGCGGTTTTAACCTAATTTTCAATGCATTATTATTTATTTATTTTTGTTTGATCAAATTAATGATTATTTTTACTTATCGACCTAATTAATTAATTGTTAAAATGTAACAATAATAAGCTCTAAACATTAGAGGATCAAAATTCACTTGATACGAAAAAGGGGGGGAAAAACGTCTTAAAAAAAGTGAGAAGCATCGAATTAGGGTTAGGGTCCCGGAACCCTAGTTTCATTGGAAACGGGCCAACGGTAAAAACCCACAGCCCAATGGGCGGTGGGCCCCACCCGCTTTTGGCCTAATTCCTCCGTCTAGGGCCTCAAAAAGCAGATTTAGTGATTTACGCGCGCGCTTTTAACCTAATTTTGCATAGGTTATTTTTTTTAACCTAGTTTTGCATGGATTTCGACCAATTAAATTTTATTTTCTTGACCTAAATAATTAATCCTTGAAACATAATAATAAGCTCTAATATTTAGCGGATCCAAATTCACTCGAAACGCCGAAAAACGTTCGAAAAAGCCGAAAAGCGGCAAATTAGGGTTAGGGTTTCGGCGTTCCGGGGTTCCATTCCCTTGGGAAACGGACCGACGGTCAAAATCCACAGCAAGGCTGTAGGCCCCGGAACCCTAGTTTCATCGGAAACGGGCCAACGGTAAAAACCCACAGCCCAATGGGCGGTGGGCCCCATCCTCTTTTGGCCTAATTCCTCCGTCTAGGGCCTCAAAAAGCAGATTTAGTGATTTTCGTGCGCGCTTTTAACCTAATTTTGCATGGATTATTTTTTTTAACCTAATTTTGCATGGATTTCGACCAATTAAATTTAATTTTCTTGACCTAAATAATTAATCCTTGAAACGTAATAATAAGCTCTAATATTTAGCGGATCCAAATTCACTCGAAACGCCGAAAAACGTTCGAAAAAGCCGAAAAGCGGCAAATTAGGGTTACGGTTTCGGCGTTCCGGGGTTCCATTCTCTTGGGAAACGGACCGACGGTCAAAACCCACAGCATTGCTGTGGGCCCCGCCCCCGTTTCGCCAAATTCGGACGTCTAGGGTGTCAAAAACGCGATTTAGTGATTTTCGCGCGGTTTTAACCTAATTTTCAATGCATTATTATTTATTTATTTTTGTTTGATCAAATTAATGATTATTTTTACTTATCGACCTAATTAATTAATTGTTAAAATGTAACAATAATAAGCTCCAAACATTAGAGGATCAAAATTCACTTGATACGGAAAAGGGGGGAAAAACGTCTTAAATAAAAAGCGAGAAGCGTCGAATTAGGGTTAGGGTCCCGGAACCCTAGTTTCATCGGAAACGGGCCAACGGTAAAAACCCACAGCCCAATGGGCGGTGGGCCCCACCCTCTTTTGGCCTAATTCCTCCGTCTAGGGCCTCAAAAAGCAGATTTAGTAATTTTTGCGCGCGCTTTTAACCTAATTTTGCATGGATTATTTTTTTTAACCTAATTTTGCATGGATTTCGACCAATTAAATTTTATTTTCTTGACCTAAATAATTAATCCTTGAAACGTAATAATAAGCTCTAATATTTAGCGGATCCAAATTCACTCGAAACGCCGAAAAACTTTCGAAAAAGCCGAAAAGTGGCAAATTAGGGTTAGGGTTTCGGCGTTCCGGGGTTCCATTCCCTTGGGAAACGGACCGACGGTCAAAACCCACAGCAGGACTGTGGGCCCCGCCCCCGTTTGGCCAAATTCGGACGTCTAGGGTGTCAAAAACGCGATTTAGTGATTTTCGCGCGGTTTTAACCTAATTTTCAATGCATTATTATTTATTTATTTTTGTTTGATCAAATTAATGATTATTTTTACTTATCGACCTAATTAATTAATTGTTAAAATGTAACAATAATAAGCTCTAAACATTAGAGGATCAAAATTCACTTGATACGGAAAAGGGGGGGAAAACGTCTTAAATAAAAAGTGAGAAGCGTCGAATTAGGGTTAGGGTCCCGGAACCCTAGTTTCATTGGAAACGGGCCAACGGTAAAAACCCACAGCCCAATGGGCGGTGGGCCCCACCCTCTTTTGGCCTAATTCCTCCGTCTAGGGCCTCAAAAAGCAGATTTAGTGATTTACGCGCGCGCTTTTAACCTAATTTTGCATAGGTTATTTTTTTTAACCTAGTTTTGCATGGATTTCGACCAATTAAATTTTATTTTCTTGACCTAAATAATTAATCCTTGAAACATAATAATAAGCTCTAATATTTAGCGGATCCAAATTCACTCGAAACGCCGAAAAAACGTTCGAAAAAGCCGAAAAGCGGCAAATTAGGGTTAGGGTTTCGGCGTTCCGGGGTTCCATTCCCTTGGGAAACGGACCGACGGTCAAAATCCACAGCAAGGCTGTAGGCCCCGGAACCCTAGTTTCATCGGAAACGGGCCAACGGTAAAAACCCACAGCCCAATGGGCGGTGGGCCCCATCCTCTTTTGGCCTAATTCCTCCGTCTAGGGCCTCAAAAAGCAGATTTAGTGATTTTCGTGCGCGCTTTTAACCTAATTTTGCATGGATTATTTTTTTTAACCTAATTTTGCATGGATTTCGACCAATTAAATTTAATTTTCTTGACCTAAATAATTAATCCTTGAAACGTAATAATAAGCTCTAATATTTAGCGGATCCAAATTCACTCGAAACGCCGAAAAACGTTCGAAAAAGCCGAAAAGCGGCAAATTAGGGTTACGGTTTCGGCGTTCCGGGGTTCCATTCTCTTGGGAAACGGACCGACGGTCAAAACCCACAGCATTGCTGTGGGCCCCGCCCCCGTTTCGCCAAATTCGGACGTCTAGGGTGTCAAAAACGCGATTTAGTGATTTTCGCGCGGTTTTAACCTAATTTTCAATGCATTATTATTTATTTATTTTTGTTTGATCAAATTAATGATTATTTTTACTTATCGACCTAATTAATTAATTGTTAAAATGTAACAATAATAAGCTCTAAACATTAGAGGATCAAAATTCACTTGATACGGAAAAGGGGGGAAAAACGTCTTAAATAAAAAGCGAGAAGCGTCGAATTAGGGTTAGGGTCCCGGAACCCTAGTTTCATCGGAAACGGGCCAACGGTAAAAACCCACAGCCCAATGGGCGGTGGGCCCCACCCTCTTTTGGCCTAATTCCTCCGTCTAGGGCCTCAAAAAGCAGATTTAGTAATTTTTGCGCGCGCTTTTAACCTAATTTTGCATGGATTATTTTTTTTAACCTAATTTTGCATGGATTTCGACCAATTAAATTTTATTTTCTTGACCTAAATAATTAATCCTTGAAACGTAATAATAAGCTCTAATATTTAGCGGATCCAAATTCACTCGAAACGCCGAAAAACTTTCGAAAAAGCCGAAAAGTGGCAAATTAGGGTTAGGGTTTCGGCGTTCCGGGGTTCCATTCCCTTGGGAAACGGACCGACGGTCAAAACCCACAGCAGGACTGTGGGCCCCGCCCCCGTTTGGCCAAATTCGGACGTCTAGGGTGTCAAAAACGCGATTTAGTGATTTTCGCGCGGTTTTAACCTAATTTTCAATGCATTATTATTTATTTATTTTTGTTTGATCAAATTAATGATTATTTTTACTTATCGACCTAATTAATTAATTGTTAAAATGTAACAATAATAAGCTCTAAACATTAGAGGATCAAAATTCACTTGATACGGAAAAGGGGGGGAAAACGTCTTAAATAAAAAGTGAGAAGCGTCGAATTAGGGTTAGGGTCCCGGAACCCTAGTTTCATTGGAAACGGGCCAACGGTAAAAACCCACATCCCAAAGGGAGGTGGGCCCCACCCTCGTTTGGCCTAATTCCTCCGTCTAGGGCCTCAAAAAGCAGATTTAGTGATTTACGCGCGCGCTTTTAACCTAATTTTGCATAGGTTATTTTTTTTTAACCTAGTTTTGCATGGATTTCGACCAATTAAATTTTATTTTCTTGACCTAAATAATTAATCCTTGAAACATAATAATAAGCTCTAATATTTAGCGGATCCAAATTCACTCGAAACGCCGAAAAACGTTCGAAAAAGCCGAAAAGAGGCAAATTAGGGTTAGGGTTTCGGCGTTCCGGGGTTCCATTCCCATGGGAAACGGACCGACGGTCAAAACCCATAGAAAAGCTGTGGGCCCCGCCCCCGTTTGGCCAAATTCGGACGTCTAGGGTGTCAAAAACGCGATTTAGTGATTTTCGCGCGGTTTTAACCTAATTTTCAATGCATTATTATTTATTTATTTTTGTTTGATCAAATTAATGATTATTTTTACTTATCGACCTAATTAATTAATTGTTAAAATGTAACAATAATAAGCTCTAAACATTAGAGGATCAAAATTCACTTGATACGGAAAAGGGGGGGAAAACGTCTTAAATAAAAAGTGAGAAGCGTCGAATTAGGGTTAGGGTCCCGGAACCCTAGTTTCATTGGAAACGGGCCAACGGTAAAAACCCACATCCCAAAGGGAGGTGGGCCCCACCCTCGTTTGGCCTAATTCCTCCGTCTAGGGCCTCAAAAAGCAGATTTAGTGATTTACGCGCGCGCTTTTAACCTAATTTTGCATAGGTTATTTTTTTTTAACCTAGTTTTGCATGGATTTCGACCAATTAAATTTTATTTTCTTGACCTAAATAATTAATCCTTGAAACATAATAATAAGCTCTAATATTTAGCGGATCCAAATTCACTCGAAACGCCGAAAAACGTTCGAAAAAGCCGAAAAGAGGCAAATTAGGGTTAGGGTTTCGGCGTTCCGGGGTTCCATTCCCATGGGAAACGGACCGACGGTCAAAACCCATAGAAAAGCTGTGGGCCCCGCCCCCGTTTGGCCAAATTCGGACGTCTAGGGTGTCAAAAACGCGATTTAGTGATTTTCGCGCGGTTTTAACCTAATTTTCAATGCATTATTATTTATTTATTTTTGTTTGATCAAATTAATGATTATTTTTACTTATCGACCTAATTACTTAATTGTTAAAATGTGGGTTCTTCCCGTTGGCCCGTTTCCATCGTAAATAGGAACCCGATATCCTAACCCTAATTCGAGTCTGAAAGCGCGGTTATTTATTATTGCATGTCCACGTTCAATTAATTAAACTAATTAGGCATGGAAAGCTAAATTAATTAGGTAAAAGATTTAAACTTTTTAGGTCAAAGTGCAAAATTAATTAGGTGAAAAAAATAAAAAAGAATAATTTCATGGGAAATTAGGTTAAAACCGAACGAAAATCAATAAATCGCATTTTCGAGGCCCTAGACGACGGAATTTGGCCGAAATAGGGTGGGGCCCACATCTAATTATGTGGGTTCTTCCCGTTGGCCCGTTTCCATCGTAAATAGGAACCCGAAATTCTAACCCTAATTCGAGTCTGAAAGCGCGGTTATTTATTATTGCATGGCCACGTCTAATTAATTAAACTAATTAGGCATGGAAAGCTAAATTAATTAGGTAAAAGATTTAAACTTTTTAGGTCAAAGTGCAAAATTAATTAGGTGAAAAAAATAAAAAAGAATAATTTCATGTGAAATTAGGTTAAATCCGAACGAAAATCAATAAATCGCATTTTCGAGGCCCTAGACGAAGGAATTTGGCCGAAATAGGGTGGGTGTTCTCCCCGTTGGCCCGTTTCCATCGTAAATAGGAACCCAAAATCCTAACCCTAATTCGAGTCTAGAAGCGCGGTTATTAATTATTGCATGTCCACGTTCAATTAATTAAACTAATTAAAATGGAAAGCTAAATTAATTAGGTAAAAGATTTAAACTTTTTAGGTCAAAGTGGAAAATTAATTAGGTGAAAAAAATAAAAAAGAATAATTTCATGTGAAATTAGGTTAAAACCGAACGAAAATCAATAAATCGCATTTTCGAGGTCCTAGACGAAGGAATTTGGCCGAAATAGGGTGGGGCCCACATCTACAGATGTGGGTTCTTCCCGTTGGCCCGTTTCCATCGTAAATAGGAACCCAAAATCCTAACCCTAATTCGAGTCTGAAAGCGCGGTTATTTATTATTGCATGTCCACATTCAATTAATTAAACTAATTAGGCATGGAAAGCTAAATCAATTAGGTAAAAGATTTAAACTTTCTAGGTCAAAGTGCAAAATTAATTAGGTGAAAAAAATAAAAAAGAATAATTTCATGGGAAATTAGATTTAAACTCTTTTGGCCTAATTCCTCCGTCTAGGGCCTCAAAAAGCAGATTTAGTGATTTTCGCGCGCGCTTTTAACCTAATTTTGCATGGATTAATTTTTTTTTAACCTAATTTTGCATGGATTTCGACCAATTAAATTTTATTTTCTTGACCTAAATAATTAATCCTTGAAACATAATAATAAGCTCTAATATTTAGCGGATCCAAATTCACTCGAAACGCCGAAAAACGTTCGAAAAAGCCGAAAAGCGGCAAATTAGGGTTAGGGTTTCGGCGTTCCGGGGTTCCATTCCCATGGGAAACGGACCGACGGTCAAAACCCATAGAAAAGCTGTGGGCCCCGCCCCCGTTTGGCCAAATTCGGACGTCTAGGGTGTCAAAAACGCGATTTAGTGATTTTCGCGCGGTTTTAACCTAATTTTCAATGCATTATTATTTATTTATTTTTGTTTGATCAAATTAATGATTATTTTTACTTATCGACCTAATTACTTAATTGTTAAAATGTGGGTTCTTCCCGTTGGCCCGTTTCCATCGTAAATAGGAACCCGATATCCTAACCCTAATTCGAGTCTGAAAGCGCGGTTATTTATTATTGCATGTCCACGTTCAATTAATTAAACTAATTAGGCATGGAAAGCTAAATTAATTAGGTAAAATATTTAAACTTTTTAGGTCAAAGTGCAAAATTAATTAGGTGAAAAAAATAAAAAAGAATAATTTCATGGGAAATTAGGTTAAAACCGAACGAAAATCAATAAATCGCATTTTCGAGGCCCTAGACGACGGAATTTGGCCGAAATAGGGTGGGGCCCACATCTAATGATGTGGGTTCTTCCCGTTGGCCCGTTTCCATCGTAAATAGGAACCCGAAATTCTAACCCTAATTCGAGTCTGAAAGCGCGGTTATTTATTATTGCATGGCCACGTCTAATTAATTAAACTAATTAGGCATGGAAAGCTAAATTAATTAGGTAAAAGATTTAAACTTTTTAGGTCAAAGTGCAAAATTAATTAGGTGAAAAAAATAAAAAAGAATAATTTCATGTGAAATTAGGTTAAATCCGAACGAAAATCAATAAATCGCATTTTCGAGGCCCTAGACGAAGGAATTTGGCCGAAATAGGGTGGGTGTTCTCCCCGTTGGCCCGTTTCCATCGTAAATAGGAACCCAAAATCCTAACCCTAATTCGAGTCTAGAAGCGCGGTTATTAATTATTGCATGTCCACGTTCAATTAATTAAACTAATTAAAATGGAAAGCTAAATTAATTAGGTAAAAGATTTAAACTTTTTAGGTCAAAGTGGAAAATTAATTAGGTGAAAAAAATAAAAAAGAATAATTTCATGTGAAATTAGGTTAAAACCGAACGAAAATCAATAAATCGCATTTTCGAGGTCCTAGACGAAGGAATTTGGCCGAAATAGGGTGGGGCCCACATCTGCAGATGTGGGTTCTTCCCGTTGGCCCGTTTCCATCGTAAATAGGAACCCAAAATCCTAACCCTAATTCGAGTCTGAAAGCGCGGTTATTTATTATTGCATGTCCACATTCAATTAATTAAACTAATTAGGCATGGAAAGCTAAATCAATTAGGTAAAAGATTTAAACTTTCTAGGTCAAAGTGCAAAATTAATTAGGTGAAAAAAATAAAAAAGAATAATTTCATGGGAAATTAGATTTAAACTCTTTTGGCCTAATTCCTCCGTCTAGGGCCTCAAAAAGCAGATTTAGTGATTTTCGCGCGCGCTTTTAACCTAATTTTGCATGGATTAATTTTTTTTTAACCTAATTTTGCATGGATTTCGACCAATTAAATTTTATTTTCTTGACCTAAATAATTAATCATTGAAACGTAATAATAAGCTCTAATATTTAGCGGATCCAAATTCACTCGAAACGCAGAAAAACTTTCGAAAAAGCCGAAAAGCGGCAAATTAGGGTTAGGGTTTCGGCGTTCCGAGGTTCCATTCCCTTGGGAAACGGACCGACGGTCAAAACCCACATCAGGACTGTGGGCCCCACACCCGTTTGGCCAAATTCGGACGTCTAGGGTGTCAAAAACGCGATTTAGTGATTTTCGCGCGGTTTTAACCTAATTTTCAATGCATTATTATTTATTTATTTTTGTTTGATCAAATTAATGATTATTTTTACTTATCGACCTAATTAATTAATTGTTAAAATGTAACAATAATAAGCTCCAAACATTAGAGGATCAAAATTCACTTGATACGGAAAAGGGGGGAAAAAAACGTCTTAAATAAAAAGGGAGAAGCGTCGAATTAGGGTTAGGGCCCCGGAACCCTAGTTTCATCGGAAACGGGCCAACGGTAAAAACCCACGGCCCAATGGGCGGTGGGCCCCACCCTCTTTTGGCCTAATTCCTCCCTCTAGGGCCTCAAAAAGCAGATTTAGTGATTTTCGCGCGCGCTTTTAACCTAATTTTGCATGGATTATTATTTTTAACCTAATTTTGCATGGATTTCGACCAATTAAATTTTATTTTCTTGACCTAAATAATTAATCCTTGAAACGTAATAATAAGCTCTAATATTTAGCGGATCCAAATTCACTCGAAACGCCGAAAAACTTTCGAAAAAGCCGAAAAGCGGCAAATTAGGGTTAGGGTTTCGGCGTTCCGGGGTTCCATTCCCTTGGGAAACGGACCGACGGTCAAAACCCTCAGCAGGACTGTGGGCCCCACACCCGTTTGGCCAAATTCGGACGTCTAGGGTGTCAAAAACGCGATTTAGTGATTTTCGCGCGGTTTTAACCTAATTTTCAATGCATTATTATTTATTTATTTTTGTTTGATCAAATTAATGATTATTTTTACTTATCGACCTAATTAATTAATTTATATAATGTAACAATAATAAGCTCTAAATATTAGAGGATCAAAATTCACTTGATACGGAAAAGGGGGGAAAAAAACGTCTTAAATAAAAAGCGAGAAGCGTCGAATTAGGGTTAGGGTCCCGGAACCCTAGTTTCATCGGAACCGGGCCGACGGTAAAAACCCACGGCCCAATGGGCGGTGGGCCCCACCCTCTTTTGGCCTAATTCCTCCGTCTAGGGCCTCAAAAAGCAGATTTAGTGATTTTCGCGCGCGCTTTTAAGCTAATTTTGCATGGATTATTTTTTTTTAACCTAATTTTGCATGGATTTCGACCAATTAAATTTTATTTTCTTGACCTAAATAATTAATCCTTGAAACGTAATAATAAGCTCTAATATTTAGCGGATCCAAATTCACTCGAAACGCCGAAAAACGTTCGAAAAAGCCGAAAAGCGGCAAATTAGGGTTACGGTTTCGGCGTTCCGGGGTTCCATTCTCTTGGGAAACGGACCGACGGTCAAAACCCACAGCACTGCTGTGGGCCCCGCCCCCGTTTCACCAAATTCGGACGTCTAGGGTGTCAAAAACGCGATTTAGTGATTTTCGCGCGGTTTTAACGTAATTTTCAATGCATTATTATTTATTTATTTTTGTTTGATCAAATTAATGATTATTTTTACTTATCGACCTAATTAATTAATTGTTAAAATGTAACAATAATAAGCTCTAAACATTAGAGGATCAAAATTCACTTGATACGGAAAAGGGGGGAAAAAAACGTCTTAAATAAAAAGCGAGAAGCGTCGAATTAGGGTTAGGGTCCCGGAACCCTAGTTTCATCAGAAACGGGCCAACGGTAAAAACCCACCGCCCAATGGGCGGTGGGCCCCACCCTCTTTTCGCCTAATTCCTCCGTCTAGGGCCTCAAAAAGCAGATTTAGTGATTTTTGCGTGCGCTTTTAACCTAATTTTGCATGGATTATTTTTTTTAACCTAATTTTGCATGGATTTCGACCAATTAAATTTTATTTTCTTGACCTAAATAATTAATCCTTGAAACGTAATAATAAGCTCTAATATTTAGCGGATCCAAATTCACTCGAAACGCCGAAAAACGTTCGAAAAAGCCGAAAAGCGGCAAATTAGGGTTAGGGTTTCGGCGTTCCGGGGTTCCATTCCCTTGGGAAACGGACCGACGGTCAAAACCCACAGTAGGACTGTGGGCCCCGCCCCCGTTTGGCCAAATTCGGACGTCTAGGGTGTCAAAAACGCGATTTAGTGATTTTCGCGCGGTTTTAACCTAATTTTCAATGCATTATTATTTATTTATTTTTGTTTGATCAAATTAATGATTATTTTTACTTATCGACCTAATTAATTAATTGTTAAAATGTAACAATAATAAGCTCTAAACATTAGAGGATCAAAATTCACTTGATACGGAAAAGGGGGGGAAAACGTCTTAAATAAAAAGTGAGAAGCGTCGAATTAGGGTTAGGGTCCCGGAACCCTAGTTTCATTGGAAACGGGCCAACGGTAAAAACCCACATCCCAAAGGGCGGTGGGCCCCACCCTCGTTTGGCCTAATTCCTCCGTCTAGGGCCTCAAAAAGCAGATTTAGTGATTTACGCGCGCGCTTTTAACCTAATTTTGCATAGGTTATTTTTTTTAACCTAGTTTTGCATGGATTTCGACCAATTAAATTTTATTTTCTTGACCTAAATAATTAATCCTTGAAACATAATAATAAGCTCTAATATTTAGCGGATCCAAATTCACTCGAAACGCCGAAAAACGTTCGAAAGAGCCGAAAAGCGGCAAATTAGGGTTACGGTTTCGGCGTTCCGGGGTTCCATTCTCTTGGGAAACGGACCGACGGTCAAAACCCACAGCATTGCTGTGGGCCCCGCCCCCGTTTCGCCAAATTCGGACGTCTAGGGTGTCAAAAACGCGATTTAGTGATTTTCGCGCGGTTTTAACCTAATTTTCAATGCATTATTATTTATTTATTTTTGTTTGATCAAATTAATGATTATTTTTACTTATCGACCTAATTAATTAATTGTTAAAATGTAACAATAATAAGCTCTAAACATTAGAGGATCAAAATTCACTTGATACGGAAAAGGGGGGAAAAAAACGTCTTAAATAAAAAGCGAGAAGCGTCGAATTAGGGTTAGGGTCCCGGAACCCTAGTTTCATCGGAAACGGGCCAAAGGTAAAAACCCACAGACCAATGAGCGGTGGGCGCCACCCTCCTTTGGCCTAATTCCTCCGTCTAGGGCCTCAAAAAGCAGATTTAGTGATTTACGCGCGCGCTTTTAACCTAATTTTGCATAGGTTATTTTTTTTTAACCTAGTTTTGCATGGATTTCGACCAATTAAATTTTATTTTCTTGACCTAAATAATTAATCCTTGAAACATAATAATAAGCTCTAATATTTAGCGGATCCAAATTCACTCGAAACGCCGAAAAACGTTCGAAAAAGCCGAAAAGAGGCAAATTAGGGTTAGGGTTTCGGCGTTCCGGGGTTCCATTCCCATGGGAAACGGACCGACGGTCAAAACCCATAGAAAAGCTGTGGGCCCCGCCCCCGTTTGGCCAAATTCGGACGTCTAGGGTGTCAAAAACGCGATTTAGTGATTTTCGCGCGGTTTTAACCTAATTTTCAATGCATTATTATTTATTTATTTTTGTTTGATCAAATTAATGATTATTTTTACTTATCGACCTAATTAATTAATTGTTAAAATGTAACAATAATAAGCTCTAAACATTAGAGGATCAAAATTCACTTGATACGGAAAAGGGGGGGAAAACGTCTTAAATAAAAAGTGAGAAGCGTCGAATTAGGGTTAGGGTCCCGGAACCCTAGTTTCATTGGAAACGGGCCAACGGTAAAAACCCACATCCCAAAGGGAGGTGGGCCCCACCCTCGTTTGGCCTAATTCCTCCGTCTAGGGCCTCAAAAAGCAGATTTAGTGATTTACGCGCGCGCTTTTAACCTAATTTTGCATAGGTTATTTTTTTTTAACCTAGTTTTGCATGGATTTCGACCAATTAAATTTTATTTTCTTGACCTAAATAATTAATCCTTGAAACATAATAATAAGCTCTAATATTTAGCGGATCCAAATTCACTCGAAACGCCGAAAAACGTTCGAAAAAGCCGAAAAGAGGCAAATTAGGGTTAGGGTTTCGGCGTTCCGGGGTTCCATTCCCATGGGAAACGGACCGACGGTCAAAACCCATAGAAAAGCTGTGGGCCCCGCCCCCGTTTGGCCAAATTCGGACGTCTAGGGTGTCAAAAACGCGATTTAGTGATTTTCGCGCGGTTTTAACCTAATTTTCAATGCATTATTATTTATTTATTTTTGTTTGATCAAATTAATGATTATTTTTACTTATCGACCTAATTACTTAATTGTTAAAATGTGGGTTCTTCCCGTTGGCCCGTTTCCATCGTAAATAGGAACCCGATATCCTAACCCTAATTCGAGTCTGAAAGCGCGGTTATTTATTATTGCATGTCCACGTTCAATTAATTAAACTAATTAGGCATGGAAAGCTAAATTAATTAGGTAAAAGATTTAAACTTTTTAGGTCAAAGTGCAAAATTAATTAGGTGAAAAAAATAAAAAAGAATAATTTCATGGGAAATTAGGTTAAAACCGAACGAAAATCAATAAATCGCATTTTCGAGGCCCTAGACGACGGAATTTGGCCGAAATAGGGTGGGGCCCACATCTAATTATGTGGGTTCTTCCCGTTGGCCCGTTTCCATCGTAAATAGGAACCCGAAATTCTAACCCTAATTCGAGTCTGAAAGCGCGGTTATTTATTATTGCATGGCCACGTCTAATTAATTAAACTAATTAGGCATGGAAAGCTAAATTAATTAGGTAAAAGATTTAAACTTTTTAGGTCAAAGTGCAAAATTAATTAGGTGAAAAAAATAAAAAAGAATAATTTCATGTGAAATTAGGTTAAATCCGAACGAAAATCAATAAATCGCATTTTCGAGGCCCTAGACGAAGGAATTTGGCCGAAATAGGGTGGGTGTTCTCCCCGTTGGCCCGTTTCCATCGTAAATAGGAACCCAAAATCCTAACCCTAATTCGAGTCTAGAAGCGCGGTTATTAATTATTGCATGTCCACGTTCAATTAATTAAACTAATTAAAATGGAAAGCTAAATTAATTAGGTAAAAGATTTAAACTTTTTAGGTCAAAGTGGAAAATTAATTAGGTGAAAAAAATAAAAAAGAATAATTTCATGTGAAATTAGGTTAAAACCGAACGAAAATCAATAAATCGCATTTTCGAGGTCCTAGACGAAGGAATTTGGCCGAAATAGGGTGGGGCCCACATCTACAGATGTGGGTTCTTCCCGTTGGCCCGTTTCCATCGTAAATAGGAACCCAAAATCCTAACCCTAATTCGAGTCTGAAAGCGCGGTTATTTATTATTGCATGTCCACATTCAATTAATTAAACTAATTAGGCATGGAAAGCTAAATCAATTAGGTAAAAGATTTAAACTTTCTAGGTCAAAGTGCAAAATTAATTAGGTGAAAAAAATAAAAAAGAATAATTTCATGGGAAATTAGATTTAAACTCTTTTGGCCTAATTCCTCCGTCTAGGGCCTCAAAAAGCAGATTTAGTGATTTTCGCGCGCGCTTTTAACCTAATTTTGCATGGATTAATTTTTTTTTAACCTAATTTTGCATGGATTTCGACCAATTAAATTTTATTTTCTTGACCTAAATAATTAATCCTTGAAACATAATAATAAGCTCTAATATTTAGCGGATCCAAATTCACTCGAAACGCCGAAAAAACGTTCGAAAAAGCCGAAAAGCGGCAAATTAGGGTTAGGGTTTCGGCGTTCCGGGGTTCCATTCCCATGGGAAACGGACCGACGGTCAAAACCCATAGAAAAGCTGTGGGCCCCGCCCCCGTTTGGCCAAATTCGGACGTCTAGGGTGTCAAAAACGCGATTTAGTGATTTTCGCGCGGTTTTAACCTAATTTTCAATGCATTATTATTTATTTATTTTTGTTTGATCAAATTAATGATTATTTTTACTTATCGACCTAATTACTTAATTGTTAAAATGTGGGTTCTTCCCGTTGGCCCGTTTCCATCGTAAATAGGAACCCGATATCCTAACCCTAATTCGAGTCTGAAAGCGCGGTTATTTATTATTGCATGTCCACGTTCAATTAATTAAACTAATTAGGCATGGAAAGCTAAATTAATTAGGTAAAATATTTAAACTTTTTAGGTCAAAGTGCAAAATTAATTAGGTGAAAAAAATAAAAAAGAATAATTTCATGGGAAATTAGGTTAAAACCGAACGAAAATCAATAAATCGCATTTTCGAGGCCCTAGACGACGGAATTTGGCCGAAATAGGGTGGGGCCCACATCTAATGATGTGGGTTCTTCCCGTTGGCCCGTTTCCATCGTAAATAGGAACCCGAAATTCTAACCCTAATTCGAGTCTGAAAGCGCGGTTATTTATTATTGCATGGCCACGTCTAATTAATTAAACTAATTAGGCATGGAAAGCTAAATTAATTAGGTAAAAGATTTAAACTTTTTAGGTCAAAGTGCAAAATTAATTAGGTGAAAAAAATAAAAAAGAATAATTTCATGTGAAATTAGGTTAAATCCGAACGAAAATCAATAAATCGCATTTTCGAGGCCCTAGACGAAGGAATTTGGCCGAAATAGGGTGGGTGTTCTCCCCGTTGGCCCGTTTCCATCGTAAATAGGAACCCAAAATCCTAACCCTAATTCGAGTCTAGAAGCGCGGTTATTAATTATTGCATGTCCACGTTCAATTAATTAAACTAATTAAAATGGAAAGCTAAATTAATTAGGTAAAAGATTTAAACTTTTTAGGTCAAAGTGGAAAATTAATTAGGTGAAAAAAATAAAAAAGAATAATTTCATGTGAAATTAGGTTAAAACCGAACGAAAATCAATAAATCGCATTTTCGAGGTCCTAGACGAAGGAATTTGGCCGAAATAGGGTGGGGCCCACATCTGCAGATGTGGGTTCTTCCCGTTGGCCCGTTTCCATCGTAAATAGGAACCCAAAATCCTAACCCTAATTCGAGTCTGAAAGCGCGGTTATTTATTATTGCATGTCCACATTCAATTAATTAAACTAATTAGGCATGGAAAGCTAAATCAATTAGGTAAAAGATTTAAACTTTCTAGGTCAAAGTGCAAAATTAATTAGGTGAAAAAAATAAAAAAGAATAATTTCATGGGAAATTAGATTTAAACTCTTTTGGCCTAATTCCTCCGTCTAGGGCCTCAAAAAGCAGATTTAGTGATTTTCGCGCGCGCTTTTAACCTAATTTTGCATGGATTAATTTTTTTTTAACCTAATTTTGCATGGATTTCGACCAATTAAATTTTATTTTCTTGACCTAAATAATTAATCCTTGAAACATAATAATAAGCTCTAATATTTAGCGGATCCAAATTCACTCGAAACGCCGAAAAACGTTCGAAAAAGCCGAAAAGCGGCAAATTAGGGTTAGGGTTTCGGCGTTCCGGGGTTCCATTCCCATGGGAAACGGACCGACGGTCAAAACCCATAGAAAAGCTGTGGGCCCCGCCCCCGTTTGGCCAAATTCGGACGTCTAGGGTGTCAAAAACGCGATTTAGTGATTTTCGCGCGGTTTTAACCTAATTTTCAATGCATTATTATTTATTTATTTTTGTTTGATCAAATTAATGATTATTTTTACTTATCGACCTAATTAATTAATTGTTAAAATGTAACAATAATAAGCTCCAAACATTAGAGGATCAAAATTCACTTGATACGGAAAAGGGGGGAAAAAAACGTCTTAAATAAAAAGGGAGAAGCGTCGAATTAGGGTTAGGGCCCCGGAACCCTAGTTTCATCGGAAACGGGCCAACGGTAAAAACCCACGGCCCAATGGGCGGTGGGCCCCACCCTCTTTTGGCCTAATTCCTCCCTCTAGGGCCTCAAAAAGCAGATTTAGTGATTTTCGCGCGCGCTTTTAACCTAATTTTGCATGGATTATTATTTTTAACCTAATTTTGCATGGATTTCGACCAATTAAATTTTATTTTCTTGACCTAAATAATTAATCCTTGAAACGTAATAATAAGCTCTAATATTTAGCGGATCCAAATTCACTCGAAACGCCGAAAAACTTTCGAAAAAGCCGAAAAGCGGCAAATTAGGGTTAGGGTTTCGGCGTTCCGGGGTTCCATTCCCTTGGGAAACGGACCGACGGTCAAAACCCTCAGCAGGACTGTGGGCCCCACACCCGTTTGGCCAAATTCGGACGTCTAGGGTGTCAAAAACGCGATTTAGTGATTTTCGCGCGGTTTTAACCTAATTTTCAATGCATTATTATTTATTTATTTTTGTTTGATCAAATTAATGATTATTTTTACTTATCGACCTAATTAATTAATTTATATAATGTAACAATAATAAGCTCTAAATATTAGAGGATCAAAATTCACTTGATACGGAAAAGGGGGGAAAAAACGTTTTAAATAAAAAGCGAGAAGCGTCGAATTAGGGTTAGGGTCCCGGAACCCTAGTTTCATCGGAACCGGGCCGACGGTAAAAACCCACGGCCCAATGGGCGGTGGGCCCCACCCTCTTTTGGCCTAATTCCTCCGTCTAGGGCCTCAAAAAGCAGATTTAGTGATTTTCGCGCGCGCTTTTAAGCTAATTTTGCATGGATTATTTTTTTTTAACCTAATTTTGCATGGATTTCGACCAATTAAATTTTATTTTCTTGACCTAAATAATTAATCCTTGAAACGTAATAATAAGCTCTAATATTTAGCGGATCCAAATTCACTCGAAACGCCGAAAAACGTTCGAAAAAGCCGAAAAGCGGCAAATTAGGGTTACGGTTTCGGCGTTCCGAGGTTCCATTCTCTTGGGAAACGGACCGACGGTCAAAACCCACAGCACTGCTGTGGGCCCCGCCCCCGTTTCACCAAATTCGGACGTCTAGGGTGTCAAAAACGCGATTTAGTGATTTTCGCGCGGTTTTAACGTAATTTTCAATGCATTATTATTTATTTATTTTTGTTTGATCAAATTAATGATTATTTTTACTTATCGACCTAATTAATTAATTGTTAAAATGTAACAATAATAAGCTCTAAACATTAGAGGATCAAAATTCACTTGATACGGAAAAGGGGGGAAAAAAACGTCTTAAATAAAAAGCGAGAAGCGTCGAATTAGGGTTAGGGTCCCGGAACCCTAGTTTCATCAGAAACGGGCCAACGGTAAAAACCCACCGCCCAATGGGCGGTGGGCCCCACCCTCTTTTCGCCTAATTCCTCCGTCTAGGGCCTCAAAAAGCAGATTTAGTGATTTTTGCGTGCGCTTTTAACCTAATTTTGCATGGATTATTTTTTTTAACCTAATTTTGCATGGATTTCGACCAATTAAATTTTATTTTCTTGACCTAAATAATTAATCCTTGAAACGTAATAATAAGCTCTAATATTTAGCGGATCCAAATTCACTCGAAACGCCGAAAAACGTTCGAAAAAGCCGAAAAAGCGGCAAATTAGGGTTAGGGTTTCGGCGTTCCGGGGTTCCATTCCCTTGGGAAACGGACCGACGGTCAAAACCCACAGTAGAACTGTGGGCCCCGCCCCCGTTTGGCCAAATTCGGACGTCTAGGGTGTCAAAAACGCGATTTAGTGATTTTCGCGCGGTTTTAACCTAATTTTCAATGCATTATTATTTATTTATTTTTGTTTGATCAAATTAATGATTATTTTTACTTATCGACCTAATTAATTAATTGTTAAAATGTAACAATAATAAGCTCTAAACATTAGAGGATCAAAATTCACTTGATACGGAAAAGGGGGGGAAAACGTCTTAAATAAAAAGTGAGAAGCGTCGAATTAGGGTTAGGGTCCCGGAACCCTAGTTTCATTGGAAACGGGCCAACGGTAAAAACCCACATCCCAAAGGGCGGTGGGCCCCACCCTCGTTTGGCCTAATTCCTCCGTCTAGGGCCTCAAAAAGCAGATTTAGTGATTTACGCGCGCGCTTTTAACCTAATTTTGCATAGGTTATTTTTTTTAACCTAGTTTTGCATGGATTTCGACCAATTAAATTTTATTTTCTTGACCTAAATAATTAATCCTTGAAACATAATAATAAGCTCTAATATTTAGCGGATCCAAATTCACTCGAAACGCCGAAAAACGTTCGAAAGAGCCGAAAAGCGGCAAATTAGGGTTACGGTTTCGGCGTTCCGGGGTTCCATTCTCTTGGGAAACGGACCGACGGTCAAAACCCACAGCATTGCTGTGGGCCCCGCCCCCGTTTCGCCAAATTCGGACGTCTAGGGTGTCAAAAACGCGATTTAGTGATTTTCGCGCGGTTTTAACCTAATTTTCAATGCATTATTATTTATTTATTTTTGTTTGATCAAATTAATGATTATTTTTACTTATCGACCTAATTAATTAATTGTTAAAATGTAACAATAATAAGCTCTAAACATTAGAGGATCAAAATTCACTTGATACGGAAAAGGGGGGAAAAAAACGTCTTAAATAAAAAGCGAGAAGCGTCGAATTAGGGTTAGGGTCCCGGAACCCTAGTTTCATCGGAAACGGGCCAAAGGTAAAAACCCACAGACCAATGAGCGGTGGGCCCCACCCTCCTTTGGCCTAATTCCTCCGTCTAGGGCCTCAAAAAGCAGATTTAGTGATTTTCGCGCGCGCTTTTAACCCAATTTTGCATGGATTATTTTTTTTTAACCTAATTTTGCATGGGTTTCGACCAATTAAATTTTATTTTCTTGACCTAAATAATTAATCCTTGAAACGTAATAATAAGCTCTAATATTTAGCGGATCCAAATTCACTCGAAACGCCGAAAAACTTTCGAAAAAGCCGAAAAGCGGCAAATTAGGGTTAGGGTTTCGGCGTTCCGGGGTTCCATTCCCATGGGAAACGGACCGACGGTCAAAATCCACAGCAAGGCTGTAGGCCCCGGAACCCGTTTGGCCAAATTCGGACGTCTAGGGTGTCAAAAACGCGATTTAGTGATTTTCGCGCGGTTTTAACCTAATTTTCAATGCATTATTATTTATTTATTTTTGTTTGATCAAATTAATGATTATTTTTACTTATCGACCTAACTACTTAATTGTTAAAATGTAACAATAATAAGCTCTAAATATTAGAGGATCAAAATTCACTTGATACGGAAAAGGGGGGAAAAAACGTCTTAAATAAAAAGCTAGAAGCGTCGAATTAGGGTTAGGGTCCCGGAACCCTAGTTTCATCGGAACCGGGCCAACGGTAAAAACCCACGGCCCAATGGGTGGTGGGCCCCACCCTCTTTTGGCCTAATTCCTCCGTCTAGGGCCTCAAAAAGCAGATTTAGTGATTTTCGCGCGCGCTTTTAACCTAATTTTGCATGGATTATTTTTTTTAACCTAATTTTGCATGGATTTCGACCAATTAAATTTTATTTTCTTGACCTAAATAATTAATCCTTGAAACGTAATAATAAGCTCTAATATTTAGCGGATCCAAATTCACTCGAAACGCCGAAAAACTTTCGAAAAAGCCGAAAAGCGGCAAATTAGGGTTAGGGTTTCGGCGTTCCGGGGTTCCATTCCCTTGGGAAACGGACCGACGGTCAAAACCCACAGCAGGACAGTGGGCCCCGCACCCGTTTGGCCAAATTCGGACGTCTAGGGTGTCAAAAACGCGATTTAGTGATTTTCGCGCGGTTTTAACCTAATTTTCAATTCATTATTATTTATTTATTTTTGTTTGATCAAATTAATGATAATTTTTACTTATCGACCTAATTAATTAATTGTTCAAATGTAACAATAATAAGCTCTAAATATTAGAGGATCAAAATTCACTTGATACGGAAAAGGGGGGAAAAAACGTCTTAAATAAAAAGCGAGAAGCGTCGAATTAGGGTTAGGGTCCCGGAACCCTAGTTTCATCGGAACTGGGCCAACGGTAAAAACCCACGGCCCAATGGGTGGTGGGCCCCACCCTCTTTTGGCCTAATTCCTCCGTCTAGGGCCTCAAAAAGCAGATTTAGTGATTTTCGCGCGCGCTTTTAACCTAATTTTGCATGGATTATTTTTTTTAACCTAATTTTGCATGGATTTCGACCAATTAAATTTTATTTTCTTGACCTAAATAATTAATCCTTGAAACGTAATAATAAGCTCTAATATTTAGCGGATCCAAATTCACTCGAAACGCCGAAAAACTTTCGAAAAAGCCGAAAAGCGGCAAATTAGGGTTAGGGTTTCGGCGTTCCGGGGTTCCATTCCCTTGGGAAACGGACCGACGGTCAAAACCCACAGCAGGACTGTGGGCCCCGCACCCGTTTGGCCAAATTCGGACGTCTAGGGTGTCAAAAACGCGATTTAGTGATTTTCGCGCGGTTTTAACCTAATTTTCAATTCATTATTATTTATTTATTTTTGTTTGATCAAATTAATGATTATTTTTACTTATCGACCTAATTAATTAATTGTTAAAATGTAACAATAATAAGCTCTAAACATTAGAGGATCAAAATTCACTTGATACGGAAAAGGGGGGAAAAAAACGTCTTAAATAAAAAGCGAGAAGCGTCGAATTAGGGTTAGGGTCCCGGAACCCTAGTTTCATCGGAAACGGGCCAACGGTAAAAACCCACGGCCCAATGGGCGTGGGCCCCACCCACTTTTGGCCTAATTCCTCCGTCTAGGGCCTCAAAAAGCAGATTTAGTGATTTTCGCGCGCGCTTTTAACCTAATTTTGCATGGATTATTTTTTTTAACCTAATTTTGCATGGATTTCGACCAATTAAATTTTATTTTCTTGACCTAAATAATTAATCCTTGAAACGTAATAATAAGCTCTAATATTTAGCGGATCCAAATTCACTCGAAACGCCGAAAAACTTTCGAAAAAGCCGAAAAGCGGCAAATTAGGGTTAGGGTTTCGGCGTTCCGGGGTTCCATTCCCATGGGAAACGGACCGACGGTCAAAACCCACAGCAAGACTGTGGGCCCCGCCCCCGTTTGGCCAAATTCGGACGTCTAGGGTGTCAAAAACGCGATTTAGTGATTTTCGCGCGGTTTTAACCTAATTTTCAATGCATTATTATTTATTTATTTTTGTTTGATCAAATTAATGATTATTTTTACTTATCGACCTAATTAATTAATTGTTAAAATGTAACAATAATAAGCTCTAAACATTAGAGGATCAAAATTCACTTGATACGAAAAAGGGGGGGAAAAACGTCTTAAAAAAAGTGAGAAGCATCGAATTAGGGTTAGGGTCCCGGAACCCTAGTTTCATTGGAAACGGGCCAACGGTAAAAACCCACATCCCAAAGGGCGGTGGGCTCCACCCTCGTTTGGCCTAATTCCTCCGTCTAGGGCCTCAAAAAGCAGATTTAGTGATTTACGCGCGCGCTTTTAACCTAATTTTGCATAGGTTATTTTTTTTAACCTAGTTTTGCATGGATTTCGACCAATTAAATTTTATTTTCTTGACCTAAATAATTAATCCTTGAAACATAATAATAAGCTCTAATATTTAGCGGATCCAAATTCACTCGAAACGCCGAAAAAACGTTCGAAAAAGCCGAAAAGCGGCAAATTAGGGTTAGGGTTTCGGCGTTCCGGGGTTCCATTCCCTTGGGAAACGGACCGACGGTCAAAATCCACAGCAAGGCTGTAGGCCCCGGAACCCTAGTTTCATCGGAAACGGGCCAACGGTAAAAACCCACAGCCCAATGGGCGATGGGCCCCATCTTCTTTTGGCCTAATTCCTCCGTCTAGGGCCTCAAAAAGCAGATTTAGTGATTTCCGCGCGCGCTTTTAACCTAATTTTGCATGGATTATTTTTTTTTAACCTAATTTTGCATGGATTTCGACCAATTAAATTTTATTTTCTTGACCTAAATAATTAATCCTTGAAACGTAATAATAAGCTCTAATATTTAGCGGATCCAAATTCACTCGAAACGCCGAAAAACTTTCGAAAAAGCCGAAAAGCGGCAAATTAGGGTTAGGGTTTCGGCGTTCCGGGGTTCCATTCCCTTGGGAAACGGACCGACGGTCAAAACCCACAGCAGGACTGTGGGCCCCGCACCCGTTTGGCCAAATTCGGACGTCTAGGGTGTCAAAAACGCGATTTAGTGATTTTCGCGCGGTTTTAACCTAATTTTCAATGCATTATTATTTATTTATTTTTGTTTGAACAAATTAATGATTATTTTTACTTATCGACCTAATTAATTAATTGTTAAAATGTAACAATAATAAGCTCTAAACATTAGAGGATCAAAATTCACTTGATACGGAAAAGGGGGGAAAAAAACGTCTTAAATAAAAAGCGAGAAGCGTCGAATTAGGGTTAGGGTCCCGGAACCCTAGTTTCATCGGAAACGGGCCAACGGTAAAAACCCACGGCCCAATGGGCGGTGGGCCCCACCCACTTTTGGCCTAATTCCTCCGTCTAGGGCCTCAAAAAGCAGATTTAGTGATTTTCGCGCGCGCTTTTAACCTAATTTTGCATGGATTATTTTTTTTAACCTAATTTTGCATGGATTTCGACCAATTAAATTTTATTTTCTTGACCTAAATAATTAATCCTTGAAACGTAATAATAAGCTCTAATATTTAGCGGATCCAAATTAACTCAAAACGCCGAAAAACTTTCGAAAAAGCCGAAAAGCGGCAAATTAGGGTTAGGGTTTCGGCGTTCCGGGGTTCCATTCCCTTGGGAAACGGACCGACGGTCAAAACCCACAGCAGGAATGTGGGCCCCGCCCCCGTTTGGCCAAATTCGGACGTCTAGGGTGTCAAAAACGCGATTTAGTGATTTTCGCGCGGTTTTAACCTAATTTTCAATGCATTATTATTTATTTATTTTTGTTTGATCAAATTAATGATTATTTTTACTTATCGACCTAATTAATTAATTGTTAAAATGTAACAATAATAAGCTCTAAATATTAGAGGATCAAAATTCACTTGATACGGAAAAGGGGGGAAAAAACGTCTTAAATAAAAAGCGAGAAGCGTCGAATTAGGGTTAGGGTCCCGGAACCCTAGTTTCATCGGAAACGGGCCAACGGTAAAAACCCACGGCCCAATGGGCGGTGGGCCCCACCCTCTTTTGGCCTAATTCCTCCGTCTAGGGTCTCAAAAAGCAGATTTAGTGATTTCCGCGCGCGCTTTTAACCTAATTTTGCATGGATTATTTTTTTTAACCTAATTTTGCATGGATTTCGACCAATTAAATTTTATTTTCTTGACCTAAATAATTAATCCTTGAAACGTAATAATAAGCTCTAATATTTAGCGGATCCAAATTCACTCGAAACGCCGAAAAACTTTCGAAAAAGCCGAAAAGCGGCAAATTAGGGTTAGGGTTTCGGCGTTCCGGGGTTCCATTCCCTTGGGAAACGGACCGACGGTCAAAACCCACAGCAGGACTGTGGGCCCCGCACCCGTTTGGCCAAATTCGGACGTCTAGGGTGTCAAAAACGCGATTTAGTGATTTTCGCGCGGTTTTAACCTAATTTTCAATGCATTATTATTTATTTATTTTTGTTTGAACAAATTAATGATTATTTTTACTTATCGACCTAATTAATTAATTGTTAAAATGTAACAATAATAAGCTCTAAACATTAGAGGATCAAAATTCACTTGATACGGAAAAGGGGGGAAAAAACGTCTTAAATAAAAAGCGAGAAGCGTTGAATTAGGGTTAGGGTCCCGGAACCCTAGTTTCATCGGAAACGGGCCAACGGTAAAAACCCACGGCCCAATGGGCGGTGGGCCCCACCCACTTTTGGCCTAATTCCTCCGTCTAGGGCCTCAAAAAGCAGATTTAGTGATTTTCGCGCGCGCTTTTAACCTAATTTTGCATGGATTATTTTTTTTAACCTAATTTTGCATGGATTTCGACCAATTAAATTTTATTTTCTTGACCTAAATAATTAATCCTTGAAACGTAATAATAAGCTCTAATATTTAGCGGATCCAAATTCACTCGAAACGCCGAAAAACTTTCGAAAAAGCCGAAAAGCGGCAAATTAGGGTTAGGGTTTCGGCGTTCCGGGGTTCCATTCCCTTGGGAAACGGACCGACGGTCAAAACCCACAGCAGGACTATGGGCCCCGCCCCCGTTTGGCCAAATTCGGACGTCTAGGGTGTCAAAAACGCGATTTAGTGATTTTCGCGCGGTTTTAACCTAATTTTCAATGCATTATTATTTATTTATTTTTGTTTGATCAAATTAATGATTATTTTTACTTATCGACCTAATTAATTAATTGTTAAAATGTAACAATAATAAGCTCTAAACATTAGAGGATCAAAATTCACTTGATACGAAAAAGGGGGAGAAAAACGTCTTAAAAAAAGTGAGAAGCGTCGAATTAGGGTTAGGGTCCCGGAACCCTAGTTTCATTGGAAACGGGCCAATGGTAAAAACCCACATCCCAAAGGGCGGTGGGCTCCACCCTCGTTTGGCCTAATTCCTCCGTCTAGGGCCTCAAAAAGCAGATTTAGTGATTTACGCGCGTGCTTTTAACCTAATTTTGCATATGTTATTTTTTTTAACCTAGTTTTGCATGGATTTCGACCAATTAAATTTTATTTTCTTGACCTAAATAATTAATCCTTGAAACGTAATAATAAGCTCTAATATTTAGCGGATCCAAATTCACTTGAAACGCCGAAAAACGTTCGAAAAAGCCGAAAAAGCGGCAAATTAGGGTTAGGGTTTCGGCGTTCCGGGGTTCCATTCCCTTGGGAAACGGACCGACGGTCAAAATCCACAGAAAGGCTGTAGGCCCCGGAACCCTAGTTTCATCGGAAACGGGCCAACGGTAAAAACCCACAGCCCAATGGGCAGTGGGCCCCATCCTCTTTTGGCCTAATTCCTCCGTCTAGGGCCTCAAAAAGCAGATTTAGTGATTTTCGTGCGCGCTTTTAACCTAATTTTGCATGGATTATTTTTTTTTAACCTAATTTTGCATGGATTTCGACCAATTAAATTTAATTTTCTTGACCTAAATAATTAATCCTTGAAACGTAATAATAAGCTCTAATATTTAGCGGATCCAAATTCACTCGAAACGCCGAAAAACGTTCGAAAAAGCCGAAAAGCGGCAAATTAGGGTTACGGTTTCGGCGTTCCGGGGTTCCATTCTCTTGGGAAACGGACCGACGGTCAAAACCCACAGCAATGCTGTGGGCCCCGCCCCCGTTTGGCCAAATTCGGACGTCTAGGGTGTCAAAAACGCGATTTAGTGATTTTCGCGCAGTTTTAACCTAATTTTCAATGCATTATTATTTATTTATTTTTGTTTGATCAAATTAATGATTATTTTTACTTATCGACCTAATTAATTAATTGTTAAAATGTAACAATAATAAGCTCTAAATATTAGAGGATCAAAATTCACTTGATACGGAAAAGGGGGGAAAAAACGTCTTAAATAAAAAGCGAGAAGCGTCGAATTAGGGTTAGGGTCCCGGAACCCTAGTTTCATCGGAAACGGGCCAACGGTAAAAACCCACGGCCCAATGGGCGGTGGGCCCCACCCTCTTTTGGCCTAATTCCTCCGTCTAGGGTCTCAAAAAGCAGATTTAGTGATTTCCGCGCGCGCTTTTAACCTAATTTTGCATGGATTATTTTTTTTAACCTAATTTTGCATGGATTTCGACCAATTAAATTTTATTTTCTTGACCTAAATAATTAATCCTTGAAACGTAATAATAAGCTCTAATATTTAGCGGATCCAAATTCACTCGAAACGCCGAAAAACTTTCGAAAAAGCCGAAAAGCGGCAAATTAGGGTTAGGGTTTCGGCGTTCCGGGGTTCCATTCCCTTGGGAAACGGACCGACGGTCAAAACCCACAGCAGGACTGTGGGCCCCGCACCCGTTTGGCCAAATTCGGACGTCTAGGGTGTCAAAAACGCGATTTAGTGATTTTCGCGCGGTTTTAACCTAATTTTCAATGCATTATTATTTATTTATTTTTGTTTGAACAAATTAATGATTATTTTTACTTATCGACCTAATTAATTAATTGTTAAAATGTAACAATAATAAGCTCTAAACATTAGAGGATCAAAATTCACTTGATACGGAAAAGGGGGGAAAAAACGTCTTAAATAAAAAGCGAGAAGCGTTGAATTAGGGTTAGGGTCCCGGAACCCTAGTTTCATCGGAAACGGGCCAACGGTAAAAACCCACGGCCCAATGGGCGATGGGCCCCACCCACTTTTGGCCTAATTCCTCCGTCTAGGGCCTCAAAAAGCAGATTTAGTGATTTTCGCGCGCGCTTTTAACCTAATTTTGCATGGATTATTTTTTTTAACCTAATTTTGCATGGATTTCGACCAATTAAATTTTATTTTCTTGACCTAAATAATTAATCCTTGAAACGTAATAATAAGCTCTAATATTTAGCGGATCCAAATTCACTCGAAACGCCGAAAAACTTTCGAAAAAGCCGAAAAGCGGCAAATTAGGGTTAGGGTTTCGGCGTTCCGGGGTTCCATTCCCTTGGGAAACGGACCGACGGTCAAAACCCACAGCAGGACTATGGGCCCCGCCCCCGTTTGGCCAAATTCGGACGACTAGGGTGTCAAAAACGCGATTTAGTGATTTTCGCGCGGTTTTAACCTAATTTTCAATGCATTATTATTTATTTATTTTTGTTTGATCAAATTAATGATTATTTTTACTTATCGACCTAATTAATTAATTGTTAAAATGTAACAATAATAAGCTCTAAACATTAGAGGATCAAAATTCACTTGATACGAAAAAGGGGGGGAAAAACGTCTTAAAAAAAGTGAGAAGCGTCGAATTAGGGTTAGGGTCCCGGAACCCTAGTTTCATTGGAAACGGGCCAACGGTAAAAACCCACAGCCCAATGGGCGGTGGGCCCCATCCTCTTTTGGCCTAATTCCTCCGTCTAGGGCCTCAAAAAGCAGATTTAGTGATTTTCGCGCGCGCTTTTAACCTAATTTTGCATGGATTATTTTTTTTTAACCTAATTTTGCATGGATTTCGACCAATTAAATTTTATTTTCTTGACCTAAATAATTAATCCTTGAAACGTAATAATAAGCTCTAATATTTAGCGGATCCAAATTCACTCGAAACGCCGAAAAACTTTCTAAAAAGCCGAAAAGCGGCAAATTAGGGTTAGGGTTTCGGCGTTCCGGGGTTCCATGCCCTTGGGAAACGGACCGACGGTCAAAACCCACAGCAATGCTGTGGGCCCCGCACCCGTTTGGCGAAATTCGGACGTCTAGGGTGTCAAAAACGCGATTTAGTGATTTTCGCGCGGTTTTAACCTAATTTTCAATGCATTATTATTTATTTATTTTTGTTTGATCAAATTAATGATTATTTTTACTTATCGACCTAATTAATTAATTGTTAAAATGTAACAATAATAAGCTCTAAACATTAGAGGATCAAAATTCACTTGATACGAAAAAGGGGGGGAAAAACGTCTTAAAAAAAGTGAGAAGCGTCGAATTAGGGTTAGGGTCCCGGAACCCTAGTTTCATTGGAAACGGGCCAATGGTAAAAACCCACATCCCAAAGGGCTGTGGGCTCCACCCTCGTTTGGCCTAATTCCTCCGTCTAGGGCCTCAAAAAGCAGATTTAGTGATTTACGCGCGTGCTTTTAACCTAATTTTGCATATGTTATTTTTTTTTAACCTAGTTTTGCATGGATTTCGACCAATTAAATTTTATTTTCTTGACCTAAATAATTAATCCTTGAAACGTAATAATAAGCTCTAATATTTAGCGGATCCAAATTCACTTGAAACGCCGAAAAAACGTTCGAAAAAGCCGAAAAGCGGCAAATTAGGGTTAGGGTTTCGGCGTTCCGGGGTTCCATTCCCTTGGGAAACGGACCGACGGTCAAAATCCACAGCAAGGCTGTAGGCCCCGGAACCCTAGTTTCATCGGAAACGGGCCAACGGTAAAAACCCACAGCCCAATGGGCGGTGGGCCCCATCCTCTTTTGGCCTAATTCCTCCGTCTAGGGCCTCAAAAAGCAGATTTAGTGATTTTCGTGCGCGCTTTTAACCTAATTTTGCATGTATTATTTTTTTTTAACCTAATTTTGCATGGATTTCGACCAATTAAATTTAATTTTCTTGAACTAAATAATTAATCCTTGAAACGTAATAATAAGCTCTAATATTTAGCGGATCCAAATTCACTCGAAACGCCGAAAAACGTTCGAAAAAGCCGAAAAAGCGGCAAATTAGGGTTACGGTTTCGGCGTTCCGGGGTTCCATTCTCTTGGGAAACGGACCGACGGTCAAAACCCACAGCAATGCTGTGGGCCCCGCCCCCGTTTCGCCAAATTCGGACGTCTAGGGTGTCAAAAACGCGATTTAGTGATTTTCGCGCGGTTTTAACCTAATTTTCAATGCATTATTATTTATTTATTTTTGTTTGATCAAATTAATGATTATTTTTACTTATCGACCTAATTAATTAATTGTTAAAATGTAACAATAATAAGCTCTAAACATTAGAGGATCAAAATTCACTTGATACGGAAAAGGGGGGGAAAAAAACGTCTTAAATAAAAAGCGAGAAGCGTCGAATTAGGGTTAGGGTCCCGGAACCCTAGTTTCATCGGAAACGGGCCAACGGTAAAAACCCACAGCCCAATGGGCGGTGGGCCCCATCCTCTTTTGGCCTAATTCCTCCGTCTAGGGCCTCAAAAAGCAGATTTAGTGATTTTCGCGCGCGCTTTTAACCTAATTTTGCATGGATTATTTTTTTTTAACCTAATTTTGCATGGATTTCGACCAATTAAATTTATTTTCTTGACCTAAATAATTAATCCTTGAAACGTAATAATAAGCTCTAATATTTAGCGGATCCAAATTCACTCGAAACGCCGAAAAACTTTCGAAAAAGCCGAAAAGCGGCAAATTAGGGTTAGGGTTTCGGCGTTCCGGGGTTCCATGCCCTTGGGAAACGGACCGACGGTCAAAACCCACAGCAATGCTGTGGGCCCCGCACCCGTTTGGCCAAATTCGGACGTCTAGGGTGTCAAAAACGCGATTTAGTGATTTTCGCGCGGTTTTAACCTAATTTTCAATGCATTATTATTTATTTATTTTTGTTTGATCAAATTAATGATTATTTTTACTTATCGACCTAATTAATTAATTGTTAAAATGTAACAATAATAAGCTCTAAACATTAGAGGATCAAAATTCACTTGATACGGAAAAGGGGGGAAAAAAACGTCTTAAATAAAAAGCGAGAAGCGTCGAATTAGGGTTAGGGTCCCGGAACCCTAGTTTCATCGGAAACGGGCCAACGGTAAAAACCCACAGCCCATTGGGCGGTGGGCCCCATCCTCTTTTGGCCTAATTCCTCCGTCTAGGGCCTCAAAAAGCAGATTTAGTGATTTTCGCGCGCGCTTTTAACCTAATTTTGCATGGATTATTTTTTTTTTAACCTAATTTTGCATGGATTTCGACCAATTAAATTTTATTTTCTTGACCTAAATAATTAATCCTTGAAACGTAATAATAAGCTCTAATATTTAGCGGATCCAAATTCACTCGAAACGCCGAAAAACGTTCGAAAAAGCCGAAAAGGGGCAAATTAGGGTTACGGTTTCGGCGTTCCGGGGTTCCATTCTCTTGGGAAACGGACCGACGGTCAAAACCCACAGCAGGACTGTGGGCCCCGCACCCGTTTGGCCAAATTCGGACGTCTAGGGTGTCAAAAACGCGATTTAGTGATTTTCGCGCGGTTTTAACCTAATTTTCAATGCATTATTATTTATTTATTTTTGTTTGATCAAATTAATGATTATTTTTACTTATCGACCTAATTAATTAATTGTTAAAATGTAACAATAATAAGCTCTAAACATTAGAGGATCAAAATTCACTTGATACGGAAAAGGGCGGAAAAAAACGTCTTAAATAAAAAGCGAGAAGCGTCGAATTAGGGTTAGGGTCCCGGAACCCTAGTTTCATTGGAAACGGGCCAACGGTAAAAACCCACATCCCAAAGGGCGGTGGGCTCCACCCTCGTTTGGCCTAATTCCTCCGTCTAGGGCCTCAAAAAGCAGATTTAGTGATTTACGCGCGTGCTTTTAACCTAATTTTGCATAGGTTATTTTTTTTAACCTAGTTTTGCATGGATTTCGACCAATTAAATTTTATTTTCTTGACCTAAATAATTAATCCTTGAAACATAATAATAAGCTCTAATATTTAGCGGATCCAAATTCACTTGAAACGCCGAAAAACGTTCGAAAAAGCCGAAAAGCGGCAAATTAGGGTTAGGGTTTCGGCGTTCCGGGGTTCCATTCCCTTGGGAAACGGACCGACGGTCAAAATCCACAGCAAGGCTGTAGGCCCCGGAACCCTAGTTTCATCGGAAACGGGCCAACGGTAAAAACCCACAGCCCAATGGGCGGTGGGCCCCATCCTCTTTTGGCCTAATTCCTCCGTCTAGGGCCTCAAAAAGCAGATTTAGTGATTTACGCGCGTGCTTTTAACCTAATTTTGCATGGATTATTTTTTTAACCTAATTTTGCATGGATTTCGACCAATTAAATTTTATTTTCTTGACCTAAATAATTAATCCTTGAAACGTAATAATAAGCTCTAATATTTAGCGGATCCAAATGCACTCGAAACGCCGAAAAACGTTCGAAAAAGCCGAAAAGGGGCAAATTAGGGTTACGGTTTCGGCGTTCCGGGGTTCCATTCTCTTGGGAAACGGACCGACGGTCAAAACCCACAGCAATGATGTGGGCCCCGCCCCCGTTTGGCCAAATTCGGACGTCTAGGGTGTCAAAAACGCGATTTAGTGATTTTCGCGCGGTTTTAACCTAATTTTCAATGCATTATTATTTATTTATTTTTGTTTGATCAAATTAATGATTATTTTTACTTATCGACCTAATTAATTAATTGTTAAAATGTAACAATAATAAGCTCTAAACATTAGAGGATCAAAATTCACTTGATACGGAAAAGGGGGGAAAAAACGTCTTAAATAAAAAGCGAGAAGCGTCGAATTAGGGTTAGGGTCCCGGAACCATAGTTTCATCGGAAACGGGCCAATGGTAAAAACCCACGGCCCAATGGGCGATGGGCCCCACCCTCTTTTGGCCTAATTCCTCCGTCTAGGGTCTCAAAAAGCAGATTTAGTGATTTCCGCGCGCGCTTTTAACCTAATTTTGCATGGATTATTTTTTTTAACCTAATTTTGCATGGATTTCGACCAATTAAATTTTATTTTCTTGACCTAAATAATTAATCCTTGAAACGTAATAATAAGCTCTAATATTTAGCGGATCCAAATTCACTCGAAACGCCGAAAAACTTTCGAAAAAGCCGAAAAGCGGCAAATTAGGGTTAGGGTTTCGGCGTTCCGGGGTTCCATTCCCTTGGGAAACGGACCGACGGTCAAAACCCACAGCAGGACTATGGGCCCCGCACCCGTTTGGCCAAATTCGGACGTCTAGGGTGTCAAAAACGCGATTTAGTGATTTTCGCGCGGTTTTAACCTAATTTTCAATGCATTATTATTTATTTATTTTTGTTTGAACAAATTAATGATTATTTTTACTTATCGACCTAATTAATTAATTGTTAAAATGTAACAATAATAAGCTCTAAACATTAGAGGATCAAAATTCACTTGATACGGAAAAGGGGGGAAAAAACGTCTTAAATAAAAAGCGAGAAGCGTTGAATTAGGGTTAGGGTCCCGGAACCCTAGTTTCATCGGAAACGGGCCAACGGTAAAAACCCACGGCCCAATGGGCGGTGGGCCCCACCCACTTTTGGCCTAATTCCTCCGTCTAGGGCCTCAAAAAGCAGATTTAGTGATTTTCGCGCGCGCTTTTAACCTAATTTTGCATGGATTATTTTTTTTAACCTAATTTTGCATGGATTTCGACCAATTAAATTTTATTTTCTTGACCTAAATAATTAATCCTTGAAACGTAATAATAAGCTCTAATATTTAGCGGATCCAAATTCACTCGAAACGCCGAAAAACTTTCGAAAAAGCCGAAAAGCGGCAAATTAGGGTTAGGGTTTCGGCGTTCCGGGGTTCCATTCCCTTGGGAAACGGACCGACGGTCAAAACCCACAGCAGGACTGTGGGCCCCGCCCCCGTTTGGCCAAATTCGGACGTCTAGGGTGTCAAAAACGCGATTTAGTGATTTTCGCGCGGTTTTAACCTAATTTTCAATGCATTATTATTTATTTATTTTTGTTTGATCAAATTAATGATTATTTTTACTTATCGACCTAATTAATTAATTGTTAAAATGTAACAATAATAAGCTCTAAACATTAGAGGATCAAAATTCACTTGATACGAAAAAGGGGGAGAAAAACGTCTTAAAAAAAGTGAGAAGCGTCGAATTAGGGTTAGGGTCCCGGAACCCTAGTTTCATTGGAAACGGGCCAATGGTAAAAACCCACATCCCAAAGGGCGGTGGGCTCCACCCTCGTTTGGCCTAATTCCTCCGTCTAGGGCCTCAAAAAGCAGATTTAGTGATTTACGCGCGTGCTTTTAACCTAATTTTGCATATGTTATTTTTTTTAACCTAGTTTTGCATGGATTTCGACCAATTAAATTTTATTTTCTTGACCTAAATAATTAATCCTTGAAACGTAATAATAAGCTCTAATATTTAGCGGATCCAAATTCACTTGAAACGCCGAAAAACGTTCGAAAAAGCCGAAAAAGCGGCAAATTAGGGTTAGGGTTTCGGCGTTCCGGGGTTCCATTCCCTTGGGAAACGGACCGACGGTCAAAATCCACAGAAAGGCTGTAGGCCCCGGAACCCTAGTTTCATCGGAAACGGGCCAACGGTAAAAACCCACAGCCCAATGGGCAGTGGGCCCCATCCTCTTTTGGCCTAATTCCTCCGTCTAGGGCCTCAAAAAGCAGATTTAGTGATTTTCGTGCGCGCTTTTAACCTAATTTTGCATGGATTATTTTTTTTTAACCTAATTTTGCATGGATTTCGACCAATTAAATTTAATTTTCTTGACCTAAATAATTAATCCTTGAAACGTAATAATAAGCTCTAATATTTAGCGGATCCAAATTCACTCGAAACGCCGAAAAACGTTCGAAAAAGCCGAAAAGCGGCAAATTAGGGTTACGGTTTCGGCGTTCCGGGGTTCCATTCTCTTGGGAAACGGACCGACGGTCAAAACCCACAGCATTGCTGTGGGCCCCGCCCCCGTTTGGCCAAATTCGGACGTCTAGGGTGTCAAAAACGCGATTTAGTGATTTTCGCGCGGTTTTAACCTAATTTTCAATGCATTATTATTTATTTATTTTTGTTTGATCAAATTAATGATTATTTTTACTTATCGACCTAATTAATTAATTGTTAAAATGTAACAATAATAAGCTCTAAATATTAGAGGATCAAAATTCACTTGATACGGAAAAGGGGGGAAAAAACGTCTTAAATAAAAAGCGAGAAGCGTCGAATTAGGGTTAGGGTCCCGGAACCCTAGTTTCATCGGAAACGGGGCAACGGTAAAAACCCACGGCCCAATGGGCGGTGGGCCCCACCCTCTTTTGGCCTAATTCCTCCGTCTAGGGTCTCAAAAAGCAGATTTAGTGATTTCCGCGCGCGCTTTTAACCTAATTTTGCATGGATTATTTTTTTTAACCTAATTTTGCATGGATTTCGACCAATTAAATTTTATTTTCTTGACCTAAATAATTAATCCTTGAAACGTAATAATAAGCTCTAATATTTAGCGGATCCAAATTCACTCGAAACGCCGAAAAACTTTCGAAAAAGCCGAAAAGCGGCAAATTAGGGTTAGGGTTTCGGCGTTCCGGGGTTCCATTCCCTTGGGAAACGGACCGACGGTCAAAACCCACAGCAGGACTGTGGGCCCCGCACCCGTTTGGCCAAATTCGGACGTCTAGGGTGTCAAAAACGCGATTTAGTGATTTTCGCGCGGTTTTAACCTAATTTTCAATGCATTATTATTTATTTATTTTTGTTTGAACAAATTAATGATTATTTTTACTTATCGACCTAATTAATTAATTGTTAAAATGTAACAATAATAAGCTCTAAACATTAGAGGATCAAAATTCACTTGATACGGAAAAGGGGGGAAAAAACGTCTTAAATAAAAAGCGAGAAGCGTTGAATTAGGGTTAGGGTCCCGGAACCCTAGTTTCATCGGAAACGGGCCAACGGTAAAAACCCACGGCCCAATGGGCGGTGGGCCCCACCCACTTTTGGCCTAATTCCTCCGTCTAGGGCCTCAAAAAGCAGATTTAGTGATTTTCGCGCGCGCTTTTAACCTAATTTTGCATGGATTATTTTTTTTAACCTAATTTTGCATGGATTTCGACCAATTAAATTTTATTTTCTTGACCTAAATAATTAATCCTTGAAACGTAATAATAAGCTCTAATATTTAGCGGATCCAAATTCACTCGAAACGCCGAAAAACTTTCGAAAAAGCCGAAAAGCGGCAAATTAGGGTTAGGGTTTCGGCGTTCCGGGGTTCCATTCCCTTGGGAAACGGACCGACGGTCAAAACCCACAGCAGGACTATGGGCCCCGCCCCCGTTTGGCCAAATTCGGACGTCTAGGGTGTCAAAAACGCGATTTAGTGATTTTCGCGCGGTTTTAACCTAATTTTCAATGCATTATTATTTATTTATTTTTGTTTGATCAAATTAATGATTATTTTTACTTATCGACCTAATTAATTAATTGTTAAAATGTAACAATAATAAGCTCTAAACATTAGAGGATCAAAATTCACTTGATACGAAAAAGGGGGGGAAAAACGTCTTAAAAAAAGTGAGAAGCGTCGAATTAGGGTTAGGGTCCCGGAACCCTAGTTTCATTGGAAACGGGCCAATGGTAAAAACCCACATCCCAAAGGGCGGTGGGCTCCACCCTCGTTTGGCCTAATTCCTCCGTCTAGGGCCTCAAAAAGCAGATTTAGTGATTTACGCGCGTGCTTTTAACCTAATTTTGCATATGTTATTTTTTTTAACCTAGTTTTGCATGGATTTCGACCAATTAAATTTTATTTTCTTGACCTAAATAATTAATCCTTGAAACGTAATAATAAGCTCTAATATTTAGCGGATCCAAATTCACTTGAAACGCCGAAAAACGTTCGAAAAAGCCGAAAAGCGGCAAATTAGGGTTAGGGTTTCGGCGTTCCGGGGTTCCATTCCCTTGGGAAACGGACCGACGGTCAAAATCCACAGCAAGGCTGTAGGCCCCGGAACCCTAGTTTCATCGGAAACGGGCCAACGGTAAAAACCCACAGCCCAATGCGCGGTGGGCCCCATCCTCTTTTGGCCTAATTCCTCCGTCTAGGGCCTCAAAAAGCAGATTTAGTGATTTTCGTGCGCGCTTTTAACCTAATTTTGCATGGATTATTTTTTTTTAACCTAATTTTGCATGGATTTCGACCAATTAAATTTAATTTTCTTGACCTAAATAATTAATCCTTGAAACGTAATAATAAGCTCTAATATTTAGCGGATCCAAATTCACTCGAAACGCCGAAAAACGTTCGAAAAAGCCGAAAAGCGGCAAATTAGGGTTACGGTTTCGGCGTTCCGGGGTTCCATTCTCTTGGGAAACGGACCGACGGTCAAAACCCACAGCATTGCTGTGGGCCCCGCCCCCGTTTGGCCAAATTCGGACGTCTAGGGTGTCAAAAACGCGATTTAGTGATTTTCGCGCGGTTTTAACCTAATTTTCAATGCATTATTATTTATTTATTTTTGTTTGATCAAATTAATGATTATTTTTACTTATCGACCTAATTAATTAATTGTTAAAATGTAACAATAATAAGCTCTAAATATTAGAGGATCAAAATTCACTTGATACGGAAAAGGGGGGAAAAAACGTCTTAAATAAAAAGCGAGAAGCGTCGAATTAGGGTTAGGGTCCCGGAACCCTAGTTTCATCGGAAACGGGCCAACGGTAAAAACCCACGGCCCAATGGGCGGTGGGCCCCACCCTCTTTTGGCCTAATTCCTCCGTCTAGGGTCTCAAAAAGCAGATTTAGTGATTTCCGCGCGCGCTTTTAACCTAATTTTGCATGGATTATTTTTTTTAACCTAATTTTGCATGGATTTCGACCAATTAAATTTTATTTTCTTGACCTAAATAATTAATCCTTGAAACGTAATAATAAGCTCTAATATTTAGCGGATCCAAATTCACTCGAAACGCCGAAAAACTTTCGAAAAAGCCGAAAAGCGGCAAATTAGGGTTAGGGTTTCGGCGTTCCGGGGTTCCATTCCCTTGGGAAACGGACCGACGGTCAAAACCCACAGCAGGACTGTGGGCCCCGCACCCGTTTGGCCAAATTCGGACGTCTAGGGTGTCAAAAACGCGATTTAGTGATTTTCGCGCGGTTTTAACCTAATTTTCAATGCATTATTATTTATTTATTTTTGTTTGAACAAATTAATGATTATTTTTACTTATCGACCTAATTAATTAATTGTTAAAATGTAACAATAATAAGCTCTAAACATTAGAGGATCAAAATTCACTTGATACGGAAAAGGGGGGAAAAAACGTCTTAAATAAAAAGCGAGAAGCGTTGAATTAGGGTTAGGGTCCCGGAACCCTAGTTTCATCGGAAACGGGCCAACGGTAAAAACCCACGGCCCAATGGGCGGTGGGCCCCACCCACTTTTGGCCTAATTCCTCCGTCTAGGGCCTCAAAAAGCAGATTTAGTGATTTTCGCGCGCGCTTTTAACCTAATTTTGCATGGATTATTTTTTTTAACCTAATTTTGCATGGATTTCGACCAATTAAATTTTATTTTCTTGACCTAAATAATTAATCCTTGAAACGTAATAATAAGCTCTAATATTTAGCGGATCCAAATTCACTCGAAACGCCGAAAAACTTTCGAAAAAGCCGAAAAGCGGCAAATTAGGGTTAGGGTTTCGGCGTTCCGGGGTTCCATTCCCTTGGGAAACGGACCGACGGTCAAAACCCACAGCAGGACTATGGGCCCCGCCCCCGTTTGGCCAAATTCGGACGTCTAGGGTGTCAAAAACGCGATTTAGTGATTTTCGCGCGGTTTTAACCTAATTTTCAATGCATTATTATTTATTTATTTTTGTTTGATCAAATTAATGATTATTTTTACTTATCGACCTAATTAATTAATTGTTAAAATGTAACAATAATAAGCTCTAAACATTAGAGGATCAAAATTCACTTGATACGGAAAAGGGGGGAAAAAACGTCTTAAATAAAAAGCGAGAAGCGTCGAATTAGGGTTAGGGTCCCGGAACCATAGTTTCATCGGAAACGGGCCAATGGTAAAAACCCACGGCCCAATGGGCGATGGGCCCCACCCTCTTTTGGCCTAATTCCTCCGTCTAGGGTCTCAAAAAGCAGATTTAGTGATTTCCGCGCGCGCTTTTAACCTAATTTTGCATGGATTATTTTTTTTAACCTAATTTTGCATGGATTTCGACCAATTAAATTTTATTTTCTTGACCTAAATAATTAATCCTTGAAACGTAATAATAAGCTCTAATATTTAGCGGATCCAAATTCACTCGAAACGCCGAAAAACTTTCGAAAAAGCCGAAAAGCGGCAAATTAGGGTTAGGGTTTCGGCGTTCCGGGGTTCCATTCCCTTGGGAAACGGACCGACGGTCAAAACCCACAGCAGGACTGTGGGCCCCGCACCCGTTTGGCCAAATTCGGACGTCTAGGGTGTCAAAAACGCGATTTAGTGATTTTCGCGCGGTTTTAACCTAATTTTCAATGCATTATTATTTATTTATTTTTGTTTGAACAAATTAATGATTATTTTTACTTATCGACCTAATTAATTAATTGTTAAAATGTAACAATAATAAGCTCTAAACATTAGAGGATCAAAATTCACTTGATACGGAAAAGGGGGGAAAAAACGTCTTAAATAAAAAGCGAGAAGCGTTGAATTAGGGTTAGGGTCCCGGAACCCTAGTTTCATCGGAAACGGGCCAACGGTAAAAACCCACGGCCCAATGGGCGGTGGGCCCCACCCACTTTTGGCCTAATTCCTCCGTCTAGGGCCTCAAAAAGCAGATTTAGTGATTTTCGCGCGCGCTTTTAACCTAATTTTGCATGGATTATTTTTTTTAACCTAATTTTGCATGGATTTCGACCAATTAAATTTTATTTTCTTGACCTAAATAATTAATCCTTGAAACGTAATAATAAGCTCTAATATTTAGCGGATCCAAATTCACTCGAAACGCCGAAAAACTTTCGAAAAAGCCGAAAAGCGGCAAATTAGGGTTAGGGTTTCGGCGTTCCGGGGTTCCATTCCCTTGGGAAACGGACCGACGGTCAAAACCCACAGCAGGAATGTGGGCCCCGCCCCCGTTTGGCCAAATTCGGACGTCTAGGGTGTCAAAAACGCGATTTAGTGATTTTCGCGCGGTTTTAACCTAATTTTCAATGCATTATTATTTATTTATTTTTGTTTGATCAAATTAATGATTATTTTTACTTATCGACCTAATTAATTAATTGTTAAAATGTAACAATAATAAGCTCTAAACATTAGAGGATCAAAATTCACTTGATACGAAAAAGGGGGAGAAAAACGTCTTAAAAAAAGTGAGAAGCGTCGAATTAGGGTTAGGGTCCCGGAACCCTAGTTTCATTGGAAACGGGCCAATGGTAAAAACCCACATCCCAAAGGGCGGTGGGCTCCACCCTCGTTTGGCCTAATTCCTCCGTCTAGGGCCTCAAAAAGCAGATTTAGTGATTTACGCGCGTGCTTTTAACCTAATTTTGCATATGTTATTTTTTTTAACCTAGTTTTGCATGGATTTCGACCAATTAAATTTTATTTTCTTGACCTAAATAATTAATCCTTGAAACGTAATAATAAGCTCTAATATTTAGCGGATCCAAATTCACTTGAAACGCCGAAAAACGTTCGAAAAAGCCGAAAAGCGGCAAATTAGGGTTAGGGTTTCGGCGTTCCGGGGTTCCATTCCCTTGGGAAACGGACCGACGGTCAAAATCCACAGAAAGGCTGTAGGCCCCGGAACCCTAGTTTCATCGGAAACGGGCCAACGGTAAAAACCCACAGCCCAATGGGCAGTGGGCCCCATCCTCTTTTGGCCTAATTCCTCCGTCTAGGGCCTCAAAAAGCAGATTTAGTGATTTTCGTGCGCGCTTTTAACCTAATTTTGCATGGATTATTTTTTTTAAACCTAATTTTGCATGGATTTCGACCAATTAAATTTAATTTTCTTGACCTAAATAATTAATCCTTGAAACGTAATAATAAGCTCTAATATTTAGCGGATCCAAATTCACTCGAAACGCCGAAAAACGTTCGAAAAAGCCGAAAAGCGGCAAATTAGGGTTACGGTTTCGGCGTTCCGGGGTTCCATTCTCTTGGGAAACGGACCGACGGTCAAAACCCACAGCATTGCTGTGGGCCCCGCCCCCGTTTGGCCAAATTCGGACGTCTAGGGTGTCAAAAACGCGATTTAGTGATTTTCGCGCGGTTTTAACCTAATTTTCAATGCATTATTATTTATTTATTTTTGTTTGATCAAATTAATGATTATTTTTACTTATCGACCTAATTAATTAATTGTTAAAATGTAACAATAATAAGCTCTAAATATTAGAGGATCAAAATTCACTTGATACGGAAAAGGGGGGAAAAAACGTCTTAAATAAAAAGCGAGAAGCGTCGAATTAGGGTTAGGGTCCCGGAACCCTAGTTTCATCGGAAACGGGCCAACGGTAAAAACCCACGGCCCAATGGGCGGTGGGCCCCACCCTCTTTTGGCCTAATTCCTCCGTCTAGGGTCTCAAAAAGCAGATTTAGTGATTTTCGCGCGCGCTTTTAACCTAATTTTGCATGGATTATTTTTTTTAACCTAATTTTGCATGGATTTCGACCAATTAAATTTTATTTTCTTGACCTAAATAATTAATCCTTGAAACGTAATAATAAGCTCTAATATTTAGCGGATCCAAATTCACTCGAAACGCCGAAAAACTTTCGAAAAAGCCGAAAAGCGGCAAATTAGGGTTAGGGTTTCGGCGTTCCGGGGTTCCATTCCCTTGGGAAACGGACCGACGGTCAAAACCCACAGCAGGACTGTGGGCCCCGCCCCCGTTTGGCCAAATTCGGACGTCTAGGGTGTCAAAAACGCGATTTAGTGATTTTCGCGCGGTTTTAACCTAATTTTCAATGCATTATTATTTATTTATTTTTGTTTGATCAAATTAATGATTATTTTTACTTATCGACCTAATTAATTAATTGTTAAAATGTAACAATAATAAGCTCTAAACATTAGAGGATCAAAATTCACTTGATACGAAAAAGGGGGAGAAAAACGTCTTAAAAAAAGTGAGAAGCGTCGAATTAGGGTTAGGGTCCCGGAACCCTAGTTTCATTGGAAACGGGCCAATGGTAAAAACCCACATCCCAAAGGGCGGTGGGCTCCACCCTCGTTTGGCCTAATTCCTCCGTCTAGGGCCTCAAAAAGCAGATTTAGTGATTTACGCGCGTGCTTTTAACCTAATTTTGCATATGTTATTTTTTTTAACCTAGTTTTGCATGGATTTCGACCAATTAAATTTTATTTTCTTGACCTAAATAATTAATCCTTGAAACGTAATAATAAGCTCTAATATTTAGCGGATCCAAATTCACTTGAAACGCCGAAAAACGTTCGAAAAAGCCGAAAAGCGGCAAATTAGGGTTAGGGTTTCGGCGTTCCGGGGTTCCATTCCCTTGGGAAACGGACCGACGGTCAAAATCCACAGAAAGGCTGTAGGCCCCGGAACCCTAGTTTCATCGGAAACGGGCCAACGGTAAAAACCCACAGCCCAATGGGCAGTGGGCCCCATCCTCTTTTGGCCTAATTCCTCCGTCTAGGGCCTCAAAAAGCAGATTTAGTGATTTTCGTGCGCGCTTTTAACCTAATTTTGCATGGATTATTTTTTTTAAACCTAATTTTGCATGGATTTCGACCAATTAAATTTAATTTTCTTGACCTAAATAATTAATCCTTGAAACGTAATAATAAGCTCTAATATTTAGCGGATCCAAATTCACTCGAAACGCCGAAAAACGTTCGAAAAAGCCGAAAAGCGGCAAATTAGGGTTACGGTTTCGGCGTTCCGGGGTTCCATTCTCTTGGGAAACGGACCGACGGTCAAAACCCACAGCATTGCTGTGGGCCCCGCCCCCGTTTGGCCAAATTCGGACGTCTAGGGTGTCAAAAACGCGATTTAGTGATTTTCGCGCGGTTTTAACCTAATTTTCAATGCATTATTATTTATTTATTTTTGTTTGATCAAATTAATGATTATTTTTACTTATCGACCTAATTAATTAATTGTTAAAATGTAACAATAATAAGCTCTAAATATTAGAGGATCAAAATTCACTTGATACGGAAAAGGGGGGAAAAAACGTCTTAAATAAAAAGCGAGAAGCGTCGAATTAGGGTTAGGGTCCCGGAACCCTAGTTTCATCGGAAACGGGCCAACGGTAAAAACCCATGGCCCAATGGGCGGTGGGCCCCACCCTCTTTTGGCCTAATTCCTCCGTCTAGGGTCTCAAAAAGCAGATTTAGTGATTTCCGCGCGCGCTTTTAACCTAATTTTGCATGGATTATTTTTTTTAACCTAATTTTGCATGGATTTCGACCAATTAAATTTTATTTTCTTGACCTAAATAATTAATCCTTGAAACGTAATAATAAGCTCTAATATTTAGCGGATCCAAATTCACTCGAAACGCCGAAAAACTTTCGAAAAAGCCGAAAAGCGGCAAATTAGGGTTAGGGTTTCGGCGTTCCGGGGTTCCATTCCCTTGGGAAACGGACCGACGGTCAAAACCCACAGCAGGACTGTGGGCCCCGCACCCGTTTGGCCAAATTCGGACGTCTAGGGTGTCAAAAACGCGATTTAGTGATTTTCGCGCGGTTTTAACCTAATTTTCAATGCATTATTATTTATTTATTTTTGTTTGAACAAATTAATGATTATTTTTACTTATCGACCTAATTAATTAATTGTTAAAATGTAACAATAATAAGCTCTAAACATTAGAGGATCAAAATTCACTTGATACGGAAAAGGGGGGAAAAAACGTCTTAAATAAAAAGCGAGAAGCGTTGAATTAGGGTTAGGGTCCCGGAACCCTAGTTTCATCGGAAACGGGCCAACGGTAAAAACCCACGGCCCAATGGGCGGTGGGCCCCACCCACTTTTGGCCTAATTCCTCCGTCTAGGGCCTCAAAAAGCAGATTTAGTGATTTTCGCGCGCGCTTTTAACCTAATTTTGCATGGATTATTTTTTTTAACCTAATTTTGCATGGATTTCGACCAATTAAATTTTATTTTCTTGACCTAAATAATTAATCCTTGAAACGTAATAATAAGCTCTAATATTTAGCGGATCCAAATTCACTCGAAACGCCGAAAAACTTTCGAAAAAGCCGAAAAGCGGCAAATTAGGGTTAGGGTTTCGGCGTTCCGGGGTTCCATTCCCTTGGGAAACGGACCGACGGTCAAAACCCACAGCAGGACTGTGGGCCCCGCCCCCGTTTGGCCAAATTCGGACGTCTAGGGTGTCAAAAACGCGATTTAGTGATTTTCGCGCGGTTTTAACCTAATTTTCAATGCATTATTATTTATTTATTTTTGTTTGATCAAATTAATGATTATTTTTACTTATCGACCTAATTAATTAATTGTTAAAATGTAACAATAATAAGCTCTAAACATTAGAGGATCAAAATTCACTTGATACGAAAAAGGGGGAGAAAAACGTCTTAAAAAAAGTGAGAAGCGTCGAATTAGGGTTAGGGTCCCGGAACCCTAGTTTCATTGGAAACGGGCCAATGGTAAAAACCCACATCCCAAAGGGCGGTGGGCTCCACCCTCGTTTGGCCTAATTCCTCCGTCTAGGGCCTCAAAAAGCAGATTTAGTGATTTACGCGCGTGCTTTTAACCTAATTTTGCATATGTTATTTTTTTTAACCTAGTTTTGCATGGATTTCGACCAATTAAATTTTATTTTCTTGACCTAAATAATTAATCCTTGAAACGTAATAATAAGCTCTAATATTTAGCGGATCCAAATTCACTTGAAACGCCGAAAAACGTTCGAAAAAGCCGAAAAGCGGCAAATTAGGGTTAGGGTTTCGGCGTTCCGGGGTTCCATTCCCTTGGGAAACGGACCGACGGTCAAAATCCACAGAAAGGCTGTAGGCCCCGGAACCCTAGTTTCATCGGAAACGGGCCAACGGTAAAAACCCACAGCCCAATGGGCAGTGGGCCCCATCCTCTTTTGGCCTAATTCCTCCGTCTAGGGCCTCAAAAAGCAGATTTAGTGATTTTCGTGCGCGCTTTTAACCTAATTTTGCATGGATTATTTTTTTTTAACCTAATTTTGCATGGATTTCGACCAATTAAATTTAATTTTCTTGACCTAAATAATTAATCCTTGAAACGTAATAATAAGCTCTAATATTTAGCGGATCCAAATTCACTCGAAACGCCGAAAAACGTTCGAAAAAGCCGAAAAGCGGCAAATTAGGGTTACGGTTTCGGCGTTCCGGGGTTCCATTCTCTTGGGAAACGGACCGACGGTCAAAACCCACAGCATTGCTGTGGGCCCCGCCCCCGTTTGGCCAAATTCGGACGTCTAGGGTGTCAAAAACGCGATTTAGTGATTTTCGCGCGGTTTTAACCTAATTTTCAATGCATTATTATTTATTTATTTTTGTTTGATCAAATTAATGATTATTTTTACTTATCGACCTAATTAATTAATTGTTAAAATGTAACAATAATAAGCTCTAAATATTAGAGGATCAAAATTCACTTGATACGGAAAAGGGGGGAAAAAACGTCTTAAATAAAAAGCGAGAAGCGTCGAATTAGGGTTAGGGTCCCGGAACCCTAGTTTCATCGGAAACGGGCCAACGGTAAAAACCCACGGCCCAATGGGCGGTGGGCCCCACCCTCTTTTGGCCTAATTCCTCCGTCTAGGGTCTCAAAAAGCAGATTTAGTGATTTCCGCGCGCGCTTTTAACCTAATTTTGCATGGATTATTTTTTTTAACCTAATTTTGCATGGATTTCGACCAATTAAATTTTATTTTCTTGACCTAAATAATTAATCCTTGAAACGTAATAATAAGCTCTAATATTTAGCGGATCCAAATTCACTCGAAACGCCGAAAAACTTTCGAAAAAGCCGAAAAGCGGCAAATTAGGGTTAGGGTTTCGGCGTTCCGGGGTTCCATTCCCTTGGGAAACGGACCGACGGTCAAAACCCACAGCAGGACTGTGGGCCCCGCACCCGTTTGGCCAAATTCAGACGTCTAGGGTGTCAAAAACGCGATTTAGTGATTTTCGCGCGGTTTTAACCTAATTTTCAATGCATTATTATTTATTTATTTTTGTTTGAACAAATTAATGATTATTTTTACTTATCGACCTAATTAATTAATTGTTAAAATGTAACAATAATAAGCTCTAAACATTAGAGGATCAAAATTCACTTGATATGGAAAAGGGGGGAAAAAACGTCTTAAATAAAAAGCGAGAAGCGTTGAATTAGGGTTAGGGTCCCGGAACCCTAGTTTCATCGGAAACGGGCCAACGGTAAAAACCCACGGCCCAATGGGCGGTGGGCCCCACCCACTTTTGGCCTAATTCCTCCGTCTATGGCCTCAAAAAGCAGATTTAGTGATTTTCGCGCGCGCTTTTAACCTAATTTTGCATGGATTATTTTTTTTAACCTAATTTTGCATGGATTTCGACCAATTAAATTTTATTTTCTTGACCTAAATAATTAATCCTTGAAACGTAATAATAAGCTCTAATATTTAGCGGATCCAAATTCACTCGAAACGCCGAAAAACTTTCGAAAAAGCCGAAAAGCGGCAAATTAGGGTTAGGGTTTCGGCGTTCCGGGGTTCCATTCCCTTGGGAAACGGACCGACGGTCAAAACCCACAGCAGGACTATGGGCCCCGCCCCCGTTTGGCCAAATTCGGACGTCTAGGGTGTCAAAAACGCGATTTAGTGATTTTCGCGCGGTTTTAACCTAATTTTCAATGCATTATTATTTATTTATTTTTGTTTGATCAAATTAATGATTATTTTTACTTATCGACCTAATTAATTAATTGTTAAAATGTAACAATAATAAGCTCTAAACATTAGAGGATCAAAATTCACTTGATACGAAAAAGGGGGGGAAAAACGTCTTAAAAAAAGTGAGAAGCGTCGAATTAGGGTTAGGGTCCCGGAACCCTAGTTTCATTGGAAACGGGCCAATGGTAAAAACCCACATCCCAAAGGGCGGTGGGCTCCACCCTCGTTTGGCCTAATTCCTCCGTCTAGGGCCTCAAAAAGCAGATTTAGTGATTTACGCGCGTGCTTTTAACCTAATTTTGCATATGTTATTTTTTTTAACCTAGTTTTGCATGGATTTCGACCAATTAAATTTTATTTTCTTGACCTAAATAATTAATCCTTGAAACGTAATAATAAGCTCTAATATTTAGCGGATCCAAATTCACTTGAAACGCCGAAAAACGTTCGAAAAAGCCGAAAAGCGGCAAATTAGGGTTAGGGTTTCGGCGTTCCGGGGTTCCATTCCCTTGGGAAACGGACCGACGGTCAAAATCCACAGCAAGGCTGTAGGCCCCGGAACCCTAGTTTCATCGGAAACGGGCCAACGGTAAAAACCCACAGCCCAATGGGCGGTGGGCCCCATCCTCTTTTGGCCTAATTCCTCCGTCTAGGGCCTCAAAAAGCAGATTTAGTGATTTTCGTGCGCGCTTTTAACCTAATTTTGCATGGATTATTTTTTTTTAACCTAATTTTGCATGGATTTCGACCAATTAAATTTAATTTTCTTGACCTAAATAATTAATCCTTGAAACGTAATAATAAGCTCTAATATTTAGCGGATCCAAATTCACTCGAAACGCCGAAAAACGTTCGAAAAAGCCGAAAAGCGGCAAATTAGGGTTACGGTTTCGGCGTTCCGGGGTTCCATTCTCTTGGGAAACGGACCGACGGTCAAAACCCACAGCATTGCTGTGGGCCCCGCCCCCGTTTGGCCAAATTCGGACGTCTAGGGTGTCAAAAACGCGATTTAGTGATTTTCGCGCGGTTTTAACCTAATTTTCAATGCATTATTATTTATTTATTTTTGTTTGATCAAATTAATGATTATTTTTACTTATCGACCTAATTAATTAATTGTTAAAATGTAACAATAATAAGCTCTAAACATTAGAGGATCAAAATTCACTTGATACGGAAAAGGGGGGAAAAAAACGTCTTAAATAAAAAGCGAGAAGCGTCGAATTAGGGTTAGGGTCCTGGAACCCTAGTTTCATCGGAAACGGGCCAACGGTAAAAACCCACAGCCCAATGGGCGGTGGGCCCCATCCTCTTTTGGCCTAATTCCTCCGTCTAGGGCCTCAAAAAGCAGATTTAGTGATTTTCGCGCGCGCTTTTAACCTAATTTTGCATGGATTATTTTTTTTTAACCTAATTTTGCATGGATTTCGACCAATTAAATTTTATTTTCTTGACCTAAATAATTAATCCTTGAAACGTAATAATAAGCTCTAATATTTAGCGGATCCAAATTCACTCGAAACGCCGAAAAACTTTCGAAAAAGCCGAAAAGCGGCAAATTAGGGTTAGGGTTTCGGCGTTCCGGGGTTCCATTCCCTTGGGAAACGGACCGATGGTCAAAACCCACAGCAGTGCTGTGGGCCCCGCCCCCGTTTCGCCAAATTCGGACGTCTAGGGTGTCAAAAACGCGATTTAGTGATTTTCGCGCGGTTTTAACCTAATTTTCAATGCATTATTATTTATTTATTTTTGTTTGATCAAATTAATGATTATTTTTACTTATCGACCTAATTAATTAATTGTTAAAATGTAACAATAATAAGCTCTAAACATTAGAGGATCAAAATTCACTTGATACGGAAAAGGGGGGAAAAAAACGTCTTAAATAAAAAGCGAGAAGCGTCGAATTAGGGTTAGGGTCCCGGAACCCTAGTTTCATCGGAAACGGGCCAACGGTAAAAACCCACAGCCCAATGGGCGGTGGGCCCCATCCTCTTTTGGCCTAATTCCTCCGTCTAGGGCCTCAAAAAGCAGATTTAGTGATTTTCGCGCCCGCTTTTAACCTAATTTTGCATGGATTATTTTTTTTTAACCTAATTTTGCATGGATTTCGACCAATTAAATTTTATTTTCTTGACCTAAATAATTAATCCTTGAAACGTAATAATAAGCTCTAATATTTAGCGGATCCAAATTCACTCGAAACGCCGAAAAACTTTCGAAAAAGCCGAAAAGCGGCAAATTAGGGTTAGGGTTTCGGCGTTCCGGGGTTCCATGCCCTTGGGAAACGGACCGACGGTCAAAACCCACAGCAATGCTGTGGGCCCCGCACCCGTTTGGCGAAATTCGGACGTCTAGGGTGTCAAAAACGCGATTTAGTGATTTTCGCGCGGTTTTAACCTAATTTTCAATGCATTATTATTTATTTATTTTTGTTTGATCAAATTAATGATTATTTTTACTTATCGACCTAATTAATTAATTGTTAAAATGTAACAATAATAAGCTCTAAACATTAGAGGATCAAAATTCACTTGATACGAAAAAGGGGGGGAAAAACGTCTTAAAAAAAGTGAGAAGCGTCGAATTAGGGTTAGGGTCCCGGAACCCTAGTTTCATTGGAAACGGGCCAATGGTAAAAACCCACATCCCAAAGGGCGGTGGGCTCCACCCTCGTTTGGCCTAATTCCTCCGTCTAGGGCCTCAAAAAGCAGATTTAGTGATTTACGCGCGTGCTTTTAACCTAATTTTGCATATGTTATTTTTTTTAACCTAGTTTTGCATGGATTTCGACCAATTAAATTTTATTTTCTTGACCTAAATAATTAATCCTTGAAACGTAATAATAAGCTCTAATATTTAGCGGATCCAAATTCACTTGAAACGCCGAAAAAACGTTCGAAAAAGCCGAAAAGCGGCAAATTAGGGTTAGGGTTTCGGCGTTCCGGGGTTCCATTCCCTTGGGAAACGGACCGACGGTCAAAATCCACAGCAAGGCTGTAGGCCCCGGAACCCTAGTTTCATCGGAAACGGGCCAACGGTAAAAACCCACAGCCCAATGGGCGGTGGGCCCCATCCTCTTTTGGCCTAATTCCTCCGTCTAGGGCCTCAAAAAGCAGATTTAGTGATTTTCGTGCGCGCTTTTAACCTAATTTTGCATGTATTATTTTTTTTTAACCTAATTTTGCATGGATTTCGACCAATTAAATTTAATTTTCTTGACCTAAATAATTAATCCTTGAAACGTAATAATAAGCTCTAATATTTAGCGGATCCAAATTCACTCGAAACGCCGAAAAACGTTCGAAAAAGCCGAAAAGCGGCAAATTAGGGTTACGGTTTCGGCGTTCCGGGGTTCCATTCTCTTGGGAAACGGACCGACGGTCAAAACCCACAGCAATGCTGTGGGCCCCGCCCCCGTTTCGCCAAATTCGGACGTCTAGGGTGTCAAAAACGCGATTTAGTGATTTTCGCGCGGTTTTAACCTAATTTTCAATGCATTATTATTTATTTATTTTTGTTTGATCAAATTAATGATTATTTTTACTTATCGACCTAATTAATTAATTGTTAAAATGTAACAATAATAAGCTCTAAACATTAGAGGATCAAAATTCACTTGATACGGAAAAGGGGGGAAAAAAACGTCTTAAATAAAAAGCGAGAAGCGTCGAATTAGGGTTAGGGTCCCGGAACCCTAGTTTCATCGGAAACGGGCCAACGGTAAAAACCCACAGCCCAATGGGCGGTGGGCCCCATCCTCTTTTGGCCTAATTCCTCCGTCTAGGGCCTCAAAAAGCAGATTTAGTGATTTTCGCGCGCGCTTTTAACCTAATTTTGCATGGATTATTTTTTTTTAACCTAATTTTGCATGGATTTCGACCAATTAAATTTTATTTTCTTGACCTAAATAATTAATCCTTGAAACGTAATAATAAGCTCTAATATTTAGCGGATCCAAATTCACTCGAAACGCCGAAAAACTTTCGAAAAAGCCGAAAAGCGGCAAATTAGGGTTAGGGTTTCGGCGTTCCGGGGTTCCATGCCCTTGGGAAACGGACCGACGGTCAAAACCCACAGCAATGCTGTGGGCCCCGCACCCGTTTGGCCAAATTCGGACGTCTAGGGTGTCAAAAACGCGATTTAGTGATTTTCGCGCGGTTTTAACCTAATTTTCAATGCATTATTATTTATTTATTTTTGTTTGATCAAATTAATGATTATTTTTACTTATCGACCTAATTAATTAATTGTTAAAATGTAACAATAATAAGCTCTAAACATTAGAGGATCAAAATTCACTTGATACGGAAAAGGGGGGAAAAAAACGTCTTAAATAAAAAGCGAGAAGCGTCGAATTAGGGTTAGGGTCCCGGAACCCTAGTTTCATCGGAAACGGGCCAACGGTAAAAACCCACAGCCCAATGGGCGGTGGGCCCCATCCTCTTTTGGCCTAATTCCTCCGTCTAGGGCCTCAAAAAGCAGATTTAGTGATTTTCGCGCGCGCTTTTAACCTAATTTTGCATGGATTATTTTTTTTTTAACCTAATTTTGCATGGATTTCGACCAATTAAATTTTATTTTCTTGACCTAAATAATTAATCCTTGAAACGTAATAATAAGCTCTAATATTTAGCGGATCCAAATTCACTCGAAACGCCGAAAAACGTTCGAAAAAGCCGAAAAGGGGCAAATTAGGGTTACGGTTTCGGCGTTCCGGGGTTCCATTCTCTTGGGAAACGGACCGACGGTCAAAACCCACAGCAGGACTGTGGGCCCCGCACCCGTTTGGCCAAATTCGGACGTCTAGGGTGTCAAAAACGCGATTTAGTGATTTTCGCGCGGTTTTAACCTAATTTTCAATGCATTATTATTTATTTATTTTTGTTTGATCAAATTAATGATTATTTTTACTTATCGACCTAATTACTTAATTGTTAAAATGTAACAATAATAAGCTCTAAACATTAGAGGATCAAAATTCACTTGATACGGAAAAGGGCGGAAAAAAACGTCTTAAATAAAAAGCGAGAAGCGTCGAATTAGGGTTAGGGTCCCGGAACCCTAGTTTCATTGGAAACGGGCCAACGGTAAAAACCCACATCCCAAAGGGCGGTGGGCTCCACCCTCGTTTGGCCTAATTCCTCCGTCTAGGGCCTCAAAAAGCAGATTTAGTGATTTACGCGCGTGCTTTTAACCTAATTTTGCATAGGTTATTTTTTTTAACCTAGTTTTGCATGGATTTCGACCAATTAAATTTTATTTTCTTGACCTAAATAATTAATCCTTGAAACATAATAATAAGCTCTAATATTTAGCGGATCCAAATTCACTTGAAACGCCGAAAAACGTTCGAAAAAGCCGAAAAGCGGCAAATTAGGGTTAGGGTTTCGGCGTTCCGGGGTTCCATTCCCTTGGGAAACGGACCGACGGTCAAAATCCACAGCAAGGCTGTAGGCCCCGGAACCCTAGTTTCATCGGAAACGGGCCAACGGTAAAAACCCACAGCCCAATGGGCGGTGGGCCCCATCCTCTTTTGGCCTAATTCCTCCGTCTAGGGCCTCAAAAAGCAGATTTAGTGATTTTCGCGCGCGCTTTTAACCTAATTTTGCATGGATTATTTTTTTAACCTAATTTTGCATGGATTTCGACCAATTAAATTTTATTTTCTTGACCTAAATAATTAATCCTTGAAACGTAATAATAAGCTCTAATATTTAGCGGATCCAAATGCACTCGAAACGCCGAAAAACGTTCGAAAAAGCCGAAAAGGGGCAAATTAGGGTTACGGTTTCGGCGTTCCGGGGTTCCATTCTCTTGGGAAACGGACCGACGGTCAAAACCCACAGCAATGATGTGGGCCCCGCCCCCGTTTGGCCAAATTCGGACGTCTAGGGTGTCAAAAACGCGATTTAGTGATTTTCGCGCGGTTTTAACCTAATTTTCAATGCATTATTATTTATTTATTTTTGTTTGATCAAATTAATGATTATTTTTACTTATCGACCTAATTAATTAATTGTTAAAATGTAACAATAATAAGCTCTAAACATTAGAGGATCAAAATTCACTTGATACGGAAAAGGGGGGAAAAAACGTCTTAAATAAAAAGCGAGAAGCGTCGAATTAGGGTTAGGGTCCCGGAACCATAGTTTCATCGGAAACGGGCCAATGGTAAAAACCCACGGCCCAATGGGCGATGGGCCCCACCCTCTTTTGGCCTAATTCCTCCGTCTAGGGCCTCAAAAAGCAGATTTAGTGATTTTCGCGCGTGCTTTTAACCTAATTTTGCATGGATTATTTTTTTTAACCTAATTTTGCATGGATTTCGACCAATTAAATTTTATTTTCTTGACCTAAATAATTAATCCTTGAAACGTAATAATAAGCTCTAATATTTAGCGGATCCAAATTCACTCGAAACGCCGAAAAACTTTCGAAAAAGCCGAAAAGCGGCAAATTAGGGTTAGGGTTTCGGCGTTCCGGGGTTCCATTCCCTTGGGAAACTGACCGACGGTCAAAACCCACAGCAGGACTATGGGCCCCACACCCGTTTGGCCAAATTCGGACGTCTAGGGTGTCAAAAACGCGATTTAGTGATTTTCGCGCGGTTTTAACCTAATTTTCAATGCATTATTATTTATTTATTTTTGTTTGATCAAATTAATGATTATTTTTACTTATCGACCTAATTAATTAATTGTTAAAATGTAACAATAATAAGCTCTAAATATTAGAGGATCAAAATTCACTTGATACGGAAAAGGGGGGAAAAAACGTCTTAAATAAAAAGCGAGAAGCGTCGAATTAGGGTTAGGGTCCCGGAACCCTGGTTTCATCGGAAACGGGCCAACGGTAAAAACCCACAGCCCAATGGGCAGTGGGCCCCACCCTCTTTTGGCCTAATTCCTCCGTCTAGGGTCTCAAAAAGCAAATTTAGTGATTTTCGCGCGCGCTTTTAACCTAATTTTGCATGGATTATTTTTTTTTAACCTAATTTTGCATGGATTTCGACCAATTAAATTTTATTTTCTTGACCTAAATAATTAATCCTTGAAACGTAATAATAAGCTCTAATATTTAGCGGATCCAAATTCACTCGAAACGCCGAAAAACTTTCGAAAAAGCCGAAAAGCGGCAAATTAGGGTTAGGGTTTCGGCGTTCCGGGGTTCCATTCCCCTGGGAAACGGACCGACGGTCAAAACCCACAGCAGGGCTGTGGGCCCCGCACCCGTTTGGCCAAATTCGGACGTCTAGGGTGTCAAAAACGCGATTTAGTGATTTTCGCGCGGTTTTAACCTAATTTTCAATGCATTATTATTTATTTATTTTTGTTTGAACAAATTAATGATTATTTTTACTTATCGACCTAATTAATTAATTGTTAAAATGTAACAATAATAAGCTCTAAACATTAGAGGATCAAAATTCACTTGATACGGAAAAGGGGGGAAAAAAACGTCTTAAATAAAAAGCGAGAAGCGTCGAATTAGGGTTAGGGTCCCGGAACCCTAGTTTCATCGGAAACGGGCCAACGGTAAAAACCCACGGCCCAATGGGCGGTGGGCCCCACCCACTTTTGGCCTAATTCCTCCGTCTAGGGCCTCAAAAAGCAGATTTAGTGATTTTCGCGCGCGCTTTTAACCTAATTTTGCATGGATTATTTTTTTTAACCTAATTTTGCATGGATTTCGACCAATTAAATTTTATTTTCTTGACCTAAATAATTAATCCTTGAAACGTAATAATAAGCTCTAATATTTAGCGGATCCAAATTCACTCGAAACGCCGAAAAACTTTCGAAAAAGCCGAAAAGCGGCAAATTAGGGTTAGGGTTTCGGCGTTCCGGGGTTCCATTCCATTGGGAAACGGACCGACGGTCAAAACCCACAGCAAGACTATGGGCCCCGCCCCCGTTTGGCCAAATTCGGACGTCTAGGGTGTCAAAAACGCGATTTAGTGATTTTCGCGCGGTTTTAACCTAATTTTCAATGCATTATTATTTATTTATTTTTGTTTGATCAAATTAATGATTATTTTTACTTATCGACCTAATTAATTAATTGTTAAAATGTAACAATAATAAGCTCTAAACATTAGAGGATCAAAATTCACTTGATACGAAAAAGGGGGGGAAAAACGTCTTAAAAAAAGTGAGAAGCGTCGAATTAGGGTTAGGGTCCCGGAACCCTAGTTTCATTGGAAACGGGCCAACGGTAAAAACCCACATCCCAAAGGGCGGTGGGCTCCACCCTCGTTTGGCCTAATTCCTCCGTCTAGGGCCTCAAAAAGCAGATTTAGTGATTTACGCGCGTGCTTTTAACCTAATTTTGCATAGGTTATTTTTTTTAACCTAGTTTTGCATGGATTTCGACCAATTAAATTTTATTTTCTTGACCTAAATAATTAATCCTTGAAACATAATAATAAGCTCTAATATTTAGCGGATCCAAATTCACTTGAAACGCCGAAAAACGTTCGAAAAAGCCGAAAAGCGGCAAATTAGGGTTAGGGTTTCGGCGTTCCGGGGTTCCATTCCCTTGGGAAACGGACCGACGGTCAAAATCCACAGCAAGGCTGTAGGCCCCGGAACCCTAGTTTCATCGGAAACGGGCCAACGGTAAAAACCCACAGCCCAATGGGCGGTGGGCCCCATCCTCTTTTGGCCTAATTCCTCCGTCTAGGGCCTCAAAAAGCAGATTTAGTGATTTTCGCGCGCGCTTTTAACCTAATTTTGCATGGATTATTTTTTTAACCTAATTTTGCATGGATTTCGACCAATTAAATTTTATTTTCTTGACCTAAATAATTAATCCTTGAAACGTAATAATAAGCTCTAATATTTAGCGGATCCAAATGCACTCGAAACGCCGAAAAACGTTCGAAAAAGCCGAAAAGGGGCAAATTAGGGTTACGGTTTCGGCGTTCCGGGGTTCCATTCTCTTGGGAAACGGACCGACGGTCAAAACCCACAGCAATGATGTGGGCCCCGCCCCCGTTTGGCCAAATTCGGACGTCTAGGGTGTCAAAAACGCGATTTAGTGATTTTCGCGCGGTTTTAACCTAATTTTCAATGCATTATTATTTATTTATTTTTGTTTGATCAAATTAATGATTATTTTTACTTATCGACCTAATTAATTAATTGTTAAAATGTAACAATAATAAGCTCTAAACATTAGAGGATCAAAATTCACTTGATACGGAAAAGGGGGGAAAAAACGTCTTAAATAAAAAGCGAGAAGCGTCGAATTAGGGTTAGGGTCCCGGAACCATAGTTTCATCGGAAACGGGCCAATGGTAAAAACCCACGGCCCAATGGGCGATGGGCCCCACCCTCTTTTGGCCTAATTCCTCCGTCTAGGGCCTCAAAAAGCAGATTTAGTGATTTTCGCGCGTGCTTTTAACCTAATTTTGCATGGATTATTTTTTTTAACCTAATTTTGCATGGATTTCGACCAATTAAATTTTATTTTCTTGACCTAAATAATTAATCCTTGAAACGTAATAATAAGCTCTAATATTTAGCGGATCCAAATTCACTCGAAACGCCGAAAAACTTTCGAAAAAGCCGAAAAGCGGCAAATTAGGGTTAGGGTTTCGGCGTTCCGGGGTTCCATTCCCTTGGGAAACTGACCGACGGTCAAAACCCACAGCAGGACTATGGGCCCCACACCCGTTTGGCCAAATTCGGACGTCTAGGGTGTCAAAAACGCGATTTAGTGATTTTCGCGCGGTTTTAACCTAATTTTCAATGCATTATTATTTATTTATTTTTGTTTGATCAAATTAATGATTATTTTTACTTATCGACCTAATTAATTAATTGTTAAAATGTAACAATAATAAGCTCTAAACATTAGAGGATCAAAATTCACTTGATACGAAAAAGGGGGGGAAAAACGTCTTAAAAAAAGTGAGAAGCGTCGAATTAGGGTTAGGGTCCCGGAACCCTAGTTTCATTGGAAACGGGCCAACGGTAAAAACCCACATCCCAAAGGGCGGTGGGCTCCACCCTCGTTTGGCCTAATTCCTCCGTCTAGGGCCTCAAAAAGCAGATTTAGTGATTTACGCGCGTGCTTTTAACCTAATTTTGCATAGGTTATTTTTTTTAACCTAGTTTTGCATGGATTTCGACCAATTAAATTTTATTTTCTTGACCTAAATAATTAATCCTTGAAACATAATAATAAGCTCTAATATTTAGCGGATCCAAATTCACTTGAAACGCCGAAAAACGTTCGAAAAAGCCGAAAAGCGGCAAATTAGGGTTAGGGTTTCGGCGTTCCGGGGTTCCATTCCCTTGGGAAACGGACCGACGGTCAAAATCCACAGCAAGGCTGTAGGCCCCGGAACCCTAGTTTCATCGGAAACGGGCCAACGGTAAAAACCCACAGCCCAATGGGCGGTGGGCCCCATCCTCTTTTGGCCTAATTCCTCCGTCTAGGGCCTCAAAAAGCAGATTTAGTGATTTTCGCGCGCGCTTTTAACCTAATTTTGCATGGATTATTTTTTTAACCTAATTTTGCATGGATTTCGACCAATTAAATTTTATTTTCTTGACCTAAATAATTAATCCTTGAAACGTAATAATAAGCTCTAATATTTAGCGGATCCAAATGCACTCGAAACGCCGAAAAACGTTCGAAAAAGCCGAAAAGGGGCAAATTAGGGTTACGGTTTCGGCGTTCCGGGGTTCCATTCTCTTGGGAAACGGACCGACGGTCAAAACCCACAGCAATGATGTGGGCCCCGCCCCCGTTTGGCCAAATTCGGACGTCTAGGGTGTCAAAAACGCGATTTAGTGATTTTCGCGCGGTTTTAACCTAATTTTCAATGCATTATTATTTATTTATTTTTGTTTGATCAAATTAATGATTATTTTTACTTATCGACCTAATTAATTAATTGTTAAAATGTAACAATAATAAGCTCTAAACATTAGAGGATCAAAATTCACTTGATACGGAAAAGGGGGGAAAAAACGTCTTAAATAAAAAGCGAGAAGCGTCGAATTAGGGTTAGGGTCCCGGAACCATAGTTTCATCGGAAACGGGCCAATGGTAAAAACCCACGGCCCAATGGGCGATGGGCCCCACCCTCTTTTGGCCTAATTCCTCCGTCTAGGGCCTCAAAAAGCAGATTTAGTGATTTTCGCGCGTGCTTTTAACCTAATTTTGCATGGATTATTTTTTTTAACCTAATTTTGCATGGATTTCGACCAATTAAATTTTATTTTCTTGACCTAAATAATTAATCCTTGAAACGTAATAATAAGCTCTAATATTTAGCGGATCCAAATTCACTCGAAACGCCGAAAAACTTTCGAAAAAGCCGAAAAGCGGCAAATTAGGGTTAGGGTTTCGGCGTTCCGGGGTTCCATTCCCTTGGGAAACTGACCGACGGTCAAAACCCACAGCAGGACTATGGGCCCCACACCCGTTTGGCCAAATTCGGACGTCTAGGGTGTCAAAAACGCGATTTAGTGATTTTCGCGCGGTTTTAACCTAATTTTCAATGCATTATTATTTATTTATTTTTGTTTGATCAAATTAATGATTATTTTTACTTATCGACCTAATTAATTAATTGTTAAAATGTAACAATAATAAGCTCTAAATATTAGAGGATCAAAATTCACTTGATACGGAAAAGGGGGGAAAAAACGTCTTAAATAAAAAGCGAGAAGCGTCGAATTAGGGTTAGGGTCCCGGAACCCTGGTTTCATCGGAAACGGGCCAACGGTAAAAACCCACAGCCCAATGGGCAGTGGGCCCCACCCTCTTTTGGCCTAATTCCTCCGTCTAGGGTCTCAAAAAGCAGATTTAGTGATTTTCGCGCGCGCTTTTAACCTAATTTTGCATGGATTATTTTTTTTTAACCTAATTTTGCATGGATTTCGACCAATTAAATTTTATTTTCTTGACCTAAATAATTAATCCTTGAAACGTAATAATAAGCTCTAATATTTAGCGGATCCAAATTCACTCGAAACGCCGAAAAACTTTCGAAAAAGCCGAAAAGCGGCAAATTAGGGTTAGGGTTTCGGCGTTCCGGGGTTCCATTCCCCTGGGAAACGGACCGACGGTCAAAACCCACAGCAGGGCTGTGGGCCCCGCACCCGTTTGGCCAAATTCGGACGTCTAGGGTGTCAAAAACGCGATTTAGTGATTTTCGCGCGGTTTTAACCTAATTTTCAATGCATTATTATTTATTTATTTTTGTTTGAACAAATTAATGATTATTTTTACTTATCGACCTAATTAATTAATTGTTAAAATGTAACAATAATAAGCTCTAAACATTAGAGGATCAAAATTCACTTGATACGGAAAAGGGGGGAAAAAAACGTCTTAAATAAAAAGCGAGAAGCGTCGAATTAGGGTTAGGGTCCCGGAACCCTAGTTTCATCGGAAACGGGCCAACGGTAAAAACCCACGGCCCAATGGGCGGTGGGCCCCACCCACTTTTGGCCTAATTCCTCCGTCTAGGGCCTCAAAAAGCAGATTTAGTGATTTTCGCGCGCGCTTTTAACCTAATTTTGCATGGATTATTTTTTTTAACCTAATTTTGCATGGATTTCGACCAATTAAATTTTATTTTCTTGACCTAAATAATTAATCCTTGAAACGTAATAATAAGCTCTAATATTTAGCGGATCCAAATTCACTCGAAACGCCGAAAAACTTTCGAAAAAGCCGAAAAGCGGCAAATTAGGGTTAGGGTTTCGGCGTTCCGGGGTTCCATTCCATTGGGAAACGGACCGACGGTCAAAACCCACAGCAAGACTATGGGCCCCGCCCCCGTTTGGCCAAATTCGGACGTCTAGGGTGTCAAAAACGCGATTTAGTGATTTTCGCGCGGTTTTAACCTAATTTTCAATGCATTATTATTTATTTATTTTTGTTTGATCAAATTAATGATTATTTTTACTTATCGACCTAATTAATTAATTGTTAAAATGTAACAATAATAAGCTCTAAACATTAGAGGATCAAAATTCACTTGATACGAAAAAGGGGGGGAAAAACGTCTTAAAAAAAGTGAGAAGCGTCGAATTAGGGTTAGGGTCCCGGAACCCTAGTTTCATTGGAAACGGGCCAATGGTAAAAACCCACATCCCAAAGGGCGGTGGGCTCCACCCTCGTTTGGCCTAATTCCTCCGTCTAGGGCCTCAAAAAGCAGATTTAGTGATTTACGCGCGTGCTTTTAACCTAATTTTGCATATGTTATTTTTTTTAACCTAGTTTTGCATGGATTTCGACCAATTAAATTTTATTTTCTTGACCTAAATAATTAATCCTTGAAACGTAATAATAAGCTCTAATATTTAGCGGATCCAAATTCACTGGAAACGCCGAAAAACGTTCGAAAAAGCCGAAAAGCGGCAAATTAGGGTTAGGGTTTCGGCGTTCCGGGGTTCCATTCCCTTGGGAAACGGACCGACGGTCAAAATCCACAGCAAGGCTGTAAGCCCCGGAACCCTAGTTTCATCGGAAACGGGCCAACGGTAAAAACCCACAGCCCAATGGGCGGTGGGCCCCATCCTCTTTTGGCCTAATTCCTCCATCTAGGGCCTCAAAAAGCAGATTTAGTGATTTTCGCGCGCGCTTTTAACCTAATTTTGCATGGATTATTTTTTTTAACCTAATTTTGCATGGATTTCGACCAATTAAATTTAATTTTCTTGACCTAAATAATTAATCCTTGAAACGTAATAATAAGCTCTAATATTTAGCGGATCCAAATTCACTCGAAACGCCGAAAAACGTTCGAAAAAGCCGAAAAGCGGCAAATTAGGGTTACGGTTTCGGCGTTCCGGGGTTCCATTCTCTTGGGAAACGGACCGACGGTCAAAACCCACAGCAGTGCTGTGGGCCCCGCCCCCGTTTCGCCAAATTCGGACGTCTAGGGTGTCAAAAACGCGATTTAGTGATTTTCGCGCGGTTTTAACCTAATTTTCAATGCATTATTATTTATTTATTTTTGTTTGATCAAATTAATGATTATTTTTACTTATCGACCTAATTAATTAATTGTTAAAATGTAACAATAATAAGCTCTAAACATTAGAGGATCAAAATTCACTTGATACGGAAAAGGGGGGAAAAAACGTCTTAAATAAAAAGCGAGAAGCGTCGAATTGGGGTTAGGGTCCCGGAACCCTAGTTTCATCGGAAACGGGCCAACGGTAAAAACCCACAGCCCAATGGGCGGTGGGCCCCACCCTCTTTTGGCCTAATTCCTCCGTCTAGGGCCTCAAAAAGCAGATTTAGTGATTTTTGCGCGCGCTTTTAACCTAATTTTGCATGGATTATTTTTTTTTAACCTAATTTTGCATGGATTTCGACCAATTAAATTTTATTTTCTTGACCTAAATAATTAATCCTTGAAACGTTATAATAAGCTCTAATATTTAGCGGATCCAAATTCACTCGAAACGCCGAAAAACTTTCGAAAAAGCCGAAAAGCGGCAAATTAGGGTTAGGGTTTCGGCGTTCCGGGGTTCCATTCCCTTGGGAAACGGACCGACGGTCAAAACCCACAGCAGGACTATGGGCCCCGCCCCCGTTTGGCCAAATTCGGACGTCTAGGGTGTCAAAAACGCGATTTAGTGATTTTCGCGCGGTTTTAACCTAATTTTCAATGCATTATTATTTATTTATTTTTGTTTGATCAAATTAATGATTATTTTTACTTATCGACCTAATTAATTAATTGTTAAAATGTAACAATAATAAGCTCTAAACATTAGAGGATCAAAATTCACTTGATACGGAAACGGGGGGGAAAACGTCTTAAATAAAAAGTGAGAAGCGTCGAATTAGGGTTAGGGTCCCGGAACCCTAGTTTCATTGGAAACGGGCCAACGGTAAAAACCCACATCCCAAAGGGCGGTGGGCCCCACCCTCGTTTGGCCTAATTCCTCCGTCTAGGGCCTCAAAAAGCAGATTTAGTTATTTACGCGCGCGCTTTTAACCTAATTTTGCATAGGTTATTTTTTTTTAACCTAGTTTTGCATGGATTTCGACCAATTAAATTTTATTTTCTTGACCTAAATAATTAATCCTTGAAACATAATAATAAGCTCTAATATTTAGCGGATCCAAATTCACTCGAAACGCCGAAAAACTTTCGAAAAAGCCGAAAAGCGGCAAATTAGGGTTAGGGTTTCGGCGTTCCGGGGTTCCAGTCCCTTGGGAAACGGACCGACGGTCAAAACCCACAGCAGGACTGTGGGCCCCGCACCCGTTTGGCCAAATTCGGACGTCTAGGGTGTCAAAAACGCGATTTAGTGATTTTCGCGCGGTTTTAACCTAATTTTCAATGCATTATTATTTATTTATTTTTGTTTGATCAAATTAATGATTATTTTTACTTATCGACCTAATTAATTAATTGTTAAAATGTAACAATAATAAGCTCTAAACATTAGAGGATCAAAATTCACTTGATACGGAAAAGGGGGGAAAAAAACGTCTTAAATAAAAAGCGAGAAGCGTCGAATTAGGGTTAGGGTCCCGGAACCCTAGTTTCATCGGAAACGGGCCAACGGTAAAAACCCACAGCCCAATGGGCGGTGGGCCCCACCCTCTTTTGGCCTAATTCCTCCGTCTAGGGCCTCAAAAAGCAGATTTAGTGATTTTTGCGCGCGCTTTTAACCTAATTTTGCATTGATTATTTTTTTTAACCTAATTTTGCATGGATTTCGACCAATTAAATTTTATTTTCTTGAGCTAAATAATTAATCCTTGAAACGTAATAATAAGCTCTAATATTTAGCGGATCCAAATTCACTCGAAACGCCGAAAAACTTTCGAAAAAGCCGAAAAGCGGCAAATTAGGGTTAGGGTTTCGGCGTTCCGGGGTTCCATTCCCTTGGGAAACGGACCGACGGTCAAAACCCACAGCAGGACTATGGGCCCCGCCCCCGTTTGGCCAAATTCGGACGTCTAGGGTGTCAAAAACGCGATTTAGTGATTTTCGCGCGGTTTTAACCTAATTTTCAATGCATTATTATTTATTTATTTTTGTTTGATCAAATTAATGATTATTTTTACTTATCGACCTAATTAATTAATTCTTAAAATGTAACAATAATAAGCTCTAAACATTAGAGGATCAAAATTCACTTGATACGGAAAAGGGGGGGAAAACGTCTTAAATAAAAAGTGAGAAGCGTCGAATTAGGGTTAGGGTCCCGGAACCCTAGTTTCATTGGAAACGGGCCAACGATAAAAACCCACATCCCAAAGGGCGGTGGGCCCCACCCTCGTTTGGCCTAATTCCTCCGTCTAGGGCCTCAAAAAGCAGATTTAGTGATTTACGCGCGCGCTTTTAACCTAATTTTGCATAGGTTATTTTTTTTAACCTAGTTTTGCATGGATTTCGACCAATTAAATTTTATTTTCTTGACCTAAATAATTAATCCTTGAAACATAATAATAAGCTCTAATATTTAGCGGATCCAAATTCACTCGAAACGCCGAAAAACGTTCGAAAAAGCCGAAAAGCGGCAAATTAGGGTTACGGTTTGGGCGTTCCGGGGTTCCATTCCCTTGGGAAACGGACCGACGGTCAAAACCCACAGCAATGCTGTGGGCCCCGCCCCCGTTTCGCCAAATTCGGACGTCTAGGGTGTCAAAAACGCGATTTAGTGATTTTCGCGCGGTTTTAACCTAATTTTCAATGCATTATTATTTATTTATTTTTGTTTGATCAAATTAATGATTATTTTTACTTATCGACCTAATTACTTAATTGTTAAAATGTGGGTTCTTCCCGTTGGCCCGTTTCCATCGTAAATAGGAACCCGATATCCTAACCCTAATTCGAGTCTGAAAGCGCGGTTAATTAGGTAAAAGATTTAAACTTTTTAGGTCAAAGTGCAAAATTAATTAGGTGAAAAAAATAAAAAAGAATAATTTCGTGGGAAATTAGGTTAAAACCGAACGAAAATCAATAAATCGCATTTTCGAGGCCCTAGACGACGGAATTTGGCCGAAATAGGGTGGGGCCCACATCTAATGATGTGGGTTCTTCCCATTGGCCCGTTTCCATCGTAAATAGGCCGAAATTCTAACCCTAATTCGAGTCTGAAAGCACGGTTATTTATTATTGCATGGCCACGTCTAATTAATTAAACTAATTAGGCATGGAAAGCTAAATTAATTAGGTAAAAGATTTAAACTTTTTAGGTCAAAGTGCAAAATTAATTAGGTGAAAAAAATAAAAAAGAATAATTTCATGTGAAATTAGGTTAAAACCGAACGAAAATCAATAAATCGCATTTTCGAGGCCCTAGACGAAGGAATTTGGCCGAAATAGGGTGGGTGTTCTCCCCGTTGGCCCGTTTCCATCGTAAATAGGAACCCAAAATCCTAACCCTAATTCGAGTCTAGAAGCGCGGTTATTAATTATTGCATGTCCACGTTCAATTAATTAAACTAATTAGGCATGGAAAGCTAAATTAATTAGGTAAAAGATTTAAACTTTTTAGGTCAAAGTGCAAAATTAATTAGGTGAAAAAAATAAAAAAGAATAATTTCATGTGAAATTAGGTTAAAACCGAACGAAAATCAATAAATCGCATTTTCGAGGTCCTAGACGAAGGAATTTGGCCGAAATAGGGTGGGGCCCACATCTTTAGATGTGGGTTCTTCCCGTTGGCCCGTTTCCATCGTAAATAGGAACCCAAAATCCTAACCCTAATTCGAGTCTGAAAGCGCGGTTATTTATTATTGCATGTCCACATTCAATTAATTAAACTAATTAGCCATGGAAAGCTAAATCAATTAGGTAAAAGATTTAAACTTTCTAGGTCAAAGTGCAAAATTAATTAGGTGAAAAAAATAAAAAAGAATAATTTCATGGGAAATTAGATTTAAACTCTTTTGGCCTAATTCCTCCGTCTAGGGCCTCAAAAAGCAGATTTAGTGATTTTCGCGCGCGCTTTTAACCTAATTTTGCATGGATTAATTTTTTTTAACCTAATTTTGCATGGATTTCGACCAATTAAATTTTATATTCTTGACCTAAATAATTAATCCTTGAAACGTAATAATAAGCTCTAATATTTGGCGGATCCAAATTCACTCGAAACGCCGAAAATCGTTCGAAAAAGCCGAAAAGCGGCAAATTAGGGTTAGGATTTTCGGCGTTCTGGGGTTCCATTCCCTTGGGAAACGGACCGACGGTCAAAATCCACAGTAAGGCTGTGGGCCCCGGAACCCTAGTTTCATCGAAAACGGGCCAACGGTAAAAACCCATAGCCCAATGGGCGGTGGGCCCCATCCTCTTTTGGCCTAATTCCTCCGTCTAGGGCCTCAAAAAGCAGATTTAGTGATTTTCGCGGGCGCTTTTAACCTAATTTTGCATGGATTATTTTTTTTTTAACCTAATTTTGCATGGATTTCGACCAATTAAATTTTATTTTCTTGACCTAAATAATTAATCCTTGAAACGTAATAATAAGCTCTAATATTTAGCGGATCCAAATTCACTCGAAACGCCGAAAAACGTACGAAAAAGCCGAAAAGCGGCAAATTAGGGTTACGGTTTCGGCGTTCCGGGGTTCCATTCTCTTGGGAAACGGACCGACGGTCAAAACCCACAGCAATCTGTGGGCCCCGCCCCCGTTTGGCCAAATTCGGACGTCTAGGGTGTCAAAAACGCGATTTAGTGATTTTCGCGCGGTTTTAACCTAATTTTCAATGCATTATTATTTATTTATTTTTGTTTGATCAAATTAATGATTATTTTTACTTATCGACCTAATTAATTAATTGTTAAAATGTAACAATAATAAGCTCTAAACATTAGAGGATCAAAATTCACTTGATACGGAAAAGGGGGGAAAACGTCTTAAATAAAAAGCGAGAAGCGTCGAATTAGGGTTAGGGTATATATATGTATATATAGTTTTAACTTTTTAAAACTTTATCCCAATATAAAAGTAACATTCTTCAGACTTTGTTCTCCGTATGTTTATATTTTAATATTAATGAAGTATATATGGAAAAAGCTGATCCTAGCAGATTAAAAGCTGCTAAAGTAAATAAATGGCCTTGCTTTCAGGGACAACTTTATTTTTATATTCCTTCCTCACCAATTATGCAGTAGTAGATTTTTTCCCACTGGATCAAACATTAAATTTTAGGTATAATACACATTTGAATATCCAAACTGAAGCTTAAAAGTTAATTATGACATTAAACTATCAAAATCATCAACCAGACTCTGAACTAAGTAAAAATCATTAATTAAATCCTTATTTTAAGCAAAAATTATCATTTGAGTCCTCTCGAAAATAATTAAGTTGAACAGTTTCAGACTTTCTTCCCTAAATTCAATTTAAACCAACACAGATATCATTATAGTCCATATCAAATAATCAGAGTTTCTATTTTAGGATAATATAAGGACTCAATTGATGATTTTTGCTTAACTCGAGAGTTTAATTGATGATTTTGATAGTTTAAGGTACTAATTAAGTTTGATGATTTAGTTTAAGAGTTAAAATGAGTATTGTGCCTAAATTTTATTTGGAATAATTTATTACATTTATTTAGATCTGTTTATTGCAATTTTCATCTATAAATGAAATCAATTTGTGCATAATTTAATTGAACCTAATCCACCCACTTCATGCATTTGATTAATGTGTTAATAATGAAAAAGATAGTCATATCTGTACAAGTTAAAAAATATTGCTGAAAAGAATAACAATGATATAAACAATAGAGCAAGTCACAGAAATTAAAACATGAAATTAATAATTGATTGGTCAGATTAAATGTGTGTTTCAGTCATAATTTTGGACAGTTGTGTCCATGTCTTGCAGTACCTTTTTTTCAAAATTAACTTTTTAGCAGAACTGGCACAAAAAGAGAGATGGGAACGTTATAAAGGGGTGAATTGTGATTGGTATTTTCTAGTTTAATGGCATTTTACATTCCATTTAGATCCTCAAACTGAAGCTTTAAAGTCAATTAGGACACTAAACTATCAAAAGCATCAATTAGGTCTATACAGAGAAATTTGTTGTCAACTCCAAAGATATCCCTTTGGCGTACCTAGATCCTAAATTCCCATAATTCATTGTTGCTTCTGTTTTTAACTAAATTCTGGGTTTTATTTGTTGCTTCTATAAGGTATTAAAATGATCTTAAAATTTGTAGGAAAGTATCAATTTAGCCTAACGTATAAAATAGTACTATTTCAGACTCAACCTTTGTAAATTGGTATTAATTTTGTTATGGGTAACAAGCTGTGGACTAAATTGGTACCATTTCACAAACGTTGATATATCAAGTTCTATTATCTAGAATTAAATTGTTACCGATTAAATTGGTTCTGTTTCATAAACGTTGAGAGTGAAATGATATTATTCTTTACATTGTGATAAATTGGCAAATTTAAGGATAAGGGCAAATTTATCTCTAAATTTTCAAGGAAAGTGCGGATTTATTACATGATACATTAATTAATTAATGTTTAAATATTTAATTGTTCAATGGATCCAAATTGAAAAAGTTATTGATTGATGTGACACTTCCTTAAAATTAGTATCCAATGATTAGAGTAATGATGAATTTGTAAAAGTAGAGATTGATTTATGGGAGACAAAACTAGTAACGATGAACTTGTCTTTTCTTAAAAATAGAGATTGATTTATGGAAGACAAACCTATGAGAATTAGGAAAGTTGATGGGGACATTAAGAAGGATTGGATAGAGTACAAAGTAATATTAGTTATTACTTATTAATTAAAATTAAGTGGATTTTTGCATAATGCATGCAGGAATGAAAAATGAGTAATTTTATTTGTGAGGGGTCCAAATATATTTCCAGAATTACATACAAATGAAGAAAAGGAAAACACAACAGAAGAAAATTATATAAAAAAACATGAAAATCATTAAACCACACTTTTAAAGTCGGTTAAAAATCCCAGATTTTTCTACAACATTTAAATCTAATTATCGGGGTTAAAAATCCTAATAATCCTCCATCAAATCAAGCCAATTGCACACAGTGCTGCCTTTATCCCCCCTCCTCCATATCCTTATGTATATCAGCCCAATCATAACTATTCTGCTGCTTCTTTATCTTCACCTTTTTATTATTTAACTTCAGTTTTATTCATAGTCTTCTCCTTTTCTTTTGTACTCTAGAAATCTATGTTTATATTATATTGTGTCTTTCCTTGAATAATAAGGAAGCTGACTTACAAATTTAGATAAAGGAATAAATCAAATTTTTATTATAGACTTAAGGAATATACCAATTCGAATAATCAAACGGTAAAATCAATTTGAACATTGATGTGTTAAAAGAATTTCCTTGAGCAGCTAAATTATTGTGATGATAAGGAAAAAAAATACAGTCACGGTCAAATCTTGTTATTATCCTATAACTTCAAAATGGAAGTTGGTGTCAAATGGAGTAAAGTGCTTAAACAAATTTTTAACAAATTGGTGTTTATTACCATCCAGTTAAATCCAGATTCGAGCCAGAAGTCCCCATCAAGGGGTGGATCCGTTAACTTATCCAATTAACTGTTTTTTCCCTGCAAAAAATATTAAATGTTGTCCAAGACGAATGATCTCCTAACTCATATAGTTAAAAACTTGTCGCAACAGTGGGATTGTCTCTAATTATGTGTGATAGATGCATAAGGTGTTCTAACTTAATGAACAAAAAAATGAATGCATAAGACGTCCCCTAAGTGCACGAGGTCTCTTCACAGCTTGAACAAATGCAGCTATCTCTTTCTGTTTCTTCCAATACCCCAAACAAATGAGCAGCAAAACACAAAATCAGAATCTCAATAGCCCAACTGATTTACCCAGAAATGGTATTATGTTCCATTCAGACTTCAATATTATTATAGGTGCCTAAAGGACAAAACTCTTCATGTCCACATTGGAATCAACAATAAACCTAAAGGACAAAACTCTTCATGTCCACATTGGAATCAACAATAAAGCAAGATGTATACGTAAAATAAATTTTTTACTAACTAAAGCAACATTAAACATACATGGTATAACAGCAGGACTGAAAAAGATATATGATATTGCAGAAGCATCTCATGATAAAAACTAATTTTACCAAATCATAATAACAACTTCAGATGCATAAAACTAAAATTTAAACACCAAAATGATGGATGTCAATTCTTTTAACTTCCATTTTCAAGTTGGAAGGTGAATGACAAAATCCATTTTCTCCAAAACCAATTTAAATCCCTGTCTAATTGATCAAGGATCCTAAAGATGAGTAAAAGATGTTTTAATGGATTTTAAATGATGGATGTCAATAAAAGATTGAGAAATCAATGAAGGATCTTAAATTGCAGTGGTTTAAGTCTAAAAAAACTATTCCTTTGTCCGGTACGATACATGATAAACTAGGACAGATACAATATATACAAATATCGGAAAGTTATCCAGGATTGAGGAAGAAATTAAGGGTGACCCTTATAAGCTAAGATCAATTCAATCCAAATTGAACTTTGGACTTCAACTTCAGTCTTGAATCGGTAAATCTTGACAGATTAATCCAAAATCATCACTTTTAACAGACAATTTATAAATATAGGCCAATTTGACAAAAATTGCCAACTTGAAAGCTAAGTTGATATATAATGCATAAGATAACATGCTAAATTTAGCCTGACTACCAACTTTAAGGTCAATTTTGACCCTTAATTCACCGTAAATATAAATGCAGCCTAAGGAGCTCTCCATAAAATTTATGTTTGATAGCTCTTAAATTTATCTCTTATTGACATATGGTATACAAGGAAAGATTTGATGAACTTTTCTCTAGACAAATCTACCAACAAGGAAACTGATACAATTAGCTTTTCTTAATAAAAGGTTATAATTCTATGTCAAGTCAAGTAAATGAAATTTGACAAAAATGTGCACAAGCTTCTACATACTTATCATTTAGAGACACAATGACACATGACATGAGCAATTGCAATAATCAGCATGTGAGCAGACCAAATACGTTTTTACACTTATGGTAAAAAAACATGATGAAACAGCATATAGTTCGGTCTTACTACCAGATAACATCATTTCAGTAAGAGAGAACAACAGTGGCTGGAATTGATACTTTTGCATCATCACGACCACTTTCACCATAAAAGGAAAAAATGTCAACTACCTGATAACATCATCCATAATGGCAATGAATAGTGGAGTGGAACTTAAGGTAAAGCCTCATTAAAACTTATGGTTAACCCGCAGTCAGTTCCAACATTGACAAAATAATGCTCTGCAGGAGAACATATCGCAAAAGAGTTAAAGTTTATAAAACGAAAAGCTTCTGCCACAATTGAAGTAGTGATTGAGAACTGATTACCATAAATATGTATGGCCAATTACTCAAATCCAAAGATTTGCCATCATCAATCTCCATTTGGCCCTATAAAGGACAAAGTCAGCCAATGTACAGATATTGCTTCATATCATCTTCTGGTATGTTAAGAATTTCTACAACAGACTAAAAGCCGGGATGCATCCACCTCCAAAACGATACATATAAGATCAATACTCAAGAAACAGAGGAAAGAGGCATACTATGGTTCCCATTTGCTGGTAAAGAATGTGTAATTCTTCCAATCAACAATCTCACCTTCCCAGAAGGTCACTACCTACCAATTGCCATTGAGAGCATGTAAATGACATTAAGTAATAAATGGAAGACAATATTCTGCTTCACATAACATATTGTCTGATGGGGCGCATGCGAACTCTGACTACAAGTTAAGCATCTTTCAAATTAACTTCATAGATGGGGGTACATTTAGGCAATTCAACATTGCAATACCTTCAATATCCGACAATATGCAAGAGCATAGAAGTGGCAGTGCTAAAACCACAAGTTTTATACAACATTCTTACCACCAATTGTCATAGATAATATGTTATATTCAATTGGGGTGGAAGGCAGGCATTAACACCAATGATAACATTTTACTCATCACAATGTCATACTCAACCTCTAGCAATATGAAATTACTAACCAAATCAACTCATGGAAAAGAGCATTAAACCGAATATGCAGCATGAATCACTTCGAAGACAATAGACAAGTATGAAATGAAAACTAATTAATAAATTTATCCCCAACTTTCCATGAAACCTAGGATAGCCTCCCAAACCAAGGCCAACTAGAAAACAATAAAGAAGCAGTACAACATAGGTTGGAGAGAAATCCAGATGTAGAAGTAACTACAGCTGTAACCAGAAATCCCTTTATGATCAAGTACACAGCCAAAAAACAACATTAGATAGAAAACTACAATTGGATCATCTGCCAAAATTTCACATTAATGTCTTTCATTTTAATGTCTTTCATGTTCTTTTACATTTTGGTAAAAATGAAACAAAGAACCTTGAGTATATGGAATATGAATATGAGGAAGAGACCAAAAACAATGGTTTCTAATTCAAAAGCTCTACAAGTCGAAATAGGCAAACAACATTTGCATCTTCATTTCAATTAAGAGGCTAAATCTACAAATCTGATATTACAATATGATATTACAAATCTGACATCATTTAAAGACCAACCATATCTTATTCCTAATTTGATTCTTAACCATTCTCCAATCACTTCACTATATTCTGCAACACAATCACTGGGCAACAAATATAGCCTCTAGTTCCTTAATATTATCTCTGATTCACTAACGTAAAACAATCAATTTGTTCCAATTGAGAAATCAAGCCACAGACATTGTTAATCGATATGGTTAGGTTAGGGATGAAAAAACTCACCAAGTAAGAGATAAGCCGATCAAAGGTTTTCTCGTGAGGCTTCTTCTTCTTCAAGGTAAAAATTAGAAAATCGGTAATTTAAGAACAGACTTAATAAAATTGATTACAGAGTATGAATTTAGAGAAGAAGCATACAAAATTCCGATAGATAGCATCAGGTTTGGAGAGATGGGAAGATACAAAAATCAGCTTCTCTACCACATATTCTAAAAGCATCTGGAGAATAATGGATTGCAGATAAGTGGAAATCGAGATCGAAGTGAGGCGGAGCGACCTGATCTTTTGCCAGTTGCCAAATCTGGACTCTTCAAATTCACCAAAATTGAAGCGGAAGATGGAAATGAGATTTCTGCTTGGGAAGATGGAAGAAATTGAAGCGGCAAGGGAAAAGCTACTTTCCCAAAATTGAGCGGCAACCAAAAGGTGAAATGCAAAAAAATGGGCGGCAAGGCAAAAAGGGGAAAATGAGATTTTCAAGTGAATTTGGTTATTTTGTATATATAAGCTTTTGGTTATTTTGTAAAACGTTAAGTTTAAATTCGTATTATTTTGTAAACGTTAAGCTTATATTGGTGCTATTTTGTACGTGAGGCCTAAATTGATGCTATATTGTAAACGTTAAGCTTAAATTGATATTATGTTGTAAACATTAAGCCTATATTGGTGCTATTTTGAACGTTGGGTCTAAATTGGTACTTCCCTAAAAATTTTAGGCCTATTTTGGGATTTTATCCTTTTTTTAATAACAAAAAAATTAAGTAATAATAAAAATCAAATTAAGCAATAAAAGACATAGTTAGTTTATCTTTAAAAAGTATAATTTGTCTTTTTCTATTTGTCAATGATTGAGTTTGTCTTTTTATAATTACAATGCATTTATTACTAACTTTTAAGTAATGATAGTGAAGTGAAAGAGAGAGAAAAGGATGATGGGTGTATAATGATTAGTTGTCTTTTTAATGTAAAAGTCATGAATTAATTAGGTCAAATCAACCACTAAGATTAATAGTTGAAATCTATTAATTAGGTAAAAAAATTCAAACATAATTCATAAAAAAATTCAATAAAAATCATTAGTTTTATTTATGAATTATTTTTCATGAATTATTTTTTATCTAATTAATAGTTAGTTTTACTTCTTGACCTAATTAATCAATGGTTGAAATATAATAATAAGCTAATTTTTAGAGGATCCAAATTCACGCATGATACCGAAAAAAATATAAAATTACTCATAAAAAGACGTCTTCTGACATACAAAAATACCCCTAATGTTTACAGCTAGGAGCAATTTTACCTCTAACGTCTAAAATGGTGCAATTTTACTCTAAAGTTTGACAAGTTGAGTCAATTTCAAACATTATTGAAAAACACAGATATTTTGTTCTTTATTCTGCGTCAATTATATATCAGTTTGTTTTAAAAAAAGATTTCATATTTTTGGGATTTAATAAAAATATTGTAGGTTAACATTTATTAATTTAGCGAAATATTTTGAATTTTTTTTTTATCCAACTCCTAAAGTAGATAGTATATTTTTTAATTTTTTTCCACATATAATAATATGTTTATGATCTGTCACTAATGAATGATAAAATGACTCACATATGAAATGTAGATGACAAGATTCACGACCAATGAGACATTTTGATGAATTATTTCTAAAATTGATCCAACTTGACAACGCTAATGGTAAAATTACTCTTGACTGCCAACGTTATGGGTAAAATTGCACCATTTTAAACGTTAGGGGTAAAATTGATCCTAGATGTAAACGTTAGGGGTATTTTTGTACCTTATCCCAAAAATTTACAAAAAGAGGTATTTGCTTTGTGTAGTTTAAAAATTATATTATCGTGACATTAACACGAAAAAAGAGCAATCTAGAACAACGAAAAAAAGTGATTTTATAAATTATCCTTTATATAAATTCTTGCTTTACAAATTATTATTATTATTATTTGACAAAAAAAAAAAGTAACCAGAGATTTCAAACTTCACAAAATCTCATAATCCTTTAATTGAAACTTCATAAATTTCAGAATTATTCCTACAGCGGCAGACGATATGCAATGCTTTATGACACATGTGTCCAAATTCCTGCCATCCATGGACAACACAATTAATCATAATCATCAATAAAGTATATACCCAAACTGAAGCTTAAAAATTAATTATGACATTAAACTATCAAAATCATCAACCAGACTCTGAACTAAGTAAAAATCATTAATTAAATCCTTATTTTAAGCAAAAATTATCATTTGAGTCCTCTCGAAAATAATTAAGTTGAACAGTTTCAGACTTTCTTCCCAATGGGCGGTGGGCCCCACCCTCTTTTGGCCTAATTCCTCCGTCTAGGGCCTCAAAAAGCAGATTTAGTGATTTTTGCGCGCGCTTTTAACCTAATTTTGCATGGATTGTTTTTTTTAACCTAATTTTGCATGGATTTCGACCAATTAAATTTTATTTTCTTGACCTAAATAATTAATCCTACAAACGTAATAATAAGCTCTAATATTTAGCGGATCCAAATTCACTCGAAACGCCGAAAAACTTTCGAAAAAGCCGAAAAGCGGCAAATTAGGGTTAGGGTTTCGGCGTTCCGGGGTTCCATTCCCTTGGGAAACGGACCGACGGTCAAAACCCACAGCAAGACTGTGGGCCCCGCCCCCGTTTGGCCAAATTCGGACGTCTAGGGTGTCAAAAACGCGATTTAGTGGTTTTCGCGCGGTTTTAACCTAATTTTCAATGCATTATTATTTATTTATTTTTGTTTGATCAAATTAATGATTATTTTTACTTATCGACCTAATTAATTAATTGTTAAAATGTAACAATAATAAGCTCTAAACATTAGAGGATCAAAATTCACTTGATACGGAAAAGGGGGGAAAAAACGTCTTAAATAAAAAGCGAGAAGCGTCGAATTAGGGTTAGGGTCCCGGAACCCTAGTTTCATCGGAAACGGGCCAACGGTAAAAACCCACAGCCCAATGGGCGGTGGGCCCCACCCTCCTTTGGCCTAATTCCTCCGTCTAGGGCCTCAAAAAGCAGATTTAGTGATTTTCGCGCGCGCTTTTAACCTAATTTTGCATGGATTATTTTTTTTAACCTAATTTTGCATGGATTTCGACCAATTAAATTTTATTTTCTTGACCTAAATAATTAATCCTTGAAACGTAATAATAAGCTCTAATATTTAGCGGATCCAAATTCACTCGAAACGCCGAAAAACTTTCGAAAAAGCCGAAAAGCGGCAAATTAGGGTTAGGGTTTCGGCGTTCCGGGGTTCCATTCCCTTGGGAAACGGACCGACGGTCAAAATCCACAGCAAGGCTGTAGGCCCCGGAACCCGTTTGGCCAAATTCGGACGTCTAGGGTGTCAAAAACGCGATTTAGTGATTTTCGCGCGGTTTTAACCTAATTTTCAATGCATTATTATTTATTTATTTTTGTTTGATCAAATTAATGATTATTTTTACTTATCGACCTAATTAATTAATTGTTAAAATGTAACAATAATAAGCTCTAAATATTAGAGGATCAAAATTCACTTGATACGGAAAAGGGGGGAAAAAACGTCTTAAATAAAAAGCGAGAAGCGTCGAATTAGGGTTAGGGTCCCGGAACCCTAGTTTCATCGGAACCGGGCCAACGGTAAAAACCCACGGCCCAATGGGCGGTGGGCCCCACCCTCTTTTGGCCTAATTCCTCCGTCTAGGGCCTCAAAAAGCAGATTTAGTGATTTTCGCGCGCGCTTTTAACCTAATTTTGCATGGATTATTTTTTTTTAACCTAATTTTGCATGGATTTCGACCAATTAAATTTTATTTTCTTGTCCTAAATAATTAATCCTTGAAACGTAATAATAAGCTCTAATATTTAGCGGATCCAAATTCACTCGAAACGCCGAAAAACTTTCGAAAAAGCCGAAAAGCGGCAAATTAGGGTTAGGGTTTCGGCGTTCCGGGGTTCCATTCCCTTGGGAAACGGACCGACGGTCAAAACCCATAGCAGGACTGTGGGCCCCGCACCCGTTTGGCCAAATTCGGACGTCTAGGGTGTCAAAAACGCGATTTAGTGATTTTCGCGCGGTTTTAACCTAATTTTCAATTCATTATTATTTATTTATTTTTGTTTGATCAAATTAATGATTATTTTTACTTATCGACCTAATTAATTAATTGTTAAAATGTAATAATAATAAGCTCTAAACATTAGAGGATCAAAATTCACTTGATACGGAAAAGGGGGGAAAAAACGTCTTAAATAAAAAGCGAGAAGCGTCGAATTAGGGTTAGGGTCCCGGAACCCTAGTTTCATCGGAAACGGGCCAACGGTAAAAACCCACGGCCCAATGGGCGGTGGGCCCCACCCACTTTTGGCCTAATTCCTCCGTCGAGGGCCTCAAAAAGCAGATTTAGTGATTTTCGCGCGCGCTTTTAACCTAATTTTGCATGGATTATTTTTTTTAACCTAATTTTGCATGGATTTCGACCAATTAAATTTTATTTTCTTGACCTAAATAATTAATCCTTGAAACGTAATAATAAGCTCTAATATTTAGCGGATCCAAATTCACTCGAAACGCCGAAAAACTTTCGAAAAAGCCGAAAAGCGGCAAATTAGGGTTAGGGTTTCGGCGTTCCGGGGTTCCATTCCCCTGGGAAACGGACCGACGGGCAAAACCCACAGCAGGACTGTGGGCCCCGCCCCCGTTTGGCCAAATTCGGACGTCTAGGGTGTCAAAACGCGATTTAGTGATTTTCGCGCGGTTTTAACCTAATTTTCAATGCATTATTATTTATTTATTTTTGTTTGATCAAATTAATGATTATTTTTACTTATCGACCTAATTAATTAATTGTTAAAATGTAACAATAATAAGCTCTAAACATTAGAGGATCAAAATTCACTTGATACGAAAAAGGGGGGGAAAAACGTCTTAAAAAAAGTGAGAAGCATCGAATTAGGGTTAGGGTCCCGGAACCCTAGTTTCATTGGAAACGGGCCAACGGTAAAAACCCACAGCCCAATGGGCGGTGGGCCCCACCCTCTTTTGGCCTAATTCCTCCGTCTAGGGCCTCAAAAAGCAGATTTAGTGATTTACGCGCGCGCTTTTAACCTAATTTTGCATAGGTTATTTTTTTTAACCTAGTTTTGCATGGATTTCGACCAATTAAATTTTATTTTCTTGACCTAAATAATTAATCCTTGAAACATAATAATAAGCTCTAATATTTAGCGGATCCAAATTCACTCGAAACGCCGAAAAACGTTCGAAAAAGCCGAAAAGCGGCAAATTAGGGTTAGGGTTTCGGCGTTCCGGGGTTCCATTCCCTTGGGAAACGGACCGACGGTCAAAATCCACAGCAAGGCTGTAGGCCCCGGAACCCTAGTTTCATCGGAAACGGGCCAACGGTAAAAACCCACAGCCCAATGGGCGGTGGGCCCCATCCTCTTTTGGCCTAATTCCTCCGTCTAGGGCCTCAAAAAGCAGATTTAGTGATTTTCGTGCGCGCTTTTAACCTAATTTTGCATGGATTATTTTTTTTAACCTAATTTTGCATGGATTTCGACCAATTAAATTTAATTTTCTTGACCTAAATAATTAATCCTTGAAACGTAATAATAAGCTCTAATATTTAGCGGATCCAAATTCACTCGAAACGCCGAAAAACGTTCGAAAAAGCCGAAAAGCGGCAAATTAGGGTTACGGTTTCGGCGTTCCGGGGTTCCATTCTCTTGGGAAACGGACCGACGGTCAAAACCCACAGCATCGCTGTGGGCCCCGCCCCCGTTTCGCCAAATTCGGACGTCTAGGGTGTCAAAAACGCGATTTAGTGATTTTCGCGCGGTTTTAACCTAATTTTCAATGCATTATTATTTATTTATTTTTGTTTGATCAAATTAATGATTATTTTTACTTATCGACCTAATTAATTAATTGTTAAAATGTAACAATAATAAGCTCTAAACATTAGAGGATCAAAATTCACTTGATACGGAAAAGGGGGGAAAAAACGTCTTAAATAAAAAGCGAGAAGCGTCGAATTAGGGTTAGGGTCCCGGAACCCTAGTTTCATCGGAAACGGGCCAACGGTAAAACCCCACAGCCCAGTGGGCGGTGGGCCCCACCCTCTTTTGGCCTAATTCCTCCGTCTAGGGCCTCAAAAAGCAGATTTAGTAATTTTTGCGCGCGCTTTTAACCTAATTTTGCATGGATTATTTTTTTTAACCTAATTTTGCATGGATTTCGACCAATTAAATTTTATTTTCTTGACCTAAATAATTAATCCTTGAAACGTAATAATAAGCTCTAATATTTAGCGGATCCAAATTCACTCGAAACGCCGAAAAACTTTCGAAAAAGCCGAAAAGTGGCAAATTAGGGTTAGGGTTTCGGCGTTCCGGGGTTCCATTCCCTTGGGAAACGGACCGACGGTTAAAACCCACAGCAGGACTGTGGGCCCCGCCCCCGTTTGGCCAAATTCGGACGTCTAGGGTGTCAAAAACGCGATTTAGTGATTTTCGCGCGGTTTTAACCTAATTTTCAATGCATTATTATTTATTTATTTTTGTTTGATCAAATTAATGATTATTTTTACTTATCGACCTAATTAATTAATTGTTAAAATGTAACAATAATAAGCTCTAAACATTAGAGGATCAAAATTCACTTGATACGGAAAAGGGGGGGAAAACGTCTTAAATAAAAAGTGAGAAGCGTCGAATTAGCGTTAGGGTCCCGGAACCCTAGTTTCATTGGAAACGGGCCAACGGTAAAAACCCACATCCCAAAGGGAGGTGGGCCCCACCCTCGTTTGGCCTAATTCCTCCGTCTAGGGCCTCAAAAAGCAGATTTAGTGATTTTCGCGCGCGCTTTTAACCTAATTTTGCATGGATTAATTTTTTTTAACCTAGTTTTGCATGGATTTCGACCAATTAAATTTTATTTTCTTGACCTAAATAATTAATCCTTGAAACATAATAATAAGCTCTAATATTTAGCGGATCCAAATTCACTCGAAACGCCGAAAAACGTTCGAAAAAGCCGAAAAGCGGCAAATTAGGGTTAGGGTTTCGGCGTTCCGGGGTTCCATTCCCATGGGAAACGGACCGACGGTCAAAACCCATAGAAAAGCTGTGGGCCCCGCCCCCGTTTGGCCAAATTCGGACGTCTAGGGTGTCAAAAACGCGATTTAGTGATTTTCGCGCGGTTTTAACCTAATTTTCAATGCATTATTATTTATTTATTTTTGTTTGATCAAATTAATGATTATTTTTACTTATCGACCTAATTACTTAATTGTTAAAATGTGGGTTCTTCCCGTTGGCCCGTTTCCATCGTAAATAGGAACCCGATATCCTAACCCTAATTCGAGTCTGAAAGCGCGGTTATTTATTATTGCATGTCCACGTTCAATTAATTAAACTAATTAGGCATGGAAAGCTAAATTAATTAGGTAAAAGATTTAAACTTTTTAGGTCAAAGTGCAAAATTAATTAGGTGAAAAAAATAAAAAAGAATAATTTCATGGGAAATTAGGTTAAAACCGAACGAAAATCAATAAATCGCATTTTCGAGGCCCTAGACGACGGAATTTGGCCGAAATAGGGTGGGGCCCACATCTAATTATGTGGGTTCTTCCCGTTGGCCCGTTTCCATCGTAAATAGGAACCCGAAATTCTAACCCTAATTCGAGTCTGAAAGCGCGGTTATTTATTATTGCATGGCCACGTCTAATTAATTAAACTAATTAGGCATGGAAAGCTAAATTAATTAGGTAAAAGATTTAAACTTTTTAGGTCAAAGTGCAAAATTAATTAGGTGAAAAAAATAAAAAAGAATAATTTCATGTGAAATTAGGTTAAATCCGAACGAAAATCAATAAATCGCATTTTCGAGGCCCTAGACGAAGGAATTTGGCCGAAATAGGGTGGGTGTTCTCCCCGTTGGCCCGTTTCCATCGTAAATAGGAACCCAAAATCCTAACCCTAATTCGAGTCTAGAAGCGCGGTTATTAATTATTGCATGTCCACGTTCAATTAATTAAACTAATTAAAATGGAAAGCTAAATTAATTAGGTAAAAGATTTAAACTTTTTAGGTCAAAGTGGAAAATTAATTAGGTGAAAAAAATAAAAAAGAATAATTTCATGTGAAATTAGGTTAAAACCGAACGAAAATCAATAAATCGCATTTTCGAGGTCCTAGACGAAGGAATTTGGCCGAAATAGGGTGGGGCCCACATCTGTAGATGTGGGTTCTTCCCGTTGGCCCGTTTCCATCGTAAATAGGAACCCAAAATCCTAACCCTAATTCGAGTCTGAAAGCGCGGTTATTTATTATTGCATGTCCACATTCAATTAATTAAACTAATTAGGCATGGAAAGCTAAATCAATTAGGTAAAAGATTTAAACTTTCTAGGTCAAAGTGCAAAATTAATTAGGTGAAAAAAATAAAAAAGAATAATTTCATGGGAAATTAGATTTAAACTCTTTTGGCCTAATTCCTCCGTCTAGGGCCTCAAAAAGCAGATTTAGTGATTTTCGCGCGCGCTTTTAACCTAATTTTGCATGGATTAATTTTTTTTTAACCTAATTTTGCATGGATTTCGACCAATTAAATTTTATTTTCTTGACCTAAATAATTAATCCTTGAAACATAATAATAAGCTCTAATATTTAGCGGATCCAAATTCACTCGAAACGCCGAAAAACGTTCGAAAAAGCCGAAAAGCGGCAAATTAGGGTTAGGGTTTCGGCGTTCCGGGGTTCCATTCCCATGGGAAACGGACCGACGGTCAAAACCCATAGAAAAGCTGTGGGCCCCGCCCCCGTTTGGCCAAATTCGGACGTCTAGGGTGTCAAAAACGCGATTTAGTGATTTTCGCGCGGTTTTAACCTAATTTTCAATGCATTATTATTTATTTATTTTTGTTTGATCAAATTAATGATTATTTTTACTTATCGACCTAATTACTTAATTGTTAAAATGTGGGTTCTTCCCGTTGGCCCGTTTCCATCGTAAATAGGAACCCGATATCCTAACCCTAATTCGAGTCTGAAAGCGCGGTTATTTATTATTGCATGTCCACGTTCAATTAATTAAACTAATTAGGCATGGAAAGCTAAATTAATTAGGTAAAAGATTTAAACTTTTTAGGTCAAAGTGCAAAATTAATTAGGTGAAAAAAATAAAAAAGAATAATTTCATGGGAAATTAGGTTAAAACCGAACGAAAATCAATAAATCGCATTTTCGAGGCCCTAGACGACGGAATTTGGCCGAAATAGGGTGGGGCCCACATCTAATGATGTGGGTTCTTCCCGTTGGCCCGTTTCCATCGTAAATAGGAACCCGAAATTCTAACCCTAATTCGAGTCTGAAAGCGCGGTTATTTATTATTGCATGGCCACGTCTAATTAATTAAACTAATTAGGCATGGAAAGCTAAATTAATTAGGTAAAAGATTTAAACTTTTTAGGTCAAAGTGCAAAATTAATTAGGTGAAAAAAATAAAAAAGAATAATTTCATGTGAAATTAGGTTAAATCCGAACGAAAATCAATAAATCGCATTTTCGAGGCCCTAGACGAAGGAATTTGGCCGAAATAGGGTGGGTGTTCTCCCCGTTGGCCCGTTTCCATCGTAAATAGGAACCCAAAATCCTAACCCTAATTCGAGTCTAGAAGCGCGGTTATTAATTATTGCATGTCCACGTTCAATTAATTAAACTAATTAAAATGGAAAGCTAAATTAATTAGGTAAAAGATTTAAACTTTTTAGGTCAAAGTGGAAAATTAATTAGGTGAAAAAAATAAAAAAGAATAATTTCATGTGAAATTAGGTTAAAACCGAACGAAAATCAATAAATCGCATTTTCGAGGTCCTAGACGAAGAAATTTGGCCGAAATAGGGTGGGGCCCACATCTGTAGATGTGGGTTCTTCCCGTTGGCCCGTTTCCATCGTAAATAGGAACCCAAAATCCTAACCCTAATTCGAGTCTGAAAGCGCGGTTATTTATTATTGCATGTCCACATTCAATTAATTAAACTAATTAGGCATGGAAAGCTAAATCAATTAGGTAAAAGATTTAAACTTTCTAGGTCAAAGTGCAAAATTAATTAGGTGAAAAAAATAAAAAAGAATAATTTCATGGGAAATTAGATTTAAACTCTTTTGGCCTAATTCCTCCGTCTAGGGCCTCAAAAAGCAGATTTAGTGATTTTCGCGCGCGCTTTTAACCTAATTTTGCATGGATTAATTTTTTTTTAACCTAATTTTGCATGGATTTCGACCAATTAAATTTTATTTTCTTGACCTAAATAATTAATCCTTGAAACATAATAATAAGCTCTAATATTTAGCGGATCCAAATTCACTCGAAACGCCGAAAAACGTTCGAAAAAGCCGAAAAGCGGCAAATTAGGGTTAGGGTTTCGGCGTTCCGGGGTTCCATTCCCATGGGAAACGGACCGACGGTCAAAACCCATAGAAAAGCTATGGGCCCCGCCCCCGTTTGGCCAAATTCGGACGTCTAGGGTGTCAAAAACGCGATTTAGTGATTTTCGCGCGGTTTTAACCTAATTTTCAATGCATTATTATTTATTTATTTTTGTTTGATCAAATTAATGATTATTTTTACTTATCGACCTAATTACTTAATTGTTAAAATGTGGGTTCTTCCCGTTGGCCCGTTTCCATCGTAAATAGGAACCCGATATCCTAACCCTAATTCGAGTCTGAAAGCGCGGTTATTTATTATTGCATGTCCACGTTCAATTAATTAAACTAATTAGGCATGGAAAGCTAAATTAATTAGGTAAAAGATTTAAACTTTTTAGGTCAAAGTGCAAAATTAATTAGGTGAAAAAAATAAAAAAGAATAATTTCATGGGAAATTAGGTTAAAACCGAACGAAAATCAATAAATCGCATTTTCGAGGCCCTAGATGACGGAATTTGGCCGAAATAGGGTGGGGCCCACATCTAATGATGTGGGTTCTTCCCGTTGGCCCGTTTCCATCGTAAATAGGAACCCGAAATTCTAACCCTAATTCGAGTCTGAAAGCGCGGTTATTTATTATTGCATGGCCACGTCTAATTAATTAAACTAATTAGGCATGGAAAGCTAAATTAATTAGGTAAAAGATTTAAACTTTTTAGGTCAAAGTGCAAAATTAATTAGGTGAAAAAAATAAAAAAGAATAATTTCATGTGAAATTAGGTTAAATCCGAACGAAAATCAATAAATCGCATTTTCGAGGCCCTAGACGAAGGAATTTGGCCGAAATAGGGTGGGTGTTCTCCCCGTTGGCCCGTTTCCATCGTAAATAGGAACCCAAAATCCTAACCCTAATTCGAGTCTAGAAGCGCGGTTATTAATTATTGCATGTCCACGTTCAATTAATTAAACTAATTAAAATGGAAAGCTAAATTAATTAGGTAAAAGATTTAAACTTTTTAGGTCAAAGTGGAAAATTAATTAGGTGAAAAAAATAAAAAAGAATAATTTCATGTGAAATTAGGTTAAAACCGAACGAAAATCAATAAATCGCATTTTCGAGGTCCTAGACGAAGGAATTTGGCCGAAATAGGGTGGGGCCCACATCTGCAGATGTGGGTTCTTCCCGTTGGCCCGTTTCCATCGTAAATAGGAACCCAAAATCCTAACCCTAATTCGAGTCTGAAAGCGCGGTTATTTATTATTGCATGTCCACATTCAATTAATTAAACTAATTAGGCATGGAAAGCTAAATCAATTAGGTAAAAGATTTAAACTTTCTAGGTCAAAGTGCAAAATTAATTAGGTGAAAAAAATAAAAAAGAATAATTTCATGGGAAATTAGATTTAAACTCTTTTGGCCTAATTCCTCCGTCTAGGGCCTCAAAAAGCAGATTTAGTGATTTTCGCGCGCGCTTTTAACCTAATTTTGCATGGATTAATTTTTTTTAACCTAATTTTGCATGGATTTCGACCAATTAAATTTTATTTTCTTGACCTAAATAATTAATCCTTGAAACATAATAATAAGCTCTAATATTTAGCGGATCCAAATTCACTCGAAACGCCGAAAAACGTTCGAAAAAGCCGAAAAGCGGCAAATTAGGGTTAGGGTTTCGGCGTTCCGGGGTTCCATTCCCATGGGAAACGGACCGACGGTCAAAACCCATAGAAAAGCTGTGGGCCCCGCCCCCGTTTGGCCAAATTCGGACGTCTAGGGTGTCAAAAACGCGATTTAGTGATTTTCGCGCGGTTTTAACCTAATTTTCAATCCATTATTATTTATTTATTTTTGTTTGATCAAATTAATGATTATTTTTACTTATCGACCTAATTACTTAATTGTTAAAATGTGGGTTCTTCCCGTTGGCCCGTTTCCATCGTAAATAGGAACCCGATATCCTAACCCTAATTCGAGTCTGAAAGCGCGGTTATTTATTATTGCATGTCCACGTTCAATTAATTAAACTAATTAGGCATGGAAAGCTAAATTAATTAGGTAAAAGATTTAAACTTTTTAGGTCAAAGTGCAAAATTAATTAGGTGAAAAAAATAAAAAAGAATAATTTCATGGGAAATTAGGTTAAAACCGAACGAAAATCAATAAATCGCATTTTCGAGGCCCTAGACGACGGAATTTGGCCGAAATAGGGTGGGGCCCACATCTAATGATGTGGGTTCTTCCCGTTGGCCCGTTTCCATCGTAAATAGGAACCCGAAATTCTAACCCTAATTCGAGTCTGAAAGCGCGGTTATTTATTATTGCATGGCCACGTCTAATTAATTAAACTAATTAGGCATGGAAAGCTAAATTAATTAGGTAAAAGATTTAAACTTTTTAGGTCAAAGTGCAAAATTAATTAGGTGAAAAAAATAAAAAAGAATAATTTCATGTGAAATTAGGTTAAATCCGAACGAAAATCAATAAATCGCATTTTCGAGGCCCTAGACGAAGGAATTTGGCCGAAATAGGGTGGGTGTTCTCCCCGTTGGCCCGTTTCCATCGTAAATAGGAACCCAAAATCCTAACCCTAATTCGAGTCTAGAAGCGCGGTTATTAATTATTGCATGTCCACGTTCAATTAATTAAACTAATTAAAATGGAAAGCTAAATTAATTAGGTAAAAGATTTAAACTTTTTAGGTCAAAGTGGAAAATTAATTAGGTGAAAAAAATAAAAAAGAATAATTTCATGTGAAATTAGGTTAAAACCGAACGAAAATCAATAAATCGCATTTTCGAGGTCCTAGACGAAGGAATTTGGCCGAAATAGGGTGGGGCCCACATCTGTAGATGTGGGTTCTTCCCGTTGGCCCGTTTCCATCGTAAATAGGAACCCAAAATCCTAACCCTAATTCGAGTCTGAAAGCGCGGTTATTTATTATTGCATGTCCACATTCAATTAATTAAACTAATTAGGCATGGAAAGCTAAATCAATTAGGTAAAAGATTTAAACTTTCTAGGTCAAAGTGCAAAATTAATTAGGTGAAAAAAATAAAAAAGAATAATTTCATGGGAAATTAGATTTAAACTCTTTTGGCCTAATTCCTCCGTCTAGGGCCTCAAAAAGCAGATTTAGTGATTTTCGCGCGCGCTTTTAACCTAATTTTGCATGGATTAATTTTTTTTTAACCTAATTTTGCATGGATTTCGACCAATTAAATTTTATTTTCTTGACCTAAATAATTAATCCTTGAAACATAATAATAAGCTCTAATATTTAGCGGATCCAAATTCACTCGAAACGCCGAAAAACGTTCGAAAAAGCCGAAAAGCGGCAAATTAGGGTTAGGGTTTCGGCGTTCCGGGGTTCCATTCCCATGGGAAACGGACCGACGGTCAAAACCCATAGAAAAGCTGTGGGCCCCGCCCCCGTTTGGCCAAATTCGGACGTCTAGGGTGTCAAAAACGCGATTTAGTGATTTTCGCGCGGTTTTAACCTAATTTTCAATGCATTATTATTTATTTATTTTTGTTTGATCAAATTAATGATTATTTTTACTTATCGACCTAATTACTTAATTGTTAAAATGTGGGTTCTTCCCGTTGGCCCGTTTCCATCGTAAATAGGAACCCGATATCCTAACCCTAATTCGAGTCTGAAAGCGCGGTTATTTATTATTGCATGTCCACGTTCAATTAATTAAACTAATTAGGCATGGAAAGCTAAATTAATTAGGTAAAAGATTTAAACTTTTTAGGTCAAAGTGCAAAATTAATTAGGTGAAAAAAATAAAAAAGAATAATTTCATGGGAAATTAGGTTAAAACCGAACGAAAATCAATAAATCGCATTTTCGAGGCCCTAGACGACGGAATTTGGCCGAAATAGGGTGGGGCCCACATCTAATGATGTGGGTTCTTCCCGTTGGCCCGTTTCCATCGTAAATAGGAACCCGAAATTCTAACCCTAATTCGAGTCTGAAAGCGCGGTTATTTATTATTGCATGGCCACGTCTAATTAATTAAACTAATTAGGCATGGAAAGCTAAATTAATTAGGTAAAAGATTTAAACTTTTTAGGTCAAAGTGCAAAATTAATTAGGTGAAAAAAATAAAAAAGAATAATTTCATGTGAAATTAGGTTAAATCCGAACGAAAATCAATAAATCGCATTTTCGAGGCCCTAGACGAAGGAATTTGGCCGAAATAGGGTGGGTGTTCTCCCCGTTGGCCCGTTTCCATCGTAAATAGGAACCCAAAATCCTAACCCTAATTCGAGTCTAGAAGCGCGGTTATTAATTATTGCATGTCCACGTTCAATTAATTAAACTAATTAAAATGGAAAGCTAAATTAATTAGGTAAAAGATTTAAACTTTTTAGGTCAAAGTGGAAAATTAATTAGGTGAAAAAAATAAAAAAGAATAATTTCATGTGAAATTAGGTTAAAACCGAACGAAAATCAATAAATCGCATTTTCGAGGTCCTAGACGAAGGAATTTGGCCGAAATAGGGTGGGGCCCACATCTGTAGATGTGGGTTCTTCCCGTTGGCCCGTTTCCATCGTAAATAGGAACCCAAAATCCTAACCCTAATTCGAGTCTGAAAGCGCGGTTATTTATTATTGCATGTCCACATTCAATTAATTAAACTAATTAGGCATGGAAAGCTAAATCAATTAGGTAAAAGATTTAAACTTTCTAGGTCAAAGTGCAAAATTAATTAGGTGAAAAAAATAAAAAAGAATAATTTCATGGGAAATTAGATTTAAACTCTTTTGGCCTAATTCCTCCGTCTAGGGCCTCAAAAAGCAGATTTAGTGATTTTCGCGCGCGCTTTTAACCTAATTTTGCATGGATTAATTTTTTTTTAACCTAATTTTGCATGGATTTCGACCAATTAAATTTTATTTTCTTGACCTAAATAATTAATCCTTGAAACATAATAATAAGCTCTAATATTTAGCGGATCCAAATTCACTCGAAACGCCGAAAAACGTTCGAAAAAGCCGAAAAGCGGCAAATTAGGGTTAGGGTTTCGGCGTTCCGGGGTTCCATTCCCATGGGAAACGGACCGACGGTCAAAACCCATAGAAAAGCTGTGGGCCCCGCCCCCGTTTGGCCAAATTCGGACGTCTAGGGTGTCAAAAACGCGATTTAGTGATTTTCGCGCGGTTTTAACCTAATTTTCAATGCATTATTATTTATTTATTTTTGTTTGATCAAATTAATGATTATTTTTACTTATCGACCTAATTACTTAATTGTTAAAATGTGGGTTCTTCCCGTTGGCCCGTTTCCATCGTAAATAGGAACCCGATATCCTAACCCTAATTCGAGTCTGAAAGCGCGGTTATTTATTATTGCATGTCCACGTTCAATTAATTAAACTAATTAGGCATGGAAAGCTAAATTAATTAGGTAAAAGATTTAAACTTTTTAGGTCAAAGTGCAAAATTAATTAGGTGAAAAAAATAAAAAAGAATAATTTCATGGGAAATTAGGTTAAAACCGAACGAAAATCAATAAATCGCATTTTCGAGGCCCTAGACGACGGAATTTGGCCGAAATAGGGTGGGGCCCACATCTAATGATGTGGGTTCTTCCCGTTGGCCCGTTTCCATCGTAAATAGGAACCCGAAATTCTAACCCTAATTCGAGTCTGAAAGCGCGGTTATTTATTATTGCATGGCCACGTCTAATTAATTAAACTAATTAGGCATGGAAAGCTAAATTAATTAGGTAAAAGATTTAAACTTTTTAGGTCAAAGTGCAAAATTAATTAGGTGAAAAAAATAAAAAAGAATAATTTCATGTGAAATTAGGTTAAATCCGAACGAAAATCAATAAATCGCATTTTCGAGGCCCTAGACGAAGGAATTTGGCCGAAATAGGGTGGGTGTTCTCCCCGTTGGCCCGTTTCCATCGTAAATAGGAACCCAAAATCCTAACCCTAATTCGAGTCTAGAAGCGCGGTTATTAATTATTGCATGTCCACGTTCAATTAATTAAACTAATTAAAATGGAAAGCTAAATTAATTAGGTAAAAGATTTAAACTTTTTAGGTCAAAGTGGAAAATTAATTAGGTGAAAAAAATAAAAAAGAATAATTTCATGTGAAATTAGGTTAAAACCGAACGAAAATCAATAAATCGCATTTTCGAGGTCCTAGACGAAGGAATTTGGCCGAAATAGGGTGGGGCCCACATCTGCAGATGTGGGTTCTTCCCGTTGGCCCGTTTCCATCGTAAATAGGAACCCAAAATCCTAACCCTAATTCGAGTCTGAAAGCGCGGTTATTTATTATTGCATGTCCACATTCAATTAATTAAACTAATTAGGCATGGAAAGCTAAATCAATTAGGTAAAAGATTTAAACTTTCTAGGTCAAAGTGCAAAATTAATTAGGTGAAAAAAATAAAAAAGAATAATTTCATGGGAAATTAGATTTAAACTCTTTTGGCCTAATTCCTCCGTCTAGGGCCTCAAAAAGCAGATTTAGTGATTTTCGCGCGCGCTTTTAACCTAATTTTGCATGGATTAATTTTTTTTAACCTAATTTTGCATGGATTTCGACCAATTAAATTTTATTTTCTTGACCTAAATAATTAATCCTTGAAACATAATAATAAGCTCTAATATTTAGCGGATCCAAATTCACTCGAAACGCCGAAAAACGTTCGAAAAAGCCGAAAAGCGGCAAATTAGGGTTAGGGTTTCGGCGTTCCGGGGTTCCATTCCCATGGGAAACGGACCGACGGTCAAAACCCATAGAAAAGCTGTGGGCCCCGCCCCCGTTTGGCCAAATTCGGACGTCTAGGGTGTCAAAAACGCGATTTAGTGATTTTCGCGCGGTTTTAACCTAATTTTCAATCCATTATTATTTATTTATTTTTGTTTGATCAAATTAATGATTATTTTTACTTATCGACCTAATTACTTAATTGTTAAAATGTGGGTTCTTCCCGTTGGCCCGTTTCCATCGTAAATAGGAACCCGATATCCTAACCCTAATTCGAGTCTGAAAGCGCGGTTATTTATTATTGCATGTCCACGTTCAATTAATTAAACTAATTAGGCATGGAAAGCTAAATTAATTAGGTAAAAGATTTAAACTTTTTAGGTCAAAGTGCAAAATTAATTAGGTGAAAAAAATAAAAAAGAATAATTTCATGGGAAATTAGGTTAAAACCGAACGAAAATCAATAAATCGCATTTTCGAGGCCCTAGACGACGGAATTTGGCCGAAATAGGGTGGGGCCCACATCTAATGATGTGGGTTCTTCCCGTTGGCCCGTTTCCATCGTAAATAGGAACCCGAAATTCTAACCCTAATTCGAGTCTGAAAGCGCGGTTATTTATTATTGCATGGCCACGTCTAATTAATTAAACTAATTAGGCATGGAAAGCTAAATTAATTAGGTAAAAGATTTAAACTTTTTAAGTCAAAGTGCAAAATTAATTAGGTGAAAAAAATAAAAAAGAATAATTTCATGTGAAATTAGGTTAAATCCGAACGAAAATCAATAAATCGCATTTTCGAGGCCCTAGACGAAGGAATTTGGCCGAAATAGGGTGGGTGTTCTCCCCGTTGGCCCGTTTCCATCGTAAATAGGAACCCAAAATCCTAACCCTAATTCGAGTCTAGAAGCGCGGTTATTAATTATTGCATGTCCACGTTCAATTAATTAAACTAATTAAAATGGAAAGCTAAATTAATTAGGTAAAAGATTTAAACTTTTTAGGTCAAAGTGGAAAATTAATTAGGTGAAAAAAATAAAAAAGAATAATTTCATGTGAAATTAGGTTAAAACCGAACGAAAATCAATAAATCGCATTTTCGAGGTCCTAGACGAAGGAATTTGGCCGAAATAGGGTGGGGCCCACATCTGTAGATGTGGGTTCTTCCCGTTGGCCCGTTTCCATCGTAAATAGGAACCCAAAATCCTAACCCTAATTCGAGTCTGAAAGCGCGGTTATTTATTATTGCATGTCCACATTCAATTAATTAAACTAATTAGGCATGGAAAGCTAAATCAATTAGGTAAAAGATTTAAACTTTCTAGGTCAAAGTGCAAAATTAATTAGGTGAAAAAAATAAAAAAGAATAATTTCATGGGAAATTAGATTTAAACTCTTTTGGCCTAATTCCTCCGTCTAGGGCCTCAAAAAGCAGATTTAGTGATTTTCGCGCGCGCTTTTAACCTAATTTTGCATGGATTAATTTTTTTTTAACCTAATTTTGCATGGATTTCGACCAATTAAATTTTATTTTCTTGACCTAAATAATTAATCCTTGAAACATAATAATAAGCTCTAATATTTAGCGGATCCAAATTCACTCGAAACGCCGAAAAACGTTCGAAAAAGCCGAAAAGCGGCAAATTAGGGTTAGGGTTTCGGCGTTCCGGGGTTCCATTCCCATGGGAAACGGACCGACGGTCAAAACCCATAGAAAAGCTGTGGGCCCCGCCCCCGTTTGGCCAAATTCGGACGTCTAGGGTGTCAAAAACGCGATTTAGTGATTTTCGCGCGGTTTTAACCTAATTTTCAATGCATTATTATTTATTTATTTTTGTTTGATCAAATTAATGATTATTTTTACTTATCGACCTAATTACTTAATTGTTAAAATGTGGGTTCTTCCCGTTGGCCCGTTTCCATCGTAAATAGGAACCCGATATCCTAACCCTAATTCGAGTCTGAAAGCGCGGTTATTTATTATTGCATGTCCACGTTCAATTAATTAAACTAATTAGGCATGGAAAGCTAAATTAATTAGGTAAAAGATTTAAACTTTTTAGGTCAAAGTGCAAAATTAATTAGGTGAAAAAAATAAAAAAGAATAATTTCATGGGAAATTAGGTTAAAACCGAACGAAAATCAATAAATCGCATTTTCGAGGCCCTAGACGACGGAATTTGGCCGAAATAGGGTGGGGCCCACATCTAATGATGTGGGTTCTTCCCGTTGGCCCGTTTCCATCGTAAATAGGAACCCGAAATTCTAACCCTAATTCGAGTCTGAAAGCGCGGTTATTTATTATTGCATGGCCACGTCTAATTAATTAAACTAATTAGGCATGGAAAGCTAAATTAATTAGGTAAAAGATTTAAACTTTTTAGGTCAAAGTGCAAAATTAATTAGGTGAAAAAAATAAAAAAGAATAATTTCATGTGAAATTAGGTTAAATCCGAACGAAAATCAATAAATCGCATTTTCGAGGCCCTAGACGAAGGAATTTGGCCGAAATAGGGTGGGTGTTCTCCCCGTTGGCCCGTTTCCATCGTAAATAGGAACCCAAAATCCTAACCCTAATTCGAGTCTAGAAGCGCGGTTATTAATTATTGCATGTCCACGTTCAATTAATTAAACTAATTAAAATGGAAAGCTAAATTAATTAGGTAAAAGATTTAAACTTTTTAGGTCAAAGTGGAAAATTAATTAGGTGAAAAAAATAAAAAAGAATAATTTCATGTGAAATTAGGTTAAAACCGAACGAAAATCAATAAATCGCATTTTCGAGGTCCTAGACGAAGGAATTTGGCCGAAATAGGGTGGGGCCCACATCTGTAGATGTGGGTTCTTCCCGTTGGCCCGTTTCCATCGTAAATAGGAACCCAAAATCCTAACCCTAATTCGAGTCTGAAAGCGCGGTTATTTATTATTGCATGTCCACATTCAATTAATTAAACTAATTAGGCATGGAAAGCTAAATCAATTAGGTAAAAGATTTAAACTTTCTAGGTCAAAGTGCAAAATTAATTAGGTGAAAAAAATAAAAAAGAATAATTTCATGGGAAATTAGATTTAAACTCTTTTGGCCTAATTCCTCCGTCTAGGGCCTCAAAAAGCAGATTTAGTGATTTTCGCGCGCGCTTTTAACCTAATTTTGCATGGATTAATTTTTTTTTAACCTAATTTTGCATGGATTTCGACCAATTAAATTTTATTTTCTTGACCTAAATAATTAATCCTTGAAACATAATAATAAGCTCTAATATTTAGCGGATCCAAATTCACTCGAAACGCCGAAAAAACGTTCGAAAAAGCCGAAAAGCGGCAAATTAGGGTTAGGGTTTCGGCGTTCCGGGGTTCCATTCCCATGGGAAACGGACCGACGGTCAAAACCCATAGAAAAGCTGTGGGCCCCGCCCCCGTTTGGCCAAATTCGGACGTCTAGGGTGTCAAAAACGCGATTTAGTGATTTTCGCGCGGTTTTAACCTAATTTTCAATGCATTATTATTTATTTATTTTTGTTTGATCAAATTAATGATTATTTTTACTTATCGACCTAATTACTTAATTGTTAAAATGTGGGTTCTTCCCGTTGGCCCGTTTCCATCGTAAATAGGAACCCGATATCCTAACCCTAATTCGAGTCTGAAAGCGCGGTTATTTATTATTGCATGTCCACGTTCAATTAATTAAACTAATTAGGCATGGAAAGCTAAATTAATTAGGTAAAAGATTTAAACTTTTTAGGTCAAAGTGCAAAATTAATTAGGTGAAAAAAATAAAAAAGAATAATTTCATGGGAAATTAGGTTAAAACCGAACGAAAATCAATAAATCGCATTTTCGAGGCCCTAGACGACGGAATTTGGCCGAAATAGGGTGGGGCCCACATCTAATGATGTGGGTTCTTCCCGTTGGCCCGTTTCCATCGTAAATAGGAACCCGAAATTCTAACCCTAATTCGAGTCTGAAAGCGCGGTTATTTATTATTGCATGGCCACGTCTAATTAATTAAACTAATTAGGCATGGAAAGCTAAATTAATTAGGTAAAAGATTTAAACTTTTTAGGTCAAAGTGCAAAATTAATTAGGTGAAAAAAATAAAAAAGAATAATTTCATGTGAAATTAGGTTAAATCCGAACGAAAATCAATAAATCGCATTTTCGAGGCCCTAGACGAAGGAATTTGGCCGAAATAGGGTGGGTGTTCTCCCCGTTGGCCCGTTTCCATCGTAAATAGGAACCCAAAATCCTAACCCTAATTCGAGTCTAGAAGCGCGGTTATTAATTATTGCATGTCCACGTTCAATTAATTAAACTAATTAAAATGGAAAGCTAAATTAATTAGGTAAAAGATTTAAACTTTTTAGGTCAAAGTGGAAAATTAATTAGGTGAAAAAAATAAAAAAGAATAATTTCATGTGAAATTAGGTTAAAACCGAACGAAAATCAATAAATCGCATTTTCGAGGTCCTAGACGAAGGAATTTGGCCGAAATAGGGTGGGGCCCACATCTGTAGATGTGGGTTCTTCCCGTTGGCCCGTTTCCATCGTAAATAGGAACCCAAAATCCTAACCCTAATTCGAGTCTGAAAGCGCGGTTATTTATTATTGCATGTCCACATTCAATTAATTAAACTAATTAGGCATGGAAAGCTAAATCAATTAGGTAAAAGATTTAAACTTTCTAGGTCAAAGTGCAAAATTAATTAGGTGAAAAAAATAAAAAAGAATAATTTCATGGGAAATTAGATTTAAACTCTTTTGGCCTAATTCCTCCGTCTAGGGCCTCAAAAAGCAGATTTAGTGATTTTCGCGCGCGCTTTTAACCTAATTTTGCATGGATTAATTTTTTTTTAACCTAATTTTGCATGGATTTCGACCAATTAAATTTTATTTTCTTGACCTAAATAATTAATCCTTGAAACATAATAATAAGCTCTAATATTTAGCGGATCCAAATTCACTCGAAACGCCGAAAAACGTTCGAAAAAGCCGAAAAGCGGCAAATTAGGGTTAGGGTTTCGGCGTTCCGGGGTTCCATTCCCATGGGAAACGGACCGACGGTCAAAACCCATAGAAAAGCTGTGGGCCCCGCCCCCGTTTGGCCAAATTCGGACGTCTAGGGTGTCAAAAACGCGATTTAGTGATTTTCGCGCGGTTTTAACCTAATTTTCAATGCATTATTATTTATTTATTTTTGTTTGATCAAATTAATGATTATTTTTACTTATCGACCTAATTACTTAATTGTTAAAATGTGGGTTCTTCCCGTTGGCCCGTTTCCATCGTAAATAGGAACCCGATATCCTAACCCTAATTCGAGTCTGAAAGCGCGGTTATTTATTATTGCATGTCCACGTTCAATTAATTAAACTAATTAGGCATGGAAAGCTAAATTAATTAGGTAAAAGATTTAAACTTTTTAGGTCAAAGTGCAAAATTAATTAGGTGAAAAAAATAAAAAAGAATAATTTCATGGGAAATTAGGTTAAAACCGAACGAAAATCAATAAATCGCATTTTCGAGGCCCTAGACGACGGAATTTGGCCGAAATAGGGTGGGGCCCACATCTAATGATGTGGGTTCTTCCCGTTGTCCCGTTTCCATCGTAAATAGGAACCCGAAATTCTAACCCTAATTCGAGTCTGAAAGCGCGGTTATTTATTATTGCATGGCCACGTCTAATTAATTAAACTAATTAGGCATGGAAAGCTAAATTAATTAGGTAAAAGATTTAAACTTTTTAAGTCAAAGTGCAAAATTAATTAGGTGAAAAAAATAAAAAAGAATAATTTCATGTGAAATTAGGTTAAATCCGAACCAAAATCAATAAATCGCATTTTCGAGGCCCTAGACGAAGGAATTTGGCCGAAATAGGGTGGGTGTTCTCTCCGTTGGCCCGTTTCCATCGTAAATAGGAACCCAAAATCCTAACCCTAATTCGAGTCTAGAAGCGCGGTTATTAATTATTGCATGTCCACGTTCAATTAATTAAACTAATTAAAATGGAAAGCTAAATTAATTAGGTAAAAGATTTAAACTTTTTAGGTCAAAGTGGAAAATTAATTAGGTGAAAAAAATAAAAAAGAATAATTTCATGTGAAATTAGGTTAAAACCGAACGAAAATCAATAAATCGCATTTTCGAGGTCCTAGACGAAGGAATTTGGCCGAAATAGGGTGGGGCCCACATCTGCAGATGTGGGTTCTTCCCGTTGGCCCGTTTCCATCGTAAATATTAAATGTTGTCCAAGACGAATGATCTCCTAACTCATATAGTTAAAAACTTGTCGCAACAGTGGGATTGTCTCTAATTATGTGTGATAGATGCATAAGGTGTTCTAACTTAATGAACAAAAAAATGAATGCATAAGACGTCCCCTAAGTGCACGAGGTCTCTTCACAGCTTGAACAAATGCAGCTATCTCTTTCTGTTTCTTCCAATACCCCAAACAAATGAGCAGCAAAACACAAAATCAGAATCTCAATAGCCCAACTGATTTACCCAGAAATGGTATTATGTTCCATTCAGACTTCAATATTATTATAGGTGCCTAAAGGACAAAACTCTTCATGTCCACATTGGAATCAACAATAAACCTAAAGGACAAAACTCTTCATGTCCACATTGGAATCAACAATAAAGCAAGATGTATACGTAAAATAAATTTTTTACTAACTAAAGCAACATTAAACATACATGGTATAACAGCAGGACTGAAAAAGATATATGATATTGCAGAAGCATCTCATGATAAAAACTAATTTTACCAAATCATAATAACAACTTCAGATGCATAAAACTAAAATTTAAACACCAAAATGATGGATGTCAATTCTTTTAACTTCCATTTTCAAGTTGGAAGGTGAATGACAAAATCCATTTTCTCCAAAACCAATTTAAATCCCTGTCTAATTGATCAAGGATCCTAAAGATGAGTAAAAGATGTTTTAATGGATTTTAAATGATGGATGTCAATAAAAGATTGAGAAATCAATGAAGGATCTTAAATTGCAGTGGTTTAAGTCTAAAAAAACTATTCCTTTGTCCGGTACGATACATGATAAACTAGGACAGATACAATATATACAAATATCGGAAAGTTATCCAGGATTGAGGAAGAAATTAAGGGTGACCCTTATAAGCTAAGATCAATTCAATCCAAATTGAACTTTGGACTTCAACTTCAGTCTTGAATCGGTAAATCTTGACAGATTAATCCAAAATCATCACTTTTAACAGACAATTTATAAATATAGGCCAATTTGACAAAAATTGCCAACTTGAAAGCTAAGTTGATATATAATGCATAAGATAACAGGCTAAATTTAGCCTGACTACCAACTTTAAGGTCAATTTTGACCCTTAATTCACCGTAAATATAAATGCAGCCTAAGGAGCTCTCCATAAAATTTATGTTTGATAGCTCTTAAATTTATCTCTTATTGACATATGGTATACAAGGAAAGATTTGATGAACTTTTCTCTAGACAAATCTACCAACAAGGAAACTGATACAATTAGCTTTTCTTAATAAAAGGTTATAATTCTATGTCAAGTCAAGTAAATGAAATTTGACAAAAATGTGCACAAGCTTCTACATACTTATCATTTAGAGACACAATGACACATGACATGAGCAATTGCAATAATCAGCATGTGAGCAGACCAAATACGTTTTTACACTTATGGTAAAAAAACATGATGAAACAGCATATAGTTCGGTCTTACTACCAGATAACATCATTTCAGTAAGAGAGAACAACAGTGGCTGGAATTGATACTTTTGCATCATCACGACCACTTTCACCATAAAAGGAAAAAATGTCAACTACCTGATAACATCATCCATAATGGCAATGAATAGTGGAGTGGAACTTAAGGTAAAGCCTCATTAAAACTTATGGTTAACCCGCAGTCAGTTCCAACATTGACAAAATAATGCTCTGCAGGAGAACATATCGCAAAAGAGTTAAAGTTTATAAAACGAAAAGCTTCTGCCACAATTGAAGTAGTGATTGAGAACTGATTACCATAAATATGTATGGCCAATTACTCAAATCCAAAGATTTGCCATCATCAATCTCCATTTGGCCCTATAAAGGACAAAGTCAGCCAATGTACAGATATTGCTTCATATCATCTTCTGGTATGTTAAGAATTTCTACAACAGACTAAAAGCCGGGATGCATCCACCTCCAAAACGATACATATAAGATCAATACTCAAGAAACAGAGGAAAGAGGCATACTATGGTTCCCATTTGCTGGTAAAGAATGTGTAATTCTTCCAATCAACAATCTCACCTTCCCAGAAGGTCACTACCTACCAATTGCCATTGAGAGCATGTAAATGACATTAAGTAATAAATGGAAGACAATATTCTGCTTCACATAACATATTGTCTGATGGGGCGCATGCGAACTCTGACTACAAGTTAAGCATCTTTCAAATTAACTTCATAGATGGGGGTACATTTAGGCAATTCAACATTGCAATACCTTCAATATCCGACAATATGCAAGAGCATAGAAGTGGCAGTGCTAAAACCACAAGTTTTATACAACATTCTTACCACCAATTGTCATAGATAATATGTTATATTCAATTGGGGTGGAAGGCAGGCATTAACACCAATGATAACATTTTACTCATCACAATGTCATACTCAACCTCTAGCAATATGAAATTACTAACCAAATCAACTCATGGAAAAGAGCATTAAACCGAATATGCAGCATGAATCACTTCGAAGACAATAGACAAGTATGAAATGAAAACTAATTAATAAATTTATCCCCAACTTTCCATGAAACCTAGGATAGCCTCCCAAACCAAGGCCAACTAGAAAACAATAAAGAAGCAGTACAACATAGGTTGGAGAGAAATCCAGATGTAGAAGTAACTACAGCTGTAACCAGAAATCCCTTTATGATCAAGTACACAGCCAAAAAACAACATTAGATAGAAAACTACAATTGGATCATCTGCCAAAATTTCACATTAATGTCTTTCATTTTAATGTCTTTCATGTTCTTTTACATTTTGGTAAAAATGAAACAAAGAACCTTGAGTATATGGAATATGAATATGAGGAAGAGACCAAAAACAATGGTTTCTAATTCAAAAGCTCTACAAGTCGAAATAGGCAAACAACATTTGCATCTTCATTTCAATTAAGAGGCTAAATCTACAAATCTGATATTACAATATGATATTACAAATCTGACATCATTTAAAGACCAACCATATCTTATTCCTAATTTGATTCTTAACCATTCTCCAATCACTTCACTATATTCTGCAACACAATCACTGGGCAACAAATATAGCCTCTAGTTCCTTAATATTATCTCTGATTCACTAACGTAAAACAATCAATTTGTTCCAATTGAGAAATCAAGCCACAGACATTGTTAATCGATATGGTTAGGTTAGGGATGAAAAAACTCACCAAGTAAGAGATAAGCCGATCAAAGGTTTTCTCGTGAGGCTTCTTCTTCTTCAAGGTAAAAATTAGAAAATCGGTAATTTAAGAACAGACTTAATAAAATTGATTACAGAGTATGAATTTAGAGAAGAAGCATACAAAATTCCGATAGATAGCATCAGGTTTGGAGAGATGGGAAGATACAAAAATCAGCTTCTCTACCACATATTCTAAAAGCATCTGGAGAATAATGGATTGCAGATAAGTGGAAATCGAGATCGAAGTGAGGCGGAGCGACCTGATCTTTTGCCAGTTGCCAAATCTGGACTCTTCAAATTCACCAAAATTGAAGCGGAAGATGGAAATGAGATTTCTGCTTGGGAAGATGGAAGAAATTGAAGCGGCAAGGGAAAAGCTACTTTCCCAAAATTGAGCGGCAACCAAAAGGTGAAATGCAAAAAAATGGGCGGCAAGGCAAAAAGGGGAAAATGAGATTTTCAAGTGAATTTGGTTATTTTGTATATATAAGCTTTTGGTTATTTTGTAAAACGTTAAGTTTAAATTCGTATTATTTTGTAAACGTTAAGCTTATATTGGTGCTATTTTGTACGTGAGGCCTAAATTGATGCTATATTGTAAACGTTAAGCTTAAATTGATATTATGTTGTAAACATTAAGCCTATATTGGTGCTATTTTGAACGTTGGGTCTAAATTGGTACTTCCCTAAAAATTTTAGGCCTATTTTGGGATTTTATCCTTTTTTTAATAACAAAAAAATTAAGTAATAATAAAAATCAAATTAAGCAATAAAAGACATAGTTAGTTTATCTTTAAAAAGTATAATTTGTCTTTTTCTATTTGTCAATGATTGAGTTTGTCTTTTTATAATTACAATGCATTTATTATTAACTTTTAAGTAATGATAGTGAAGTGAAAGAGAGAGAAAAGGATGATGGGTGTATAATGATTAGTTGTCTTTTTAATGTAAAAGTCATGAATTAATTAGGTCAAATCAACCACTAAGATTAATAGTTGAAATCTATTAATTAGGTAAAAAAATTCAAACATAATTCATAAAAAAATTCAATAAAAATCATTAGTTTTATTTATGAATTATTTTTCATGAATTATTTTTTATCTAATTAATAGTTAGTTTTACTTCTTGACCTAATTAATCAATGGTTGAAATATAATAATAAGCTAATTTTTAGAGGATCCAAATTCACGCATGATACCGAAAAAAATATAAAATTACTCATAAAAAGACGTCTTCTGACATACAAAAATACCCCTAATGTTTACAGCTAGGAGCAATTTTACCTCTAACGTCTAAAATGGTGCAATTTTACTCTAAAGTTTGACAAGTTGAGTCAATTTCAAACATTATTGAAAAACACAGATATTTTGTTCTTTATTCTGCGTCAATTATATATCAGTTTGTTTTAAAAAAAGATTTCATATTTTTGGGATTTAATAAAAATATTGTAGGTTAACATTTATTAATTTAGCGAAATATTTTGAATTTTTTTTTTATCCAACTCCTAAAGTAGATAGTATATTTTTTAATTTTTTTCCACATATAATAATATGTTTATGATCTGTCACTAATGAATGATAAAATGACTCACATATGAAATGTAGATGACAAGATTCACGACCAATGAGACATTTTGATGAATTATTTCTAAAATTGATCCAACTTGACAACGCTAATGGTAAAATTACTCTTGACTGCCAACGTTATGGGTAAAATTGCACCATTTTAAACGTTAGGGGTAAAATTGATCCTAGATGTAAACGTTAGGGGTATTTTTGTACCTTATCCCAAAAATTTACAAAAAGAGGTATTTGCTTTGTGTAGTTTAAAAATTATATTATCGTGACATTAACACGAAAAAAGAGCAATCTAGAACAACGAAAAAAAGTGATTTTATAAATTATCCTTTATATAAATTCTTGCTTTACAAATTATTATTATTATTATTTGACAAAAAAAAAAAGTAACCAGAGATTTCAAACTTCACAAAATCTCATAATCCTTTAATTGAAACTTCATAAATTTCAGAATTATTCCTACAGCGGCAGACGATATGCAATGCTTTATGACACATGTGTCCAAATTCCTGCCATCCATGGACAACACAATTAATCATAATCATCAATAAAGTATATACCCAAACTGAAGCTTAAAAGTTAATTATGACATTAAACTATCAAAATCATCAACCAGACTCTGAACTAAGTAAAAATCATTAATTAAATCCTTATTTTAAGCAAAAATTATCATTTGAGTCCTCTCGAAAATAATTAAGTTGAACAGTTTCAGACTTTCTTCCCAATGGGCGGTGGGCCCCACCCTCTTTTGGCCTAATTCCTCCGTCTAGGGCCTCAAAAAGCAGATTTAGTGATTTTTGCGCGCGCTTTTAACCTAATTTTGCATGGATTATTTTTTTTAACCTAATTTTGCATGGATTTCGACCAATTAAATTTTATTTTCTTGACCTAAATAATTAATCCTACAAACGTAATAATAAGCTCTAATATTTAGCGGATCCAAATTCACTCGAAACGCCGAAAAACTTTCGAAAAAGCCGAAAAGCGGCAAATTAGGGTTAGGGTTTCGGCGTTCCGGGGTTCCATTCCCTTGGGAAACGGACCGACGGTCAAAACCCACAGCAGGACTGTGGGCCCCGCACCCGTTTGGCCAAATTCGGACGTCTAGGGTGTCAAAAACGCGATTTAGTGATTTTCGCGCGGTTTTAACCTAATTTTCAATTCATTATTATTTATTTATTTTTGTTTGATCAAATTAATGATTATTTTTACTTATCGACCTAATTAATTAATTGTTAAAATGTAACAATAATAAGCTCTAAACGTTAGAGGATCAAAATTCACTTGATACGGAAAAGGGGGGAAAAAACGTCTTAAATAAAAAGCGAGAAGCGTCGAATTAGGGTTAGGGTCCCGGAACCCTAGTTTCATCGGAAACGGGCCAACGGTAAAAACCCACAGCCCAATGGGCGGTGGGCCCCACCCTCCTTTGGCCTAATTCCTCCGTCTAGGGCCTCAAAAAGCAGATTTAGTGATTTTCGCGCGCGCTTTTAACCTAATTTTGCATGGATTATTTTTTTTAACCTAATTTTGCATGGATTTCGACCAATTAAATTTTATTTTCTTGACCTAAATAATTAATCCTTGAAACGTAATAATAAGCTCTAATATTTAGCGGATCCAAATTCACTCGAAACGCCGAAAAACTTTCGAAAAAGCCGAAAAGCGGCAAATTAGGGTTAGGGTTTCGGCGTTCCGGGGTTCCATTCCCTTGGGAAACGGACCGACGGTCAAAATCCACAGCAAGGCTGTAGGCCCCGGAACCCGTTTGGCCAAATTCGGACGTCTAGGGTGTCAAAAACGCGATTTAGTGATTTTCGCGCGGTTTTAACCTAATTTTCAATGCATTATTATTTATTTATTTTTGTTTGATCAAATTAATGATTATTTTTACTTATCGACCTAATTAATTAATTGTTAAAATGTAACAATAATAAGCTCTAAATATTAGAGGATCAAAATTCACTTGATACGGAAAAGGGGGGAAAAAACGTCTTAAATAAAAAGCGAGAAGCGTCGAATTAGGGTTAGGGTCCCGGAACCCTAGTTTCATCGGAACCGGGCCAACGGTAAAAACCCACGGCCCAATGGGCAGTGGGCCCCACCCTCTTTTGGCCTAATTCCTCCGTCTAGGGCCTCAAAAAGCAGATTTAGTGATTTTCGCGCGCGCTTTTAACCTAATTTTGCATGGATTATTTTTTTTTAACCTAATTTTGCATGGATTTCGACCAATTAAATTTTATTTTCTTGTCCTAAATAATTAATCCTTGAAACGTAATAATAAGCTCTAATATTTAGCGGATCCAAATTCACTCGAAACGCCGAAAAACTTTCGAAAAAGCCGAAAAGCGGCAAATTAGGGTTAGGGTTTCGGCGTTCCGGGGTTCCATTCCCTTGGGAAACGGACCGACGGTCAAAACCCACAGTAGGACTGTGGGCCCCGCACCCGTTTGGCCAAATTCGGACGTCTAGGGTGTCAAAAACGCGATTTAGTGATTTTCGCGCGGTTTTAACCTAATTTTCAATTCATTATTATTTATTTATTTTTGTTTGATCAAATTAATGATTATTTTTACTTATCGACCTAATTAATTAATTGTTAAAATGTAACAATAATAAGCTCTAAACGTTAGAGGATCAAAATTCACTTGATACGGAAAAGGGGGGAAAAAACGTCTTAAATAAAAAGCGAGAAGCGTCGAATTAGGGTTAGGGTCCCGGAACCCTAGTTTCATCGGAAACGGGCCAACGGTAAAAACCCACAGCCCAATGGGCGGTGGGCCCCACCCTCCTTTGGCCTAATTCCTCCGTCTAGGGCCTCAAAAAGCAGATTTAGTGATTTTCGCGCGCGCTTTTAACCTAATTTTGCATGGATTATTTTTTTTAACCTAATTTTGCATGGATTTCGACCAATTAAATTTTATTTTCTTGACCTAAATAATTAATCCTTGAAACGTAATAATAAGCTCTAATATTTAGCGGATCCAAATTCACTCGAAACGCCGAAAAACTTTCGAAAAAGCCGAAAAGCGGCAAATTAGGGTTAGGGTTTCGGCGTTCCGGGGTTCCATTCCCTTGGGAAACGGACCGACGGTCAAAATCCACAGCAAGGCTGTAGGCCCCGGAACCCGTTTGGCCAAATTCGGACGTCTAGGGTGTCAAAAACGCGATTTAGTGATTTTCGCGCGGTTTTAACCTAATTTTCAATGCATTATTATTTATTTATTTTTGTTTGATCAAATTAATGATTATTTTTACTTATCGACCTAATTAATTAATTGTTAAAATGTAACAATAATAAGCTCTAAATATTAGAGGATCAAAATTCACTTGATACGGAAAAGGGGGGAAAAAACGTCTTAAATAAAAAGCGAGAAGCGTCGAATTAGGGTTAGGGTCCCGGAACCCTAGTTTCATCGGAACCGGGCCAACGGTAAAAACCCACGGCCCAATGGGCAGTGGGCCCCACCCTCTTTTGGCCTAATTCCTCCGTCTAGGGCCTCAAAAAGCAGATTTAGTGATTTTCGCGCGCGCTTTTAACCTAATTTTGCATGGATTATTTTTTTTTAACCTAATTTTGCATGGATTTCGACCAATTAAATTTTATTTTCTTGTCCTAAATAATTAATCCTTGAAACGTAATAATAAGCTCTAATATTTAGCGGATCCAAATTCACTCGAAACGCCGAAAAACTTTCGAAAAAGCCGAAAAGCGGCAAATTAGGGTTAGGGTTTCGGCGTTCCGGGGTTCCATTCCCTTGGGAAACGGACCGACGGTCAAAACCCACAGTAGGACTGTGGGCCCCGCACCCGTTTGGCCAAATTCGGACGTCTAGGGTGTCAAAAACGCGATTTAGTGATTTTCGCGCGGTTTTAACCTAATTTTCAATTCATTATTATTTATTTATTTTTGTTTGATCAAATTAATGATTATTTTTACTTATCGACCTAATTAATTAATTGTTAAAATGTAATAATAATAAGCTCTAAACATTAGAGGATCAAAATTCACTTGATACGGAAAAGGGGGGAAAAAAACGTCTTAAATAAAAAGCGAGAAGCGTCGAATTAGGGTTAGGGTCCCGGAACCCTAGTTTCATCGGAAACGGGCCAACGGTAAAAACCCACGGCCCAAAGGGCGGTGGGCCCCACCCACTTTTGGCCTAATTCCTCCGTCTAGGGCCTCAAAAAGCAGATTTAGTGATTTTCGCGCGCGCTTTTAACCTAATTTTGCATGGATTATTTTTTTTAACCTAATTTTGCATGGATTTCGACCAATTAAATTTTATTTTCTTGACCTAAATAATTAATCCTTGAAACGTAATAATAAGCTCTAATATTTAGCGGATCCAAATTCACTCGAAACGCCGAAAAACTTTCGAAAAAGCCGAAAAGCGGCAAATTAGGGTTAGGGTTTCGGCGTTCCGGGGTTCCATTCCCCTGGGAAACGGACCGACGGGCAAAACCCACAGCAGGACTGTGGGCCCCGCCCCCGTTTGGCCAAATTCGGACGTCTAGGGTGTCAAAACGCGATTTAGTGATTTTCGCGCGGTTTTAACCTAATTTTCAATGCATTATTATTTATTTATTTTTGTTTGATCAAATTAATGATTATTTTTACTTATCGACCTAATTAATTAATTGTTAAAATGTAACAATAATAAGCTCTAAACATTAGAGGATCAAAATTCACTTGATACGAAAAAGGGGGGGAAAAACGTCTTAAAAAAAGTGAGAAGCATCGAATTAGGGTTAGGGTCCCGGAACCCTAGTTTCATTGGAAACGGGCCAACGGTAAAAACCCACAGCCCAATGGGCGGTGGGCCCCACCCTCTTTTGGCCTAATTCCTCCGTCTAGGGCCTCAAAAAGCAGATTTAGTGATTTACGCGCGCGCTTTTAACCTAATTTTGCATAGGTTATTTTTTTAACCTAGTTTTGCATGGATTTCGACCAATTAAATTTTATTTTCTTGACCTAAATAATTAATCCTTGAAACATAATAATAAGCTCTAATATTTAGCGGATCCAAATTCACTCGAAACGCCGAAAAACGTTCGAAAAAGCCGAAAAAGCGGCAAATTAGGGTTAGGGTTTCGGCGTTCCGGGGTTCCATTCCCTTGGGAAACGGACCGACGGTCAAAATCCACAGCAAGGCTGTAGGCCCCGGAACCCTAGTTTCATCGGAAACGGGCCAACGGTAAAAACCCACAGCCCAATGGACGGTGGGGCCCCATCCTCTTTTGGCCTAATTCCTCCGTCTAGGGCCTCAAAAAGCAGATTTAGTGATTTTCGTGCGCGCTTTTAACCTAATTTTGCATGGATTATTTTTTTTAACCTAATTTTGCATGGATTTCGACCAATTAAATTTAATTTTCTTGACCTAAATAATTAATCCTTGAAACGTAATAATAAGCTCTAATATTTAGCGGATCCAAATTCACTCGAAACGCCGAAAAAACGTTCGAAAAAGCCGAAAAGCGGCAAATTAGGGTTACGGTTTCGGCGTTCCGGGGTTCCATTCTCTTGGGAAACGGACCGACGGTCAAAACCCACAGCATTGCTGTGGGCCCCGCCCCCGTTTCGCCAAATTCGGACGTCTAGGGTGTCAAAAACGCGATTTAGTGATTTTCGCGCGGTTTTAACCTAATTTTCAATGCATTATTATTTATTTATTTTTGTTTGATCAAATTAATGATTATTTTTACTTATCGACCTAATTAATTAATTGTTAAAATGTAACAATAATAAGCTCTAAACATTAGAGGATCAAAATTCACTTGATACGGAAAAGGGGGGAAAAAACGTCTTAAATAAAAAGCGAGAAGCGTCGAATTAGGGTTAGGGTCCCGGAACCCTAGTTTCATCGGAAACGGGCCAACGGTAAAAACCCACAGCCCAATGGGCGGTGGGCCCCACCCTCTTTTAGCCTAATTCCTCCGTCTAGGGCCTCAAAAAGCAGATTTAGTAATTTTTGCGCGCGCTTTTAACCTAATTTTGCATGGATTATTTTTTTTAACCTAATTTTGCATGGATTTCGACCAATTAAATTTTATTTTCTTGACCTAAATAATTAATCCTTGAAACGTAATAATAAGCTCTAATATTTAGCGGATCCAAATTCACTCGAAACGCCGAAAAACTTTCGAAAAAGCCGAAAAGGGGCAAATTAGGGTTAGGGTTTCGGCGTTCCGGGGTTCCATTCCCTTGGGAAACGGACCGACGGTCAAAACCCACAGCAGGACTGTGGGCCCCGCCCCCGTTTGGCCAAATTCGGACGTCTAGGGTGTCAAAAACGCGATTTAGTGATTTTCGCGCGGTTTTAACCTAATTTTCAATGCATTATTATTTATTTATTTTTGTTTGATCAAATTAATGATTATTTTTACTTATCGACCTAATTAATTAATTGTTAAAATGTAACAATAATAAGCTCTAAACATTAGAGGATCAAAATTCACTTGATACGGAAAAGGGGGGGGAAAACGTCTTAAATAAAAAGTGAGAAGCGTCGAATTAGGGTTAGGGTCCCGGAACCCTAGTTTCATTGGAAACGGGCCAACGGTAAAAACCCACATCCCAAAGGGAGGTGGGCCCCACCCTCGTTTGGCCTAATTCCTCCGTCTAGGGCCTCAAAAAGAAGATTTAGTGATTTACGCGCGCGCTTTTAACCTAATTTTGCATAGGTTATTTTTTTTTAACCTAGTTTTGCATGGATTTCGACCAATTAAATTTTATTTTCTTGACCTAAATAATTAATCCTTGAAACATAATAATAAGCTCTAATATTTAGCGGATCCAAATTCACTCGAAACGCCGAAAAACGTTCGAAAAAGCCGAAAAGCGGCAAATTAGGGTTAGGGTTTCGGCGTTCCGGGGTTCCATTCCCATGGGAAACGGACCGACGGTCAAAACCCATAGAAAAGCTGTGGGCCCCGCCCCCGTTTGGCCAAATTCGGACGTCTAGGGTGTCAAAAACGCGATTTAGTGATTTTCGCGCGGTTTTAACCTAATTTTCAATGCATTATTATTTATTTATTTTTGTTTGATCAAATTAATGATTATTTTTACTTATCGACCTAATTACTTAATTGTTAAAATGTGGGTTCTTCCCGTTGGCCCGTTTCCATCGTAAATAGGAACCCGATATCCTAACCCTAATTCGAGTCTGAAAGCGCGGTTATTTATTATTGCATGTCCACGTTCAATTAATTAAACTAATTAGGCATGGAAAGCTAAATTAATTAGGTAAAAGATTTAAACTTTTTAGGTCAAAGTGCAAAATTAATTAGGTGAAAAAAATAAAAAAGAATAATTTCATGGGAAATTAGGTTAAAACCGAACGAAAATCAATAAATCGCATTTTCGAGGCCCTAGACGACGGAATTTGGCCGAAATAGGGTGGGGCCCACATCTAATGATGTGGGTTCTTCCCGTTGGCCCGTTTCCATCGTAAATAGGAACCCGAAATTCTAACCCTAATTCGAGTCTGAAAGCGCGGTTATTTATTATTGCATGGCCACGTCTAATTAATTAAACTAATTAGGCATGGAAAGCTAAATTAATTAGGTAAAAGATTTAAACTTTTTAGGTCAAAGTGCAAAATTAATTAGGTGAAAAAAATAAAAAAGAATAATTTCATGTGAAATTAGGTTAAATCCGAACGAAAATCAATAAATCGCATTTTCGAGGCCCTAGACGAAGGAATTTGGCCGAAATAGGGTGGGTGTTCTCTCCGTTGGCCCGTTTCCATCGTAAATAGGAACCCAAAATCCTAACCCTAATTCGAGTCTAGAAGCGCGGTTATTAATTATTGCATGTCCACGTTCAATTAATTAAACTAATTAAAATGGAAAGCTAAATTAATTAGGTAAAAGATTTAAACTTTTTAGGTCAAAGTGGAAAATTAATTAGGTGAAAAAAATAAAAAAGAATAATTTCATGTGAAATTAGGTTAAAACCGAACGAAAATCAATAAATCGCATTTTCGAGGTCCTAGACGAAGGAATTTGGCCGAAATAGGGTGGGGCCCACATCTGCCGATGTGGGTTCTTCCCGTTGGCCCGTTTCCATCGTAAATAGGAACCCAAAATCCTAACCCTAATTCGAGTCTGAAAGCGCGGTTATTTATTATTGCATGTCCACATTCAATTAATTAAACTAATTAGGCATGGAAAGCTAAATCAATTAGGTAAAAGATTTAAACTTTCTAGGTAAAGTGCAAAATTAATTAGGTGAAAAAAATAAAAAAGAATAATTTCATGGGAAATTAGATTTAAACTCTTTTGGCCTAATTCCTCCGTCTAGGGCCTCAAAAAGCAGATTTAGTGATTTTCGCGCGCGCTTTTAACCTAATTTTGCATGGATTAATTTTTTTTTAACCTAATTTTGCATGGATTTCGACCAATTAAATTTTATTTTCTTGACCTAAATAATTAATCATTGAAACGTAATAATAAGCTCTAATATTTAGCGGATCCAAATTCACTCGAAACGCAGAAAAACTTTCGAAAAAGCCGAAAAGCGGCAAATTAGGGTTAGGGTTTCGGCGTTCCGGGGTTCCATTCCCTTGGGAAACGGACCGACGGTCAAAACCCACAGCAGGACTGTGGGCCCCACACCCGTTTGGCCAAATTCGGACGTCTAGGGTGTCAAAAACGCGATTTAGTGATTTTCGCGCGGTTTTAACCTAATTTTCAATGCATTATTATTTATTTATTTTTGTTTGATCAAATTAATGATTATTTTTACTTATCGACCTAATTAATTAATTGTTAAAATGTAACAATAATAAGCTCCAAACATTAGAGGATCAAAATTCACTTGATACGGAAAAGGGGGGAAAAAAACGTCTTAAATAAAAAGCGAGAAGCGTCGAATTAGGGTTAGGGTCCCGGAACCCTAGTTTCATCGGAAACGGGCCAACGGTAAAAACCCACGGCCCAATGGGCGGTGGGCCCCACCCTCTTTTGGCCTAATTCCTCCCTCTAGGGCCTCAAAAAGCAGATTTAGTGATTTTCGCGCGCGCTTTTAACCTAATTTTGCATGGATTATTATTTTTAACCTAATTTTGCATGGATTTCGACCAATTAAATTTTATTTTCTTGACCTAAATAATTAATCCTTGAAACGTAATAATAAGCTCTAATATTTAGCGGATCCAAATTCACTCGAAACGCCGAAAAACTTTCGAAAAAGCCGAAAAGCGGCAAATTAGGGTTAGGGTTTCGGCGTTCCGGGGTTCCATTCCCTTGGGAAACGAACCGACGGTCAAAACCCTCAGCAGGACTGTGGGCCCCACACCCGTTTGGCCAAATTCGGACCTCTAGGGTGTCAAAAACGCGATTTAGTGATTTTCGCGCGGTTTTAACCTAATTTTCAATGCATTATTATTTATTTATTTTTGTTTGATCAAATTAATGATTATTTTTACTTATCGACCTAATTAATTAATTTATAAAATGTAACAATAATAAGCTCTAAATATTAGAGGATCAAAATTCACTTGATACGGAAAAGGGGGGAAAAAAACGTCTTAAATAAAAAACGAGAAGCGTCGAATTAGGGTTAGGGTCCCGGAACCCTAGTTTCATCGGAACCGGGCCGACGGTAAAAACCCACGGCCCAATGGGCGGTGGGCCCCACCCTCTTTTGGCCTAATTCCTCTGTCTAGGGCCTCAAAAAGCAGATTTAGTGATTTTCGCGCGCGCTTTTAAGCTAATTTTGCATGGATTATTTTTTTTTAACCTAATTTTGCATGGATTTCGACCAATTAAATTTTATTTTCTTGACCTAAATAATTAATCCTTGAAACGTAATAATAAGCTCTAATATTTAGCGGATCCAAATTCACTCGAAACGCCGAAAAACGTTCGAAAAAGCCGAAAAGCGGCAAATTAGGGTTACGGTTTCGGCGTTCCGGGGTTCCATTCTCTTGGGAAACGGACCGACGGTCAAAACCCACAGCACTGCTGTGGGCCCCGCCCCTGTTTCACCAAATTCGGACGTCTAGGGTGTCAAAAACGCGATTTAGTGATTTTCGCGCGGTTTTAACGTAATTTTCAATGCATTATTATTTATTTATTTTTGTTTGATCAAATTAATGATTATTTTTACTTATCGACCTAATTAATTAATTGTTAAAATGTAACAATAATAAGCTCTAAACATTAGAGGATCAAAATTCACTTGATACGGAAAAGGGGGGAAAAAAACGTCTTAAATAAAAAGCGAGAAGCGTCGAATTAGGGTTAGGGTCCCGGAACCCTAGTTTCATCAGAAACGGGCCAACGGTAAAAACCCACCGCCCAATGGGCGGTGGGCCCCACCCTCTTTTCGCCTAATTCCTCCGTCTAGGGCCTCAAAAAGCAGATTTAGTGATTTTTGCGTGCGCTTTTAACCTAATTTTGCATGGATTATTTTTTTTAACCTAATTTTGCATGGATTTCGACCAATTAAATTTTATTTTCTTGACCTAAATAATTAATCCTTGAAACGTAATAATAAGCTCTAATATTTAGCGGATCCAAATTCACTCGAAACGCCGAAAAAACGTTCGAAAAAGCCGAAAAAGCGGCAAATTAGGGTTAGGGTTTCGGCGTTCCGGGGTTCCATTCCCTTGGGAAACGGACCGACGGTCAAAACCCACAGTAGGACTGTGGGCCCCGCCCCCGTTTGGCCAAATTCGGACGTCTAGGGTGTCAAAAACGCGATTTAGTGATTTTCGCGCGGTTTTAACCTAATTTTCAATGCATTATTATTTATTTATTTTTGTTTGATCAAATTAATGATTATTTTTACTTATCGACCTAATTAATTAATTGTTAAAATGTAACAATAATAAGCTCTAAACATTAGAGGATCAAAATTCACTTGATACGGAAAAGGGGGGGAAAACGTCTTAAATAAAAAGTGAGAAGCGTCGAATTAGGGTTAGGGTCCCGGAACCCTAGTTTCATTGGAAACGGGCCAACGGTAAAAACCCACATCCCAAAGGGCGGTGGGCCCCACCCTCGTTTGGCCTAATTCCTCCGTCTAGGGCCTAAAAAAGCAGATTTAGTGATTTACGCGCGCGCTTTTAACCTAATTTTGCATAGGTTATTTTTTTTAACCTAGTTTTGCATGGATTTCGACCAATTAAATTTTATTTTCTTGACCTAAATAATTAATCCTTGAAACATAATAATAAGCTCTAATATTTAGCGGATCCAAATTCACTCGAAACGCCGAAAAACGTTCGAAAGAGCCGAAAAGCGGCAAATTAGGGTTACGGTTTCGGCGTTCCGGGGTTCCATTCTCTTGGGAAACGGACCGACGGTCAAAACCCACAGCATTGCTGTGGGCCCCGCCCCCGTTTCGCCAAATTCGGACGTCTAGGGTGTCAAAAACGCGATTTAGTGATTTTCGCGCGGTTTTAACCTAATTTTCAATGCATTATTATTTATTTATTTTTGTTTGATCAAATTAATGATTATTTTTACTTATCGACCTAATTAATTAATTGTTAAAATGTAACAATAATAAGCTCTAAACATTAGAGGATCAAAATTCACTTGATACGGAAAAGGGGGGAAAAAAACGTCTTAAATAAAAAGCGAGAAGCGTCGAATTAGGGTTAGGGTCCCGGAACCCTAGTTTCATCGGAAACGGGCCAAAGGTAAAAACCCACAGACCAATGGGCGGTGGGCCCCACCCTCCTTTGGCCTAATTCCTCCGTCTAGGGCCTCAAAAAGCAGATTTAGTGATTTTCGCGCGCGCTTTTAACCCAATTTTGCATGGATTATTTTTTTTTAACCTAATTTTGCATGGATTTCGACCAATTAAATTTTATTTTCTTGACCTAAATAATTAATCCTTGAAACGTAATAATAAGCTCTAATATTTAGCGGATCCAAATTCACTCGAAACGCCGAAAAACTTTCGAAAAACCGAAAAGCGGCAAATTAGGGTTAGGGTTTCGGCGTTCCGGGGTTCCATTCCCTTGGGAAACGGACCGACGGTCAAAATCCACAGCAAGGCTGTAGGCCCCGGAACCCGTTTGGCCAAATTCGGACGTCTAGGGTGTCAAAAACGCGATTTAGTGATTTTCGCGCGGTTTTAACCTAATTTTCAATGCATTATTATTTATTTATTTTTGTTTGATCAAATTAATGATTATTTTTACTTATCGACCTAACTACTTAATTGTTAAAATGTAACAATAATAAGCTCTAAATATTAGAGGATCAAAATTCACTTGATACGGAAAAGGGGGGAAAAACGTCTTAAATAAAAAGCGAGAAGCGTCGAATTAGGGTTAGGGTCCCGGAACCCTAGTTTCATCGGAACCGGGCCAACGGTAAAAACCCACGGCCCAATGGGTGGTGGGCCCCACCCTCTTTTGGCCTAATTCCTCCGTCTAGGGCCTCAAAAAGCAGATTTAGTGATTTTCGCGCGCGCTTTTAACCTAATTTTGCATGGATTATTTTTTTTAACCTAATTTTGCATGGATTTCGACCAATTAAATTTTATTTTCTTGACCTAAATAATTAATCCTTGAAACGTAATAATAAGCTCTAATATTTAGCGGATCCAAATTCACTCGAAACGCCGAAAAACTTTCGAAAAAGCCGAAAAGCGGCAAATTAGGGTTAGGGTTTCGGCATTCCGGGGTTCCATTCCCTTGGGAAACGGACCGACGGTCAAAACCCACAGCAGGACAGTGGGCCCCGCACCCGTTTGGCCAAATTCGGACGTCTAGGGTGTCAAAAACGCGATTTAGTGATTTTCGCGCGGTTTTAACCTAATTTTCAATTCATTATTATTTATTTATTTTTGTTTGATCAAATTAATGATAATTTTTACTTATCGACCTAATTAATTAATTGTTAAAATGTAACAATAATAAGCTCTAAATATTAGAGGATCAAAATTCACTTGATACGGAAAAGGGGGGAAAAAACGTCTTAAATAAAAAGCGAGAAGCGTCGAATTAGGGTTAGGGTCCCGGAACCCTAGTTTCATCGGAACCGGGCCAACGGTAAAAACCCACGGCCCAATGGGTGGTGGGCCCCACCCTCTTTTGGCCTAATTCCTCCGTCTAGGGCCTCAAAAAGCAGATTTAGTGATTTTCGCGCGCGCTTTTAACCTAATTTTGCATGGATTATTTTTTTTAACCTAATTTTGCATGGATTTCGACCAATTAAATTTTATTTTCTTGACCTAAATAATTAATCCTTGAAACGTAATAATAAGCTCTAATATTTAGCGGATCCAAATTCACTCGAAACGCCGAAAAACTTTCGAAAAAGCCGAAAAGCGGCAAATTAGGGTTAGGGTTTCGGCGTTCCGGGGTTCCATTCCCTTGGGAAACGGACCGACGGTCAAAACCCACAGCAGGACTGTGGGCCCCGCACCCGTTTGGCCAAATTCGGACGTCTAGGGTGTCAAAAACGCGATTTAGTGATTTTCGCGCGGTTTTAACCTAATTTTCAATTCATTATTATTTATTTATTTTTGTTTGATCAAATTAATGATTATTTTTACTTATCGACCTAATTAATTAATTGTTAAAATGTAACAATAATAAGCTCTAAACATTAGAGGATCAAAATTCACTTGATACGGAAAAGGGGGGAAAAACGTCTTAAATAAAAAGCGAGAAGCGTCGAATTAGGGTTAGGGTCCCGGAACCCTAGTTTCATCGGAACCGGGCCAACGGTAAAAACCCACGGCCCAATGGGTGGTGGGCCCCACCCTCTTTTGGCCTAATTCCTCCGTCTAGGGCCTCAAAAAGCAGATTTAGTGATTTTCGCGCGCGCTTTTAACCTAATTTTGCATGGATTTCGACCAATTAAATTTTATTTTCTTGACCTAAATAATTAATCCTTGAAACGTAATAATAAGCTCTAATATTTAGCGGATCCAAATTCACTCGAAACGCCGAAAAACTTTCGAAAAAGCCGAAAAGCGGCAAATTAGGGTTAGGGTTTCGGCATTCCGGGGTTCCATTCCCTTGGGAAACGGACCGACGGTCAAAACCCACAGCAGGACAGTGGGCCCCGCACCCGTTTGGCCAAATTCGGACGTCTAGGGTGTCAAAAACGCGATTTAGTGATTTTCGCGCGGTTTTAACCTAATTTTCAATTCATTATTATTTATTTATTTTTGTTTGATCAAATTAATGATAATTTTTACTTATCGACCTAATTAATTAATTGTTAAAATGTAACAATAATAAGCTCTAAACATTAGAGGATCAAAATTCACTTGATACGGAAAAGGGGGGAAAAAAACGTCTTAAATAAAAAGCGAGAAGCGTCGAATTAGGGTTAGGGTCCCGGAACCCTAGTTTCATCGGAAACGGGCCAACGGTAAAAACCCACGGCCCAATGGGCGGTGGGCCCCACCCACTTTTGGCCTAATTCCTCCGTCTAGGGCCTCAAAAAGCAGATTTAGTGATTTTCGCGCGCGCTTTTAACCTAATTTTGCATGGATTATTTTTTTTAACCTAATTTTGCATGAATTTCGACCAATTAAATTTTATTTTCTTGACCTAAATAATTAATCCTTGAAACGTAATAATAAGCTCTAATATTTAGCGGATCCAAATTCACTCAAAACGCCGAAAAACTTTCGAAAAAGCCGAAAAGCGGCAAATTAGGGTTAGGGTTTCGGCGTTCCGGGGTTCCATTCCCTTGGGAAACGGACCGACGGTCAAAACCCACAGCAGGAATGTGGGCCCCGCCCCCGTTTGGCCAAATTCGGACGTCTAGGGTGTCAAAAACGCGATTTAGTGATTTTCGCGCGGTTTTAACCTAATTTTCAATGCATTATTATTTATTTATTTTTGTTTGATCAAATTAATGATTATTTTTACTTATCGACCTAATTAATTAATTGTTAAAATGTAACAATAATAAGCTCTAAATATTAGAGGATCAAAATTCACTTGATACGGAAAAGGGGGGAAAAAACGTCTTAAATAAAAAGCGAGAAGCGTCGAATTAGGGTTAGGGTCCCGGAACCCTAGTTTCATCGGAAACGGGCCAACGGTAAAAACCCACGGCCCAATGGGCGGTGGGCCCCACCCTCTTTTGGCCTAAATCCTCCGTCTAGGGTCTCAAAAAGCAGATTTAGTGATTTCCGCGCGCGCTTTTAACCTAATTTTGCATGGATTATTTTTTTTAACCTAATTTTGCATGGATTTCGACCAATTAAATTTTATTTTCTTGACCTAAATAATTAATCCTTGAAACGTAATAATAAGCTCTAATATTTAGCGGATCCAAATTCACTCGAAATGCCGAAAAACTTTCGAAAAAGCCGAAAAGCGGCAAATTAGGGTTAGGGTTTCGGCGTTCCGGGGTTCCATTCCCTTGGGAAACGGACCGACGGTCAAAACCCACAGCAAGACTGTGGGCCCCGCACCCGTTTGGCCAAATTCGGACGTCTAGGGTGTCAAAAACGCGATTTAGTGATTTTCGCGCGGTTTTAACCTAATTTTCAATGCATTATTATTTATTTATTTTTGTTTGAACAAATTAATGATTATTTTTACTTATCGACCTAATTAATTAATTGTTAAAATGTAACAATAATAAGCTCTAAACATTAGAGGATCAAAATTCACTTGATACGGAAAAGGGGGGAAAAAACGTCTTAAATAAAAAGCGAGAAGCGTTGAATTAGGGTTAGGGTCCCGGAACCCTAGTTTCATCGGAAACGGGCCAACGGTAAAAACCCACGGCCCAATGGGCGGTGGGCCCCACCCACTTTTGGCCTAATTCCTCCGTCTAGGGCCTCAAAAAGCAGATTTAGTGATTTTCGCGCGCGCTTTTAACCTAATTTTGCATGGATTATTTTTTTTAACCTAATTTTGCATGGATTTCGACCAATTAAATTTTATTTTCTTGACCTAAATAATTAATCCTTGAAACGTAATAATAAGCTCTAATATTTAGCGGATCCAAATTCACTCGAAACGCCGAAAAACTTTCGAAAAAGCCGAAAAGCGGCAAATTAGGGTTAGGGTTTCGGCGTTCCGGGGTTCCATTCCCTTGGGAAACGGACCGACGGTCAAAACCCACAGCAGGACTGTGGGCCCCGCCCCCGTTTGGCCAAATTCGGACGTCTAGGGTGTCAAAAACGCGATTTAGTGATTTTCGCGCGGTTTTAACCTAATTTTCAATGCATTATTATTTATTTATTTTTGTTTGATCAAATTAATGATTATTTTTACTTATCGACCTAATTAATTAATTGTTAAAATGTAACAATAATAAGCTCTAAACATTAGAGGATCAAAATTCACTTGATACGAAAAGGGGGGGAAAAACGTCTTAAAAAAAGTGAGAAGCGTCGAATTAGGGTTAGGGTCCCGGAACCCTAGTTTCATTGGAAACGGGCCAATGGTAAAAACCCACATCCCAAAGGGCGGTGGGCTCCACCCTCGTTTGGCCTAATTCCTCCGTCTAGGGCCTCAAAAAGCAGATTTAGTGATTTACGCGCGTGCTTTTAACCTAATTTTGCATATGTTATTTTTTTTAACCTAGTTTTGCATGGATTTCGACCAATTAAATTTTATTTTCTTGACCTAAATAATTAATCCTTGAAACGTAATAATAAGCTCTAATATTTAGCGGATCCAAATTCACTTGAAACGCCGAAAAACGTTCGAAAAAGCCGAAAAGCGGCAAATTAGGGTTAGGGTTTCGGCGTTCCGGGGTTCCATTCCCTTGGGAAACGGACCGACGGTCAAAATCCACAGCAAGGCTGTAGGCCCCGGAACCCTAGTTTCATCGGAAACGGGCCAACGGTAAAAACCCACAGCCCAATGGGCGGTGGGCCCCATCCTCTTTTGGCCTAATTCCTCCGTCTAGGGCCTCAAAAAGCAGATTTAGTGATTTTCGTGCGCGCTTTTAACCTAATTTTGCATGGATTATTTTTTTTTAACCTAATTTTGCATGGATTTCGACCAATTAAATTTTATTTTCTTGACCTAAATAATTAATCCTTGAAACGTAATAATAAGCTCTAATATTTAGCGGATCCAAATTCACTCGAAACGCCGAAAAACGTTCGAAAAAGCCGAAAAGCGGCAAATTAGGGTTACGGTTTCGGCGTTCCGGGGTTCCATTCTCTTGGGAAACGGACCGACGGTCAAAACCCACAGCATTGCTGTGGGCCCCGCCCCCGTTTGGCCAAATTCGGACGTCTAGGGTGTCAAAAACGCGATTTAGTGATTTTCGCGCGGTTTTAACCTAATTTTCAATGCATTATTATTTATTTATTTTTGTTTGATCAAATTAATGATTATTTTTACTTATCGACCTAATTAATTAATTGTTAAAATGTAACAATAATAAGCTCTAAACATTAGAGGATCAAAATTCACTTGATACGGAAAAGGGGGGAAAAAAACGTCTTAAATAAAAAGCGAGAAGCGTCGAATTAGGGTTACGGTCCCGGAACCCTAGTTTCATCGGAAACGGGCCAACGGTAAAAACCCACAGCCCAATGGGCGGTGGGCCCCATCCTCATTTGGCCTAATTCCTCCGTCTAGGGCCTCAAAAAGCAGATTTAGTGATTTTCGCGCGCGCTTTTAACCTAATTTTGCATGGATTATTTTTTTTTAACCTAATTTTGCATGGATTTCGACCAATTAAATTTTATTTTCTTGACCTAAATAATTAATCCTTGAAACGTAATAATAAGCTCTAATATTTAGCGGATCCAAATTCACTCGAAACGCCGAAAAACTTTCGAAAAAGCCGAAAAGCGGCAAATTAGGGTTAGGGTTTCGGCGTTCCGGGGTTCCATTCCCTTGGGAAACGGACCGACGGTCAAAACCCACAGCAATGCTGTGGGCCCCGTCCCCGTTTCGCCAAATTCGGACGTCTAGGGTGTCAAAAACGCGATTTAGTGATTTTCGCGCGGTTTTAACCTAATTTTCAATGCATTATTATTTATTTATTTTTGTTTGATCAAATTAATGATTATTTTTACTTATCGACCTAATTAATTAATTGTTAAAATGTAACAATAATAAGCTCTAAACATTAGAGGATCAAAATTCACTTGATACGGAAAAGGGGGGAAAAAACGTCTTAAATAAAAAGCGAGAAGCGTCGAATTAGGGTTAGGGTCCCGGAACCCTAGTTTCATCGGAAACGGGCCAACGGTAAAAACCCACAGCCCAATGAGCGGTGGGCCCCATCCTCTTTTGGCCTAATTCCTCCGTCTAGGGCCTCAAAAAGCAGATTTAGTGATTTTCGCGCCCGCTTTTAACCTAATTTTGCATGGATTATTTTTTTTTTAACCTAATTTTGCATGGATTTCGACCAATTAAATTTTATTTTCTTGACCTAAATAATTAATCCTTGAAACGTAATAATAAGCTCTAATATTTAGCGGATCCAAATTCACTCGAAACGCCGAAAAACTTTCGAAAAAGCCGAAAAGCGGCAAATTAGGGTTAGGGTTTCGGCGTTCCGGGGTTCCATTCCCTTGGGAAACGGACCGACGGTCAAAACCCACAGCAAGACTATGGGCCCCGCCCCCGTTTGGCCAAATTCGGACGTCTAGGGTGTCAAAAACGCGATTTAGTGATTTTCGCGCGGTTTTAACCTAATTTTCAATGCATTATTATTTATTTATTTTTGTTTGATCAAATTAATGATTATTTTTACTTATCGACCTAATTAATTAATTGTTAAAATGTAACAATAATAAGCTCTAAACATTAGAGGATCAAAATTCACTTGATATGAAAAAGGGGGGGAAAAACGTCTTAAAAAAAGTGAGAAGCGTCGAATTAGGGTTAGGGTCCCGGAACCCTAGTTTCATTGGAAACGGGCCAATGGTAAAAACCCACATCCCAAAGGGCGGTGGGCTCCACCCTCGTTTGGCCTAATTCCTCCGTCTAGGGCCTCAAAAAGCAGATTTAGTGATTTACGCGCGTGCTTTTAACCTAATTTTGCATATGTTATTTTTTTTAACCTAGTTTTGCATGGATTTCGACCAATTAAATTTTATTTTCTTGACCTAAATAATTAATCCTTGAAACGTAATAATAAGCTCTAATATTTAGCGGATCCAAATTCACTTGAAACGCCGAAAAACGTTCGAAAAAGCCGAAAAGCGGCAAATTAGGGTTAGGGTTTCGGCGTTCCGGGGTTCCATTCCCTTGGGAAACGGACCGACAGTCAAAATCCACAGCAAGGCTGTAGGCCCCGGAACCCTAGTTTCATCGGAAACGGGCCAACGGTAAAAACCCACAGCCCAATGGGCGGTGGGCCCCATCCTCTTTTGGCCTAATTCCTCCGTCTAGGGCCTCAAAAAGCAGATTTAGTGATTTTCGTGCGCGCTTTTAACCTAATTTTGCATGTATTATTTTTTTTAACCTAATTTTGCATGGATTTCGACCAATTAAATTTAATTTTCTTGACCTAAATAATTAATCCTTGAAACGTAATAATAAGCTCTAATATTTAGCGGATCCAAATTCACTCGAAACGCCGAAAAACGTTCGAAAAAGCCGAAAAGCGGCAAATTAGGGTTACGGTTTCGGCGTTCCGGGGTTCCATTCTCTTGGGAAACGGACCGACGGTCAAAACCCACAGTCCGTTTCGCCAAATTCGGACGTCTAGGGTGTCAAAAACGCGATTTAGTGATTTTCGCGCGGTTTTAACCTAATTTTCAATGCATTATTATTTATTTATTTTTGTTTGATCAAATTAATGATTATTTTTACTTATCGACCTAATTAATTAATTGTTAAAATGTAACAATAATAAGCTCTAAACATTAGAGGATCAAAATTCACTTGATACGGAAAAGGGGGGAAAAAAACGTCTTAAATAAAAAGCGAGAAGCGTCGAATTAGGGTTAGGGTCCCGGAACCCTAGTTTCATCGGAAACGGGCCAACGGTAAAAACCCACAGCCCAATGGGCGGTGGGCCCCATCCTCTTTTGGCCTAATTCCTCCGTCTAGGGCCTCAAAAAGCAGATTTAGTGATTTTCGCGCGCGCTTTTAACCTAATTTTGCATGGATTATTTTTTTTTAACCTAATTTTGCATGGATTTCGACCAATTAAATTTTATTTTCTTGACCTAAATAATTAATCCTTGAAACGTAATAATAAGCTCTAATATTTAGCGGATCCAAATTCACTCGAAACGCCGAAAAACTTTCGAAAAAGCCGAAAAGCGGCAAATTAGGGTTAGGGTTTCGGCGTTCCGGGGTTCCATGCCCTTGGGAAACGGACCGACGGTCAAAACCCACAGCAATGCTGTGGGCCCCGCACCCGTTTGGCCAAATTCGGACGTCTAGGGTGTCAAAAACGCGATTTAGTGATTTTCGCGCGGTTTTAACCTAATTTTCAATGCATTATTATTTATTTATTTTTGTTTGATCAAATTAATGATTATTTTTACTTATCGACCTAATTAATTATTTGTTAAAATGTAACAATAATAAGCTCTAAACATTAGAGGATCAAAATTCACTTGATACGAAAAAGGGGGGGAAAAACGTCTTAAATAAAAAGCGAGAAGCGTCGAATTAGGGTTAGGGTCCCGGAACCCTAGTTTCATCGGAAACGGGCCAACGGTAAAAACCCACAGCCCAATGGGCGGTGGGCCCCATCCTCTTTTGGCCTAATTCCTCCGTCTAGGGCCTCAAAAAGCAGATTTAGTGATTTTCGCGCGCGCTTTTAACCTAATTTTGCATGGATTATTTTTTTTTTAACCTAATTTTGCATGGATTTCGACCAATTAAATTTTATTTTCTTGACCTAAATAATTAATCCTTGAAACGTAATAATAAGCTCTAATATTTAGCGGATCCAAATTCACTCGAAACGCCGAAAAACGTTCGAAAAAGCCGAAAAGGGGCAAATTAGGGTTACGGTTTCGGCGTTCCGGGGTTCCATTCTCTTGGGAAACGGACCGACGGTCAAAACCCACAGCAGGACTGTGGGCCCCGCACCCGTTTGGCCAAATTCGGACGTCTAGGGTGTCAAAAACGCGATTTAGTGATTTTCGCGCGGTTTTAACCTAATTTTCAATGCATTATTATTTATTTATTTTTGTTTGATCAAATTAATGATTATTTTTACTTATCGACCTAATTAATTAATTGTTAAAATGTAACAATAATAAGCTCTAAACATTAGAGGATCAAAATTCACTTGATACGGAAAAGGGCGGAAAAAAACGTCTTAAATAAAAAGCGAGAAGCGTCGAATTAGGGTTAGGGTCCCGGAACCCTAGTTTCATTGGAAACGGGCCAACGGTAAAAACCCACATCCCAAAGGGCGGTGGGCTCCACCCTCGTTTGGCCTAATTCCTCCGTCTAGGGCCTCAAAAAGCAGACTTAGTGATTTACGCGCGTGCTTTTAACCTAATTTTGCATAGGTTATTTTTTTTAACCTAGTTTTGCATGGATTTCGACCAATTAAATTTTATTTTCTTGACCTAAATAATTAATCCTTGAAACATAATAATAAGCTCTAATATTGCGGATCCAAATTCACTTGAAACGCCGAAAAAACGTTCGAAAAAGCCGAAAAAGCGGCAAATTAGGGTTAGGGTTTCGGCGTTCCGGGGTTCCATTCCCTTGGGAAACGGACCGACGGTCAAAATCCACAGCAAGGCTGTAGGCCCCGGAACCCTAGTTTCATCGGAAACGGGCCAACGGTAAAAACCCACAGCCCAATGGGCGGTGGGCCCCATCCTCTTTTGGCCTAATTCCTCCGTCTAGGGCCTCAAAAAGCAGATTTAGTGATTTTCGCGCGCGCTTTTAACCTAATTTTGCATGGATTATTTTTTTAACCTAATTTTGCATGGATTTCGACCAATTAAATTTTATTTTCTTGACCTAAATAATTAATCCTTGAAACGTAATAATAAGCTCTAATATTTAGCGGATCCAAATGCACTCGAAACGCCGAAAAAACGTTCGAAAAAGCCGAAAAGGGGCAAATTAGGGTTACGGTTTCGGCGTTCTGGGGTTCCATTCTCTTGGGAAACGGACCGACGGTCAAAACCCATAGCAATGATGTGGGCCCCGCCCCCGTTTGGCCAAATTCGGACGTCTAGGGTGTCAAAAACGCGATTTAGTGATTTTCGCGCGGTTTTAACCTAATTTTCAATGCATTATTATTTATTTATTTTTGTTTGATCAAATTAATGATTATTTTTACTTATCGACCTAATTAATTAATTGTTAAAATGTAACAATAATAAGCTCTAAACATTAGAGGATCAAAATTCACTTGATACGGAAAAGGGGGGAAAAAAACGTCTTAAATAAAAAGCGAGAAGCGTCGAATTAGGGTTAGGGTCCCGGAACCATAGTTTCATCGGAAACGGGCCAACGGTAAAAACCCACGGCCCAATGGGCGATGGGCCCCACCCTCTTTTGGCCTAATTCCTCCGTCTAGGGCCTCAAAAAGCAGATTTAGTGATTTTCGCGCGTGCTTTTAACCTAATTTTGCATGGATTAATTTTTTTTTAACCTAATTTTGCATGGATTTCGACCAATTAAATTTTATTTTCTTGACCTAAATAATTAATCCTTGAAACATAATAATAAGCTCTAATATTTAGCGGATCCAAATTCACTCGAAACGCCGAAAAAACGTTCGAAAAAGCCGAAAAGCGGCAAATTAGGGTTAGGGTTTCGGCGTTCCGGGGTTCCATTCCCATGGGAAACGGACCGACGGTCAAAACCCATAGAAAAGCTGTGGGCCCCGCCCCCGTTTGGCCAAATTCGGACGTCTAGGGTGTCAAAAACGCGATTTAGTGATTTTCGCGCGGTTTTAACCTAATTTTCAATGCATTATTATTTATTTATTTTTGTTTGATCAAATTAATGATTATTTTTACTTATCGACCTAATTACTTAATTGTTAAAATGTGGGTTCTTCCCGTTGGCCCGTTTCCATCGTAAATAGGAACCCGATATCCTAACCCTAATTCGAGTCTGAAAGCGCGGTTATTTATTATTGCATGTCCACGTTCAATTAATTAAACTAATTAGGCATGGAAAGCTAAATTAATTAGGTAAAAGATTTAAACTTTTTAGGTCAAAGTGCAAAATTAATTAGGTGAAAAAAATAAAAAAGAATAATTTCATGGGAAATTAGGTTAAAACCGAACGAAAATCAATAAATCGCATTTTCGAGGCCCTAGACGACGGAATTTCGCCGAAATAGGGTGGGGCCCACATCTAATGATGTGGGTTCTTCCCGTTGGCCCGTTTCCATCGTAAATAGGAACCCGAAATTCTAACCCTAATTCGAGTCTGAAAGCGCGGTTATTTATTATTGCATGGCCACGTCTAATTAATTAAACTAATTAGGCATGGAAAGCTAAATTAATTAGGTAAAAGATTTAAACTTTTTAGGTCAAAGTGCAAAATTAATTAGGTGAAAAAAATAAAAAAGAATAATTTCATGTGAAATTAGGTTAAATCCGAACGAAAATCAATAAATCGCATTTTCGAGGCCCTAGACGAAGGAATTTGGCCGAAATAGGGTGGGTGTTCTCCCCGTTGGCCCGTTTCCATCGTAAATAGGAACCCAAAATCCTAACCCTAATTCGAGTCTAGAAGCGCGGTTATTAATTATTGCATGTCCACGTTCAATTAATTAAACTAATTAAAATGGAAAGCTAAATTAATTAGGTAAAAGATTTAAACTTTTTAGGTCAAAGTGGAAAATTAATTAGGTGAAAAAAATAAAAAAGAATAATTTCATGTGAAATTAGGTTAAAACCGAACGAAAATCAATAAATCGCATTTTCGAGGTCCTAGACGAAGGAATTTGGCCGAAATAGGGTGGGGCCCACATCTGCAGATGTGGGTTCTTCCCGTTGGCCCGTTTCCATCGTAAATAGGAACCCAAAATCCTAACCCTAATTCGAGTCTGAAAGCGCGGTTATTTATTATTGCATGTCCACATTCAATTAATTAAACTAATTAGGCATGGAAAGCTAAATCAATTAGGTAAAAGATTTAAACTTTCTAGGTCAAAGTGCAAAATTAATTAGGTGAAAAAAATAAAAAAGAATAATTTCATGGGAAATTAGATTTAAACTCTTTTGGCCTAATTCCTCCGTCTAGGGCCTCAAAAAGCAGATTTAGTGATTTTCGCGCGCGCTTTTAACCTAATTTTGCATGGATTAATTTTTTTTTAACCTAATTTTGCATGGATTTCGACCAATTAAATTTTATTTTCTTGACCTAAATAATTAATCCTTGAAACATAATAATAAGCTCTAATATTTAGCGGATCCAAATTCACTCGAAACGCCGAAAAACGTTCGAAAAAGCCGAAAAGCGGCAAATTAGGGTTAGGGTTTCGGCGTTCCGGGGTTCCATTCCCATGGGAAACGGACCGACGGTCAAAACCCATAGAAAAGCTGTGGGCCCCGCCCCCGTTTGGCCAAATTCGGACGTCTAGGGTGTCAAAAACGCGATTTAGTGATTTTCGCGCGGTTTTAACCTAATTTTCAATGCATTATTATTTATTTATTTTTGTTTGATCAAATTAATGATTATTTTTACTTATCGACCTAATTACTTAATTGTTAAAATGTGGGTTCTTCCCGTTGGCCCGTTTCCATCGTAAATAGGAACCCGATATCCTAACCCTAATTCGAGTCTGAAAGCGCGGTTATTTATTATTGCATGTCCACGTTCAATTAATTAAACTAATTAGGCATGGAAAGCTAAATTAATTAGGTAAAAGATTTAAACTTTTTAGGTCAAAGTGCAAAATTAATTAGGTGAAAAAAATAAAAAAGAATAATTTCATGGGAAATTAGGTTAAAACTGAACGAAAATCAATAAATCGCATTTTCGAGGCCCTAGACGACGGAATTTGGCCGAAATAGGGTGGGGCCCACATCTAATGATGTGGGTTCTTCCCGTTGGCCCGTTTCCATCGTAAATAGGAACCCGAAATTCTAACCCTAATTCGAGTCTGAAAGCGCGGTTATTTATTATTGCATGGCCACGTCTAATTAATTAAACTAATTAGGCATGGAAAGCTAAATTAATTAGGTAAAAGATTTAAACTTTTTAGGTCAAAGTGCAAAATTAATTAGGTGAAAAAAATAAAAAAGAATAATTTCATGTGAAATTAGGTTAAATCCGAACCAAAATCAATAAATCGCATTTTCGAGGCCCTAGACGAAGGAATTTGGCCGAAATAGGGTGGGTGTTCTCCCCGTTGGCCCGTTTCCATCGTAAATAGGAACCCAAAATCCTAACCCTAATTCGAGTCTAGAAGCGCGGTTATTAATTATTGCATGTCCACGTTCAATTAATTAAACTAATTAAAATGGAAAGCTAAATTAATTAGGTAAAAGATTTAAACTTTTTAGGTCAAAGTGGAAAATTAATTAGGTGAAAAAAATAAAAAAGAATAATTTCATGTGAAATTAGGTTAAAACCGAACGAAAATCAATAAATCGCATTTTCGAGGTCCTAGACGAAGGAATTTGGCCGAAATAGGGTGGGGCCCACATCTGTAGATGTGGGTTCTTCCCGTTGGCCCGTTTCCATCGTAAATAGGAACCCAAAATCCTAACCCTAATTCGAGTCTGAAAGCGCGGTTATTTATTATTGCATGTCCACATTCAATTAATTAAACTAATTAGGCATGGAAAGCTAAATCAATTAGGTAAAAGATTTAAACTTTCTAGGTCAAAGTGCAAAATTAATTAGGTGAAAAAAATAAAAAAGAATAATTTCATGGGAAATTAGATTTAAACTCTTTTGGCCTAATTCCTCCGTCTAGGGCCTCAAAAAGCAGATTTAGTGATTTTCGCGCGCGCTTTTAACCTAATTTTGCATGGATTAATTTTTTTTAACCTAATTTTGCATGGATTTCGACCAATTAAATTTTATTTTCTTGACCTAAATAATTAATCCTTGAAACATAATAATAAGCTCTAATATTTAGCGGATCCAAATTCACTCGAAACGCCGAAAAACGTTCGAAAAAGCCGAAAAGCGGCAAATTAGGGTTAGGGTTTCGGCGTTCCGGGGTTCCATTCCCATGGGAAACGGACCGACGGTCAAAACCCATAGAAAAGCTGTGGGCCCCGCCCCCGTTTGGCCAAATTCGGACGTCTAGGGTGTCAAAAACGCGATTTAGTGATTTTCGCGCGGTTTTAACCTAATTTTCAATGCATTATTATTTATTTATTTTTGTTTGATCAAATTAATGATTATTTTTACTTATCGACCTAATTACTTAATTGTTAAAATGTGGGTTCTTCCCGTTGGCCCGTTTCCATCGTAAATAGGAACCCGATATCCTAACCCTAATTCGAGTCTGAAAGCGCGGTTATTTATTATTGCATGTCCACGTTCAATTAATTAAACTAATTAGGCATGGAAAGCTAAATTAATTAGGTAAAAGATTTAAACTTTTTAGGTCAAAGTGCAAAATTAATTAGGTGAAAAAAATAAAAAAGAATAATTTCATGGGAAATTAGGTTAAAACCGAACGAAAATCAATAAATCGCATTTTCGAGGCCCTAGACGACGGAATTTGGCCGAAATAGGGTGGGGCCCACATCTAATGATGTGGGTTCTTCCCGTTGGCCCGTTTCCATCGTAAATAGGAACCCGAAATTCTAACCCTAATTCGAGTCTGAAAGCGCGGTTATTTATTATTGCATGGCCACGTCTAATTAATTAAACTAATTAGGCATGGAAAGCTAAATTAATTAGGTAAAAGATTTAAACTTTTTAGGTCAAAGTGCAAAATTAATTAGGTGAAAAAAATAAAAAAGAATAATTTCATGTGAAATTAGGTTAAATCCGAACGAAAATCAATAAATCGCATTTTCGAGGCCCTAGACGAAGGAATTTGGCCGAAATAGGGTGGGTGTTCTCTCCGTTGGCCCGTTTCCATCGTAAATAGGAACCCAAAATCCTAACCCTAATTCGAGTCTAGAAGCGCGGTTATTAATTATTGCATGTCCACGTTCAATTAATTAAACTAATTAAAATGGAAAGCTAAATTAATTAGGTAAAAGATTTAAACTTTTTAGGTCAAAGTGGAAAATTAATTAGGTGAAAAAAATAAAAAAGAATAATTTCATGTGAAATTAGGTTAAAACCGAACGAAAATCAATAAATCGCATTTTCGAGGTCCTAGACGAAGGAATTTGGCCGAAATAGGGTGGGGCCCACATCTGCAGATGTGGGTTCTTCCCTTTGGCCCGTTTCCATCGTAAATAGGAACCCAAAATCCTAACCCTAATTCGAGTCTGAAAGCGCGGTTATTTATTATTGCATGTCCACATTCAATTAATTAAACTAATTAGGCATGGAAAGCTAAATCAATTAGGTAAAAGATTTAAACTTTCTAGGTAAAGTGCAAAATTAATTAGGTGAAAAAAATAAAAAAGAATAATTTCATGGGAAATTAGATTTAAACTCTTTTGGCCTAATTCCTCCGTCTAGGGCCTCAAAAAGCAGATTTAGTGATTTTCGCGCGCGCTTTTAACCTAATTTTGCATGGATTAATTTTTTTTTAACCTAATTTTGCATGGATTTCGACCAATTAAATTTTATTTTCTTGACCTAAATAATTAATCATTGAAACGTAATAATAAGCTCTAATATTTAGCGGATCCAAATTCACTCGAAACGCAGAAAAACTTTCGAAAAAGCCGAAAAGCGGCAAATTAGGGTTAGGGTTTCGGCGTTCCGGGGTTCCATTCCCTTGGGAAACGGACCGACGGTCAAAACCCACAGCAGGACTGTGGGCCCCACACCCGTTTGGCCAAATTCGGACGTCTAGGGTGTCAAAAACGCGATTTAGTGATTTTCGCGCGGTTTTAACCTAATTTTCAATGCATTATTATTTATTTATTTTTGTTTGATCAAATTAATGATTATTTTTACTTATCGACCTAATTAATTAATTGTTAAAATGTAACAATAATAAGCTCTAAATATTAGAGGATCAAAATTCACTTGATACGGAAAAGGGGGGAAAAAACGTCTTAAATAAAAAGCGAGAAGCGTCGAATTAGGGTTAGGGTCCCGGACCCCTAGTTTCATCGGAACCGGGCCAACGGTAAAAACCCACGGCCCAATGGGCGGTGGGCCCCACCCTCTTTTGGCCTAATTCCTCCGTCTAGGGCCTCAAAAAGCAGATTTAGTGATTTTCGCGCGCGCTTTTAACCTAATTTTGCATGGATTATTTTTTTTTAACCTAATTTTGCATGGATTTCGACCAATTAAATTTTATTTTCTTGTCCTAAATAATTAATCCTTGAAACGTAATAATAAGCTCTAATATTTAGCGGATCCAAATTCACTCGAAACGCCGAAAAACTTTCGAAAAAGCCGAAAAGCGGCAAATTAGGGTTAGGGTTTCGGCGTTCCGGGGTTCCATTCCCTTGGGAAACGGACCGACGGTCAAAACCCACAGCAGGACTGTGGGCCCCGCACCCGTCTGGCCAAATTCGGACGTCTAGGGTGTCAAAAACGCGATTTAGTGATTTTCGCGCGGTTTTAACCTAATTTTCAATTCATTATTATTTATTTATTTTTGTTTGATCAAATTAATGATTATTTTTACTTATCGACCTAATTAATTAATTGTTAAAATGTAATAATAATAAGCTCTAAACATTAGAGGATCAAAATTCACTTGATACGGAAAAGGGGGGAAAAAAACGTCTTAAATAAAAAGCGAGAAGCGTCGAATTAGGGTTAGGGTCCCGGAACCCTAGTTTCATCGGAAACGGGCCAACGGTAAAAACCCACGGCCCAAAGGGCGGTGGGCCCCACCCACTTTTGGCCTAATTCCTCCGTCTAGGGCCTCAAAAAGCAGATTTAGTGATTTTCCCGCGCGCTTTTAACCTAATTTTGCATGGATTATTTTTTTTAACCTAATTTTGCATGGATTTCGACCAATTAAATTTTATTTTCTTGACCTAAATAATTAATCCTTGAAACGTAATAATAAGCTCTAATATTTAGCGGATCCAAATTCACTCGAAACGCCGAAAAACTTTCGAAAAAGCCGAAAAGCGGCAAATTAGGGTTAGGGTTTCGGCGTTCCGGGGTTCCATTCCCCTGGGAAACGGACCGACGGGCAAAACCCACAGCAGGACTGTGGGCCCCGCCCCCGTTTGGCCAAATTCGGACGTCTAGGGTGTCAAAACGCGATTTAGTGATTTTCGCGCGGTTTTAACCTAATTTTCAATGCATTATTATTTATTTATTTTTGTTTGATCAAATTAATGATTATTTTTACTTATCGACCTAATTAATTAATTGTTAAAATGTAACAATAATAAGCTCTAAACATTAGAGGATCAAAATTCACTTGATACGAAAAAGGGGGGGAAAAACGTCTTAAAAAAAGTGAGAAGCATCGAATTAGGGTTAGGGTCCCGGAACCCTAGTTTCATTGGAAACGGGCCAACGGTAAAAACCCACAGCCCAATGGGCGGTGGGCCCCACCCTCTTTTGGCCTAATTCCTCCGTCTAGGGCCTCAAAAAGCAGATTTAGTGATTTACGCGCGCGCTTTTAACCTAATTTTGCATAGGTTATTTTTTTAACCTAGTTTTGCATGGATTTCGACCAATTAAATTTTATTTTCTTGACCTAAATAATTAATCCTTGAAACATAGTAATAAGCTCTAATATTTAGCGGATCCAAATTCACTCGAAACGCCGAAAAAACGTTCGAAAAAGCCGAAAAGCGGCAAATTAGGGTTAGGGTTTCGGCGTTCCGGGGTTCCATTCCCTTGGGAAACGGACCGACGGTCAAAATCCACAGCAAGGCTGTAGGCCCCGGAACCCTAGTTTCATCGGAAACGGGCCAACGGTAAAAACCCACAGCCCAATGGGCGGTGGGCCCCATCCTCTTTTGGCCTAATTCCTCCGTCTAGGGCCTCAAAAAGCAGATTTAGTGATTTTCGTGCGCGCTTTTAACCTAATTTTGCATGGATTATTTTTTTTAACCTAATTTTGCATGGATTTCGACCAATTAAATTTAATTTTCTTGACCTAAATAATTAATCCTTGAAACGTAATAATAAGCTCTAATATTTAGCGGATCCAAATTCACTCGAAACGCCGAAAAACGTTCGAAAAAGCCGAAAAGCGGCAAATTAGGGTTACGGTTTCGGCGTTCCGGGGTTCCATTCTCTTGGGAAACGGACCGACGGTCAAAACCCACAGCATTGCTGTGGGCCCCGCCCCCGTTTCGCCAAATTCGGACGTCTAGGGTGTCAAAAACGCGATTTAGTGATTTTCGCGCGGTTTTAACCTAATTTTCAATGCATTATTATTTATTTATTTTTGTTTGATCAAATTAATGATTATTTTTACTTATCGACCTAATTAATTAATTGTTAAAATGTAACAATAATAAGCTCTAAACATTAGAGGATCAAAATTCACTTGATACGGAAAAGGGGGGAAAAACCGTCTTAAATAAAAAGCGAGAAGCGTCGAATTAGGGTTAGGGTCCCGGAACCCTAGTTTCATCGGAAACGGGCCAACGGTAAAAACCCACAGCCCAATGGGCGGTGGGCCCCACCCTCTTTTGGCCTAATTCCTCCGTCTAGGGCCTCAAAAAGCAGATTTAGTAATTTTTGCGCGCGCTTTTAACCTAATTTTGCATGGATTATTTTTTTTAACCTAATTTTGCATGGATTTCGACCAATTAAATTTTATTTTCTTGACCTAAATAATTAATCCTTGAAACGTAATAATAAGCTCTAATATTTAGCGGATCCAAATTCACTCGAAACGCCGAAAAACTTTCGAAAAAGCCGAAAAGTGGCAAATTAGGGTTAGGGTTTCGGCGTTCCGGGGTTCCATTCCCTTGGGAAACGGACCGACGGTCAAAACCCACAGCAGGACTGTGGGCCCCCGCCCCCGTTTGGCCAAATTCGGACGTCTAGGGTGTCAAAAACGCGATTTAGTGATTTTCGCGCGGTTTTAACCTAATTTTCAATGCATTATTATTTATTTATTTTTGTTTGATCAAATTAATGATTATTTTTACTTATCGACCTAATTAATTAATTGTTAAAATGTAACAATAATAAGCTCTAAACATTAGAGGATCAAAATTCACTTGATACGGAAAAGGGGGGGGAAAACGTCTTAAATAAAAAGTGAGAAGCGTCGAATTAGGGTTAGGGTCCCGGAACCCTAGTTTCATTGGAAACGGGCCAACGGTAAAAACCCACATCCCAGAGGGAGGTGGGCCCCACCCTCGTTTGGCCTAATTCCTCCGTCTAGGGCCTCAAAAAGAAGATTTAGTGATTTACGCGCGCGCTTTTAACCTAATTTTGCATAGGTTATTTTTTTTTAACCTAGTTTTGCATGGATTTCGACCAATTAAATTTTATTTTCTTGACCTAAATAATTAATCCTTGAAACATAATAATAAGCTCTAATATTTAGCGGATCCAAATTCACTCGAAACGCCGAAAAACGTTCGAAAAAGCCGAAAAGCGGCAAATTAGGGTTAGGGTTTCGGCGTTCCGGGGTTCCATTCCCATGGGAAACGGACCGACGGTCAAAACCCATAGAAAAGCTGTGGGCCCCGCCCCCGTTTGGCCAAATTCGGACGTCTAGGGTGTCAAAAACGCGATTTAGTGATTTTCGCGCGGTTTTAACCTAATTTTCAATGCATTATTATTTATTTATTTTTGTTTGATCAAATTAATGATTATTTTTACTTATCGACCTAATTACTTAATTGTTAAAATGTGGGTTCTTCCCGTTGGCCCGTTTCCATCGTAAATAGGAACCCGATATCCTAACCCTAATTCGAGTCTGAAAGCGCGGTTATTTATTATTGCATGTCCACGTTCAATTAATTAAACTAATTAGGCATGGAAAGCTAAATTAATTAGGTAAAAGATTTAAACTTTTTAGGTCAAAGTGCAAAATTAATTAGGTGAAAAAAATAAAAAAGAATAATTTCATGGGAAATTAGGTTAAAACCGAACGAAAATCAATAAATCGCATTTTCGAGGCCCTAGACGACGGAATTTGGCCGAAATAGGGTGGGGCCCACATCTAATTATGTGGGTTCTTCCCGTTGGCCCGTTTCCATCGTAAATAGGAACCCGAAATTCTAACCCTAATTCGAGTCTGAAAGCGCGGTTATTTATTATTGCATGGCCACGTCTAATTAATTAAACTAATTAGGCATGGAAAGCTAAATTAATTAGGTAAAAGATTTAAACTTTTTAGGTCAAAGTGCAAAATTAATTAGGTGAAAAAAATAAAAAAGAATAATTTCATGTGAAATTAGGTTAAATCCGAACGAAAATCAATAAATCGCATTTTCGAGGCCCTAGACGAAGGAATTTGGCCGAAATAGGGTGGGTGTTCTCCCCGTTGGCCCGTTTCCATCGTAAATAGGAACCCAAAATCCTAACCCTAATTCGAGTCTAGAAGCGCGGTTATTAATTATTGCATGTCCACGTTCAATTAATTAAACTAATTAAAATGGAAAGCTAAATTAATTAGGTAAAAGATTTAAACTTTTTAGGTCAAAGTGGAAAATTAATTAGGTGAAAAAAATAAAAAAGAATAATTTCATGTGAAATTAGGTTAAAACCGAACGAAAATCAATAAATCGCATTTTCGAGGTCCTAGACGAAGGAATTTGGCCGAAATAGGGTGGGGCCCACATCTGTAGATGTGGGTTCTTCCCGTTGGCCCGTTTCCATCGTAAATAGGAACCCAAAATCCTAACCCTAATTCGAGTCTGAAAGCGCGGTTATTTATTATTGCATGTCCACATTCAATTAATTAAACTAATTAGGCATGGAAAGCTAAATCAATTAGGTAAAAGATTTAAACTTTCTAGGTCAAAGTGCAAAATTAATTAGGTGAAAAAAATAAAAAAGAATAATTTCATGGGAAATTAGATTTAAACTCTTTTGGCCTAATTCCTCCGTCTAGGGCCTCAAAAAGCAGATTTAGTGATTTTCGCGCGCGCTTTTAACCTAATTTTGCATGGATTAATTTTTTTTTAACCTAATTTTGCATGGATTTCGACCAATTAAATTTTATTTTCTTGACCTAAATAATTAATCCTTGAAACATAATAATAAGCTCTAATATTTAGCGGATCCAAATTCACTCGAAACGCCGAAAAACGTTCGAAAAAGCCGAAAAGCGGCAAATTAGGGTTAGGGTTTCGGCGTTCCGGGGTTCCATTCCCATGGGAAACGGACCGACGGTCAAAACCCATAGAAAAGCTGTGGGCCCCGCCCCCGTTTGGCCAAATTCGGACGTCTAGGGTGTCAAAAACGCGATTTAGTGATTTTCGCGCGGTTTTAACCTAATTTTCAATGCATTATTATTTATTTATTTTTGTTTGATCAAATTAATGATTATTTTTACTTATCGACCTAATTACTTAATTGTTAAAATGTGGGTTCTTCCCGTTGGCCCGTTTCCATCGTAAATAGGAACCCGATATCCTAACCCTAATTCGAGTCTGAAAGCGCGGTTATTTATTATTGCATGTCCACGTTCAATTAATTAAACTAATTAGGCATGGAAAGCTAAATTAATTAGGTAAAAGATTTAAACTTTTTAGGTCAAAGTGCAAAATTAATTAGGTGAAAAAAATAAAAAAGAATAATTTCATGGGAAATTAGGTTAAAACTGAACGAAAATCAATAAATCGCATTTTCGAGGTCCTAGACGAAGGAATTTGGCCGAAATAGGGTGGGGCCCACATCTGTAGATGTGGGTTCTTCCCGTTGGCCCGTTTCCATCGTAAATAGGAACCCAAAATCCTAACCCTAATTCGAGTCTGAAAGCGCGGTTATTTATTATTGCATGTCCACATTCAATTAATTAAACTAATTAGGCATGGAAAGCTAAATCAATTAGGTAAAAGATTTAAACTTTCTAGGTCAAAGTGCAAAATTAATTAGGTGAAAAAAATAAAAAAGAATAATTTCATGGGAAATTAGATTTAAACTCTTTTGGCCTAATTCCTCCGTCTAGGGCCTCAAAAAGCAGATTTAGTGATTTTCGCGCGCGCTTTTAACCTAATTTTGCATGGATTAATTTTTTTTAACCTAATTTTGCATGGATTTCGACCAATTAAATTTTATTTTCTTGACCTAAATAATTAATCCTTGAAACATAATAATAAGCTCTAATATTTAGCGGATCCAAATTCACTCGAAACGCCGAAAAACGTTCGAAAAAGCCGAAAAGCGGCAAATTAGGGTTAGGGTTTCGGCGTTCCGGGGTTCCATTCCCATGGGAAACGGACCGACGGTCAAAACCCATAGAAAAGCTGTGGGCCCCGCCCCCGTTTGGCCAAATTCGGACGTCTAGGGTGTCAAAAACGCGATTTAGTGATTTTCGCGCGGTTTTAACCTAATTTTCAATGCATTATTATTTATTTATTTTTGTTTGATCAAATTAATGATTATTTTTACTTATCGACCTAATTACTTAATTGTTAAAATGTGGGTTCTTCCCGTTGGCCCGTTTCCATCGTAAATAGGAACCCGATATCCTAACCCTAATTCGAGTCTGAAAGCGCGGTTATTTATTATTGCATGTCCACGTTCAATTAATTAAACTAATTAGGCATGGAAAGCTAAATTAATTAGGTAAAAGATTTAAACTTTTTAGGTCAAAGTGCAAAATTAATTAGGTGAAAAAAATAAAAAAGAATAATTTCATGGGAAATTAGGTTAAAACCGAACGAAAATCAATAAATCGCATTTTCGAGGCCCTAGACGACGGAATTTGGCCGAAATAGGGTGGGGCCCACATCTAATGATGTGGGTTCTTCCCGTTGGCCCGTTTCCATCGTAAATAGGAACCCGAAATTCTAACCCTAATTCGAGTCTGAAAGCGCGGTTATTTATTATTGCATGGCCACGTCTAATTAATTAAACTAATTAGGCATGGAAAGCTAAATTAATTAGGTAAAAGATTTAAACTTTTTAGGTCAAAGTGCAAAATTAATTAGGTGAAAAAAATAAAAAAGAATAATTTCATGTGAAATTAGGTTAAATCCGAACGAAAATCAATAAATCGCATTTTCGAGGCCCTAGACGAAGGAATTTGGCCGAAATAGGGTGGGTGTTCTCTCCGTTGGCCCGTTTCCATCGTAAATAGGAACCCAAAATCCTAACCCTAATTCGAGTCTAGAAGCGCGGTTATTAATTATTGCATGTCCACGTTCAATTAATTAAACTAATTAAAATGGAAAGCTAAATTAATTAGGTAAAAGATTTAAACTTTTTAGGTCAAAGTGGAAAATTAATTAGGTGAAAAAAATAAAAAAGAATAATTTCATGTGAAATTAGGTTAAAACCGAACGAAAATCAATAAATCGCATTTTCGAGGTCCTAGACGAAGGAATTTGGCCGAAATAGGGTGGGGCCCACATCTGCAGATGTGGGTTCTTCCCTTTGGCCCGTTTCCATCGTAAATAGGAACCCAAAATCCTAACCCTAATTCGAGTCTGAAAGCGCGGTTATTTATTATTGCATGTCCACATTCAATTAATTAAACTAATTAGGCATGGAAAGCTAAATCAATTAGGTAAAAGATTTAAACTTTCTAGGTAAAGTGCAAAATTAATTAGGTGAAAAAAATAAAAAAGAATAATTTCATGGGAAATTAGATTTAAACTCTTTTGGCCTAATTCCTCCGTCTAGGGCCTCAAAAAGCAGATTTAGTGATTTTCGCGCGCGCTTTTAACCTAATTTTGCATGGATTAATTTTTTTTTAACCTAATTTTGCATGGATTTCGACCAATTAAATTTTATTTTCTTGACCTAAATAATTAATCATTGAAACGTAATAATAAGCTCTAATATTTAGCGGATCCAAATTCACTCGAAACGCAGAAAAACTTTCGAAAAAGCCGAAAAGCGGCAAATTAGGGTTAGGGTTTCGGCGTTCCGGGGTTCCATTCCCTTGGGAAACGGACCGACGGTCAAAACCCACAGCAGGACTGTGGGCCCCACACCCGTTTGGCCAAATTCGGACGTCTAGGGTGTCAAAAACGCGATTTAGTGATTTTCGCGCGGTTTTAACCTAATTTTCAATGCATTATTATTTATTTATTTTTGTTTGATCAAATTAATGATTATTTTTACTTATCGACCTAATTAATTAATTGTTAAAATGTGGGTTCTTCCCGTTGGCCCGTTTCCATCGTAAATAGGAACCCGATATCCTAACCCTAATTCGAGTCTGAAAGCGCGGTTATTTATTATTGCATGTCCATGTTCAATTAATTAAACTAATTAGGCATGGAAAGCTAAATTAATTAGGTAAAAGATTTAAACTTTTTAGGTCAAAGTGCAAAATTAATTAGGTGAAAAAAATAAAAAAGAATAATTTCATGGGAAATTAGGTTAAAACCGAACGAAAATCAATAAATCGCATTTTCGAGGCCCTAGACGACGGAATTTGGCCGAAATAGGGTGGGGCCCACATCTAATGATGTGGGTTCTTCCCGTTGGCCCGTTTCCATCGTAAATAGGAACCCGAAATTCTAACCCTAATTCGAGTCTGAAAGCGCGGTTATTTATTATTGCATGGCCACGTCTAATTAATTAAACTAATTAGGCATGGAAAGCTAAATTAATTAGGTAAAAGATTTAAACTTTTTAAGTCAAAGTGCAAAATTAATTAGGTGAAAAAAATAAAAAAGAATAATTTCATGTGAAATTAGGTTAAATCCGAACCAAAATCAATAAATCGCATTTTCGAGGCCCTAGACGAAGGAATTTGGCCGAAATAGGGTGGGTGTTCTCTCCGTTGGCCCGTTTCCATCGTAAATAGGAACCCAAAATCCTAACCCTAATTCGAGTCTAGAAGCGCGGTTATTAATTATTGCATGTCCACGTTCAATTAATTAAACTAATTAAAATGGAAAGCTAAATTAATTAGGTAAAAGATTTAAACTTTTTAGGTCAAAGTGGAAAATTAATTAGGTGAAAAAAATAAAAAAGAATAATTTCATGTGAAATTAGGTTAAAACCGAACGAAAATCAATAAATCGCATTTTCGAGGTCCTAGACGAAGGAATTTGGCCGAAATAGGGTGGGGCCCACATCTGCAGATGTGGGTTCTTCCCGTTGGCCCGTTTCCATCGTAAATATTAAATGTTGTCCAAGACGAATGATCTCCTAACTCATATAGTTAAAAACTTGTCGCAACAGTGGGATTGTCTCTAATTATGTGTGATAGATGCATAAGGTGTTCTAACTTAATGAACAAAAAAATGAATGCATAAGACGTCCCCTAAGTGCACGAGGTCTCTTCACAGCTTGAACAAATGCAGCTATCTCTTTCTGTTTCTTCCAATACCCCAAACAAATGAGCAGCAAAACACAAAATCAGAATCTCAATAGCCCAACTGATTTACCCAGAAATGGTATTATGTTCCATTCAGACTTCAATATTATTATAGGTGCCTAAAGGACAAAACTCTTCATGTCCACATTGGAATCAACAATAAACCTAAAGGACAAAACTCTTCATGTCCACATTGGAATCAACAATAAAGCAAGATGTATACGTAAAATAAATTTTTTACTAACTAAAGCAACATTAAACATACATGGTATAACAGCAGGACTGAAAAAGATATATGATATTGCAGAAGCATCTCATGATAAAAACTAATTTTACCAAATCATAATAACAACTTCAGATGCATAAAACTAAAATTTAAACACCAAAATGATGGATGTCAATTCTTTTAACTTCCATTTTCAAGTTGGAAGGTGAATGACAAAATCCATTTTCTCCAAAACCAATTTAAATCCCTGTCTAATTGATCAAGGATCCTAAAGATGAGTAAAAGATGTTTTAATGGATTTTAAATGATGGATGTCAATAAAAGATTGAGAAATCAATGAAGGATCTTAAATTGCAGTGGTTTAAGTCTAAAAAAACTATTCCTTTGTCCGGTACGATACATGATAAACTAGGACAGATACAATATATACAAATATCGGAAAGTTATCCAGGATTGAGGAAGAAATTAAGGGTGACCCTTATAAGCTAAGATCAATTCAATCCAAATTGAACTTTGGACTTCAACTTCAGTCTTGAATCGGTAAATCTTGACAGATTAATCCAAAATCATCACTTTTAACAGACAATTTATAAATATAGGCCAATTTGACAAAAATTGCCAACTTGAAAGCTAAGTTGATATATAATGCATAAGATAACAGGCTAAATTTAGCCTGACTACCAACTTTAAGGTCAATTTTGACCCTTAATTCACCGTAAATATAAATGCAGCCTAAGGAGCTCTCCATAAAATTTATGTTTGATAGCTCTTAAATTTATCTCTTATTGACATATGGTATACAAGGAAAGATTTGATGAACTTTTCTCTAGACAAATCTACCAACAAGGAAACTGATACAATTAGCTTTTCTTAATAAAAGGTTATAATTCTATGTCAAGTCAAGTAAATGAAATTTGACAAAAATGTGCACAAGCTTCTACATACTTATCATTTAGAGACACAATCACACATGACATGAGCAATTGCAATAATCAGCATGTGAGCAGACCAAATACGTTTTTACACTTATGGTAAAAAAACATGATGAAACAGCATATAGTTCGGTCTTACTACCAGATAACATCATTTCAGTAAGAGAGAACAACAGTGGCTGGAATTGATACTTTTGCATCATCACGACCACTTTCACCATAAAAGGAAAAAATGTCAACTACCTGATAACATCATCCATAATGGCAATGAATAGTGGAGTGGAACTTAAGGTAAAGCCTCATTAAAACTTATGGTTAACCCGCAGTCAGTTCCAACATTGACAAAATAATGCTCTGCAGGAGAACATATCGCAAAAGAGTTAAAGTTTATAAAACGAAAAGCTTCTGCCACAATTGAAGTAGTGATTGAGAACTGATTACCATAAATATGTATGGCCAATTACTCAAATCCAAAGATTTGCCATCATCAATCTCCATTTGGCCCTATAAAGGACAAAGTCAGCCAATGTACAGATATTGCTTCATATCATCTTCTGGTATGTTAAGAATTTCTACAACAGACTAAAAGCCGGGATGCATCCACCTCCAAAACGATACATATAAGATCAATACTCAAGAAACAGAGGAAAGAGGCATACTATGGTTCCCATTTGCTGGTAAAGAATGTGTAATTCTTCCAATCAACAATCTCACCTTCCCAGAAGGTCACTACCTACCAATTGCCATTGAGAGCATGTAAATGACATTAAGTAATAAATGGAAGACAATATTCTGCTTCACATAACATATTGTCTGATGGGGCGCATGCGAACTCTGACTACAAGTTAAGCATCTTTCAAATTAACTTCATAGATGTGGGTACATTTAGGCAATTCAACATTGCAATACCTTCAATATCCGACAATATGCAAGAGCATAGAAGTGGCAGTGCTAAAACCACAAGTTTTATACAACATTCTTACCACCAATTGTCATAGATAATATGTTATATTCAATTGGGGTGGAAGGCAGGCATTAACACCAATGATAACATTTTACTCATCACAATGTCATACTCAACCTCTAGCAATATGAAATTACTAACCAAATCAACTCATGGAAAAGAGCATTAAACCGAATATGCAGCATGAATCACTTCGAAGACAATAGACAAGTATGAAATGAAAACTAATTAATAAATTTATCCCCAACTTTCCATGAAACCTAGGATAGCCTCCCAAACCAAGGCCAACTAGAAAACAATAAAGAAGCAGTACAACATAGGTTGGAGAGAAATCCAGATGTAGAAGTAACTACAGCTGTAACCAGAAATCCCTTTATGATCAAGTACACAGCCAAAAAACAACATTAGATAGAAAACTACAATTGGATCATCTGCCAAAATTTCACATTAATGTCTTTCATTTTAATGTCTTTCATGTTCTTTTACATTTTGGTAAAAATGAAACAAAGAACCTTGAGTATATGGAATATGAATATGAGGAAGAGACCAAAAACAATGGTTTCTAATTCAAAAGCTCTACAAGTCGAAATAGGCAAACAACATTTGCATCTTCATTTCAATTAAGAGGCTAAATCTACAAATCTGATATTACAATATGATATTACAAATCTGACATCATTTAAAGACCAACCATATCTTATTCCTAATTTGATTCTTAACCATTCTCCAATCACTTCACTATATTCTGCAACACAATCACTGGGCAACAAATATAGCCTCTAGTTCCTTAATATTATCTCTGATTCACTAACGTAAAACAATCAATTTGTTCCAATTGAGAAATCAAGCCACAGACATTGTTAATCGATATGGTTAGGTTAGGGATGAAAAAACTCACCAAGTAAGAGATAAGCCGATCAAAGGTTTTCTCGTGAGGCTTCTTCTTCTTCAAGGTAAAAATTAGAAAATCGGTAATTTAAGAACAGACTTAATAAAATTGATTACAGAGTATGAATTTAGAGAAGAAGCATACAAAATTCCGATAGATAGCATCAGGTTTGGAGAGATGGGAAGATACAAAAATCAGCTTCTCTACCACATATTCTAAAAGCATCTGGAGAATAATGGATTGCAGATAAGTGGAAATCGAGATCGAAGTGAGGCGGAGCGACCTGATCTTTTGCCAGTTGCCAAATCTGGACTCTTCAAATTCACCAAAATTGAAGCGGAAGATGGAAATGAGATTTCTGCTTGGGAAGATGGAAGAAATTGAAGCGGCAAGGGAAAAGCTACTTTCCCAAAATTGAGCGGCAACCAAAAGGTGAAATGCAAAAAAATGGGCGGCAAGGCAAAAAGGGGAAAATGAGATTTTCAAGTGAATTTGGTTATTTTGTATATATAAGCTTTTGGTTATTTTGTAAAACGTTAAGTTTAAATTCGTATTATTTTGTAAACGTTAAGCTTATATTGGTGCTATTTTGTACGTGAGGCCTAAATTGATGCTATATTGTAAACGTTAAGCTTAAATTGATATTATGTTGTAAACATTAAGCCTATATTGGTGCTATTTTGAACGTTGGGTCTAAATTGGTACTTCCCTAAAAATTTTAGGCCTATTTTGGGATTTTATCCTTTTTTTAATAACAAAAAAATTAAGTAATAATAAAAATCAAATTAAGCAATAAAAGACATAGTTAGTTTATCTTTAAAAAGTATAATTTGTCTTTTTCTATTTGTCAATGATTGAGTTTGTCTTTTTATAATTACAATGCATTTATTACTAACTTTTAAGTAATGATAGTGAAGTGAAAGAGAGAGAAAAGGATGATGGGTGTATAATGATTAGTTGTCTTTTTAATGTAAAAGTCATGAATTAATTAGGTCAAATCAACCACTAAGATTAATAGTTGAAATCTATTAATTAGGTAAAAAAATTCAAACATAATTCATAAAAAAATTCAATAAAAATCATTAGTTTTATTTATGAATTATTTTTCATGAATTATTTTTTATCTAATTAATAGTTAGTTTTACTTCTTGACCTAATTAATCAATGGTTGAAATATAATAATAAGCTAATTTTTAGAGGATCCAAATTCACGCATGATACCGAAAAAAATATAAAATTACTCATAAAAAGACGTCTTCTGACATACAAAAATACCCCTAATGTTTACAGCTAGGAGCAATTTTACCTCTAACGTCTAAAATGGTGCAATTTTACTCTAAAGTTTGACAAGTTGAGTCAATTTCAAACATTATTGAAAAACACAGATATTTTGTTCTTTATTCTGCGTCAATTATATATCAGTTTGTTTTAAAAAAAGATTTCATATTTTTGGGATTTAATAAAAATATTGTAGGTTAACATTTATTAATTTAGCGAAATATTTTGAATTTTTTTTTTATCCAACTCCTAAAGTAGATAGTATATTTTTTAATTTTTTTCCACATATAATAATATGTTTATGATCTGTCACTAATGAATGATAAAATGACTCACATATGAAATGTAGATGACAAGATTCACGACCAATGAGACATTTTGATGAATTATTTCTAAAATTGATCCAACTTGACAACGCTAATGGTAAAATTACTCTTGACTGCCAACGTTATGGGTAAAATTGCACCATTTTAAACGTTAGGGGTAAAATTGATCCTAGATGTAAACGTTAGGGGTATTTTTGTACCTTATCCCAAAAATTTACAAAAAGAGGTATTTGCTTTGTGTAGTTTAAAAATTATATTATCGTGACATTAACACGAAAAAAGAGCAATCTAGAACAACGAAAAAAAGTGATTTTATAAATTATCCTTTATATAAATTCTTGCTTTACAAATTATTATTATTATTATTTGACAAAAAAAAAAAGTAACCAGAGATTTCAAACTTCACAAAATCTCATAATCCTTTAATTGAAACTTCATAAATTTCAGAATTATTCCTACAGCGGCAGACGATATGCAATGCTTTATGACACATGTGTCCAAATTCCTGCCATCCATGGACAACACAATTAATCATAATCATCAATAAAGTATATACCCAAACTGAAGCTTAAAAGTTAATTATGACATTAAACTATCAAAATCATCAACCAGACTCTGAACTAAGTAAAAATCATTAATTAAATCCTTATTTTAAGCAAAAATTATCATTTGAGTCCTCTCGAAAATAATTAAGTTGAACAGTTTCAGACTTTCTTCCCAATGGGCGGTGGGCCCCACCCTCTTTTGGCCTAATTCCTCCGTCTAGGGCCTCAAAAAGCAGATTTAGTGATTTTTGCGCGCGCTTTTAACCTAATTTTGCATGGATTATTTTTTTTAACCTAATTTTGCATGGATTTCGACCAATTAAATTTTATTTTCTTGACCTAAATAATTAATCCTACAAACGTAATAATAAGCTCTAATATTTAGCGGATCCAAATTCACTCGAAACGCCGAAAAACTTTCGAAAAAGCCGAAAAGCGGCAAATTAGGGTTAGGGTTTCGGCGTTCCGGGGTTCCATTCCCTTGGGAAACGGACCGACGGTCAAAACCCACAGCAGGACTGTGGGCCCCGCACCCGTTTGGCCAAATTCGGACGTCTAGGGTGTCAAAAACGCGATTTAGTGATTTTCGCGCGGTTTTAACCTAATTTTCAATTCATTATTATTTATTTATTTTTGTTTGATCAAATTAATGATTATTTTTACTTATCGACCTAATTAATTAATTGTTAAAATGTAACAATAATAAGCTCTAAACATTAGAGGATCAAAATTCACTTGATACGGAAAAGGGGGGAAAAAACGTCTTAAATAAAAAGCGAGAAGCGTCGAATTAGGGTTAGGGTCCCGGAACCCTAGTTTCATCGGAAACGGGCCAACGGTAAAAACCCACAGCCCAATGGGCGGTGGGCCCCACCCTCCTTTGGCCTAATTCCTCCGTCTAGGGCCTCAAAAAGCAGATTTAGTGATTTTCGCGCGCGCTTTTAACCTAATTTTGCATGGATTATTTTTTTTAACCTAATTTTGCATGGATTTCGACCAATTAAATTTTATTTTCTTGACCTAAATAATTAATCCTTGAAACGTAATAATAAGCTCTAATATTTAGCGGATCCAAATTCACTCGAAACGCCGAAAAACTTTCGAAAAAGCCGAAAAGCGGCAAATTAGGGTTAGGGTTTCGGCGTTCCGGGGTTCCATTCCCTTGGGAAACGGACCGACGGTCAAAATCCACAGCAAGGCTGTAGGCCCCGGAACCCGTTTGGCCAAATTCGGACGTCTAGGGTGTCAAAAACGCGATTTAGTGATTTTCGCGCGGTTTTAACCTAATTTTCAATGCATTATTATTTATTTATTTTTGTTTGATCAAATTAATGATTATTTTTACTTATCGACCTAATTAATTAATTGTTAAAATGTAACAATAATAAGCTCTAAATATTAGAGGATCAAAATTCACTTGATACGGAAAAGGGGGGAAAAAACGTCTTAAATAAAAAGCGAGAAGCGTCGAATTAGGGTTAGGGTCCCGGACCCCTAGTTTCATCGGAACCGGGCCAACGGTAAAAACCCACGGCCCAATGGGCGGTGGGCCCCACCCTCTTTTGGCCTAATTCCTCCGTCTAGGGCCTCAAAAAGCAGATTTAGTGATTTTCGCGCGCGCTTTTAACCTAATTTTGCATGGATTATTTTTTTTTAACCTAATTTTGCATGGATTTCGACCAATTAAATTTTATTTTCTTGTCCTAAATAATTAATCCTTGAAACGTAATAATAAGCTCTAATATTTAGCGGATCCAAATTCACTCGAAACGCCGAAAAACTTTCGAAAAAGCCGAAAAGCGGCAAATTAGGGTTAGGGTTTCGGCGTTCCGGGGTTCCATTCCCTTGGGAAACGGACCGACGGTCAAAACCCACAGCAGGACTGTGGGCCCCGCACCCGTTTGGCCAAATTCGGAAGTCTAGGGTGTCAAAAACGCGATTTAGTGATTTTCGCGCGGTTTTAACCTAATTTTCAATTCATTATTATTTATTTATTTTTGTTTGATCAAATTAATGATTATTTTTACTTATCGACCTAATTAATTAATTGTTAAAATGTAATAATAATAAGCTCTAAACATTAGAGGATCAAAATTCACTTGATACGGAAAAGGGGGGAAAAAAACGTCTTAAATAAAAAGCGAGAAGCGTCGAATTAGGGTTAGGGTCCCGGAACCCTAGTTTCATCGGAAACGGGCCAACGGTAAAAACCCACGGCCCAAAGGGCGGTGGGCCCCACCCACTTTTGGCCTAATTCCTCCGTCTAGGGCCTCAAAAAGCAGATTTAGTGATTTTCGCGCGCGCTTTTAACCTAATTTTGCATGGATTATTTTTTTTAACCTAATTTTGCATGGATTTCGACCAATTAAATTTTATTTTCTTGACCTAAATAATTAATCCTTGAAACGTAATAATAAGCTCTAATATTTAGCGGATCCAAATTCACTCGAAACGCCGAAAAACTTTCGAAAAAGCCGAAAAGCGGCAAATTAGGGTTAGGGTTTCGGCGTTCCGGGGTTCCATTCCCCTGGGAAACGGACCGACGGGCAAAACCCACAGCAGGACTGTGGGCCCCGCCCCCGTTTGGCCAAATTCGGACGTCTAGGGTGTCAAAACGCGATTTAGTGATTTTCGCGCGGTTTTAACCTAATTTTCAATGCATTATTATTTATTTATTTTTGTTTGATCAAATTAATGATTATTTTTACTTATCGACCTAATTAATTAATTGTTAAAATGTAACAATAATAAGCTCTAAACATTAGAGGATCAAAATTCACTTGATACGAAAAAGGGGGGGAAAAACGTCTTAAAAAAAGTGAGAAGCATCGAATTAGGGTTAGGGTCCCGGAACCCTAGTTTCATTGGAAACGGGCCAACGGTAAAAACCCACAGCCCAATGGGCGGTGGGCCCCACCCTCTTTTGGCCTAATTCCTCCGTCTAGGGCCTCAAAAAGCAGATTTAGTGATTTACGCGCGCGCTTTTAACCTAATTTTGCATAGGTTATTTTTTTAACCTAGTTTTGCATGGATTTCGACCAATTAAATTTTATTTTCTTGACCTAAATAATTAATCCTTGAAACATAATAATAAGCTCTAATATTTAGCGGATCCAAATTCACTCGAAACGCCGAAAAACGTTCGAAAAAGCCGAAAAGCGGCAAATTAGGGTTAGGGTTTCGGCGTTCCGGGGTTCCATTCCCTTGGGAAACGGACCGACGGTCAAAATCCACAGCAAGGCTGTAGGCCCCGGAACCCTAGTTTCATCGGAAACGGGCCAACGGTAAAAACCCACAGCCCAATGGACGGTGGGCCCCATCCTCTTTTGGCCTAATTCCTCCGTCTAGGGCCTCAAAAAGCAGATTTAGTGATTTTCGTGCGCGCTTTTAACCTAATTTTGCATGGATTATTTTTTTTAACCTAATTTTGCATGGATTTCGACCAATTAAATTTTATTTTCTTGACCTAAATAATTAATCCTTGAAACGTAATAATAAGCTCTAATATTTAGCGGATCCAAATTCACTCGAAACGCCGAAAAACTTTCGAAAAAGCCGAAAAAGCGGCAAATTAGGGTTAGGGTTTCGGCGTTCCGGGGTTCCATTCCCTTGGGAAACGGACCGACGGTCAAAATCCACAGCAAGGCTGTAGGCCCCGGAACCCGTTTGGCCAAATTCGGACGTCTAGGGTGTCAAAAACGCGATTTAGTGATTTTCGCGCGGTTTTAACCTAATTTTCAATGCATTATTATTTATTTATTTTTGTTTGATCAAATTAATGATTATTTTTACTTATCGACCTAATTAATTAATTGTTAAAATGTAACAATAATAAGCTCTAAATATTAGAGGATCAAAATTCACTTGATACGGAAAAGGGGGGAAAAAACGTCTTAAATAAAAAGCGAGAAGCGTCGAATTAGGGTTAGGGTCCCGGACCCCTAGTTTCATCGGAACCGGGCCAACGGTAAAAACCCACGGCCCAATGGGCGGTGGGCCCCACCCTCTTTTGGCCTAATTCCTCCGTCTAGGGCCTCAAAAAGCAGATTTAGTGATTTTCGCGCGCGCTTTTAACCTAATTTTGCATGGATTATTTTTTTTTAACCTAATTTTGCATGGATTTCGACCAATTAAATTTTATTTTCTTGTCCTAAATAATTAATCCTTGAAACGTAATAATAAGCTCTAATATTTAGCGGATCCAAATTCACTCGAAACGCCGAAAAACTTTCGAAAAAGCCGAAAAGCGGCAAATTAGGGTTAGGGTTTCGGCGTTCCGGGGTTCCATTCCCTTGGGAAACGGACCGACGGTCAAAACCCACAGCAGGACTGTGGGCCCCGCACCCGTTTGGCCAAATTCGGACGTCTAGGGTGTCAAAAACGCGATTTAGTGATTTTCGCGCGGTTTTAACCTAATTTTCAATTCATTATTATTTATTTATTTTTGTTTGATCAAATTAATGATTATTTTTACTTATCGACCTAATTAATTAATTGTTAAAATGTAATAATAATAAGCTCTAAACATTAGAGGATCAAAATTCACTTGATACGGAAAAGGGGGGAAAAAAACGTCTTAAATAAAAAGCGAGAAGCGTCGAATTAGGGTTAGGGTCCCGGAACCCTAGTTTCATCGGAAACGGGCCAACGGTAAAAACCCACGGCCCAAAGGGCGGTGGGCCCCACCCACTTTTGGCCTAATTCCTCCGTCTAGGGCCTCAAAAAGCAGATTTAGTGATTTTCGCGCGCGCTTTTAACCTAATTTTGCATGGATTATTTTTTTTAACCTAATTTTGCATGGATTTCGACCAATTAAATTTTATTTTCTTGACCTAAATAATTAATCCTTGAAACGTAATAATAAGCTCTAATATTTAGCGGATCCAAATTCACTCGAAACGCCGAAAAACTTTCGAAAAAGCCGAAAAGCGGCAAATTAGGGTTAGGGTTTCGGCGTTCCGGGGTTCCATTCCCCTGGGAAACGGACCGACGGGCAAAACCCACAGCAGGACTGTGGGCCCCGCCCCCGTTTGGCCAAATTCGGACGTCTAGGGTGTCAAAACGCGATTTAGTGATTTTCGCGCGGTTTTAACCTAATTTTCAATGCATTATTATTTATTTATTTTTGTTTGATCAAATTAATGATTATTTTTACTTATCGACCTAATTAATTAATTGTTAAAATGTAACAATAATAAGCTCTAAACATTAGAGGATCAAAATTCACTTGATACGAAAAAGGGGGGGAAAAACGTCTTAAAAAAAGTGAGAAGCATCGAATTAGGGTTAGGGTCCCGGAACCCTAGTTTCATTGGAAACGGGCCAACGGTAAAAACCCACAGCCCAATGGGCGGTGGGCCCCACCCTCTTTTGGCCTAATTCCTCCGTCTAGGGCCTCAAAAAGCAGATTTAGTGATTTACGCGCGCGCTTTTAACCTAATTTTGCATAGGTTATTTTTTTAACCTAGTTTTGCATGGATTTCGACCAATTAAATTTTATTTTCTTGACCTAAATAATTAATCCTTGAAACATAATAATAAGCTCTAATATTTAGCGGATCCAAATTCACTCGAAACGCCGAAAAAACGTTCGAAAAAGCCGAAAAGCGGCAAATTAGGGTTAGGGTTTCGGCGTTCCGGGGTTCCATTCCCTTGGGAAACGGACCGACGGTCAAAATCCACAGCAAGGCTGTAGGCCCCGGAACCCTAGTTTCATCGGAAACGGGCCAACGGTAAAAACCCACAGCCCAATGGACGGTGGGCCCCATCCTCTTTTGGCCTAATTCCTCCGTCTAGGGCCTCAAAAAGCAGATTTAGTGATTTTCGTGCGCGCTTTTAACCTAATTTTGCATGGATTATTTTTTTTAACCTAATTTTGCATGGATTTCGACCAATTAAATTTAATTTTCTTGACCTAAATAATTAATCCTTGAAACGTAATAATAAGCTCTAATATTTAGCGGATCCAAATTCACTCGAAACGCCGAAAAACGTTCGAAAAAGCCGAAAAGCGGCAAATTAGGGTTACGGTTTCGGCGTTCCGGGGTTCCATTCTCTTGGGAAACGGACCGACGGTCAAAACCCACAGCATTGCTGTGGGCCCCGCCCCCGTTTCGCCAAATTCGGACGTCTAGGGTGTCAAAAACGCGATTTAGTGATTTTCGCGCGGTTTTAACCTAATTTTCAATGCATTATTATTTATTTATTTTTGTTTGATCAAATTAATGATTATTTTTACTTATCGACCTAATTAATTAATTGTTAAAATGTAACAATAATAAGCTCTAAACATTAGAGGATCAAAATTCACTTGATACGGAAAAGGGGGGAAAAAACGTCTTAAATAAAAAGCGAGAAGCGTCGAATTAGGGTTAGGGTCCCGGAACCCTAGTTTCATCGGAAACGGGCCAACGGTAAAAACCCACAGCCCAATGGGCGGTGGGCCCCACCCTCTTTTGGCCTAATTCCTCCGTCTAGGGCCTCAAAAAGCAGATTTAGTAATTTTTGCGCGCGCTTTTAACCTAATTTTGCATGGATTATTTTTTTTAACCTAATTTTGCATGGATTTCGACCAATTAAATTTTATTTTCTTGACCTAAATAATTAATCCTTGAAACGTAATAATAAGCTCTAATATTTAGCGGATCCAAATTCACTCGAAACGCCGAAAAACTTTCGAAAAAGCCGAAAATTGGCAAATTAGGGTTAGGGTTTCGGCGTTCCGGGGTTCCATTCCCTTGGGAAACGGACCGACGGTCAAAACCCACAGCAAGACTGTGGGCCCCGCCCCCGTTTGGCCAAATTCGGACGTCTAGGGTGTCAAAAACGCGATTTAGTGATTTTCGCGCGGTTTTAACCTAATTTTCAATGCATTATTATTTATTTATTTTTGTTTGATCAAATTAATGATTATTTTTACTTATCGACCTAATTAATTAATTGTTAAAATGTAACAATAATAAGCTCTAAACATTAGAGGATCAAAATTCACATGATACGGAAAAGGGGGGGGGAAACGTCTTAAATAAAAAGTGAGAAGCGTCGAATTAGGGTTAGGGTCCCGGAACCCTAGTTTCATTGGAAACGGGCCAACGGTAAAAACCCACATCCCAGGGGAGGTGGGCCCCACCCTCGTTTGGCCTAATTCCTCCGTCTAGGGCCTCAAAAAGAAGATTTAGTGATTTACGCGCGCGCTTTTAACCTAATTTTGCATAGGTTATTTTTTTTTAACCTAGTTTTGCATGGATTTCGACCAATTAAATTTTATTTTCTTGACCTAAATAATTAATCCTTGAAACATAATAATAAGCTCTAATATTTAGCGGATCCAAATTCACTCGAAACGCCGAAAAACGTTCGAAAAAGCCGAAAAGCGGCAAATTAGGGTTAGGGTTTCGGCGTTCCGGGGTTCCATTCCCATGGGAAACGGACCGACGGTCAAAACCCATAGAAAAGCTGTGGGCCCCGCCCCCGTTTGGCCAAATTCGGACGTCTAGGGTGTCAAAAACGCGATTTAGTGATTTTCGCGCGGTTTTAACCTAATTTTCAATGCATTATTATTTATTTATTTTTGTTTGATCAAATTAATGATTATTTTTACTTATCGACCTAATTACTTAATTGTTAAAATGTGGGTTCTTCCCGTTGGCCCGTTTCCATCGTAAATAGGAACCCGATATCCTAACCCTAATTCGAGTCTGAAAGCGCGGTTATTTATTATTGCATGTCCACGTTCAATTAATTAAACTAATTAGGCATGGAAAGCTAAATTAATTAGGTAAAAGATTTAAACTTTTTAGGTCAAAGTGCAAAATTAATTAGGTGAAAAAAATAAAAAAGAATAATTTCATGGGAAATTAGGTTAAAACCGAACGAAAATCAATAAATCGCATTTTCGAGGCCCTAGACGACGGAATTTGGCCGAAATAGGGTGGGGCCCACATCTAATTATGTGGGTTCTTCCCGTTGGCCCGTTTCCATCGTAAATAGGAACCCGAAATTCTAACCCTAATTCGAGTCTGAAAGCGCGGTTATTTATTATTGCATGGCCACGTCTAATTAATTAAACTAATTAGGCATGGAAAGCTAAATTAATTAGGTAAAAGATTTAAACTTTTTAGGTCAAAGTGCAAAATTAATTAGGTGAAAAAAATAAAAAAGAATAATTTCATGTGAAATTAGGTTAAATCCGAACGAAAATCAATAAATCGCATTTTCGAGGCCCTAGACGAAGGAATTTGGCCGAAATAGGGTGGGTGTTCTCCCCGTTGGCCCGTTTCCATCGTAAATAGGAACCCAAAATCCTAACCCTAATTCGAGTCTAGAAGCGCGGTTATTAATTATTGCATGTCCACGTTCAATTAATTAAACTAATTAAAATGGAAAGCTAAATTAATTAGGTAAAAGATTTAAACTTTTTAGGTCAAAGTGGAAAATTAATTAGGTGAAAAAAATAAAAAAGAATAATTTCATGTGAAATTAGGTTAAAACCGAACGAAAATCAATAAATCGCATTTTCGAGGTCCTAGACGAAGGAATTTGGCCGAAATAGGGTGGGGCCCACATCTGTAGATGTGGGTTCTTCCCGTTGGCCCGTTTCCATCGTAAATAGGAACCCAAAATCCTAACCCTAATTCGAGTCTGAAAGCGCGGTTATTTATTATTGCATGTCCACATTCAATTAATTAAACTAATTAGGCATGGAAAGCTAAATCAATTAGGTAAAAGATTTAAACTTTCTAGGTCAAAGTGCAAAATTAATTAGGTGAAAAAAATAAAAAAGAATAATTTCATGGGAAATTAGATTTAAACTCTTTTGGCCTAATTCCTCCGTCTAGGGCCTCAAAAAGCAGATTTAGTGATTTTCGCGCGCGCTTTTAACCTAATTTTGCATGGATTAATTTTTTTTAACCTAATTTTGCATGGATTTCGACCAATTAAATTTTATTTTCTTGACCTAAATAATTAATCCTTGAAACATAATAATAAGCTCTAATATTTAGCGGATCCAAATTCACTCGAAACGCCGAAAAACGTTCGAAAAAGCCGAAAAGCGGCAAATTAGGGTTAGGGTTTCGGCGTTCCGGGGTTCCATTCCCATGGGAAACGGACCGACGGTCAAAACCCATAGAAAAGCTGTGGGCCCCGCCCCCGTTTGGCCAAATTCGGACGTCTAGGGTGTCAAAAACGCGATTTAGTGATTTTCGCGCGGTTTTAACCTAATTTTCAATGCATTATTATTTATTTATTTTTGTTTGATCAAATTAATGATTATTTTTACTTATCGACCTAATTACTTAATTGTTAAAATGTGGGTTCTTCCCGTTGGCCCGTTTCCATCGTAAATAGGAACCCGATATCCTAACCCTAATTCGAGTCTGAAAGCGCGGTTATTTATTATTGCATGTCCACGTTCAATTAATTAAACTAATTAGGCATGGAAAGCTAAATTAATTAGGTAAAAGATTTAAACTTTTTAGGTCAAAGTGCAAAATTAATTAGGTGAAAAAAATAAAAAAGAATAATTTCATGGGAAATTAGGTTAAAACCGAACGAAAATCAATAAATCGCATTTTCGAGGCCCTAGACGACGGAATTTGGCCGAAATAGGGTGGGGCCCACATCTAATGATGTGGGTTCTTCCCGTTGGCCCGTTTCCATCGTAAATAGGAACCCGAAATTCTAACCCTAATTCGAGTCTGAAAGCGCGGTTATTTATTATTGCATGGCCACGTCTAATTAATTAAACTAATTAGGCATGGAAAGCTAAATTAATTAGGTAAAAGATTTAAACTTTTTAGGTCAAAGTGCAAAATTAATTAGGTGAAAAAAATAAAAAAGAATAATTTCATGTGAAATTAGGTTAAATCCGAACGAAAATCAATAAATCGCATTTTCGAGGCCCTAGACGAAGGAATTTGGCCGAAATAGGGTGGGTGTTCTCCCCGTTGGCCCGTTTCCATCGTAAATAGGAACCCAAAATCCTAACCCTAATTCGAGTCTAGAAGCGCGGTTATTAATTATTGCATGTCCACGTTCAATTAATTAAACTAATTAAAATGGAAAGCTAAATTAATTAGGTAAAAGATTTAAACTTTTTAGGTCAAAGTGGAAAATTAATTAGGTGAAAAAAATAAAAAAGAATAATTTCATGTGAAATTAGGTTAAAACCGAACGAAAATCAATAAATCGCATTTTCGAGGTCCTAGACGAAGGAATTTGGCCGAAATAGGGTGGGGCCCACATCTGTAGATGTGGGTTCTTCCCGTTGGCCCGTTTCCATCGTAAATAGGAACCCAAAATCCTAACCCTAATTCGAGTCTGAAAGCGCGGTTATTTATTATTGCATGTCCACATTCAATTAATTAAACTAATTAGGCATGGAAAGCTAAATCAATTAGGTAAAAGATTTAAACTTTCTAGGTCAAAGTGCAAAATTAATTAGGTGAAAAAAATAAAAAAGAATAATTTCATGGGAAATTAGATTTAAACTCTTTTGGCCTAATTCCTCCGTCTAGGGCCTCAAAAAGCAGATTTAGTGATTTTCGCGCGCGCTTTTAACCTAATTTTGCATGGATTAATTTTTTTTAACCTAATTTTGCATGGATTTCGACCAATTAAATTTTATTTTCTTGACCTAAATAATTAATCCTTGAAACATAATAATAAGCTCTAATATTTAGCGGATCCAAATTCACTCGAAACGCCGAAAAACGTTCGAAAAAGCCGAAAAGCGGCAAATTAGGGTTAGGGTTTCGGCGTTCCGGGGTTCCATTCCCATGGGAAACGGACCGACGGTCAAAACCCATAGAAAAGCTGTGGGCCCCGCCCCCGTTTGGCCAAATTCGGACGTCTAGGGTGTCAAAAACGCGATTTAGTGATTTTCGCGCGGTTTTAACCTAATTTTCAATGCATTATTATTTATTTATTTTTGTTTGATCAAATTAATGATTATTTTTACTTATCGACCTAATTACTTAATTGTTAAAATGTGGGTTCTTCCCGTTGGCCCGTTTCCATCGTAAATAGGAACCCGATATCCTAACCCTAATTCGAGTCTGAAAGCGCGGTTATTTATTATTGCATGTCCACGTTCAATTAATTAAACTAATTAGGCATGGAAAGCTAAATTAATTAGGTAAAAGATTTAAACTTTTTAGGTCAAAGTGCAAAATTAATTAGGTGAAAAAAATAAAAAAGAATAATTTCATGGGAAATTAGGTTAAAACCGAACGAAAATCAATAAATCGCATTTTCGAGGCCCTAGACGACGGAATTTGGCCGAAATAGGGTGGGGCCCACATCTAATGATGTGGGTTCTTCCCGTTGGCCCGTTTCCATCGTAAATAGGAACCCGAAATTCTAACCCTAATTCGAGTCTGAAAGCGCGGTTATTTATTATTGCATGGCCACGTCTAATTAATTAAACTAATTAGGCATGGAAAGCTAAATTAATTAGGTAAAAGATTTAAACTTTTTAGGTCAAAGTGCAAAATTAATTAGGTGAAAAAAATAAAAAAGAATAATTTCATGTGAAATTAGGTTAAATCCGAACGAAAATCAATAAATCGCATTTTCGAGGCCCTAGACGAAGGAATTTGGCCGAAATAGGGTGGGTGTTCTCCCCGTTGGCCCGTTTCCATCGTAAATAGGAACCCAAAATCCTAACCCTAATTCGAGTCTAGAAGCGCGGTTATTAATTATTGCATGTCCACGTTCAATTAATTAAACTAATTAAAATGGAAAGCTAAATTAATTAGGTAAAAGATTTAAACTTTTTAGGTCAAAGTGGAAAATTAATTAGGTGAAAAAAATAAAAAAGAATAATTTCATGTGAAATTAGGTTAAAACCGAACGAAAATCAATAAATCGCATTTTCGAGGTCCTAGACGAAGGAATTTGGCCGAAATAGGGTGGGGCCCACATCTGTAGATGTGGGTTCTTCCCGTTGGCCCGTTTCCATCGTAAATAGGAACCCAAAATCCTAACCCTAATTCGAGTCTGAAAGCGCGGTTATTTATTATTGCATGTCCACATTCAATTAATTAAACTAATTAGGCATGGAAAGCTAAATCAATTAGGTAAAAGATTTAAACTTTCTAGGTCAAAGTGCAAAATTAATTAGGTGAAAAAAATAAAAAAGAATAATTTCATGGGAAATTAGATTTAAACTCTTTTGGCCTAATTCCTCCGTCTAGGGCCTCAAAAAGCAGATTTAGTGATTTTCGCGCGCGCTTTTAACCTAATTTTGCATGGATTAATTTTTTTTAACCTAATTTTGCATGGATTTCGACCAATTAAATTTTATTTTCTTGACCTAAATAATTAATCCTTGAAACATAATAATAAGCTCTAATATTTAGCGGATCCAAATTCACTCGAAACGCCGAAAAACGTTCGAAAAAGCCGAAAAGCGGCAAATTAGGGTTAGGGTTTCGGCGTTCCGGGGTTCCATTCCCATGGGAAACGGACCGACGGTCAAAACCCATAGAAAAGCTGTGGGCCCCGCCCCCGTTTGGCCAAATTCGGACGTCTAGGGTGTCAAAAACGCGATTTAGTGATTTTCGCGCGGTTTTAACCTAATTTTCAATGCATTATTATTTATTTATTTTTGTTTGATCAAATTAATGATTATTTTTACTTATCGACCTAATTACTTAATTGTTAAAATGTGGGTTCTTCCCGTTGGCCCGTTTCCATCGTAAATAGGAACCCGATATCCTAACCCTAATTCGAGTCTGAAAGCGCGGTTATTTATTATTGCATGTCCACGTTCAATTAATTAAACTAATTAGGCATGGAAAGCTAAATTAATTAGGTAAAAGATTTAAACTTTTTAGGTCAAAGTGCAAAATTAATTAGGTGAAAAAAATAAAAAAGAATAATTTCATGGGAAATTAGGTTAAAACCGAACGAAAATCAATAAATCGCATTTTCGAGGCCCTAGACGACGGAATTTGGCCGAAATAGGGTGGGGCCCACATCTAATGATGTGGGTTCTTCCCGTTGGCCCGTTTCCATCGTAAATAGGAACCCGAAATTCTAACCCTAATTCGAGTCTGAAAGCGCGGTTATTTATTATTGCATGGCCACGTCTAATTAATTAAACTAATTAGGCATGGAAAGCTAAATTAATTAGGTAAAAGATTTAAACTTTTTAGGTCAAAGTGCAAAATTAATTAGGTGAAAAAAATAAAAAAGAATAATTTCATGTGAAATTAGGTTAAATCCGAACGAAAATCAATAAATCGCATTTTCGAGGCCCTAGACGAAGGAATTTGGCCGAAATAGGGTGGGTGTTCTCCCCGTTGGCCCGTTTCCATCGTAAATAGGAACCCAAAATCCTAACCCTAATTCGAGTCTAGAAGCGCGGTTATTAATTATTGCATGTCCACGTTCAATTAATTAAACTAATTAAAATGGAAAGCTAAATTAATTAGGTAAAAGATTTAAACTTTTTAGGTCAAAGTGGAAAATTAATTAGGTGAAAAAAATAAAAAAGAATAATTTCATGTGAAATTAGGTTAAAACCGAACGAAAATCAATAAATCGCATTTTCGAGGTCCTAGACGAAGGAATTTGGCCGAAATAGGGTGGGGCCCACATCTGTAGATGTGGGTTCTTCCCGTTGGCCCGTTTCCATCGTAAATAGGAACCCAAAATCCTAACCCTAATTCGAGTCTGAAAGCGCGGTTATTTATTATTGCATGTCCACATTCAATTAATTAAACTAATTAGGCATGGAAAGCTAAATCAATTAGGTAAAAGATTTAAACTTTCTAGGTCAAAGTGCAAAATTAATTAGGTGAAAAAAATAAAAAAGAATAATTTCATGGGAAATTAGATTTAAACTCTTTTGGCCTAATTCCTCCGTCTAGGGCCTCAAAAAGCAGATTTAGTGATTTTCGCGCGCGCTTTTAACCTAATTTTGCATGGATTAATTTTTTTTAACCTAATTTTGCATGGATTTCGACCAATTAAATTTTATTTTCTTGACCTAAATAATTAATCCTTGAAACATAATAATAAGCTCTAATATTTAGCGGATCCAAATTCACTCGAAACGCCGAAAAACGTTCGAAAAAGCCGAAAAGCGGCAAATTAGGGTTAGGGTTTCGGCGTTCCGGGGTTCCATTCCCATGGGAAACGGACCGACGGTCAAAACCCATAGAAAAGCTGTGGGCCCCGCCCCCGTTTGGCCAAATTCGGACGTCTAGGGTGTCAAAAACGCGATTTAGTGATTTTCGCGCGGTTTTAACCTAATTTTCAATGCATTATTATTTATTTATTTTTGTTTGATCAAATTAATGATTATTTTTACTTATCGACCTAATTACTTAATTGTTAAAATGTGGGTTCTTCCCGTTGGCCCGTTTCCATCGTAAATAGGAACCCGATATCCTAACCCTAATTCGAGTCTGAAAGCGCGGTTATTTATTATTGCATGTCCACGTTCAATTAATTAAACTAATTAGGCATGGAAAGCTAAATTAATTAGGTAAAAGATTTAAACTTTTTAGGTCAAAGTGCAAAATTAATTAGGTGAAAAAAATAAAAAAGAATAATTTCATGGGAAATTAGGTTAAAACCGAACGAAAATCAATAAATCGCATTTTCGAGGCCCTAGACGACGGAATTTGGCCGAAATAGGGTGGGGCCCACATCTAATGATGTGGGTTCTTCCCGTTGGCCCGTTTCCATCGTAAATAGGAACCCGAAATTCTAACCCTAATTCGAGTCTGAAAGCGCGGTTATTTATTATTGCATGGCCACGTCTAATTAATTAAACTAATTAGGCATGGAAAGCTAAATTAATTAGGTAAAAGATTTAAACTTTTTAGGTCAAAGTGCAAAATTAATTAGGTGAAAAAAATAAAAAAGAATAATTTCATGTGAAATTAGGTTAAATCCGAACGAAAATCAATAAATCGCATTTTCGAGGCCCTAGACGAAGGAATTTGGCCGAAATAGGGTGGGTGTTCTCCCCGTTGGCCCGTTTCCATCGTAAATAGGAACCCAAAATCCTAACCCTAATTCGAGTCTAGAAGCGCGGTTATTAATTATTGCATGTCCACGTTCAATTAATTAAACTAATTAAAATGGAAAGCTAAATTAATTAGGTAAAAGATTTAAACTTTTTAGGTCAAAGTGGAAAATTAATTAGGTGAAAAAAATAAAAAAGAATAATTTCATGTGAAATTAGGTTAAAACCGAACGAAAATCAATAAATCGCATTTTCGAGGTCCTAGACGAAGGAATTTGGCCGAAATAGGGTGGGGCCCACATCTGTAGATGTGGGTTCTTCCCGTTGGCCCGTTTCCATCGTAAATAGGAACCCAAAATCCTAACCCTAATTCGAGTCTGAAAGCGCGGTTATTTATTATTGCATGTCCACATTCAATTAATTAAACTAATTAGGCATGGAAAGCTAAATCAATTAGGTAAAAGATTTAAACTTTCTAGGTCAAAGTGCAAAATTAATTAGGTGAAAAAAATAAAAAAGAATAATTTCATGGGAAATTAGATTTAAACTCTTTTGGCCTAATTCCTCCGTCTAGGGCCTCAAAAAGCAGATTTAGTGATTTTCGCGCGCGCTTTTAACCTAATTTTGCATGGATTAATTTTTTTTAACCTAATTTTGCATGGATTTCGACCAATTAAATTTTATTTTCTTGACCTAAATAATTAATCCTTGAAACATAATAATAAGCTCTAATATTTAGCGGATCCAAATTCACTCGAAACGCCGAAAAACGTTCGAAAAAGCCGAAAAGCGGCAAATTAGGGTTAGGGTTTCGGCGTTCCGGGGTTCCATTCCCATGGGAAACGGACCGACGGTCAAAACCCATAGAAAAGCTGTGGGCCCCGCCCCCGTTTGGCCAAATTCGGACGTCTAGGGTGTCAAAAACGCGATTTAGTGATTTTCGCGCGGTTTTAACCTAATTTTCAATGCATTATTATTTATTTATTTTTGTTTGATCAAATTAATGATTATTTTTACTTATCGACCTAATTACTTAATTGTTAAAATGTGGGTTCTTCCCGTTGGCCCGTTTCCATCGTAAATAGGAACCCGATATCCTAACCCTAATTCGAGTCTGAAAGCGCGGTTATTTATTATTGCATGTCCACGTTCAATTAATTAAACTAATTAGGCATGGAAAGCTAAATTAATTAGGTAAAAGATTTAAACTTTTTAGGTCAAAGTGCAAAATTAATTAGGTGAAAAAAATAAAAAAGAATAATTTCATGGGAAATTAGGTTAAAACCGAACGAAAATCAATAAATCGCATTTTCGAGGCCCTAGACGACGGAATTTGGCCGAAATAGGGTGGGGCCCACATCTAATGATGTGGGTTCTTCCCGTTGGCCCGTTTCCATCGTAAATAGGAACCCGAAATTCTAACCCTAATTCGAGTCTGAAAGCGCGGTTATTTATTATTGCATGGCCACGTCTAATTAATTAAACTAATTAGGCATGGAAAGCTAAATTAATTAGGTAAAAGATTTAAACTTTTTAGGTCAAAGTGCAAAATTAATTAGGTGAAAAAAATAAAAAAGAATAATTTCATGTGAAATTAGGTTAAATCCGAACGAAAATCAATAAATCGCATTTTCGAGGCCCTAGACGAAGGAATTTGGCCGAAATAGGGTGGGTGTTCTCCCCGTTGGCCCGTTTCCATCGTAAATAGGAACCCAAAATCCTAACCCTAATTCGAGTCTAGAAGCGCGGTTATTAATTATTGCATGTCCACGTTCAATTAATTAAACTAATTAAAATGGAAAGCTAAATTAATTAGGTAAAAGATTTAAACTTTTTAGGTCAAAGTGGAAAATTAATTAGGTGAAAAAAATAAAAAAGAATAATTTCATGTGAAATTAGGTTAAAACCGAACGAAAATCAATAAATCGCATTTTCGAGGTCCTAGACGAAGGAATTTGGCCGAAATAGGGTGGGGCCCACATCTGTAGATGTGGGTTCTTCCCGTTGGCCCGTTTCCATCGTAAATAGGAACCCAAAATCCTAACCCTAATTCGAGTCTGAAAGCGCGGTTATTTATTATTGCATGTCCACATTCAATTAATTAAACTAATTAGGCATGGAAAGCTAAATCAATTAGGTAAAAGATTTAAACTTTCTAGGTCAAAGTGCAAAATTAATTAGGTGAAAAAAATAAAAAAGAATAATTTCATGGGAAATTAGATTTAAACTCTTTTGGCCTAATTCCTCCGTCTAGGGCCTCAAAAAGCAGATTTAGTGATTTTCGCGCGCGCTTTTAACCTAATTTTGCATGGATTAATTTTTTTTTAACCTAATTTTGCATGGATTTCGACCAATTAAATTTTATTTTCTTGACCTAAATAATTAATCCTTGAAACATAATAATAAGCTCTAATATTTAGCGGATCCAAATTCACTCGAAACGCCGAAAAACGTTCGAAAAAGCCGAAAAGCGGCAAATTAGGGTTAGGGTTTCGGCGTTCCGGGGTTCCATTCCCATGGGAAACGGACCGACGGTCAAAACCCATAGAAAAGCTGTGGGCCCCGCCCCCGTTTGGCCAAATTCGGACGTCTAGGGTGTCAAAAACGCGATTTAGTGATTTTCGCGCGGTTTTAACCTAATTTTCAATGCATTATTATTTATTTATTTTTGTTTGATCAAATTAATGATTATTTTTACTTATCGACCTAATTACTTAATTGTTAAAATGTGGGTTCTTCCCGTTGGCCCGTTTCCATCGTAAATAGGAACCCGATATCCTAACCCTAATTCGAGTCTGAAAGCGCGGTTATTTATTATTGCATGTCCACGTTCAATTAATTAAACTAATTAGGCATGGAAAGCTAAATTAATTAGGTAAAAGATTTAAACTTTTTAGGTCAAAGTGCAAAATTAATTAGGTGAAAAAAATAAAAAAGAATAATTTCATGGGAAATTAGGTTAAAACCGAACGAAAATCAATAAATCGCATTTTCGAGGCCCTAGACGACGGAATTTGGCCGAAATAGGGTGGGGCCCACATCTAATGATGTGGGTTCTTCCCGTTGGCCCGTTTCCATCGTAAATAGGAACCCGAAATTCTAACCCTAATTCGAGTCTGAAAGCGCGGTTATTTATTATTGCATGGCCACGTCTAATTAATTAAACTAATTAGGCATGGAAAGCTAAATTAATTAGGTAAAAGATTTAAACTTTTTAGGTCAAAGTGCAAAATTAATTAGGTGAAAAAAATAAAAAAGAATAATTTCATGTGAAATTAGGTTAAATCCGAACGAAAATCAATAAATCGCATTTTCGAGGCCCTAGACGAAGGAATTTGGCCGAAATAGGGTGGGTGTTCTCTCCGTTGGCCCGTTTCCATCGTAAATAGGAACCCAAAATCCTAACCCTAATTCGAGTCTAGAAGCGCGGTTATTAATTATTGCATGTCCACGTTCAATTAATTAAACTAATTAAAATGGAAAGCTAAATTAATTAGGTAAAAGATTTAAACTTTTTAGGTCAAAGTGGAAAATTAATTAGGTGAAAAAAATAAAAAAGAATAATTTCATGTGAAATTAGGTTAAAACCGAACGAAAATCAATAAATCGCATTTTCGAGGTCCTAGACGAAGGAATTTGGCCGAAATAGGGTGGGGCCCACATCTGCAGATGTGGGTTCTTCCCGTTGGCCCGTTTCCATCGTAAATAGGAACCCAAAATCCTAACCCTAATTCGAGTCTGAAAGCGCGGTTATTTATTATTGCATGTCCACATTCAATTAATTAAACTAATTAGGCATGGAAAGCTAAATCAATTAGGTAAAAGATTTAAACTTTCTAGGTAAAGTGCAAAATTAATTAGGTGAAAAAAATAAAAAAGAATAATTTCATGGGAAATTAGATTTAAACTCTTTTGGCCTAATTCCTCCGTCTAGGGCCTCAAAAAGCAGATTTAGTGATTTTCGCGCGCGCTTTTAACCTAATTTTGCATGGATTAATTTTTTTTTAACCTAATTTTGCATGGATTTCGACCAATTAAATTTTATTTTCTTGACCTAAATAATTAATCATTGAAACGTAATAATAAGCTCTAATATTTAGCGGATCCAAATTCACTCGAAACGCCGAAAAACTTTCGAAAAAGCCGAAAAGCGCCAAATTAGGGTTAGGGTTTCGGCGTTCCGGGGTTCCATTCCCTTGGGAAACGGACCGACGGTCAAAACCCACAGCAAGACTATGGGCCCCGCCCCCGTTTGGCCAAATTCGGACGTCTAGGGTGTCAAAAACGCGATTTAGTGATTTTCGCGCGGTTTTAACCTAATTTTCAATGCATTATTATTTATTTATTTTTGTTTGATCAAATTAATGATTATTTTTACTTATCGACCTAATTAATTAATTGTTAAAATGTAACAATAATAAGCTCTAAACATTAGAGGATCAAAATTCACTTGATATGAAAAAGGGGGGGAAAAACGTCTTAAAAAAAGTGAGAAGCGTCGAATTAGGGTTAGGGTCCCGGAACCCTAGTTTCATTGGAAACGGGCCAATGGTAAAAACCCACATCCCAAAGGGCGGTGGGCTCCACCCTCGTTTGGCCTAATTCCTCCGTCTAGGGCCTCAAAAAGCAGATTTAGTGATTTACGCGCGTGCTTTTAACCTAATTTTGCATATGTTATTTTTTTTAACCTAGTTTTGCATGGATTTCGACCAATTAAATTTTATTTTCTTGACCTAAATAATTAATCCTTGAAACGTAATAATAAGCTCTAATATTTAGCGGATCCAAATTCACTTGAAACGCCGAAAAACGTTCGAAAAAGCCGAAAAGCGGCAAATTAGGGTTAGGGTTTCGGCGTTCCGGGGTTCCATTCCCTTGGGAAACGGACCGACGGTCAAAATCCACAGCAAGGCTGTAGGCCCCGGAACCCTAGTTTCATCGGAAACGGGCCAACGGTAAAAACCCACAGCCCAATGGGCGGTGGGCCCCATCCTCTTTTGGCCTAATTCCTCCGTCTAGGGCCTCAAAAAGCAGATTTAGTGATTTTCGTGCGCGCTTTTAACCTAATTTTGCATGTATTATTTTTTTTAACCTAATTTTGCATGGATTTCGACCAATTAAATTTAATTTTCTTGACCTAAATAATTAATCCTTGAAACGTAATAATAAGCTCTAATATTTAGCGGATCCAAATTCACTCGAAACGCCGAAAAACGTTCGAAAAAGCCGAAAAGCGGCAAATTAGGGTTACGGTTTCGGCGTTCCGGGGTTCCATTCTCTTGGGAAACGGACCGACGGTCAAAACCCACAGCAATGCTGTGGGCCCCGCCCCCGTTTCGCCAAATTCGGACGTCTAGGGTGTCAAAAACGCGATTTAGTGATTTTCGCGCGGTTTTAACCTAATTTTCAATGCATTATTATTTATTTATTTTTGTTTGATCAAATTAATGATTATTTTTACTTATCGACCTAATTAATTAATTGTTAAAATGTAACAATAATAAGCTCTAAACATTAGAGGATCAAAATTCACTTGATACGGAAAAGGGGGGAAAAAAACGTCTTAAATAAAAAGCGAGAAGCGTCGAATTAGGGTTAGGGTCCCGGAACCCTAGTTTCATCGGAAACGGGCCAACGGTAAAAACCCACAGCCCAATGGGCGGTGGGCCCCATCCTCTTTTGGCCTAATTCCTCCGTCTAGGGCCTCAAAAAGCAGATTTAGTGATTTTCGCGCGCGCTTTTAACCTAATTTTGCATGGATTATTTTTTTTTAACCTAATTTTGCATGGATTTCGACCAATTAAATTTTATTTTCTTGACCTAAATAATTAATCCTTGAAACGTAATAATAAGCTCTAATATTTAGCGGATCCAAATTCACTCGAAACGCCGAAAAACTTTCGAAAAAGCCGAAAAGCGGCAAATTAGGGTTAGGGTTTCGGCGTTCCGGGGTTCCATGCCCTTGGGAAACGGACCGACGGTCAAAACCCACAGCAATGCTGTGGGCCCCGCACCCGTTTGGCCAAATTCGGACGTCTAGGGTGTCAAAAACTCGATTTAGTGATTTTCGCGCGGTTTTAACCTAATTTTCAATGCATTATTATTTATTTATTTTTGTTTGATCAAATTAATGATTATTTTTACTTATCGACCTAATTAATTAATTGTTAAAATGTAACAATAATAAGCTCTAAACATTAGAGGATCAAAATTCACTTGATACGAAAAAGGGGGGGAAAAACGTCTTAAATAAAAAGCGAGAAGCGTCGAATTAGGGTTAGGGTCCCGGAACCCTAGTTTCATCGGAAACGGGCCAACGGTAAAAACCCACAGCCCAATGGGCGGTGGGCCCCATCCTCTTTTGGCCTAATTCCTCCGTCTAGGGCCTCAAAAAGCAGATTTAGTGATTTTCGCGCGCGCTTTTAACCTAATTTTGCATGGATTATTTTTTTTTTAACCTAATTTTGCATGGATTTCGACCAATTAAATTTTATTTTCTTGACCTAAATAATTAATCCTTGAAACGTAATAATAAGCTCTAATATTTAGCGGATCCAAATTCACTCGAAACGCCGAAAAACGTTCGAAAAAGCCGAAAAGGGGCAAATTAGGGTTACGGTTTCGGCGTTCCGGGGTTCCATTCTCTTGGGAAACGGACCGACGGTCAAAACCCACAGCAGGACTGTGGGCCCCGCACCCGTTTGGCCAAATTCGGACGTCTAGGGTGTCAAAAACGCGATTTAGTGATTTTCGCGCGGTTTTAACCTAATTTTCAATGCATTATTATTTATTTATTTTTGTTTGATCAAATTAATGATTATTTTTACTTATCGACCTAATTAATTAATTGTTAAAATGTAACAATAATAAGCTCTAAACATTAGAGGATCAAAATTCACTTGATACGGAAAAGGGGGGAAAAAAACGTCTTAAATAAAAAGCGAGAAGCGTCGAATTAGGGTTAGGGTCCCGGAACCATAGTTTCATCGGAAACGGGCCAACGGTAAAAACCCACGGCCCAATGGGCGATGGGCCCCACCCTCTTTTGGCCTAATTCCTCCGTCTAGGGCCTCAAAAAGCAGATTTAGTGATTTTCGCGCGTGCTTTTAACCTAATTTTGCATGGATTATTTTTTTTTAACCTAATTTTGCATGGATTTCGACCAATTAAATTTTATTTTCTTGACCTAAATAATTAATCCTTGAAACGTAATAATAAGCTCTAATATTTAGCGGATCCAAATTCACTCGAAACGCCGAAAAACTTTCGAAAAAGCCGAAAAGCGGCAAATTAGGGTTAGGGTTTCGGCGTTCCGGGGTTCCATTCCCTTGGGAAACTGACCGACGGTCAAAACCCACAGCAGGACTATGGGCCCCACACCCGTTTGGCCAAATTCGGACGTCTAGGGTGTCAAAAACGCGATTTAGTGATTTTCGCGCGGTTTTAACCTAATTTTCAATGCATTATTATTTATTTATTTTTGTTTGATCAAATTAATGATTATTTTTACTTATCGACCTAATTAATTAATTGTTAAAATGTAACAATAATAAGCTCTAAATATTAGAGGATCAAAATTCACTTGATACGGAAAAGGGGGGAAAAAACGTCTTAAATAAAAAGCGAGAAGCGTCGAATTAGGGTTAGGGTCCCGGAACCCTGGTTTCATCGGAAACGGGCCAACGGTAAAAACCCACAGCCCAATGGGCAGTGGGCCCCACCCTCTTTTGGCCTAATTCCTCCGTCTAGGGTCTCAAAAAGCAGATTTAGTGATTTTCGCGCGCGCTTTTAACCTAATTTTGCATGGATTATTTTTTTTTAACCTAATTTTGCATGGATTTCGACCAATTAAATTTTATTTTCTTGACCTAAATAATTAATCCTTGAAACGTAATAATAAGCTCTAATATTTAGCGGATCCAAATTCACTCGAAACGCCGAAAAACTTTCGAAAAAGCCGAAAAGCGGCAAATTAGGGTTAGGGTTTCGGCGTTCCGGGGTTCCATTCCCCTGGGAAACGGACCGACGGTCAAAACCCACAGCAGGGCTGTGGGCCCCGCACCCGTTTGGCCAAATTCGGACGTCTAGGGTGTCAAAAACGCGATTTAGTGATTTTCGCGCGGTTTTAACCTAATTTTCAATGCATTATTATTTATTTATTTTTGTTTGAACAAATTAATGATTATTTTTACTTATCGACCTAATTAATTAATTGTTAAAATGTAACAATAATAAGCTCTAAACATTAGAGGATCAAAATTCACTTGATACGGAAAAGGGGGGAAAAAAACGTCTTAAATAAAAAGCGAGAAGCGTCGAATTAGGGTTAGGGTCCCGGAACCCTAGTTTCATCGGAAACGGGCCAACGGTAAAAACCCACGGCCCAATGGGCGGTGGGCCCCACCCACTTTTGGCCTAATTCCTCCGTCTAGGGCCTCAAAAAGCAGATTTAGTGATTTTCGCGCGCGCTTTTAACCTAATTTTGCATGGATTATTTTTTTTAACCTAATTTTGCATGGATTTCGACCAATTAAATTTTATTTTCTTGACCTAAATAATTAATCCTTGAAACGTAATAATAAGCTCTAATATTTAGCGGATCCAAATTCACTCGAAACGCCGAAAAACTTTCGAAAAAGCCGAAAAGCGGCAAATTAGGGTTAGGGTTTCGGCGTTCCGGGGTTCCATTCCATTGGGAAACGGACCGACGGTCAAAACCCACAGCAAGACTATGGGCCCCGCCCCCGTTTGGCCAAATTCGGACGTCTAGGGTGTCAAAAACGCGATTTAGTGATTTTCGCGCGGTTTTAACCTAATTTTCAATGCATTATTATTTATTTATTTTTGTTTGATCAAATTAATGATTATTTTTACTTATCGACCTAATTAATTAATTGTTAAAATGTAACAATAATAAGCTCTAAACATTAGAGGATCAAAATTCACTTGATACGAAAAAGGGGGGGAAAAACGTCTTAAAAAAAGTGAGAAGCGTCGAATTAGGGTTAGGGTCCCGGAACCCTAGTTTCATTGGAAACGGGCCAATGGTAAAAACCCACATCCCAAAGGGCGGTGGGCTCCACCCTCGTTTGGCCTAATTCCTCCGTCTAGGGCCTCAAAAAGCAGATTTAGTGATTTACGCGCGTGCATATGTTATTTTTTTTAACCTAGTTTTGCATGGATTTCGACCAATTAAATTTTATTTTCTTGACCTAAATAATTAATCCTTGAAACGTAATAATAAGCTCTAATATTTAGCGGATCCAAATTCACTGGAAACGCCGAAAAACGTTCGAAAAAGCCGAAAAGCGGCAAATTAGGGTTAGGGTTTCGGCGTTCCGGGGTTCCATTCCCTTGGGAAACGGACCGACGGTCAAAATCCACAGCAAGGCTGTAAGCCCCGGAACCCTAGTTTCATCGGAAACGGGCCAACGGTAAAAACCCACAGCCCAATGGGCGGTGGGCCCCATCCTCTTTTGGCCTAATTCCTCCATCTAGGGCCTCAAAAAGCAGATTTAGTGATTTTCGCGCGCGCTTTTAACCTAATTTTGCATGGATTATTTTTTTTAACCTAATTTTGCATGGATTTCGACCAATTAAATTTAATTTTCTTGACCTAAATAATTAATCCTTGAAACGTAATAATAAGCTCTAATATTTAGCGGATCCAAATTCACTCGAAACGCCGAAAAACGTTCGAAAAAGCCGAAAAGCGGCAAATTAGGGTTACGGTTTCGGCGTTCCGGGGTTCCATTCTCTTGGGAAACGGACCGACGGTCAAAACCCACAGCAGCGCTGTGGGCCCCGCCCCCGTTTCGCCAAATTCGGACGTCTAGGGTGTCAAAAACGCGATTTAGTGATTTTCGCGCGGTTTTAACCTAATTTTCAATGCATTATTATTTATTTATTTTTGTTTGATCAAATTAATGATTATTTTTACTTATCGACCTAATTAATTAATTGTTAAAATGTAACAATAATAAGCTCTAAACATTAGAGGATCAAAATTCACTTGATACGGAAAAGGGGGGAAAAAACGTCTTAAATAAAAAGCGAGAAGCGTCGAATTGGGGTTAGGGTCCCGGAACCCTAGTTTCATCGGAAACGGGCCAACGGTAAAAACCCACAGCCCAATGGGCGGTGGGCCCCACCCTCTTTTGGCCTAATTCCTCCGTCTAGGGCCTCAAAAAGCAGATTTAGTGATTTTTGCGCGCGCTTTTAACCTAATTTTGCATGGATTATTTTTTTTTAACCTAATTTTGCATGGATTTCAACCAATTAAATTTTATTTTCTTGACCTAAATAATTAATCCTTGAAACGTTATAATAAGCTCTAATATTTAGCGGATCCAAATTCACTCGAAACGCCGAAAAACTTTCGAAAAAGCCGAAAAGCGGCAAATTAGGGTTAGGGTTTCGGCGTTCCGGGGTTCCATTCCCTTGGGAAACGGACCGACGGTCAAAACCCACAGTAGGACTATGGGCCCCGCCCCCGTTTGGCCAAATTCGGACGTCTAGGGTGTCAAAAACGCGATTTAGTGATTTTCGCGCGGTTTTAACCTAATTTTCAATGCATTATTATTTATTTATTTTTGTTTGATCAAATTAATGATTATTTTTACTTATCGACCTAATTAATTAATTGTTAAAATGTAACAATAATAAGCTCTAAACATTAGAGGATCAAAATTCACTTGATACGGAAACGGGGGGGAAAACGTCTTAAATAAAAAGTGAGAAGCGTCGAATTAGGGTTAGGGTCCCGGAACCCTAGTTTCATTGGAAACGGGCCAACGGTAAAAACCCACATCCCAAAGGGCGGTGGGCCCCACCCTCGTTTGGCCTAATTCCTCCGTCTAGGGCCTCAAAAAGCAGATTTAGTTATTTACGCGCGCGCTTTTAACCTAATTTTGCATAGGTTATTTTTTTTTAACCTAGTTTTGCATGGATTTCGACCAATTAAATTTTATTTTCTTGACCTAAATAATTAATCCTTGAAACATAATAATAAGCTCTAATATTTAGCGGATCCAAATTCACTCGAAACGCCGAAAAACTTTCGAAAAAGCCGAAAAGCGGCAAATTAGGGTTAGGGTTTCGGCGTTCCGGGGTTCCAGTCCCTTGGGAAACGGACCGACGGTCAAAACCCACAGCAGGACTGTGGGCCCCGCACCCGTTTGGCCAAATTCGGACGTCTAGGGTGTCAAAAACGCGATTTAGTGATTTTCGCGCGGTTTTAACCTAATTTTCAATGCATTATTATTTATTTATTTTTGTTTGATCAAATTAATGATTATTTTTACTTATCGACCTAATTAATTAATTGTTAAAATGTAACAATAATAAGCTCTAAATATTAGAGGATCAAAATTCACTTGATACGGAAAAGGGGGGAAAAAAACGTCTTAAATAAAAAGCGAGAAGCGTCGAATTAGGGTTAGGGTCCCGGAACCCTAGTTTCATCGGAAACGGGCCAACGGTAAAAACCCACAGCCCAATGGGCGGTGGGCCCCACCCTCTTTTGGCCTAATTCCTCCGTCTAGGGCCTCAAAAAGCAGATTTAGTGATTTTTGCGCGCGCTTTTAACCTAATTTTGCATTGATTATTTTTTTTTAACCTAATTTTGCATGGATTTCGACCAATTAAATTTTATTTTCTTGAGCTAAATAATTAATCCTTGAAACGTAATAATAAGCTCTAATATTTAGCGGATCCAAATTCACTCGAAACGCCGAAAAACTTTCGAAAAAGCCGAAAAGCGGCAAATTAGGGTTAGGGTTTCGGCGTTCCGGGGTTCCATTCCCTTGGGAAACGGACCGACGGTCAAAACCCATAGCAGGACTATGGGCCCCGCCCCCGTTTGGCCAAATTCGGACGTCTAGGGTGTCAAAAACACGATTTAGTGATTTTCGCGCGGTTTTAACCTAATTTTCAATGCATTATTATTTATTTATTTTTGTTTGATCAAATTAATGATTATTTTTACTTATCGACCTAATTAATTAATTCTTAAAATGTAACAATAATAAGCTCTAAACATTAGAGGATCAAAATTCACTTGATACGGAAAAGGGGGGGAAAACGTCTTAAATAAAAAGTGAGAAGCGTCGAATTAGGGTTAGGGTCCCGGAACCCTAGTTTCATTGGAAACGGGCCAACGGTAAAAACCCACATCCCAAAGGGCGGTGGGCCCCACCCTCGTTTGGCCTAATTCCTCCGTCTAGGGCCTCAAAAAGCAGATTTAGTGATTTACGCGCGCGCTTTTAACCTAATTTTGCATAGGTTATTTTTTTTAACCTAGTTTTGCATGGATTTCGACCAATTAAATTTTATTTTCTTGACCTAAATAATTAATCCTTGAAACATAATAATAAGCTCTAATATTTAGCGGATCCAAATTCACTCGAAACGCCGAAAAACGTTCGAAAAAGCCGAAAAGCGGCAAATTAGGGTTACGGTTTGGGCGTTCCGGGGTTCCATTCCCTTGGGAAACGGACCGACGGTCAAAACCCACAGCAATGCTGTGGGCCCCGCCCCCGTTTCGCCAAATTCGGACGTCTAGGGTGTCAAAAACGCGATTTAGTGATTTTCGCGCGGTTTTAACCTAATTTTCAATGCATTATTATTTATTTATTTTTGTTTGATCAAATTAATGATTATTTTTACTTATCGACCTAATTACTTAATTGTTAAAATGTGGGTTCTTCCCGTTGGCCCGTTTCCATCGTAAATAGGAACCCGATATCCTAACCCTAATTCGAGTCTGAAAGCGCGGTTAATTAGGTAAAAGATTTAAACTTTTTAGGTCAAAGTGCAAAATTAATTAGGTGAAAAAAATAAAAAAGAATAATTTCGTGGGAAATTAGGTTAAAACCGAACGAAAATCAATAAATCGCATTTTCGAGGCCCTAGACGACGGAATTTGGCCGAAATAGGGTGGGGCCCACATCTAATGATGTGGGTTCTTCCCGTTGGCCCGTTTCCATCGTAAATAGGCCGAAATTCTAACCCTAATTCGAGTCTGAAAGCACGGTTATTTATTATTGCATGGCCACGTCTAATTAATTAAACTAATTAGGCATGGAAAGCTAAATTAATTAGGTAAAAGATTTAAACTTTTTAGGTCAAAGTGCAAAATTAATTAGGTGAAAAAAATAAAAAAGAATAATTTCATGTGAAATTAGGTTAAAACCGAACGAAAATCAATAAATCGCATTTTCGAGGCCCTAGACGAAGGAATTTGGCCGAAATAGGGTGGGTGTTCTCCCCGTTGGCCCGTTTCCATCGTAAATAGGAACCCAAAATCCTAACCCTAATTCGAGTCTAGAAGCGCGGTTATTAATTATTGCATGTCCACGTTCAATTAATTAAACTAATTAGGCATGGAAAGCTAAATTAATTAGGTAAAAGATTTAAACTTTTTAGGTCAAAGTGCAAAATTAATTAGGTGAAAAAAATAAAAAAAGAATAATTTCATGTGAAATTAGGTTAAAACCGAACGAAAATCAATAAATCGCATTTTCGAGGTCCTAGACGAAGGAATTTGGCCGAAATAGGGTGGGGCCGGTTCTTCCCGTTGGCCCGTTTCCATCGTAAATAGGAACCCAAAATCCTAACCCTAATTCGAGTCTGAAAGCGCGGTTATTTATTATTGCATGTCCACATTCAATTAATTAAACTAATTAGGCATGGAAAGCTAAATCAATTAGGTAAAAGATTTAAACTTTCTAGGTCAAAGTGCAAAATTAATTAGGTGAAAAAAATAAAAAAGAATAATTTCATGGGAAATTAGATTTAAACTCTTTTGGCCTAATTCCTCCGTCTAGGGCCTCAAAAAGCAGATTTAGTGATTTTCGCGCGCGCTTTTAACCTAATTTTGCATGGATTAATTTTTTTTAACCTAATTTTGCATGGATTTCGACCAATTAAATTTTATATTCTTGACCTAAATAATTAATCCTTGAAACGTAATAATAAGCTCTAATATTTGGCGGATCCAAATTCACTCGAAACGCCGAAAATCGTTCGAAAAAGCCGAAAAGCGGCAAATTAGGGTTAGGATTTTCGGCGTTCTGGGGTTCCATTCCCTTGGGAAACGGACCGACGGTCAAAATCCACAGTAAGGCTGTGGGCCCCGGAACCCTAGTTTCATCGAAAACGGGCCAACGGTAAAAACCCATAGCCCAATGGGCGGTGGGCCCCATCCTCTTTTGGCCTAATTCCTCCGTCTAGGGCCTCAAAAAGCAGATTTAGTGATTTTCGCGGGCGCTTTTAACCTAATTTTGCATGGATTATTTTTTTTTTAACCTAATTTTGCATGGATTTCGACCAATTAAATTTTATTTTCTTGACCTAAATAATTAATCCTTGAAACGTAATAATAAGCTCTAATATTTAGCGGATCCAAATTCACTCGAAACGCCGAAAAACGTACGAAAAAGCCGAAAAGCGGCAAATTAGGGTTACGGTTTCGGCGTTCCGGGGTTCCATTCTCTTGGGAAACGGACCGACGGTCAAAACCCACAGCAATCTGTGGGCCCCGCCCCCGTTTGGCCAAATTCGGACGTCTAGGGTGTCAAAAACGCGATTTAGTGATTTTCGCGCGGTTTTAACCTAATTTTCAATGCATTATTATTTATTTATTTTTGTTTGATCAAATTAATGATTATTTTTACTTATCGACCTAATTAATTAATTGTTAAAATGTAACAATAATAAGCTCTAAACATTAGAGGATCAAAATTCACTTGATACGGAAAAGGGGGGAAAACGTCTTAAATAAAAAGCGAGAAGCGTCGAATTAGGGTTAGGGTCCCGGAACCCTAGTTTCATCGGAAACGGGCCAACGGTAAAAACCCACGGCCCAATGGGCGGTGGGCCCCACCCTCTTTTGGCCTAATTCCTCCGTCTAGGGCCTCAAAAAGCAGATTTAGTGATTTTCGCGCGCGCTTTTAACCTAATTTTGCATGGATTATTTTTTTTTAACCTAATTTTGCATGGATTTCGACCAATTAAATTTTATTTTCTTGACCTAAATAATTAATCCTTGAAACGTAATAATAAGCTCTAATATTTAGCGGATCCAAATTCACTCGAAACGCCGAAAAACTTTCGAAAAAGCCGAAAAGCGGCAAATTAGGGTTAGGGTTTCGGCGTTCCGGGGTTCCATTCCCTTGGGAAACGGACCGACGGTCAAAACCCACAGTAAAACTGTGGGCCCCCGCACCCGTTTGGCCAAATTCGGACGTCTAGGGTGTCAAAAACGCGATTTAGTGATTTTCGCGCGGTTTTAACCTAATTTTCAATGCATTTTTATTTATTTATTTTTGTTTGATCAAATTAATGATTATTTTTACTTATCGACCTAATTAATTAATTGTTAAAATGTAACAATAATAAGCTCTAAACATTAGAGGATCAAAATTCACTTGATACGGAAAAGGGGGGAAAAAAACGTCTTAAATAAAAAGCAAGAAGCGTCGAATTAGGGTTAGGGTCCCGGAACCCTAGTTTCATCGGAAACGGGCCAACGGTAAAAACCCACGGCCCAATGGGCGGTGGGCCCCACCCACTTTTGGCCTAATTCCTCCGTCTAGGGCCTCAAAAAGCAGATTTAGTGATTTTCGCGCGCGCTTTTAACCTAATTTTGCATGGATTATTTTTTTTAACCTAATTTTGCATGGATTTCGACCAATTAAATTTTATTTTCTTGACCTAAATAATTAATCCTTGAAACGTAATAATAAGCTCTAATATTTAGCGGATCCAAATTCACTCGAAACGCCGAAAAACTTTCGAAAATCCGAAAAGCGGCAAATTAGGGTTAGGGTTTCGGAGTTCCGGGGTTCCATTCCCTTGGGAAACGGACCGACGGTCAAAACCCATAGCAGGACTGTGGGCCCCGCCCCGTTTGGCCAAATTCGGACGTCTAAGGTGTCAAAAACGCGATTTAGTGATTTTCGCGCGGTTTTAACCTAATGTTCAATGCATTATTATTTATTTATTTTTGTTTGATCGAATTAATGATTATTTTTACTTATCGACCTAATTAATTAATTGTTAAAATGTAACAATAATAAGCTCTAAACATTAGAGGATCAAAATTCACTTGATACGAAAAAGGGGGGGAAAACGTCTTAAATAAAAAGTGAGAAGCGTCGAATTAGGGTTAGGGTCCCGGAACCCTAGTTTCATTGGAAACGGGCCAACGGTAAAAACCCACATCCCAAAGGGCGGTGGGCCCCACCCTCGTTTGGCCTAATTCCTCCGTCTAGGGCCTCAAAAAGAAGATTTAGTGATTTACGCGCGCGCTTTTAACCTAATTTTGCATAGGTTATTTTTTTTAACCTAGTTTTGCATGGATTTCGACCAATTAAATTTTATTTTCTTGACCTAAATAATTAATCCTTGAAACATAATAATAAGCTCTAATATTTAGCGGATCCAAATTCACTCGAAACGCCGAAAAACGTTCGAAAAAGCCGAAAAGCGGCAAATTAGGGTTAGGGTTTCGGCGTTCCGGGGTTCCATTCCCTTGGGAAACGGACCGACGGTCAAAATCCACAGCAAGACTGTGGGTCCCGGAACCCTAGTTTCATCGGAAACGGGCCAACGGTAAAAACCCACAGCCCAATGGGCGGTGGGCCCCATCCTCTTTTGGCCTAATTCCTCCGTCTAGGGCCTCAAAAAGCAGATTTAGTGATTTTCGCGCGCGCTTTTAACCTAATTTTGCATGGATTATTTTTTTTTTAACCTAATTTTGCATGGATTTTCGCGCGGTTTTAACCTAATTTTCAATGCATTATTATTTATTTATTTTTGTTTGATCAAATTAATGATTATTTTTACTTATCGACCTAATTAATTAATTGTTAAAATGTAACAATAATAAGCTTTAAACATTAGAGGATCAAAATTCACTTGATACGGAAAAGGGGGGGAAAACGTCTTAAATAAAAAGTGAGAAGCGTCGAATTAGGGTTAGGGTCCCGGAACCCTAGTTTCATTGGAAACGGGCCAACGGTAAAAACCCACATCCCAAAGGGCGGTGGGCGGTGGGCCCCACCCTCGTTTGGCCTAATTCCTCCATCTAGGGCCTCAAAAAGCAGATTTAGTGATTTACGCGCGCGCTTTTAACCTAATTTTGCATAGGTTATTTTTTTTAACCTAGTTTTGCATGGATTTCGACCAATTAAATTTTATTTTCTTGACCTAAATAATTAATCCTTGAAACATAATAATAAGCTCTAATATTTAGCGGATCCAAATTCACTCGAAACGCCGAAAAACGTTCGAAAAAGCCGAAAAGCGGCAATTTAGGGTTAGGGTTTCGGCGTTCCGGGGTTCCATTCCCTTGGGAAACGGACCGACGGTCAAAACCCACAGCAATGCTGTGAGCCCCGCCCCCGTTTGGCCAAATTCGGACGTCTAGGGTGTCAAAAACGCGATTTTGTGATTTTCGCGCGGTTTTAACCTAATTTTCAATGCATTATTATTTATTTATTTTTGTTTGATCAAATTAATGATTATTTTTACTTATCGACCTAATTACTTAATTGTTAAAATGTAACAATAATAAGCTCTAAACATTAGAGGATCAAAATTCACTTGATACGGAAAAGGGGGGAAAAACGTCTTAAATAAAAAGCGAGAAGTGTCGAATTAGGGTTAGGGTCCCGGAACCCTAGTTTCATCGGAAACGGGCCAACGGTAAAAACCCACAACTCAATGGACGGTGGGCCCCACCCTCTTTTGGCCTAATTCCTCCGTCTAGGGCCTCAAAAAGCGATTTAGTGATTTTCGCGCGCGCTTTTAACCTAATTTTGCATGGATTATTTTTTTTTAACCTAATTAATGAATTTCATTTCCTTAATCCAATCAGAAACAAACCAAATCACACGTTTTAAAAAAATGATTGTTTTATATTAAATTAATGAAATATAAACTAAAATACTATTTAACACTCCATGTTTATTAATAATTTTTATTTTTTTTATACTTCGTGTCTATGAATCTAGGAAGTATTAATGTTTGAACAATCAAAATACTAAAATCAGAAATTAGATTTGCCAATCTTGCTTACTAATTTCATGGTTAGATTATGAATTAGATTTGCCAATCCATGGTTAGATTATGTCCTTTTACAAATTGAATTTTGTGGTTTTATTATTATTTTACTTCATAATATACCGCTAATCACTGTTGAAAAAAAAAGCCATTTGCACTGTTTAAACGATCGAAATCGAAAACATGTTCCTATTTTTTTCCGATTAGTTATTGTTGACGGTGTTTTTGGGCCCTAAGTCATTTTTAATTGATTGGGTATATCCCAAATTAATTCAATAATATTTAAAACTAAAATGTTGAGTTTTTTTTTTTTTTGTACAAATTGAAGTATGAAAATACTTAAATTAAATTTTTTTTTTGTTTGAACATAAATTAGGTTCAGTTTTTTTGTTAGACTGGTATTTTTTGGAATAATCGAACCGATAACCGAATGCAGAACAAGGAAAATTTGATAACCGAACTGAACCAAAATATTAAAATAATCGAATCAAATACGAATTTCGGTTCGGTTATTGGTTCAATCATCGATTTTTGGACTTTTTGCTCACCCCTAATTCCTTTTACAATGGCCACGCAACTTTAAATTTATCTTGATAAATTTACTTTGATGACTCCAAAAGTAAAAAAGTCACTAAAAAGATAACATGGCTTCACGACAGCACCAGTCAACTTTCACCACTAATCGAAATGACACGTGACTATTACCTAGCTAACCAAAACGGCACGTGGCTGCCACTTAGTGAAAGCAAAATAACTTCAATGTCTCGTTTTGGTCTAATTTCGTCGTCTACGACCTCGAAAGTTCAATTTATTGATTTTCACACCATCTTAACATAATTTTACATGAATTATTTTTTATTTTCTTTGACACAATGAATGGATTTCAACCATTAGTTTTACTTTTTGACCTGATTAATGGTTGAAATGTAATAATAAGCTTGCTCTTAGAGGATCCAAATTCACTTGATACCGAAATTAAAACATTTAAAAAAAATCATCCGATCAAGCATTACGTTAAAAAAAAAGCAACGCATGTGCAATTAGGGTTTAATTTTGAACCATTAATTTGAAATGTTTAAAGTTCAGGTTTTGAATATTTGGTTTGAGATCAAAACAGTAAAAAAATGAACTTTTTAGGAATATAAAAAAAAACGAAAAGTGTCAAATTCGAATTAGGATTTCGATGTCTCGGAATGTTAAATTTTTTATTGTTTTGGAAATTTTATTTTTTTAATTTGGAACTTATTATAAAATTGTATGATTGGAATGTGCTTATAGTCAAAATCGAAATTAATAGGTATATATATGTATATATAGTTTTAACTTTTTAAAACTTTATCCCAATATAAAAGTAACATTCTTCAGACTTTGTTCTCCGTATGTTTATATTTTAATATTAATGAAGTATATATGGAAAAAGCTGATCCTAGCAGATTAAAAGCTGCTAAAGTAAATAAATGGCCTTGCTTTCAGGGACAACTTTATTTTTATATTCCTTCCTCACCAATTATGCAGTAGTAGATTTTTTCCCACTGGATCAAACATTAAATTTTAGGTATAATACACATTTGAATATCCAAACTGAAGCTTAAAAGTTAATTATGACATTAAACTATCAAAATCATCAACCAGACTCTGAACTAAGTAAAAATCATTAATTAAATCCTTATTTTAAGCAAAAATTATCATTTGAGTCCTCTCGAAAATAATTAAGTTGAACAGTTTCAGACTTTCTTCCCTAAATTCAATTTAAACCAACACAGATATCATTATAGTCCATATCAAATAATCAGAGTTTCTATTTTAGGATAATATAAGGACTCAATTGATGATTTTTGCTTAACTCGAGAGTTTAATTGATGATTTTGATAGTTTAAGGTACTAATTAAGTTTGATGATTTAGTTTAAGAGTTAAAATGAGTATTGTGCCTAAATTTTATTTGGAATAATTTATTACATTTATTTAGATCTGTTTATTGCAATTTTCATCTATAAATGAAATCAATTTGTGCATAATTTAATTGAACCTAATCCACCCACTTCATGCATTTGATTAATGTGTTAATAATGAAAAAGATAGTCATATCTGTACAAGTTAAAAAATATTGCTGAAAAGAATAACAATGATATAAACAATAGAGCAAGTCACAGAAATTAAAACATGAAATTAATAATTGATTGGTCAGATTAAATGTGTGTTTCAGTCATAATTTTGGGCAGCTGTGTCCATGTCTTGCAGTACCTTTTTTTCAAAATTAACTTTTTAGCAGAACTGGCACAAAAAGAGAGATGGGAACGTTATAAAGGGGTGAATTGTGATTGGTATTTTCTAGTTTAATGGCATTTTACATTCCATTTAGATCCTCAAACTGAAGCTTTAAAGTCAATTAGGACACTAAACTATCAAAAGCATCAATTAGGTCTATACAGAGAAATTTGTTGTCAACTCCAAAGATATCCCTTTGGCGTACCTAGATCCTAAATTCCCATAATTCATTGTTGCTTCTGTTTTTAACTAAATTCTGGGTTTTATTTGTTGCTTCTATAAGGTATTAAAATGATCTTAAAATTTGTAGGAAAGTATCAATTTAGCCTAACGTATAAAATAGTACTATTTCAGACTCAACCTTTGTAAATTGGTATTAATTTTGTTATGGGTAACAAGCTGTGGACTAAATTGGTACCATTTCACAAACGTTGATATATCAAGTTCTATTATCTAGAATTAAATTGTTACCGATTAAATTGGTTCTGTTTCATAAACGTTGAGAGTGAAATGATATTATTCTTTACATTGTGATAAATTGGCAAATTTAAGGATAAGGGCAAATTTATCTCTAAATTTTCAAGGAAAGTGCGGATTTATTACATGATACATTAATTAATTAATGTTTAAATATTTAATTGTTCAATGGATCCAAATTGAAAAAGTTATTGATTGATGTGACACTTCCTTAAAATTAGTATCCAATGATTAGAGTAATGATGAATTTGTAAAAGCAGAGATTGATTTATGGGAGACAAAACTAGTAACGATGAACTTGTCTTTTCTTAAAAATAGAGATTGATTTATGGAAGACAAACCTATGAGAATTAGGAAAGTTGATGGGGACATTAAGAAGGATTGGATAGAGTACAAAGTAATATTAGTTATTACTTATTAATTAAAATTAAGTGGATTTTTGCATAATGCATGCAGGAATGAAAAATGAGTAATTTTATTTGTGAGGGGTCCAAATATATTTCCAGAATTACATACAAATGAAGAAAAGGAAAACACAACAGAAGAAAATTATATAAAAAAACATGAAAATCATTAAACCACACTTTTAAAGTCGGTTAAAAATCCCAGATTTTTCTACAACATTTAAATCTAATTATCGGGGTTAAAAATCCTAATAATCCTCCATCAAATCAAGCCAATTGCACACAGTGCTGCCTTTATCCCCCCTCCTCCATATCCTTATGTATATCAGCCCAATCATAACTATTCTGCTGCTTCTTTATCTTCACCTTTTTATTATTTAACTTCAGTTTTATTCATAGTCTTCTCCTTTTCTTTTGTACTCTAGAAATCTATGTTTATATTATATTGTGTCTTTCCTTGAATAATAAGGAAGCTGACTTACAAATTTAGATAAAGGAATAAATCAAATTTTTATTATAGACTTAAGGAATATACCAATTCGAATAATCAAACGGTAAAATCAATTTGAACATTGATGTGTTAAAAGAATTTCCTTGAGCAGCTAAATTATTGTGATGATAAGGAAAAAAAATACAGTCACGGTCAAATCTTGTTATTATCCTATAACTTCAAAATGGAAGTTGGTGTCAAATGGAGTAAAGTGCTTAAACAAATTTTTAACAAATTGGTGTTTATTACCATCCAGTTAAATCCAGATTCGAGCCAGAAGTCCCCATCAAGGGGTGGATCCGTTAACTTATCCAATTAACTGTTTTTTCCCTGCAAAAAATATTAAATGTTGTCCAAGACGAATGATCTCCTAACTCATATAGTTAAAAACTTGTCGCAACAGTGGGATTGTCTCTAATTATGTGTGATAGATGCATAAGGTGTTCTAACTTAATGAACAAAAAAATGAATGCATAAGACGTCCCCTAAGTGCACGAGGTCTCTTCACAGCTTGAACAAATGCAGCTATCTCTTTCTGTTTCTTCCAATACCCCAAACAAATGAGCAGCAAAACACAAAATCAGAATCTCAATAGCCCAACTGATTTACCCAGAAATGGTATTATGTTCCATTCAGACTTCAATATTATTATAGGTGCCTAAAGGACAAAACTCTTCATGTCCACATTGGAATCAACAATAAACCTAAAGGACAAAACTCTTCATGTCCACATTGGAATCAACAATAAAGCAAGATGTATACGTAAAATAAATTTTTTACTAACTAAAGCAACATTAAACATACATGGTATAACAGCAGGACTGAAAAAGATATATGATATTGCAGAAGCATCTCATGATAAAAACTAATTTTACCAAATCATAATAACAACTTCAGATGCATAAAACTAAAATTTAAACACCAAAATGATGGATGTCAATTCTTTTAACTTCCATTTTCAAGTTGGAAGGTGAATGACAAAATCCATTTTCTCCAAAACCAATTTAAATCCCTGTCTAATTGATCAAGGATCCTAAAGATGAGTAAAAGATGTTTTAATGGATTTTAAATGATGGATGTCAATAAAAGATTGAGAAATCAATGAAGGATCTTAAATTGCAGTGGTTTAAGTCTAAAAAAACTATTCCTTTGTCCGGTACGATACATGATAAACTAGGACAGATACAATATATACAAATATCGGAAAGTTATCCAGGATTGAGGAAGAAATTAAGGGTGACCCTTATAAGCTAAGATCAATTCAATCCAAATTGAACTTTGGACTTCAACTTCAGTCTTGAATCGGTAAATCTTGACAGATTAATCCAAAATCATCACTTTTAACAGACAATTTATAAATATAGGCCAATTTGACAAAAATTGCCAACTTGAAAGCTAAGTTGATATATAATGCATAAGATAACAGGCTAAATTTAGCCTGACTACCAACTTTAAGGTCAATTTTGACCCTTAATTCACCGTAAATATAAATGCAGCCTAAGGAGCTCTCCATAAAATTTATGTTTGATAGCTCTTAAATTTATCTCTTATTGACATATGGTATACAAGGAAAGATTTGATGAACTTTTCTCTAGACAAATCTACCAACAAGGAAACTGATACAATTAGCTTTTCTTAATAAAAGGTTATAATTCTATGTCAAGTCAAGTAAATGAAATTTGACAAAAATGTGCACAAGCTTCTACATACTTATCATTTAGAGACACAATGACACATGACATGAGCAATTGCAATAATCAGCATGTGAGCAGACCAAATACGTTTTTACACTTATGGTAAAAAAACATGATGAAACAGCATATAGTTCGGTCTTACTACCAGATAACATCATTTCAGTAAGAGAGAACAACAGTGGCTGGAATTGATACTTTTGCATCATCACGACCACTTTCACCATAAAAGGAAAAAATGTCAACTACCTGATAACATCATCCATAATGGCAATGAATAGTGGAGTGGAACTTAAGGTAAAGCCTCATTAAAACTTATGGTTAACCCGCAGTCAGTTCCAACATTGACAAAATAATGCTCTGCAGGAGAACATATCGCAAAAGAGTTAAAGTTTATAAAACGAAAAGCTTCTGCCACAATTGAAGTAGTGATTGAGAACTGATTACCATAAATATGTATGGCCAATTACTCAAATCCAAAGATTTGCCATCATCAATCTCCATTTGGCCCTATAAAGGACAAAGTCAGCCAATGTACAGATATTGCTTCATATCATCTTCTGGTATGTTAAGAATTTCTACAACAGACTAAAAGCCGGGATGCATCCACCTCCAAAACGATACATATAAGATCAATACTCAAGAAACAGAGGAAAGAGGCATACTATGGTTCCCATTTGCTGGTAAAGAATGTGTAATTCTTCCAATCAACAATCTCACCTTCCCAGAAGGTCACTACCTACCAATTGCCATTGAGAGCATGTAAATGACATTAAGTAATAAATGGAAGACAATATTCTGCTTCACATAACATATTGTCTGATGGGGCGCATGCGAACTCTGACTACAAGTTAAGCATCTTTCAAATTAACTTCATAGATGGGGGTACACTTAGGCAATTCAACATTGCAATACCTTCAATATCCGACAATATGCAAGAGCATAGAAGTGGCAGTGCTAAAACCACAAGTTTTATACAACATTCTTACCACCAATTGTCATAGATAATATGTTATATTCAATTGGGGTGGAAGGCAGGCATTAACACCAATGATAACATTTTACTCATCACAATGTCATACTCAACCTCTAGCAATATGAAATTACTAACCAAATCAACTCATGGAAAAGAGCATTAAACCGAATATGCAGCATGAATCACTTCGAAGACAATAGACAAGTATGAAATGAAAACTAATTAATAAATTTATCCCCAACTTTCCATGAAACCTAGGATAGCCTCCCAAACCAAGGCCAACTAGAAAACAATAAAGAAGCAGTACAACATAGGTTGGAGAGAAATCCAGATGTAGAAGTAACTACAGCTGTAACCAGAAATCCCTTTATGATCAAGTACACAGCCAAAAAACAACATTAGATAGAAAACTACAATTGGATCATCTGCCAAAATTTCACATTAATGTCTTTCATTTTAATGTCTTTCATGTTCTTTTACATTTTGGTAAAAATGAAACAAAGAACCTTGAGTATATGGAATATGAATATGAGGAAGAGACCAAAAACAATGGTTTCTAATTCAAAAGCTCTACAAGTCGAAATAGGCAAACAACATTTGCATCTTCATTTCAATTAAGAGGCTAAATCTACAAATCTGATATTACAATATGATATTACAAATCTGACATCATTTAAAGACCAACCATATCTTATTCCTAATTTGATTCTTAACCATTCTCCAATCACTTCACTATATTCTGCAACACAATCACTGGGCAACAAATATAGCCTCTAGTTCCTTAATATTATCTCTGATTCACTAACGTAAAACAATCAATTTGTTCCAATTGAGAAATCAAGCCACAGACATTGTTAATCGATATGGTTAGGTTAGGGATGAAAAAACTCACCAAGTAAGAGATAAGCCGATCAAAGGTTTTCTCGTGAGGCTTCTTCTTCTTCAAGGTAAAAATTAGAAAATCGGTAATTTAAGAACAGACTTAATAAAATTGATTACAGAGTATGAATTTAGAGAAGAAGCATACAAAATTCCGATAGATAGCATCAGGTTTGGAGAGATGGGAAGATACAAAAATCAGCTTCTCTACCACATATTCTAAAAGCATCTGGAGAATAATGGATTGCAGATAAGTGGAAATCGAGATCGAAGTGAGGCGGAGCGACCTGATCTTTTGCCAGTTGCCAAATCTGGACTCTTCAAATTCACCAAAATTGAAGCGGAAGATGGAAATGAGATTTCTGCTTGGGAAGATGGAAGAAATTGAAGCGGCAAGGGAAAAGCTACTTTCCCAAAATTGAGCGGCAACCAAAAGGTGAAATGCAAAAAAATGGGCGGCAAGGCAAAAAGGGGAAAATGAGATTTTCAAGTGAATTTGGTTATTTTGTATATATAAGCTTTTGGTTATTTTGTAAAACGTTAAGTTTAAATTCGTATTATTTTGTAAACGTTAAGCTTATATTGGTGCTATTTTGTACGTGAGGCCTAAATTGATGCTATATTGTAAACGTTAAGCTTAAATTGATATTATGTTGTAAACATTAAGCCTATATTGGTGCTATTTTGAACGTTGGGTCTAAATTGGTACTTCCCTAAAAATTTTAGGCCTATTTTGGGATTTTATCCTTTTTTTAATAACAAAAAAATTAAGTAATAATAAAAATCAAATTAAGCAATAAAAGACATAGTTAGTTTATCTTTAAAAAGTATAATTTGTCTTTTTCTATTTGTCAATGATTGAGTTTGTCTTTTTATAATTACAATGCATTTATTACTAACTTTTAAGTAATGATAGTGAAGTGAAAGAGAGAGAAAAGGATGATGGGTGTATAATGATTAGTTGTCTTTTTAATGTAAAAGTCATGAATTAATTAGGTCAAATCAACCACTAAGATTAATAGTTGAAATCTATTAATTAGGTAAAAAAATTCAAACATAATTCATAAAAAAATTCAATAAAAATCATTAGTTTTATTTATGAATTATTTTTCATGAATTATTTTTTATCTAATTAATAGTTAGTTTTACTTCTTGACCTAATTAATCAATGGTTGAAATATAATAATAAGCTAATTTTTAGAGGATCCAAATTCACGCATGATACCGAAAAAAATATAAAATTACTCATAAAAAGACGTCTTCTGACATACAAAAATACCCCTAATGTTTACAGCTAGGAGCAATTTTACCTCTAACGTCTAAAATGGTGCAATTTTACTCTAAAGTTTGACAAGTTGAGTCAATTTCAAACATTATTGAAAAACACAGATATTTTGTTCTTTATTCTGCGTCAATTATATATCAGTTTGTTTTAAAAAAAGATTTCATATTTTTGGGATTTAATAAAAATATTGTAGGTTAACATTTATTAATTTAGCGAAATATTTTGAATTTTTTTTTTATCCAACTCCTAAAGTAGATAGTATATTTTTTAATTTTTTTCCACATATAATAATATGTTTATGATCTGTCACTAATGAATGATAAAATGACTCACATATGAAATGTAGATGACAAGATTCACGACCAATGAGACATTTTGATGAATTATTTCTAAAATTGATCCAACTTGACAACGCTAATGGTAAAATTACTCTTGACTGCCAACGTTATGGGTAAAATTGCACCATTTTAAACGTTAGGGGTAAAATTGATCCTAGATGTAAACGTTAGGGGTATTTTTGTACCTTATCCCAAAAATTTACAAAAAGAGGTATTTGCTTTGTGTAGTTTAAAAATTATATTATCGTGACATTAACACGAAAAAAGAGCAATCTAGAACAACGAAAAAAAGTGATTTTATAAATTATCCTTTATATAAATTCTTGCTTTACAAATTATTATTATTATTATTTGACAAAAAAAAAAGTAACCAGAGATTTCAAACTTCACAAAATCTCATAATCCTTTAATTGAAACTTCATAAATTTCAGAATTATTCCTACAGCGGCAGACGATATGCAATGCTTTATGACACATGTGTCCAAATTCCTGCCATCCATGGACAACACAATTAATCATAATCATCAATAAAGTATATACCCAAACAAGTCTTTTCCCACAATTCATCACATTTTGTCCTTTTTTTTTCTATTTATACAAATACAATATGATTATCCCATTTATAGCTCATTTTTAGGGAAAACTAAATAGAGGATATTCCATTCATCCAATAAATATAATAAATAATACAAGGGATAAGGTGTATCAGGAGCAATCTTACCTCTAACGTTGGTAATAAAAAACCCATTCTCTTGGGAAACGGACCGACGGTCAAAACCCACAGCATTGCTGTGGGCCCCGCCCCCGTTTGGCCAAATTCGGACGTCTAGGGTGTCAAAAACGCGATTTAGTGATTTTCGCGCGGTTTTAACCTAATTTTCAATGCATTATTATTTATTTATTTTTGTTTGATCAAATTAATGATTATTTTTACTTATCGACCTAATTAATTAATTGTTAAAATGTAACAATAATAAGCTCTAAATATTAGAGGATCAAAATTCACTTGATACGGAAAAGGGGGGAAAAAACGTCTTAAATAAAAAGCGAGAAGCGTCGAATTAGGGTTAGGGTCCCGGAACCCTAGTTTCATCGGAAACGGGCCAACGGTAAAAACCCACGGCCCAATGGGCGGTGGGCCCCACCCTCTTTTGGCCTAATTCCTCCGTCTAGGGTCTCAAAAAGCAGATTTAGTGATTTCCGCGCGCGCTTTTAACCTAATTTTGCATGGATTATTTTTTTTAACCTAATTTTGCATGGATTTCGACCAATTAAATTTTATTTTCTTGACCTAAATAATTAATCCTTGAAACGTAATAATAAGCTCTAATATTTAGCGGATCCAAATTCACTCGAAACGCCGAAAAACTTTCGAAAAAGCCGAAAAGCGGCAAATTAGGGTTAGGGTTTCGGCGTTCCGGGGTTCCATTCCCTTGGGAAACGGACCGACGGTCAAAACCCACAGCAGGACTGTGGGCCCCGCACCCGTTTGGCCAAATTCGGAGGTCTAGGGTGTGAAAAACGCGATTTAGTGATTTTCGCGCGGTTTTAACCTAATTTTCAATGCATTATTATTTATTTATTTTTGTTTGAACAAATTAATGATTATTTTTACTTATCGAACTAATTAATTAATTGTTAAAATGTAACAATAATAAGCTCTAAACATTAGAGGATCAAAATTCACTTGATACGGAAAAGGGGGGAAAAAACGTCTTAAATAAAAAGCGAGAAGCGTTGAATTAGGGTTAGGGTCCCGGAACCCTAGTTTCATCGGAAACGGGCCAACGGTAAAAACCCACGGCCCAATGGGCGGTGGGCCCCACCCACTTTTGGCCTAATTCCTCCGTCTAGGGCCTCAAAAAGCAGATTTAGTGATTTTCGCGCGCGCTTTTAACCTAATTTTGCATGGATTATTTTTTTTAACCTAATTTTGCATGGATTTCGACCAATTAAATTTTATTTTCTTGACCTAAATAATTAATCCTTGAAACGTAATAATAAGCTCTAATATTTAGCGGATCCAAATTCACTCGAAACGCCAAAAAACTTTCGAAAAAGCCGAAAAGCGGCAAATTAGGGTTAGGGTTTCGGCGTTCCGGGGTTCCATTCCCTTGGGAAACGGACCGACGGTCAAAACCCACAGCAGGACTATGGGCCCCGCCCCCGTTTGGCCAAATTCGGACGTCTAGGGTGTCAAAAACGCGATTTAGTGATTTTCGCGCGGTTTTAACCTAATTTTCAATGCATTATTATTTATTTATTTTTGTTTGATCAAATTAATGATTATTTTTACTTATCGACCTAATTAATTAATTGTTAAAATGTAACAATAATAAGCTCTAAACATTAGAGGATCAAAATTCACTTGATACGAAAAAGGGGGGGAAAAACGTCTTAAAAAAAGTGAGAAGCGTCGAATTAGGGTTAGGGTCCCGGAACCCTAGTTTCATTGGAAACGGGCCAATGGTAAAAACCCACATCCCAAAGGGCGGTGGGCTCCACCCTCGTTTGGCCTAATTCCTCCGTCTAGGGCCTCAAAAAGCAGATTTAGTGATTTACGCGCGTGCTTTTAACCTAATTTTGCATATGTTATTTTTTTTAACCTAGTTTTGCATGGATTTCGACCAATTAAATTTTATTTTCTTGACCTAAATAATTAATCCTTGAAACGTAATAATAAGCTCTAATATTTAGCGGATCCAAATTCACTTGAAACGCCGAAAAACGTTCGAAAAAGCCGAAAAGCGGCAAATTAGGGTTAGGGTTTCGGCGTTCCGGGGTTCCATTCCCTTGGGAAACGGACCGACGGTCAAAATCCACAGCAAGGCTGTAGGCCCCGGAACCCTAGTTTCATCGGAAACGGGCCAACGGTAAAAACCCACAGCCCAATGGGCGGTGGGCCCCATCCTCTTTTGGCCTAATTCCTCCGTCTAGGGCCTCAAAAAGCAGATTTAGTGATTTTCGTGCGCGCTTTTAACCTAATTTTGCATGGATTATTTTTTTTTAACCTAATTTTGCATGGATTTCGACCAATTAAATTTAATTTTCTTGACCTAAATAATTAATCCTTGAAACGTAATAATAAGCTCTAATATTTAGCGGATCCAAATTCACTCGAAACGCCGAAAAACGTTCGAAAAAGCCGAAAAGCGGCAAATTAGGGTTACGATTTCGGCGTTCCGGGGTTCCATTCTCTTGGGAAACGGACCGACGGTCAAAACCCACAGCATTGCTGTGGGCCCCGCCCCCGTTTGGCCAAATTCGGACGTCTAGGGTGTCAAAAACGCGATTTAGTGATTTTCGCGCGGTTTTAACCTAATTTTCAATGCATTATTATTTATTTATTTTTGTTTGAACAAATTAATGATTATTTTTACTTATCGACCTAATTAATTAATTGTTAAAATGTAACAATAATAAGCTCTAAACATTAGAGGATCAAAATTCACTTGATACGGAAAAGGGGGGAAAAAAACGTCTTAAATAAAAAGCGAGAAGCGTCGAATTAGGGTTAGGGTCCCGGAACCCTAGTTTCATCGGAAACGGGCCAACGGTAAAAACCCACAGCCCAATGGGCGGTGGGCCCCACCCACTTTTGGCCTAATTCCTCCGTCTAGGGCCTCAAAAAGCAGATTTAGTGATTTTCGCGCGCGCTTTTAACCTAATTTTGCATGGATTATTTTTTTTAACCTAATTTTGCATGGATTTCGACCAATTAAATTTTATTTTCTTGACCTAAATAATTAATCCTTGAAACGTAATAATAAGCTCTAATATTTAGCGGATCCAAATTCACTCGAAACGCCGAAAAACTTTCGAAAAAGCCGAAAAGCGGCAAATTAGGGTTAGGGTTTCGGCGTTCCGGGGTTCCATTCCATTGGGAAACGGACCGACGGTCAAAACCCACAGCAAGACTATGGGCCCCGCCCCCGTTTGGCCAAATTCGGACGTCTAGGGTGTCAAAAACGCGATTTAGTGATTTTCGCGCGGTTTTAACCTAATTTTCAATGCATTATTATTTATTTATTTTTGTTTGATCAAATTAATGATTATTTTTACTTATCGACCTAATTAATTAATTGTTAAAATGTAACAATAATAAGCTCTAAACATTAGAGGATCAAAATTCACTTGATACGAAAAAGGGGGGGAAAAACGTCTTAAAAAAAGTGAGAAGCGTCGAATTAGGGTTAGGGTCCCGGAACCCTAGTTTCATTGGAAACGGGCCAATGGTAAAAACCCACATCCCAAAGGGCGGTGGGCTCCACCCTCGTTTGGCCTAATTCCTCCGTCTAGGGCCTCAAAAAGCAGATTTAGTGATTTACGCGCGTGCTTTTAACCTAATTTTGCATATGTTATTTTTTTTAACCTAGTTTTGCATGGATTTCGACCAATTAAATTTTATTTTCTTGACCTAAATAATTAATCCTTGAAACGTAATAATAAGCTCTAATATTTAGCGGATCCAAATTCACTTGAAACGCCGAAAAAACGTTCGAAAAAGCCGAAAAGCGGCAAATTAGGGTTAGGGTTTCGGCGTTCCGGGGTTCCATTCCCTTGGGAAACGGACCGACGGTCAAAATCCACAGCAAGGCTGTAGGCCCCGGAACCCTAGTTTCATCGGAAACGGGCCAACGGTAAAAACCCACAGCCCAATGGGCGGTGGGCCCCATCCTCTTTTGGCCTAATTCCTCCGTCTAGGGCCTCAAAAAGCAGATTTAGTGATTTTCGTGCGCGCTTTTAACCTAATTTTGCATGGATTATTTTTTTTTAACCTAATTTTGCATGGATTTCGACCAATTAAATTTAATTTTCTTGACCTAAATAATTAATCCTTGAAACGTAATAATAAGCTCTAATATTTAGCGGATCCAAATTCACTCGAAACGCCGAAAAAACGTTCGAAAAAAGCCGAAAAGCGGCAAATTAGGGTTACGATTTCGGCGTTCCGGGGTTCCATTCTCTTGGGAAACGGACCGACGGTCAAAACCCACAGCATTGCTGTGGGCCCCCGCCCCCGTTTGGCCAAATTCGGACGTCTAGGGTGTCAAAAACGCGATTTAGTGATTTTCGCGCGGTTTTAACCTAATTTTCAATGCATTATTATTTATTTATTTTTGTTTGATCAAATTAATGATTATTTTTACTTATCGACCTAATTAATTAATTGTTAAAATGTAACAATAATAAGCTCTAAACATTAGAGGATCAAAATTCACTTGATACGGAAAAGGGGGGAAAAAAACGTCTTAAATAAAAAGCGAGAAGCGTCGAATTAGGGTTAGGGTCCCGGAACCCTAGTTTCATCGGAAACGGGCCAACGGTAAAAACCCACAGCCCAATGGGCGGTGGGCCCCATCCTCTTTTGGCCTAATTCCTCCGTCTAGGGCCTCAAAAAGCAGATTTAGTGATTTTCGCGCGCGCTTTTAACCTAATTTTGCATGGATTATTTTTTTTTAACCTAATTTTGCATGGATTTCGACCAATTAAATTTTATTTTCTTGACCTAAATAATTAATCCTTGAAACGTAATAATAAGCTCTAATATTTAGCGGATCCAAATTCACTCGAAACGCCGAAAAACTTTCGAAAAAGCCGAAAAGCGGCAAATTAGGGTTAGGGTTTCGGCGTTCCGGGGTTCCATTCCCTTGGGAAACGGACCGACGGTCAAAACCCACAGCAATGCTGTGGGCCCCCGTCCCCGTTTCGCCAAATTCGGACGTCTAGGGTGTCAAAAACGCGATTTAGTGATTTTCGCGCGGTTTTAACCTAATTTTCAATGCATTATTATTTATTTATTTTTGTTTGATCAAATTAATGATTATTTTTACTTATCGACCTAATTAATTAATTGTTAAAATGTAACAATAATAAGCTCTAAACATTAGAGGATCAAAATTCACTTGATACGGAAAAGGGGGGAAAAAAAACGTCTTAAATAAAAAGCGAGAAGCGTCGAATTAGGGTTAGGGTCCCGGAACCCTAGTTTCATCGGAAACGGGCCAACGGTAAAAACCCACAGCCCAATGGGCGGTGGGCCCCATCCTCTTTTGGCCTAATTCCTCCGTCTAGGGCCTCAAAAAGCAGATTTAGTGATTTTCGCGCGCGCTTTTAACCTAATTTTGCATGGATTATTTTTTTTTTAACCTAATTTTGCATGGATTTCGACCAATTAAATTTTATTTTCTTGACCTAAATAATTAATCCTTGAAACGTAATAATAAGCTCTAATATTTAGCGGATCCAAATTCACTCGAAACGCCGAAAAACGTTCGAAAAAGCCGAAAAGGGGCAAATTAGGGTTATGGTTTCGGCGTTCCGGGGTTCCATTCTCTTGGGAAACGGACCGACGGTCAAAACCCACAGCAGGACTGTGGGCCCCCGCACCCGTTTGGCCAAATTCGGACGTCTAGGGTGTCAAAAACGCGATTTAGTGATTTTCGCGCGGTTTTAACCTAATTTTCAATGCATTATTATTTATTTATTTTTGTTTGATCAAATTAATGATTATTTTTACTTATCGACCTAATTAATTAATTGTTAAAATGTAACAATAATAAGCTCTAAACATTAGAGGATCAAAATTCACTTGATACGGAAAAGGGCGGAAAAAAACGTCTTAAATAAAAAGCGAGAAGCGTCGAATTAGGGTTAGGGTCCCGGAACCCTAGTTTCATTGGAAACGGGCCAACGGTAAAAACCCACATCCCAAAGGGCGGTGGGCTCCACCCTCGTTTGGCCTAATTCCTCCGTCTAGGGCCTCAAAAAGCAGATTTAGTGATTTACGCGCGTGCTTTTAACCTAATTTTGCATAGGTTATTTTTTTTAACCTAGTTTTGCATGGATTTCGACCAATTAAATTTTATTTTCTTGACCTAAATAATTAATCCTTGAAACATAATAATAAGCTCTAATATTTAGCGGATCCAAATTCACTTGAAACGCCGAAAAAACGTTCGAAAAAGCCGAAAAAGCGGCAAATTAGGGTTAGGGTTTCGGCGTTCCGGGGTTCCATTCCCTTGGGAAACGGACCGACGGTCAAAATCCACAGCAAGGCTGTAGGCCCCGGAACCCTAGTTTCATCGGAAACGGGCCAACGGTAAAAACCCACAGCCCAATGGGCGGTGGGCCCCATCCTCTTTTGGCCTAATTCCTCCGTCTAGGGCCTCAAAAAGCAGATTTAGTGATTTTCGCGCGCGCTTTTAACCTAATTTTGCATGGATTATTTTTTTTAACCTAATTTTGCATGGATTTCGACCAATTAAATTTAATTTTCTTGACCTAAATAATTAATCCTTGAAACGTAATAATAAGCTCTAATATTTAGCGGATCCAAATTCACTCGAAACGCCGAAAAACGTTCGAAAAAGCCGAAAAGGGGCAAATTAGGGTTACGGTTTCGGCGTTCCGGGGTTCCATTCTCTTGGGAAACGGACCGACGGTCAAAACCCACAGCAATGATGTGGGCCCCGCCCCCGTTTCGCCAAATTCGGACGTCTAGGGTGTCAAAAACGCGATTTAGTGATTTTCGCGCGGTTTTAACCTAATTTTCAATGCATTATTATTTATTTATTTTTGTTTGATCAAATTAATGATTATTTTTACTTATCGACCTAATTAATTAATTGTTAAAATGTAACAATAATAAGCTCTAAACATTAGAGGATCAAAATTCACTTGATACGGAAAAGGGGGGAAAAAACGTCTTAAATAAAAAGCGAGAAGCGTCGAATTAGGGTTAGGGTCCCGGAACCATAGTTTCATCGGAAACGGGCCAACGGTAAAAACCCACGGCCCAATGGGCGGTGGGCCCCACCCTCTTTTGGCCTAATTCCTCCGTCTAGGGCCTCAAAAAGCAGATTTAGTGATTTTTGTGCGCGCTTTTAACCTAATTTTGCATGGATTATTTTTTTTTAACCTAATTTTGCATGGATTTCGACCAATTAAATTTTATTTTCTTGACCTAAATAATTAATCCTTGAAACGTAATAATAAGCTCTAATATTTAGCGGATCCAAATTCACTCGAAACGCCGAAAAACTTTCGAAAAAGCCGAAAAGCGGCAAATTAGGGTTAGGGTTTCGGCGTTCCGGGGTTCCATTCCCTTGGGAAACGGACCGACGGTCAAAACCCACAGCAGGACTGTGGGCCCCGCCCCCGTTTGGCCAAATTCGGACGTCTAGGGTGTCAAAAACGCGATTTAGTGATTTTCGCGCGGTTTTAACCTAATTTTCAATGCATTATTATTTATTTATTTTTGTTTGATCAAATTAATGATTATTTTTACTTATCGACCTAATTAATTAATTGTTAAAATGTAACAATAATAAGCTCTAAACATTAGAGGATCAAAATTCACTTGATACGGAAAAGGGGGGAAAAACGTCTTAAATAAAAAGCGAGAAGCGTCGAATTAGGGTTAGCGTCCCGGAACCCTGGTTTCATTGGAAACGGGCCAACGGTAAAAACCCACATCCCAAAGGGCGGTGGGCCCCACCCTCGTTTGGCCTAATTCCTCCGTCTAGGGCCTCAAAAAGCAGATTTAGTTATTTACGCGCGCGCTTTTAACCTAATTTTGCATAGGTTATTTTTTTTTAACCTAGTTTTGCATGGATTTCGACCAATTAAATTTTATTTTCTTGACCTAAATAATTAATCCTTGAAACATAATAATAAGCTCTAATATTTAGCGGATCCAAATTCACTCGAAACGCCGAAAAAACGTTCGAAAAAGCCGAAAAGCGGCAAATTAGGGTTACGGTTTGGGCGTTCCGGGGTTCCATTCCCTTGGGAAACGGACCAACGGTCAAAACCCACAGCAATGCTGTGGGCCCCCGCCCCCGTTTCGCCAAATTCGGACGTCTAGGGTGTCAAAAACGCGATTTAGTGATTTTCGCGCGGTTTTAACCTAATTTTCAATGCATTATTATTTATTTATTTTTGTTTGATCAAAGTAATGATTATTTTTACTTATCGACCTAATTAATTAATTGTTAAAATGTAACAATAATAAGCTCTAAACATTAGAGGATCAAAATTCACTTGATACGGAAAAGGGCGGAAAAAAACGTCTTAAATAAAAAGCGAGAAGCGTCGAATTAGGGTTAGGGTCCCGGAACCCTAGTTTCATTGGAAACGGGCCAACGGTAAAAACCCACATCCCAAAGGGCGGTGGGCTCCACCCTCGTTTGGCCTAATTCCTCCGTCTAGGGCCTCAAAAAGCAGATTTAGTGATTTACGCGCGTGCTTTTAACCTAATTTTGCATAGGTTATTTTTTTTAACCTAGTTTTGCATGGATTTCGACCAATTAAATTTTATTTTCTTGACCTAAATAATTAATCCTTGAAACATAATAATAAGCTCTAATATTTAGCGGATCCAAATTCACTTGAAACGCCGAAAAACGTTCGAAAAAGCCGAAAAGCGGCAAATTAGGGTTAGGGTTTCGGCGTTCCGGGGTTCCATTCCCTTGGGAAACGGACCGACGGTCAAAATCCACAGCAAGGCTGTAGGCCCCGGAACCCTAGTTTCATCGGAAACGGGCCAACGGTAAAAACCCACAGCCCAATGGGCGGTGGGCCCCATCCTCTTTTGGCCTAATTCCTCCGTCTAGGGCCTCAAAAAGCAGATTTAGTGATTTTCGCGCGCGCTTTTAACCTAATTTTGCATGGATTATTTTTTTTAACCTAATTTTGCATGGATTTCGACCAATTAAATTTAATTTTCTTGACCTAAATAATTAATCCTTGAAACGTAATAATAAGCTCTAATATTTAGCGGATCCAAATTCACTCGAAACGCCGAAAAAACGTTCGAAAAAGCCGAAAAAGGGGCAAATTAGGGTTACGGTTTCGGCGTTCCGGGGTTCCATTCTCTTGGGAAACGGACCGACGGTCAAAACCCACAGCAATGATGTGGGCCCCGCCCCCGTTTCGCCAAATTCGGACGTCTAGGGTGTCAAAAACGCGATTTAGTGATTTTCGCGCGGTTTTAACCTAATTTTCAATGCATTATTATTTATTTATTTTTGTTTGATCAAATTAATGATTATTTTTACTTATCGACCTAATTAATTAATTGTTAAAATGTAACAATAATAAGCTCTAAACATTAGAGGATCAAAATTCACTTGATACGGAAAAGGGGGGAAAAAACGTCTTAAATAAAAAGCGAGAAGCGTCGAATTAGGGTTAGGGTCCCGGAACCATAGTTTCATCGGAAACGGGCCAACGGTTAAAAACCCACGGCCCAATGGGCGGTGGGCCCCACCCTCTTTTGGCCTAATTCCTCCGTCTAGGGCCTCAAAAAGCAGATTTAGTGATTTTTGTGCGCGCTTTTAACCTAATTTTGCATGGATTATTTTTTTTTAACCTAATTTTGCATGGATTTCGACCAATTAAATTTTATTTTCTTGACCTAAATAATTAATCCTTGAAACGTAATAATAAGCTCTAATATTTAGCGGATCCAAATTCACTCGAAACGCCGAAAAACTTTCGAAAAAGCCGAAAAGCGGCAAATTAGGGTTAGGGTTTCGGCGTTCCGGGGTTCCATTCCCTTGGGAAACGGACCGACGGTCAAAACCCACAGCAGGACTGTGGGCCCCCGCCCCCGTTTGGCCAAATTCGGACGTCTAGGGTGTCAAAAACGCGATTTAGTGATTTTCGCGCGGTTTTAACCTAATTTTCAATGCATTATTATTTATTTATTTTTGTTTGATCAAATTAATGATTATTTTTACTTATCGACCTAATTAATTAATTGTTAAAATGTAACAATAATAAGCTCTAAACATTAGAGGATCAAAATTCACTTGATACGGAAAAGGGGGGAAAAACGTCTTAAATAAAAAGCGAGAAGCGTCGAATTAGGGTTAGCGTCCCGGAACCCTGGTTTCATTGGAAACGGGCCAACGGTAAAAAACCCACATCCCAAAGGGCGGTGGGCCCCACCCTCGTTTGGCCTAATTCCTCCGTCTAGGGCCTCAAAAAGCAGATTTAGTTATTTACGCGCGCGCTTTTAACCTAATTTTGCATAGGTTATTTTTTTTTAACCTAGTTTTGCATGGATTTCGACCAATTAAATTTTATTTTCTTGACCTAAATAATTAATCCTTGAAACATAATAATAAGCTCTAATATTTAGCGGATCCAAATTCACTCGAAACGCCGAAAAAACGTTCGAAAAAGCCGAAAAGCGGCAAATTAGGGTTACGGTTTGGGCGTTCCGGGGTTCCATTCCCTTGGGAAACGGACCAACGGTCAAAACCCACAGCAATGCTGTGGGCCCCCGCCCCCGTTTCGCCAAATTCGGACGTCTAGGGTGTCAAAAACGCGATTTAGTGATTTTCGCGCGGTTTTAACCTAATTTTCAATGCATTATTATTTATTTATTTTTGTTTGATCAAAGTAATGATTATTTTTACTTATCGACCTAATTAATTAATTGTTAAAATGTAACAATAATAAGCTCTAAACATTAGAGGATCAAAATTCACTTGATACGGAAAAGGGGGGAAAAAAACGTCTTAAATAAAAAGCGAGAAGCGTCGAATTAGGGTTAGGGTCCCGGAACCCTAGTTTCATCGGAAACGGGCCAACGGTAAAAACCCACGGCCCAATGGGCGGTGGGCCCCACCCACTTTTGGCCTAATTCCTCCGTCTAGGGCCTCAAAAAGCAGATTTAGTGATTTTCGCGCGCGCTTTTAACCTAATTTTGCATGGATTATTTTTTTTAACCTAATTTTGCATGGATTTCGACCAATTAAATTTTATTTTCTTGACCTAAATAATTAATCCTTGAAACGTAATAATAAGCTCTAATATTTAGCGGATCCAAATTCACTCGAAACGCCAAAAAACTTTCGAAAAAGCCGAAAAGCGGCAAATTAGGGTTAGGGTTTCGGCGTTCCGGGGTTCCATTCCATTGGGAAACGGACCGACGGTCAAAACCCACAGCAAGACTATGGGCCCCGCCCCCGTTTGGCCAAATTCGGACGTCTAGGGTGTCAAAAACGCGATTTAGTGATTTTCGCGCGGTTTTAACCTAATTTTCAATGCATTATTATTTATTTATTTTTGTTTGATCAAATTAATGATTATTTTTACTTATCGACCTAATTAATTAATTGTTAAAATGTAACAATAATAAGCTTTAAACATTAGAGGATCAAAATTCACTTGATACGGAAAAGGGGGGGAAAACGTCTTAAATAAAAAGTGAGAAGCGTCGAATTAGGGTTAGGGTCCCGGAACCCTAGTTTCATTGGAAACGGGCCAATGGTAAAAACCCACATCCCAAAGGGCGGTGGGCTCCACCCTCGTTTGGCCTAATTCCTCCGTCTAGGGCCTCAAAAAGCAGATTTAGTGATTTACGCGCGTGCTTTTAACCTAATTTTGCATAGGTTATTTTTTTTAACCTAGTTTTGCATGGATTTCGACCAATTAAATTTTATTTTCTTGACCTAAATAATTAATCCTTGAAACGTAATAATAAGCTCTAATATTTAGCGGATCCAAATTCACTGGAAACGCCGAAAAACGTTCGAAAAAGCCGAAAAGCGGCAAATTAGGGTTAGGGTTTCGGCGTTCCGGGGTTCCATTCCCTTGGGAAACGGACCGACGGTCAAAATCCACAGCAAGGCTGTAAGCCCCGGAACCCTAGTTTCATCGGAAACGGGCCAACGGTAAAAACCCACAGCCCAATGGGCGGTGGGCCCCATCCTCTTTTGGCCTAATTCCTCCATCTAGGGCCTCAAAAAGCAGATTTAGTGATTTTCGCGCGCGCTTTTAACCTAATTTTGCATGGATTATTTTTTTTAACCTAATTTTGCATGGATTTCGACCAATTAAATTTAATTTTCTTGACCTAAATAATTAATCCTTGAAACGTAATAATAAGCTCTAATATTTAGCGGATCCAAATTCACTCGAAACGCCGAAAAAACGTTCGAAAAAGCCGAAAAGCGGCAAATTAGGGTTACGGTTTCGGCGTTCCGGGGTTCAATTCTCTTGGGAAACGGACCGACGGTCAAAACCCACAGCAACGCTGTGGGCCCCCGCCCCCGTTTCGCCAAATTCGGACGTCTAGGGTGTCAAAAACGCGATTTAGTGATTTTCGCGCGGTTTTAACCTAATTTTCAATGCATTATTATTTATTTATTTTTGTTTGATCAAATTAATGATTATTTTTACTTATCGACCTAATTAATTAATTGTTAAAATGTAACAATAATAAGCTCTAAACATTAGAGGATTAAAATTCACTTGATACGGAAAAGGGGGGAAAAAACGTCTTAAATAAAAAGCGAGAAGCGTCGAATTGGGGTTAGGGTCCCGGAACCCTAGTTTCATCGGAAACGGGCCAACGGTAAAAACCCACAGCCCAATGGGCGGTGGGCCCCACCCTCTTTTGGCCTAATTCCTCCGTCTAGGGCCTCAAAAAGCAGATTTAGTGATTTTTGCGCGCGCTTTTAACCTAATTTTGCATGGATTATTTTTTTTTAACCTAATTTTGCATGGATTTCGACCAATTAAATTTTATTTTCTTGACCTAAATAATTAATCCTTGAAACGTTATAATAAGCTCTAATATTTAGCGGATCCAAATTCACTCGAAACGCCGAAAAACTTTCGAAAAAGCCGAAAAGCGGCAAATTAGGGTTAGGGTTTCGGCGTTCCGGGGTTCCATTCCCTTGGGAAACGGACCGACGGTCAAAACCCACAGCAGGACTATGGGCCCCGCCCCCGTTTGGCCAAATTCGGACGTCTAGGGTGTCAAAAACGCGATTTAGTGATTTTCGTGCGGTTTTAACCTAATTTTCAATGCATTATTATTTATTTATTTTTGTTTGATCAAATTAATGATTATTTTTACTTATCGACCTAATTAATTAATTGTTAAAATGTAACAATAATAAGCTCTAAACATTAGAGGATCAAAATTCACTTGATACGGAAACGGGGGGGAAAACGTCTTAAATAAAAAGTGAGAAGCGTCGAATTAGGGTTAGGGTCCCGGAACCCTAGTTTCATTGGAAACGGGCCAACGGTAAAAACCCACATCCCAAAGGGCGGTGGGCCCCACCCTCGTTTGGCCTAATTCCTCCGTCTAGGGCCTCAAAAAGCAGATTTAGTTATTTACGCGCGCGCTTTTAACCTAATTTTGCATAGGTTATTTTTTTTTAACCTAGTTTTGCATGGATTTCGACCAATTAAATTTTATTTTCTTGACCTAAATAATTAATCCTTGAAACATAATAATAAGCTCTAATATTTAGCGGATCCAAATTCACTCGAAACGCCGAAAAACTTTCGAAAAAGCCGAAAAGCGGCAAATTAGGGTTAGGGTTTCGGCGTTCCGGGGTTCCAGTCCCTTGGGAAACGGACCGACGGTCAAAACCCACAGCAGGACTGTGGGCCCCGCACCCGTTTGGCCAAATTCGGACGTCTAGGGTGTCAAAAACGCGATTTAGTGATTTTCGTGCGGTTTTAACCTAATTTTCAATGCATTATTATTTATTTATTTTTGTTTGATCAAATTAATGATTATTTTTACTTATCGACCTAATTAATTAATTCTTAAAATGTAACAATAATAAGCTCTAAACATTAGAAGATCAAAATTCACTTGATACGGAAAAGGGGGGGAAAACGTCTTAAATAAAAAGTGAGAAGCGTCGAATTAGGGTTAGGGTCCCGGAACCCTAGTTTCATTGGAAACGGGCCAACGGTAAAAACCCACATCCCAAAGGGCGGTGGGCCCCACCCTCGTTTGGCCTAATTCCTCCGTCTAGGGCCTCAAAAAGCAGATTTAGTGATTTACGCGCGCGCTTTTAACCTAATTTTGCATAGGTTATTTTTTTTTAACCTAGTTTTGCATGGATTTCGACCAATTAAATTTTATTTTCTTGACCTAAATAATTAATCCTTGAAACATAATAATAAGCTCTAATATTTAGCGGATCCAAATTCACTCGAAACGCCGAAAAAACGTTCGAAAAAGCCGAAAAAGCGGCAAATTAGGGTTACGGTTTGGGCGTTCCGGGGTTCCATTCCCTTGGGAAATGGACCGACGGTCAAAACCCACAGCAATGCTGTGGGCCCCGCCCCCGTTTCGCCAAATTCGGACGTCTAGGGTGTCAAAAACGCGATTTAGTGATTTTCGCGCGGTTTTAACCTAATTTTCAATGCATTATTATTTATTTATTTTTGTTTGATCAAATTAATGATTATTTTTACTTATCGACCTAATTACTTAATTGTTAAAATGTGGGTTCTTCCCGTTGGCCCGTTTCCATCGTAAATAGGAACCCGATATCCTAACCCTAATTCGAGTCTGAAAGCGCGGTTAATTAGGTAAAAGATTTAAACTTTTTAGGTCAAAGTGCAAAATTAATTAGGTGAAAAAAATAAAAAAGAATAATTTCATGGGAAATTAGGTTAAAACCGAACGAAAATCAATAAATCGCATTTTCGAGGCCCTAGACGACGGAATTTGGCCGAAATAGGGTGGGGCCCACATCTAATGATGTGGGTTCTTCCCGTTGGCCCGTTTCCATCGTAAATAGGCCGAAATTCTAACCCTAATTCGAGTCTGAAAGCACGGTTATTTATTATTGCATGGCCACGTCTAATTAATTAAACTAATTAGGCATGGAAAGCTAAATTAATTAGGTAAAAGATTTAAACTTTTTAGGTCAAAGTGCAAAATTAATTAGGTGAAAAAAATAAAAAAGAATAATTTCATGTGAAATTAGGTTAAAACCGAACGAAAATCAATAAATCGCATTTTCGAGGCCCTAGACGAAGGAATTTGGCCGAAATAGGGTGGGTGTTCTCCCCGTTGGCCCGTTTCCATCGTAAATAGGAACCCAAAATCCTAACCCTAATTCGAGTCTAGAAGCGCGGTTATTAATTATTGCATGTCCACGTTCAATTAATTAAACTAATTAGGCATGGAAAGCTAAATTAATTAGGTAAAAGATTTAAACTTTTTAGGTCAAAGTGCAAAATTAATTAGGTGAAAAAAATAAAAAAGAATAATTTCATGTGAAATTAGGTTAAAACCGAACGAAAATCAATAAATCGCATTTTCGAGGTCCTAGACGAAGGAATTTGGCCGAAATAGGGTGGGGCCCACATCTGTAGATGTGGGTTCTTCCCGTTGGCCCGTTTCCATCGTAAATAGGAACCCAAAATCCTAACCCTAATTCGAGTCTGAAAGCGCGGTTATTTATTATTGCATGTCCACATTCAATTAATTAAACTAATTAGGCATGGAAAGCTAAATCAATTAGGTAAAAGATTTAAACTTTCTAGGTCAAAGTGCAAAATTAATTAGGTGAAAAAAATAAAAAAGAATAATTTCATGGGAAATTAGATTTAAACTCTTTTGGCCTAATTCCTCCGTCTAGGGCCTCAAAAAGCAGATTTAGTGATTTTCGCGCGCGCTTTTAACCTAATTTTGCATGGATTAATTTTTTTTAACCTAATTTTGCATGGATTTCGACCAATTAAATTTTATATTCTTGACCTAAATAATTAATCCTTGAAACGTAATAATAAGCTCTAATATTTGGCGGATCCAAATTCACTCGAAACGCCGAAAATCGTTCGAAAAAGCCGAAAAAGCGGCAAATTAGGGTTAGGATTTCGGCGTTCTGGGGTTCCATTCCCTTGGGAAACGGACCGACGGTCAAAATCCACAGTAAGGCTGTGGGCCCCGGAACCCTAGTTTCATCGAAAACGGGCCAACGGTAAAAACCCATAGCCCAATGGGCGGTGGGCCCCATCCTCTTTTGGCCTAATTCCTCCGTCTAGGGCCTCAAAAAGCAGATTTAGTGATTTTCGCGGGCGCTTTTAACCTAATTTTGCATGGATTATTTTTTTTTTAACCTAATTTTGCATGGATTTCGACCAATTAAATTTTATTTTCTTGACCTAAATAATTAATCCTTGAAACGTAATAATAAGCTCTAATATTTAGCGGATCCAAATTCACTCGAAACGCCGAAAAACGTACGAAAAAGCCGAAAAGCGGCAAATTAGGGTTACGGTTTCGGCGTTCCGGGGTTCCATTCTCTTGGGAAACGGACCGACGGTCAAAACCCACAGCAATCTGTGGGCCCCGCCCCCGTTTGGCCAAATTCGGACGTCTAGGGTGTCAAAAACGCGATTTAGTGATTTTCGCGCGGTTTTAACCTAATTTTCAATGCATTATTATTTATTTATTTTTGTTTGATCAAATTAATGATTATTTTTACTTATCGACCTAATTAATTAATTGTTAAAATGTAACAATAATAAGCTCTAAACATTAGAGGATCAAAATTCACTTGATACGGAAAAGGGGGGAAAACGTCTTAAATAAAAAGCGAGAAGCGTCGAATTAGGGTTAGGGTCCCGGAACCCTAGTTTCATCGGAAACGGGCCAACGGTAAAAACCCACGGCCCAATGGGCGGTGGGGCCCCACCCTCTTTTGGCCTAATTCCTCCGTCTAGGGCCTCAAAAAGCAGATTTAGTGATTTTCGCGCGCGCTTTTAACCTAATTTTGCATGGATTATTTTTTTTAACCTAATTTTGCATGGATTTCGACCAATTAAATTTTATTTTCTTGACCTAAATAATTAATCCTTGAAACGTAATAATAAGCTCTAATATTTAGCGGATCCAAATTCACTCGAAACGCCGAAAAACTTTCGAAAAAGCCGAAAAGCGGCAAATTAGGGTTAGGGTTTCGGCGTTCCGGGGTTCCATTCCCTTGGGAAACGGACCGACGGTCAAAACCCACAGTAGAACTGTGGGCCCCGCACCCGTTTGGCCAAATTCGGACGTCTAGGGTGTCAAAAACGCGATTTAGTGATTTTCGCGCGGTTTTAACCTAATTTTCAATGCATTTTTATTTATTTATTTTTGTTTGATCAAATTAATGATTATTTTTACTTATCGACCTAATTAATTAATTGTTAAAATGTAACAATAATAAGCTCTAAACATTAGAGGATCAAAATTCACTTGATACGGAAAAGGGGGGAAAAAACGTCTTAAATAAAAAGCAAGAAGCGTCGAATTAGGGTTAGGGTCCCGGAACCCTAGTTTCATCGGAAACGGGCCAACGGTAAAAACCCACGGCCCAATGGGCGGTGGGCCCCACCCACTTTTGGCCTAATTCCTCCGTCTAGGGCCTCAAAAAGCAGATTTAGTGATTTTCGCGCGCGCTTTTAACCTAATTTTGCATGGATTATTTTTTTTAACCTAATTTTGCATGGATTTCGACCAATTAAATTTTATTTTCTTGACCTAAATAATTAATCCTTGAAACGTAATAATAAGCTCTAATATTTAGCGGATCCAAATTCACTCGAAACGCCGAAAAACTTTCGAAAATCCGAAAAGCGGCAAATTAGGGTTAGGGTTTCGGCGTTCCGGGGTTCCATTCCCTTGGGAAACGGACCGACGGTCAAAACCCATAGCAGGACTGTGGGCCCCGCCCCGTTTGGCCAAATTCGGACGTCTAAGGTGTCAAAAACGCGATTTAGTGATTTTCGCGCGGTTTTAACCTAATGTTCAATGCATTATTATTCATTTATTTTTGTTTGATCGAATTAATGATTATTTTTACTTATCGACCTAATTAATTAATTGTTAAAATGTAACAATAATAAGCTCTAAACATTAGAGGATCAAAATTCACTTGATACGAAAAAGGGGGGGAAAACGTCTTAAATAAAAAGTGAGAAGCGTCGAATTAGGGTTAGGGTCCCGGAACCCTAGTTTCATTGGAAACGGGCCAACGGTAAAAACCCACATCCCAAAGGGCGGTGGGCCCCACCCTCGTTTGGCCTAATTCCTCCGTCTAGGGCCTCAAAAAGAAGATTTAGTGATTTACGCGCGCGCTTTTAACCTAATTTTGCATAGGTTATTTTTTTTAACCTAGTTTTGCATGGATTTCGACCAATTAAATTTTATTTTCTTGACCTAAATAATTAATCCTTGAAACATAATAATAAGCTCTAATATTTAGCGGATCCAAATTCACTCGAAACGCCGAAAAACGTTCGAAAAAGCCGAAAAAGCGGCAAATTAGGGTTAGGGTTTCGGCGTTCCGGGGTTCCATTCCCTTGGGAAACGGACCGACGGTCAAAATCCACAGCAAGGCTGTGGGCCCCGGAACCCTAGTTTCATCGGAAACGGGCCAACGGTAAAAACCCACGGCCCAATGGGCGGTGGGCCCCACCCTCTTTTGGCCTAATTCCTCCGTCTAAGGCCTCAAAAAGCAGATTTAGTGATTTTCGCGCGCGCTTTTAACCTAATTTTGCATGGATTATTTTTTTTAACCTAATTTTGCATGGATTTCGACCAATTAAATTTTATTTTCTTGACCTAAATAATTAATCCTTGAAACGTAATAATAAGCTCTAATATTTAGCGGATCCAAATTCACTCGAAACGCCGAAAAACTTTCGAAAATCCGAAAAAGCGGCAAATTAGGGTTAGGGTTTCGGCATTCCGGGGTTCCATTCCCTTGGGAAACGGACCGACGGTCAAAACCCACAGCAGTACTGTGGGCCCCGCCCCGTTTGGCCAAATTCGGACGTCTAAGGTGTCAAAAACGCGATTTAGTGATTTTCGCGCGGTTTTAACCTAATGTTCAATGCATTATTATTTATTTATTTTTGTTTGATCAAATTAATGATTATTTTTACTTATCGACCTACTTAATTAATTGTTAAAATGTAACAATAATAAGCTCTAAACATTAGAGGATCAAAATTCACTTGATACGAAAAAAGGGGGGAAAACGTCTTAAATAAAAAGTGAGAAGCGTCGAATTAGGGTTAGGGTCCCGGAACCCTAGTTTCATTGGAAACGGGCCAACGGTAAAAACCCACATCCCAAAGGGCGGTGGGCCCCACCCTCGTTTGGCCTAATTCCTCCGTCTAGGGCCTCAAAAAGAAGATTTAGTGATTTACGCGCGCGCTTTTAACCTAATTTTGCATAGGTTATTTTTTTTAACCTAGTTTTGCATGGATTTCGACCAATTAAATTTTATTTTCTTGACCTAAATAATTAATCCTTGAAACATAATAATAAGCTCTAATATTTAGCGGATCCAAATTCACTCGAAACGCCGAAAAACGTTCGAAAAAGCCGAAAAGCGGCAAATTAGGGTTAGGGTTTCGGCGTTCCGGGGTTCCATTCCCTTGGGAAACGGACCGACGGTCAAAATCCACAGCAAGGCTGTGGGCCCCGGAACCCTAGTTTCATCGGAAACGGGCCAACGGTAAAAACCCACAGCCCAATGGGCGGTGGGTCCCATCCTCTTTTGGCCTAATTCCTCCGTCTAGGGCCTCAAAAAGCAGATTTAGTGATTTTCGTGCGCGCTTTTAACCTAATTTTGCATGGATTATTTTTTTTAACCTAATTTTGCATGGATTTCGACCAATTAAATTTAATTTTCTTGACCTAAATAATTAATCCTTGAAACGTAATAATAAGCTCTAATATTTAGCGGATCCAAATTCACTCGAAACGCCGAAAAAACGTTCGAAAAAGCCGAAAAAACGGCAAATTAGGGTTACGGTTTGGGCGTTCCGGGGTTCCATTCTCTTGGGAAACGGACCGACGGTCAAAACCCACAGCCGCGCTGTGGGCCCCGCCCCCGTTTCGCCAAATTCGGACGTCTAGGGTGTCAAAAACGCGATTTAGTGATTTTCGCGCGGTTTTAACCTAATTTTCAATGCATTATTATTTATTTATTTTTGTTTGATCAAATTAATGATTATTTTTACTTATCGACCTAATTAATTAATTGTTAAAATGTAACAATAATAAGCTCTAAACATTAGAGGATCAAAATTCACTTGATACGGAAAAGGGGGGAAAAAACGTCTTAAATAAAAAGCGAGAAGCGTCGAATTAGGGTTAGGGTCCCGGAACCCTAGTTTCATCGGAAACGGGCCAACGGTAAAAACCCACGGCCCAATGGGCGGTGGGCCCCACCCTCTTTTGGCCTAATTCCTCCGTCTAGGGCCTCAAAAAGCAGATTTAGTGATTTTTGTGCGCGCTTTTAACCTAATTTTGCATGGATTATTTTTTTTTAACCTAATTTTGCATGGATTTCGACCAATTAAATTTTATTTTCTTGACCTAAATAATTAATCCTTGAAACGTAATAATAAGCTCTAATATTTAGCGGATCCAAATTCACTCGAAACGCCGAAAAACTTTCGAAAAAGCCGAAAAGTGGCAAATTAGGGTTAGGGTTTCGGCGTTCCGGGGTTCCATTCCCTTGGGAAACGGACCGACGGTCAAAACCCACAGCAAGACTGTGGGCCCCGCCCCCGTTTGGCCAAATTCGGACGTCTAGGGTGTCAAAAACGCGATTTAGTGATTTTCGCGCGGTTTTAACCTAATTTTCAATGCATTATTATTTATTTATTTTTGTTTGATCAAATTAATGATTATTTTTACTTATCGACCTAATTAATTAATTGTTAAAATGTAACAATAATAAGCTCTAAACATTAGAGGATCAAAATTCACTTGATACGGAAAAGGGGGGGAAAACGTCTTAAATAAAAAGTGAGAAGCGTCGAATTAGGGTTAGGGTCCCGGAACCCTAGTTTCATTGGAAACGGGCCAACGGTAAAAACCCACATCCCAAAGGGCGGTGGGCCCCACCCTCGTTTGGCCTAATTCCTCCGTCTAGGGCCTCAAAAAGCAGATTTAGTGATTTACGCGCGCGCTTTTAACCTAATTTTGCATAGGTTATTTTTTTTTAACCTAGTTTTGCATGGATTTCGACCAATTAAATTTTATTTTCTTGACCTAAATAATTAATCCTTGAAACATAATAATAAGCTCTAATATTTAGCGGATCCAAATTCACTCGAAACGCCGAAAAACGTTAGAAAAAGCCGAAAAGCGGCAAATTAGGGTTACGGTTTGGGCGTTCCGGGGTTCCATTCCCTTGGGAAACGGACCGACGGTCAAAACCCACAACAATGCTGTGGGCCCCGCCCCCGTTTCGCCAAATTCGGACGTCTAGGGTGTCAAAAACGCGATTTAGTGATTTTCGCGCGGTTTTAACCTAATTTTCAATGCATTATTATTTATTTATTTTTGTTTGATCAAAGTAATGATTATTTTTACTTATCGACCTAATTAATTAATTGTTAAAATGTAACAATAATAAGCTCTAAACATTAGAGGATCAAAATTCACTTGATACGGAAAAGGGGGGAAAAAACGTCTTAAATAAAAAGCGAGAAGCGTCGAACTAGGGTTAGGGTCCCGGAACCCTAGTTTCATCGGAAACGGGCCAACGGTAAAAACCCACGGCCCAATGGGCGGTGGGCCCCACCCTCTTTTGGCCTAATTCCTCCGTCTAGGGCCTCAAAAAGCAGATTTAGTGATTTTTGTGCGCGCTTTTAACCTAATTTTGCATGGATTATTTTTTTTAACCTAATTTTGCATGGATTTCGACCAATTAAATTTTATTTTTTTGACCTAAATAATTAATCCTTGAAACGTAATAATAAGCTCTAATATTTAGCGGATCCAAATTCACTCGAAACGCCAAAAAACTTTCGAAAAAGCCGAAAAGCGGCAAATTAGGGTTAGGGTTTCGGCGTTCCGGGGTTCCATTCCCTTGGGAAACGGATCGACGGTCAAAACCCACAGCAAGACTGTGGGTCCCGCCCCCGTTTGGCCAAATTCGGACGTCTAGGGTGTCAAAAACGCGATTTAGTGATTTTCGCGCGGTTTTAACCTAATTTTCAATGCATTATTATTTATTTATTTTTGTTTGATCAAATTAATGATTATTTTTACTTATCGACCTAATTAATTAATTGTTAAAATGTAACAATAATAAGCTTTAAACATTAGAGGATCAAAATTCACTTGATACGGAAAAGGGGGGGAAAACGTCTTAAATAAAAAGTGAGAAGCGTCGAATTAGGGTTAGGGTCCCGGAACCCTAGTTTCATTGGAAACGGGCCAACGGTAAAAACCCACATCCCAAAGGGCGGTGGGCCCCACCCTCGTTTGGCCTAATTCCTCCATCTAGGGCCTCAAAAAGCAGATTTAGTGATTTACGCGCGCGCTTTTAACCTAATTTTGCATAGGTTATTTTTTTTAACCTAGTTTTGCATGGATTTCGACCAATTAAATTTTATTTTCTTGACCTAAATAATTAATCCTTGAAACATAATAATAAGCTCTAATATTTAGCGGATCCAAATTCACTCGAAACGCCGAAAAACGTTCGAAAAAGCCGAAAAGCGGCAATTTAGGGTTAGGGTTTCGGCGTTCCGGGGTTCCATTCCCTTGGGAAACGGACCGACGGTCAAAACCCACAGCAATGCTGTGAGCCCCGCCCCCGTTTGGCCAAATTCGGACGTCTAGGGTGTCAAAAACGCGATTTTGTGATTTTCGCGCGGTTTTAACCTAATTTTCAATGCATTATTATTTATTTATTTTTGTTTGATCAAATTAATGATTATTTTTACTTATCGACCTAATTACTTAATTGTTAAAATGTAACAATAATAAGCTCTAAACATTAGAGGATCAAAATTCACTTGATACGGAAAAGGGGGGAAAAACGTCTTAAATAAAAAGCGAGAAGCGTCGAATTAGGGTTAGGGTCCCGGAACCCTAGTTTCATCGGAAACGGGCCAACGGTAAAAACCCACAACTCAATGGACGGTGGGCCCCACCCTCTTTTGGCCTAATTCCTCCGTCTAGGGCCTCAAAAAGCGATTTAGTGATTTTCGCGCGCGCTTTTAACCTAATTTTGCATGGATTATTTTTTTTAAACCTAATTAATGAATTTCATTTCCTTAATCCAATCAGAAACAAACCAAATCACACGTTTTAAAAAAATGATTGTTTTATATTAAATTAATGAAATATAAACTAAAATACTATTTAACACTCCATGTTTATTAATAATTTTTATTTTTTTTATACTTCGTGTCTATGAATCTAGGAAGTATTAATGTTTGAACAATCAAAATACTAAAATCAGAAATTAGATTTGCCAATCTTGCTTACTAATTTCATGGTTAGATTATGAATTAGATTTGCCAATCCATGGTTAGATTATGTCCTTTTACAAATTGAATTTTGTGGTTTTATTATTATTTTACTTCATAATATACCGCTAATCACTGTTGAAAAAAAAAGCCATTTGCACTGTTTAAACGATCGAAATCGAAAACATGTTCCTATTTTTTTCCGATTAGTTATTGTTGACGGTGTTTTTGGGCCCTAAGTCATTTTTAATTGATTGGGTATATCCCAAATTAATTCAATAATATTTAAAACTAAAATGTTGAGTTTTTTTTTTTTTTTGTACAAATTGAAGTATGAAAATACTTAAATTAAATTTTTTTTTTGTTTGAACATAAATTAGGTTCAGTTTTTTTGTTAGACTGGTATTTTTTGGAATAATCGAACCGATAACCGAATGCAGAACAAGGAAAATTTGATAACCGAACTGAACCAAAATATTAAAATAATCGAATCAAATACGAATTTCGGTTCGGTTATTGGTTCAATCATCGATTTTTGGACTTTTTGCTCACCCCTAATTCCTTTTACAATGGCCACACAACTTTAAATTTATCTTGATAAATTTACTTTGATGACTCCAAAAGTAAAAAAGTCACTAAAAAGATAACATGGCTTCACGACAGCACCAGTCAACTTTCACCACTAATCGAAATGACACGTGACTATTACCTAGCTAACCAAAACGGCACGTGGCTGCCACTTAGTGAAAGCAAAATAACTTCAATGTCTCGTTTTGGTCTAATTTCGTCGTCTACGACCTCGAAAGTTCAATTTATTGATTTTCACACCATCTTAACATAATTTTACATGAATTATTTTTTATTTTCTTTGACACAATGAATGGATTTCAACCATTAGTTTTACTTTTTGACCTGATTAATGGTTGAAATGTAATAATAAGCTTGCTCTTAGAGGATCCAAATTCACTTGATACCGAAATTAAAACATTTAAAAAAAATCATCCGATCAAGCATTACGTTAAAAAAAAAGCAACGCATGTGCAATTAGGGTTTAATTTTGAACCATTAATTTGAAATGTTTAAAGTTCAGGTTTTGAATATTTGGTTTGAGATCAAAACAGTAAAAAAATGAACTTTTTAGGAATATAAAAAAAAACGAAAAGTGTCAAATTCGAATTAGGATTTCGATGTCTCGGAATGTTAAATTTTTTATTGTTTTGGAAATTTTATTTTTTTAATTTGGAACTTATTATAAAATTGTATGATTGGAATGTGCTTATAGTCAAAATCGAAATTAATAGGTATATATATGTATATATAGTTTTAACTTTTTAAAACTTTATCCCAATATAAAAGTAACATTCTTCAGACTTTGTTCTCCGTATGTTTATATTTTAATATTAATGAAGTATATATGGAAAAAGCTGATCCTAGCAGATTAAAAGCTGCTAAAGTAAATAAATGGCCTTGCTTTCAGGGACAACTTTATTTTTATATTCCTTCCTCACCAATTATGCAGTAGTAGATTTTTTCCCACTGGATCAAACATTAAATTTTAGGTATAATACACATTTGAATATCCAAACTGAAGCTTAAAAGTTAATTATGACATTAAACTATCAAAATCATCAACCAGACTCTGAACTAAGTAAAAATCATTAATTAAATCCTTATTTTAAGCAAAAATTATCATTTGAGTCCTCTCGAAAATAATTAAGTTGAACAGTTTCAGACTTTCTTCCCTAAATTCAATTTAAACCAACACAGATATCATTATAGTCCATATCAAATAATCAGAGTTTCTATTTTAGGATAATATAAGGACTCAATTGATGATTTTTGCTTAACTCGAGAGTTTAATTGATGATTTTGATAGTTTAAGGTACTAATTAAGTTTGATGATTTAGTTTAAGAGTTAAAATGAGTATTGTGCCTAAATTTTATTTGGAATAATTTATTACATTTATTTAGATCTGTTTATTGCAATTTTCATCTATAAATGAAATCAATTTGTGCATAATTTAATTGAACCTAATCCACCCACTTCATGCATTTGATTAATGTGTTAATAATGAAAAAGATAGTCATATCTGTACAAGTTAAAAAATATTGCTGAAAAGAATAACAATGATATAAACAATAGAGCAAGTCACAGAAATTAAAACATGAAATTAATAATTGATTGGTCAGATTAAATGTGTGTTTCAGTCATAATTTTGGGCAGTTGTGTCCATGTCTTGCAGTACCTTTTTTTCAAAATTAACTTTTTAGCAGAACTGGCACAAAAAGAGAGATGGGAACGTTATAAAGGGGTGAATTGTGATTGGTATTTTCTAGTTTAATGGCATTTTACATTCCATTTAGATCCTCAAACTGAAGCTTTAAAGTCAATTAGGACACTAAACTATCAAAAGCATCAATTAGGTCTATACAGAGAAATTTGTTGTCAACTCCAAAGATATCCCTTTGGCGTACCTAGATCCTAAATTCCCATAATTCATTGTTGCTTCTGTTTTTAACTAAATTCTGGGTTTTATTTGTTGCTTCTATAAGGTATTAAAATGATCTTAAAATTTGTAGGAAAGTATCAATTTAGCCTAACGTATAAAATAGTACTATTTCAGACTCAACCTTTGTAAATTGGTATTAATTTTGTTATGGGTAACAAGCTGTGGACTAAATTGGTACCATTTCACAAACGTTGATATATCAAGTTCTATTATCTAGAATTAAATTGTTACCGATTAAATTGGTTCTGTTTCATAAACGTTGAGAGTGAAATGATATTATTCTTTACATTGTGATAAATTGGCAAATTTAAGGATAAGGGCAAATTTATCTCTAAATTTTCAAGGAAAGTGCGGATTTATTACATGATACATTAATTAATTAATGTTTAAATATTTAATTGTTCAATGGATCCAAATTGAAAAAGTTATTGATTGATGTGACACTTCCTTAAAATTAGTATCCAATGATTAGAGTAATGATGAATTTGTAAAAGTAGAGATTGATTTATGGGAGACAAAACTAGTAACGATGAACTTGTCTTTTCTTAAAAATAGAGATTGATTTATGGAAGACAAACCTATGAGAATTAGGAAAGTTGATGGGGACATTAAGAAGGATTGGATAGAGTACAAAGTAATATTAGTTATTACTTATTAATTAAAATTAAGTGGATTTTTGCATAATGCATGCAGGAATGAAAAATGAGTAATTTTATTTGTGAGGGGTCCAAATATATTTCCAGAATTACATACAAATGAAGAAAAGGAAAACACAACAGAAGAAAATTATATAAAAAAACATGAAAATCATTAAACCACACTTTTAAAGTCGGTTAAAAATCCCAGATTTTTCTACAACATTTAAATCTAATTATCGGGGTTAAAAATCCTAATAATCCTCCATCAAATCAAGCCAATTGCACACAGTGCTGCCTTTATCCCCCCTCCTCCATATCCTTATGTATATCAGCCCAATCATAACTATTCTGCTGCTTCTTTATCTTCACCTTTTTATTATTTAACTTCAGTTTTATTCATAGTCTTCTCCTTTTCTTTTGTACTCTAGAAATCTATGTTTATATTATATTGTGTCTTTCCTTGAATAATAAGGAAGCTGACTTACAAATTTAGATAAAGGAATAAATCAAATTTTTATTATAGACTTAAGGAATATACCAATTCGAATAATCAAACGGTAAAATCAATTTGAACATTGATGTGTTAAAAGAATTTCCTTGAGCAGCTAAATTATTGTGATGATAAGGAAAAAAAATACAGTCACGGTCAAATCTTGTTATTATCCTATAACTTCAAAATGGAAGTTGGTGTCAAATGGAGTAAAGTGCTTAAACAAATTTTTAACAAATTGGTGTTTATTACCATCCAGTTAAATCCAGATTCGAGCCAGAAGTCCCCATCAAGGGGTGGATCCGTTAACTTATCCAATTAACTGTTTTTTCCCTGCAAAAAATATTAAATGTTGTCCAAGACGAATGATCTCCTAACTCATATAGTTAAAAACTTGTCGCAACAGTGGGATTGTCTCTAATTATGTGTGATAGATGCATAAGGTGTTCTAACTTAATGAACAAAAAAATGAATGCATAAGACGTCCCCTAAGTGCACGAGGTCTCTTCACAGCTTGAACAAATGCAGCTATCTCTTTCTGTTTCTTCCAATACCCCAAACAAATGAGCAGCAAAACACAAAATCAGAATCTCAATAGCCCAACTGATTTACCCAGAAATGGTATTATGTTCCATTCAGACTTCAATATTATTATAGGTGCCTAAAGGACAAAACTCTTCATGTCCACATTGGAATCAACAATAAACCTAAAGGACAAAACTCTTCATGTCCACATTGGAATCAACAATAAAGCAAGATGTATACGTAAAATAAATTTTTTACTAACTAAAGCAACATTAAACATACATGGTATAACAGCAGGACTGAAAAAGATATATGATATTGCAGAAGCATCTCATGATAAAAACTAATTTTACCAAATCATAATAACAACTTCAGATGCATAAAACTAAAATTTAAACACCAAAATGATGGATGTCAATTCTTTTAACTTCCATTTTCAAGTTGGAAGGTGAATGACAAAATCCATTTTCTCCAAAACCAATTTAAATCCCTGTCTAATTGATCAAGGATCCTAAAGATGAGTAAAAGATGTTTTAATGGATTTTAAATGATGGATGTCAATAAAAGATTGAGAAATCAATGAAGGATCTTAAATTGCAGTGGTTTAAGTCTAAAAAAACTATTCCTTTGTCCGGTACGATACATGATAAACTAGGACAGATACAATATATACAAATATCGGAAAGTTATCCAGGATTGAGGAAGAAATTAAGGGTGACCCTTATAAGCTAAGATCAATTCAATCCAAATTGAACTTTGGACTTCAACTTCAGTCTTGAATCGGTAAATCTTGACAGATTAATCCAAAATCATCACTTTTAACAGACAATTTATAAATATAGGCCAATTTGACAAAAATTGCCAACTTGAAAGCTAAGTTGATATATAATGCATAAGATAACAGGCTAAATTTAGCCTGACTACCAACTTTAAGGTCAATTTTGACCCTTAATTCACCGTAAATATAAATGCAGCCTAAGGAGCTCTCCATAAAATTTATGTTTGATAGCTCTTAAATTTATCTCTTATTGACATATGGTATACAAGGAAAGATTTGATGAACTTTTCTCTAGACAAATCTACCAACAAGGAAACTGATACAATTAGCTTTTCTTAATAAAAGGTTATAATTCTATGTCAAGTCAAGTAAATGAAATTTGACAAAAATGTGCACAAGCTTCTACATACTTATCATTTAGAGACACAATGACACATGACATGAGCAATTGCAATAATCAGCATGTGAGCAGACCAAATACGTTTTTACACTTATGGTAAAAAAACATGATGAAACAGCATATAGTTCGGTCTTACTACCAGATAACATCATTTCAGTAAGAGAGAACAACAGTGGCTGGAATTGATACTTTTGCATCATCACGACCACTTTCACCATAAAAGGAAAAAATGTCAACTACCTGATAACATCATCCATAATGGCAATGAATAGTGGAGTGGAACTTAAGGTAAAGCCTCATTAAAACTTATGGTTAACCCGCAGTCAGTTCCAACATTGACAAAATAATGCTCTGCAGGAGAACATATCGCAAAAGAGTTAAAGTTTATAAAACGAAAAGCTTCTGCCACAATTGAAGTAGTGATTGAGAACTGATTACCATAAATATGTATGGCCAATTACTCAAATCCAAAGATTTGCCATCATCAATCTCCATTTGGCCCTTTAAAGGACAAAGTCAGCCAATGTACAGATATTGCTTCATATCATCTTCTGGTATGTTAAGAATTTCTACAACAGACTAAAAGCCGGGATGCATCCACCTCCAAAACGATACATATAAGATCAATACTCAAGAAACAGAGGAAAGAGGCATACTATGGTTCCCATTTGCTGGTAAAGAATGTGTAATTCTTCCAATCAACAATCTCACCTTCCCAGAAGGTCACTACCTACCAATTGCCATTGAGAGCATGTAAATGACATTAAGTAATAAATGGAAGACAATATTCTGCTTCACATAACATATTGTCTGATGGGGCGCATGCGAACTCTGACTACAAGTTAAGCATCTTTCAAATTAACTTCATAGATGGGGGTACACTTAGGCAATTCAACATTGCAATACCTTCAATATCCGACAATATGCAAGAGCATAGAAGTGGCAGTGCTAAAACCACAAGTTTTATACAACATTCTTACCACCAATTGTCATAGATAATATGTTATATTCAATTGGGGTGGAAGGCAGGCATTAACACCAATGATAACATTTTACTCATCACAATGTCATACTCAACCTCTAGCAATATGAAATTACTAACCAAATCAACTCATGGAAAAGAGCATTAAACCGAATATGCAGCATGAATCACTTCGAAGACAATAGACAAGTATGAAATGAAAACTAATTAATAAATTTATCCCCAACTTTCCATGAAACCTAGGATAGCCTCCCAAACCAAGGCCAACTAGAAAACAATAAAGAAGCAGTACAACATAGGTTGGAGAGAAATCCAGATGTAGAAGTAACTACAGCTGTAACCAGAAATCCCTTTATGATCAAGTACACAGCCAAAAAACAACATTAGATAGAAAACTACAATTGGATCATCTGCCAAAATTTCACATTAATGTCTTTCATTTTAATGTCTTTCATGTTCTTTTACATTTTGGTAAAAATGAAACAAAGAACCTTGAGTATATGGAATATGAATATGAGGAAGAGACCAAAAACAATGGTTTCTAATTCAAAAGCTCTACAAGTCGAAATAGGCAAACAACATTTGCATCTTCATTTCAATTAAGAGGCTAAATCTACAAATCTGATATTACAATATGATATTACAAATCTGACATCATTTAAAGACCAACCATATCTTATTCCTAATTTGATTCTTAACCATTCTCCAATCACTTCACTATATTCTGCAACACAATCACTGGGCAACAAATATAGCCTCTAGTTCCTTAATATTATCTCTGATTCACTAACGTAAAACAATCAATTTGTTCCAATTGAGAAATCAAGCCACAGACATTGTTAATCGATATGGTTAGGTTAGGGATGAAAAAACTCACCAAGTAAGAGATAAGCCGATCAAAGGTTTTCTCGTGAGGCTTCTTCTTCTTCAAGGTAAAAATTAGAAAATCGGTAATTTAAGAACAGACTTAATAAAATTGATTACAGAGTATGAATTTAGAGAAGAAGCATACAAAATTCCGATAGATAGCATCAGGTTTGGAGAGATGGGAAGATACAAAAATCAGCTTCTCTACCACATATTCTAAAAGCATCTGGAGAATAATGGATTGCAGATAAGTGGAAATCGAGATCGAAGTGAGGCGGAGCGACCTGATCTTTTGCCAGTTGCCAAATCTGGACTCTTCAAATTCACCAAAATTGAAGCGGAAGATGGAAATGAGATTTCTGCTTGGGAAGATGGAAGAAATTGAAGCGGCAAGGGAAAAGCTACTTTCCCAAAATTGAGCGGCAACCAAAAGGTGAAATGCAAAAAAATGGGCGGCAAGGCAAAAAGGGGAAAATGAGATTTTCAAGTGAATTTGGTTATTTTGTATATATAAGCTTTTGGTTATTTTGTAAAACGTTAAGTTTAAATTCGTATTATTTTGTAAACGTTAAGCTTATATTGGTGCTATTTTGTACGTGAGGCCTAAATTGATGCTATATTGTAAACGTTAAGCTTAAATTGATATTATGTTGTAAACATTAAGCCTATATTGGTGCTATTTTGAACGTTGGGTCTAAATTGGTACTTCCCTAAAAATTTTAGGCCTATTTTGGGATTTTATCCTTTTTTTAATAACAAAAAAATTAAGTAATAATAAAAATCAAATTAAGCAATAAAAGACATAGTTAGTTTATCTTTAAAAAGTATAATTTGTCTTTTTCTATTTGTCAATGATTGAGTTTGTCTTTTTATAATTACAATGCATTTATTACTAACTTTTAAGTAATGATAGTGAAGTGAAAGAGAGAGAAAAGGATGATGGGTGTATAATGATTAGTTGTCTTTTTAATGTAAAAGTCATGAATTAATTAGGTCAAATCAACCACTAAGATTAATAGTTGAAATCTATTAATTAGGTAAAAAAATTCAAACATAATTCATAAAAAAATTCAATAAAAATCATTAGTTTTATTTATGAATTATTTTTCATGAATTATTTTTTATCTAATTAATAGTTAGTTTTACTTCTTGACCTAATTAATCAATGGTTGAAATATAATAATAAGCTAATTTTTAGAGGATCCAAATTCACGCATGATACCGAAAAAAATATAAAATTACTCATAAAAAGACGTCTTCTGACATACAAAAATACCCCTAATGTTTACAGCTAGGAGCAATTTTACCTCTAACGTCTAAAATGGTGCAATTTTACTCTAAAGTTTGACAAGTTGAGTCAATTTCAAACATTATTGAAAAACACAGATATTTTGTTCTTTATTCTGCGTCAATTATATATCAGTTTGTTTTAAAAAAAGATTTCATATTTTTGGGATTTAATAAAAATATTGTAGGTTAACATTTATTAATTTAGCGAAATATTTTGAATTTTTTTTTTATCCAACTCCTAAAGTAGATAGTATATTTTTTAATTTTTTTCCACATATAATAATATGTTTATGATCTGTCACTAATGAATGATAAAATGACTCACATATGAAATGTAGATGACAAGATTCACGACCAATGAGACATCTTGATGAATTATTTCTAAAATTGATCCAACTTGACAACGCTAATGGTAAAATTACTCTTGACTGCCAACGTTATGGGTAAAATTGCACCATTTTAAACGTTAGGGGTAAAATTGATCCTAGATGTAAACGTTAGGGGTATTTTTGTACCTTATCCCAAAAATTTACAAAAAGAGGTATTTGCTTTGTGTAGTTTAAAAATTATATTATCGTGACATTAACACGAAAAAAGAGCAATCTAGAACAACGAAAAAAAGTGATTTTATAAATTATCCTTTATATAAATTCTTGCTTTACAAATTATTATTATTATTATTTGACAAAAAAAAAAAGTAACCAGAGATTTCAAACTTCACAAAATCTCATAATCCTTTAATTGAAACTTCATAAATTTCAGAATTATTCCTACAGCGGCAGACGATATGCAATGCTTTATGACACATGTGTCCAAATTCCTGCCATCCATGGACAACACAATTAATCATAATCATCAATAAAGTATATACCCAAACAAGTCTTTTCTCACAATTCATCACATTTTGTCCTTTTTTTTTCTATTTATACAAATACAATATGATTATCCCATTTATAGCTCATTTTTAGGGAAAACTAAATAGAGGATATTCCATTCATCCAATAAATATAATAAATAATACAAGGGATAAGGTGTATCAGGAGCAATCTTACCTCTAACGTTGGTAATAAAAAGCCATTTTATCCCATAACATTGATAAATTGGGTTAATTTGAGAAATAATTCATCAAACTGTCTTCTCTGTCATTAAATTTATTGTCTACACTTCACATATGCGTCATTTCATCACAAATTAGTAATAGATCACATCCAAAGGGCGGTGGACTCCACCCTCTTTTGGCCTAATTCCGCCGTTTAGGGCCTCAAAAAGCCGATTTAGTGATTTTCACGCGCGCTTTTAACCTAATTTTTCATGGATTTCAACCAATTAAATTTTATGTTTTGACCTAATTAATTAATTCTTGAAATGTAATAATAAGCTCTAATATTTAGCGGATCCAAATTCACTTGAAACCGAAAAAATGTTCAAAAAAACCGAAAAGCGACAAATTAGGGTTAGGGTTTCGGCGTTCTGGGATTCCATTTCCATCGGAAACAGACCGACGGTCAAAACCCACAGCTAAGCTGTGGGCCCCACCCCCGTTTGGCCAAATTCGGACATCTAGGGTCTCAAAAATGCGATTTACGGATTTTCGCGCGGTTTTAACCTAATTTTCCATTCAATATTATTTATTTATTTTTGTTTGACCTAATTAATTTTTATTTTTACTTCTTGACCTAATTAATTAATTGTTCAAATGTAATAATAAGCTCTAAAAACCAAATTCACTTGATACGGAAAAAAGGGAAAAAAACGTCTTAAAGAAAAAGTGAAAAGCGTCAAATTAGGGTTAGGGTCTCGGGACCCACTTTCATCGGAAACGGGCCAACGGTAAAAACCCACATCCCAAAGGGCAATGGGCCCCACCCTTTTTTGGCCTGATTCCGCCGTCTAGGGCCTCAAAAGGCCGATTTAGTGATTTTCACGCTCGTATTTAATCTAATTTTGCATGGATTATTTTTTTAACCTAATTTTGCATGGATTTCGACCAATTAAATTTTACGTCTTGAACTAATTAATTAATTGTTGAAATATAATAATAAGCTCTAATATTTAGCATTGTCTTATTCACTTGAAACTGAAAAAACGTTTGAAAAAGCCGAAAAGTGACAAATTAGGGTTTCGGTTTTCTGGGATTCCATTTCCATCGAAAACAGACCATCGGTAAAAACCTACAAAAAAAGTTGTGGGCCCACCCCCGTTTGGCCAAATTCGGGCGTCTAGGGTCTCAAAAATGCGATTTACGGATTATCGTGCGGTTTTAACCTAATTTTGCATGCATTAATAAGCTCTAAAAACAAAATTCACTTGATACGGAAAAAAAGGGAAAAAACGTCTTAAAGAAAAAGCAAAAAGCGTCAAATTAGGGTTAGGGACCCCACTTTCTCAAAGGGAATTTTAAAGAGTTTTAAAAAATACCAGATTTATGAAAAGTTAAAGTGCACTTATTTTATTTCTAACTGTAATATGTATTTATAGTGTAATTTAAATATTGAAAATGGATGTGAATCCATGCTTTTTTTTTTAGTATTAGCACATTAATCAACTACATGGACTAATGTTGGGCTCAGTTGAATTCAATTAATTATAATTGAGTTGAAATAAAAGAATCCTATATTAATTAGCAATCCTATATAGGTCTATAGTTTTTGGGAAGTATCAATTTAGGCTCCACATACAAAATAACACTAATATAGGTTTAACGTTTAGAAAAAGGTATTAATTTAGGTATCAACAACAGATTAGATACGTCATTTCTATTACTCCGTTAAGTTCTGCTAATTGTAAGTAGAGGGAGAAATCAAAACTTAACGGAGTAATAGGAATGGCGTGTCTGTTGTTGAGACCTAAATTGATACCCTTTTCTAAACGTTAAGCATATATTGGTGTTATTTTGTACGTGGAGCCTAAATTAATACTTTCCAAAAACCATATGTCTATTTTGGTACCTTATTCCTATTAAATATAAATTAATGGTATGATTTTGTGCACGTTATGTACAAGTTTAAAGTATAAATAAATTACTATACATAGGACAATCTCTGTCCCATTTCCTTTTCCAATTAAATCACAAATTATTTTAGATGATTAAAATCACCGCTTATATATTAGGTAACTCTTTATTGTAAGAATCTTTAATTTTTAACGTTTTTTAAGTCATCAGTAAATATAAAAAGTTCTGGAAATTGTGATTCGAAAAATAAAAAATAGTAGTTTCATACAAAATACGGTTCTAAACAACTTTAATTCTTGAACTCATTTATCTAGACCGTTTATAATTGATTCCGAATCGTTAAAAGGACGTGAAAATAACTAAATCGCATTTTCGATATCCTAAACGCCTGAATTAGGCCAAAAGAGGATGAGACCCACAATAAATTTAGGGGTTTTAACTGTTGACATGTTTCTAATCGAAATAAAGTTCTGAAACCCTAAAAACTATAAACCTTAATTTGACACGTGACACTTTTATTTGCCTGGCTTTATTTCAACTCAACTATAATTAATTTAATTGAGCCTAACCCACTCATTTCATGGATTTGATTGATGTGTTACTACTGAAAAAGATTTTCATATAGAGAACCTCACAATGATTAGACACTGAATTAGGGAAAGCACCTAAGAAATTAAAATATGAAATCAATGACTGATTGGTGGGATTAAATGTGTTTTAATTATAACTTTGGGGAACTGTGTCAATGTTGTCTGTTGTTGCAGGTTTTTCCAAAGTTAGCGGAAGTGGCACAAAAAAGGAGAGAGAAAAGTTCCGTAAAGGGATGAATTGGAATTGGTATTTTCATGCAATATTTTATTTTATTATTTGTGTAATTTAATTATATTTAATTGCCATCAAATGTTATTTTATTTTATTATTTAACTATACTAGGATTAAGATTAAGAGGGGATTATAGAAATCCGCTATTTGACTGATTAAGGTAATAACTAATTAAATATATGGGAAAATTACAAAAGTAGGTCAAATTGGAGGTTCCTTTACATATTTAACCCATTTACTCAACCTACTATATATTTAGACTGATTTTGTGTGACTTTCCCATAATACCCTCAATATTTACGCGCGTCTCGCCCCCTCCCGTTTGACTTCGCAGATTCGATATTATGCGAAGCATGCGAAGTTAAAGTTTGGTTTACTTGATGAATATTTAGTTCGCATATGCGAAGCTAAAATTTGGTGTACTTGATGAAAAAGGGATCCACTTGAAATGATTGGTAATGATTGAGAAGATTACGAGCTAATGATTGAGAATTGTGGAGATAATGTGTGACTTAAAGTAGGGATGGTACTTTTGATAATAAATGAGGATTAAATTAAGAAGATGGTACTTAATATATTAATGTAATTTTTTTTAAATAAGAATAAATTTGATAAACGTTTCTTTTCGATATATGAAGTGAATTTGCATGCTCTGAAAGCGAATTTATTAATTATTGTATGCTCTGAAGAAGTCAAATTAATTAGGTCTAATGGGAATACGGACCCATTGGCGCGTTTCCGATGGGAATACGGACCCAAAATCCTAACCCTAATTTGACACTAAAAGCGAGTTTATTAGCTATTGCATGTCAACGTTTAATTAATTAGGTGAATAAGTAAAATTAATTAGGTCAAAGAGAATAATTAATTTAATTAGGTCAATGAGTAAAATTAATCAGGTCAAAGGGTAAAATTAATTAGGTCAAAAAAGTAAAAAATAAAATAAAATAATAATTGATGGAAAGGGTTAACAGGAGTACTTACTTGAATGATTTTCCAGAATGTCCGAATTCCTTTATCATCGGAAGAATCATGCAGTTTGAGTATCAGGGGATTCATGCTCTACAGGTTTCAGCAACAACTGGCCTGTTCGCATATACTGCACTTCTCTGTCCTTAAACTTCTTGTCCTTCTGAAGAAAAAAAATATGAAGCTGAGCTATGTAAATTTGAAATTGGCTCATTCAAAGACACTCAACAGATAAAAAAAAATGGAACTAAAAATGCAAAAAAACAGTATCGATAGAGGAATAAGAATCATTTGAATCATTAGAACAATATATTCGTTTGTTGTTGATGATTCTTGAAATGCAAAAAGGTATAAAACTTGGGGAAAAAATAGGCAAATTTAATTGAAACTGAAACTTGAATCATAAAAAAGCTCAAGAAGTAGATAAAAATAAATCCTTACCGAAATGAGTAAACCAAAAGCTGCAAAAGATTTTGAGCATAGTTCTTAAAGGCGCAAGGTGCAATAAGTCGCTAAGAGGTCTTGGAACCTAGGCTCAAGGAGCAACGTAAGGCGCGGACCTGAGGAACACGAGACGTAGAAAAAAATATATATATACTCTTTTACTAGTTAAAGAATAAACCAAAAAAACACCCTTGCTTATGACCAGACAAAAACAAAACCATAACGAATTGGGAACACAGAACATTTTTAGGAGATAACGTTTTCAGGAATGTCGTCCCTCATTGGTAGTAAATCTGTCACATAAGGATTCAGTAAGAAGATTTCAAACAGCTTCCTGAATTTTTACATTGAGCGTCTCGCAAACCTGGAAAATCATCACTGGATGCAAATTGAATCAAGAATGAACTCCATAACCTCATTCGAAAAGCCATAAATCTACAGCTATAATACAACCAGGCTCCTTCTTCACCCCTCCTCGATCCTTCATTAACTTTCGCGCTTTTGCCACATCATCCACCTGCTGCAGCATACATGTTTGACAACTGTTTATAGGTTCCGTCATGCTGTTGATTTAGCTCGAAAAGTTGTTCAGCAACTTGAACCACGAGATCAATGTTCCAATGTATTCTGCAGCCAGTGAGCAGAGCCTCCCAACTAAATCCGCAGAGTCATCAAGACTGATATCATCTGATTCTAAGACATACAAATCCAAATTAGCATGAAGTGAAGAAGGCAAGTTCGTCAATTTAAGAGATGTAGAACCCACGTTTCCCCTTATTTTCAAGCTCTCCAGATTCGGACATAAAATTTCTAGGAGAGGACAGTTCTTGCCAAATTCCCTTAGAAGAATTGTTTTCAAATGCTCAGAAGCAACAACAAGCGCCCCTTGAAAGCCACAATAACATAATTCTAAGCATTCAAGCAAAGGACTACCAGATAATACATGCTCAATCGCTTGATTACCCAACTCAGAATGATCTAACTGCAAACTCTTAAGAGATTCCCAATTTACTTTCACGTTCGGCATAAACTCACAAGCACACATCTTCAGCTTAACTAATGAAGGATTGTTGAAAAAAGAAGACCACAATTCGTACTTGTCCCATGATTCCAAATTAAAACCATCACAGTCTAAAATGAGCTCCTTTACATGTTTTTTGGCACCGAAACGAATCCACAATGACAATCTAGAATACAGCTTACACAAAGGGATATCTTTGGAGTCGATAACAAGTTTCTCTGCAGTCAAGCAATCATAGAGAATTAGTATATTGTCAATCAAATTGATGAATTATCAGACAAACAAACGTACTGTTTGAAATGAAATTTAGGATAGAGACGTCGGTCCATTTACACTCCCACCTATAATAAAAATTAGACTTAAAGGCCTCTTTTGTTGACGGTATAAAGGAGAGGATTCGCTGAGTCAGAGAATCTGGCAAACCTTCTATGCAATCTTTAGAACCTTCAAAGTAAAAAAAATGCTAATGAATAATTCAAATTTAAAATGCTATTATTTATCTATTAACAGGAAATTAAACTTAAAACAACTTTCATTGAGACTGAATTTCTAATATCAAACAGTAAAATATTTGCTCAAAAACTTACATTCATCAAGTAAGGCCCAATATCTAGCTTCTCAACATGATGAACCTGCATAATAGTCTGACTAACCAAATTTATGCAGTCTTGTACATTGTAGTCGTATCGGTCGTAATCGTAGAAAAAATCAAAAGTAACATAAACTGAAGACCGCAAATTCATTAATTTAGGAGATGTAAGCCCTATTAGACCTGAAATTCTCAATCTCTCAACATTGGGACATGAGATTTCAATGTTACTAGAATTAAATGAATCCAAAAGAAGAATTTTCACACTTTTAGAAGCAATAACAACAGCATCAAACAAATTGCAGCGGTGTAATTCCAAGTATTCAAGCATAGGAGTACCGGATAAAACATTCTCAATCCCTCCCTTTTGCAGTGCACAATCATATAAACGCAAAATCTTGACAGATCCCCAATTTACATTCCCAATCGTCATAAGATCACAATAAAGTAACTTCAATTTAACTAATGAAGAATTGTTGAAAAGAAATTCTGGCAAGGGATACGGGGAGTTGATAGTGAGAAACACAATGAGTTCCTTTACATGCTTTTTCACAGCAAAACGTATCCATGGATCCTTGTTAGGAATTCTTTCAGAGTAACTTGTCATTTTGATGACGAATTTGTCGATATTGGAGCAATCATCATGGAGATTTAGGGTTTTATCGATGAAATTGGAAAATTGATCGATAGACATACCATTATAAATACACGTATTATAGACGAATTTGAGAACTGATACACGAGTCCATCGATACTTCCACGATTTGGATAAAACCATAGTCTTCACTGAATCGGTTGTCGGCAGAAGGGAGAGGATGCGGTGAATCAGGACATCCGGTAAGGCACTAATGCGGTCTTCATCTTCTTCGCCCGAATTGATTCTATTAATTTCATTTTCCGAATCGCAGCTTCCTTCCGTTTCCACTATGGAAGCTCCGCCAGTAGCAGCCATAAACAAGCAATCAAAAGCTTAGACTAGAGTAGGGTTGTAAAGGGGATATTTTGGAGCAGAGGTGGCAATTTCCTTTCACCGTATTATCTCATATTTATATTAGATACGGTTTCATACGTTATAAATACAGTTTCATACGTTATTAAAGATCACTATTTAATAAACAGCACGACTCAAATAAATACAACTAAATTTTGGATGAAACAACACAATTTTTGAATAATATAGGCCCTGTTTGGTAAACAGCGTTTGGGGATAAAAATAGCAGTTTAGACTAATTTTAGAGGTTTGACCATTGAAACCGCTGATTGGAGTGTTCGGTGGAGAGAGGTTTGGGAAAGAGTTTTGAGATGAAAACGCTAATTTAGAAAAAAAACTCTTAAAATGCAAAATTAATTCTAACCCTAAATCCGAAATCCTAATTCGAGTCTAGAAGCGCGGTTATTAATTATTGCATGTCAACGTTTAATTAATTAAACTAATTAGGCATGGAAAGCTAAATTAATTAGGTAAAAGATTTAAACTTTTTAGGTCAAAGTGCAAAATTAATTAGGTGAAAAAAATAAAAAAGAATAATTTCATTGGAAATTAGGTTAAAACCGAACGAAAATCAATAAATCGCATTTTCGGGGCTCTAGACGAAGGAATTTGGCCGAAATAGGGTGGGGCCCACATCTATGGATGTGGGTTCTTCCCGTTGGCCCGTTTCCATCGTAAATAGGAACCCGATATCCTAACCCTAATTCGAGTCTGAAAGCGCGGTTATTTATTATTGCATGTCCACGTTCAATTAATTAAACTAATTAGGCATGGAAAGCTAAATTAATTAGGTAAAAGATTTAAAATTTTTAGGTCAAAGTGCAAAATTAAACTAATTAACCTAATTTTGCATGGATTATTTTTTTTAACCTAATTTTGCATGGATTTCGACCAATTAAATTTTATTTTCTTGACCTAAATAATTAATCCTTGAAACGTAATAATAAGCTCTAATATTTAGCGGATCCAAATTCACTCGAAACGCCGAAAAACTTTCGAAAAAGCCGAAAAGCGGCAAATTAGGGTTAGGGTTTCGGCGTTCCGGGGTTCCATTCCCCTGGGAAACGGACCGACGGGCAAAACCCACAGCAGGACTGTGGGCCCCGCCCCCGTTTGGCCAAATTCGGACGTCTAGGGTGTCAAAACGCGATTTAGTGATTTTCGCGCGGTTTTAACCTAATTTTCAATGCATTATTATTTATTTATTTTTGTTTGATCAAATTAATGATTATTTTTACTTATCGACCTAATTAATTAATTGTTAAAATGTAACAATAATAAGCTCTAAACATTAGAGGATCAAAATTCACTTGATACGAAAAAGGGGGGGAAAAACGTCTTAAAAAAAGTGAGAAGCATCGAATTAGGGTTAGGGTCCCGGAACCCTAGTTTCATTGGAAACGGGCCAACGGTAAAAACCCACAGCCCAATGGGCGGTGGGCCCCACCCTCTTTTGGCCTAATTCCTCCGTCTAGGGCCTCAAAAAGCAGATTTAGTGATTTACGCGCGCGCTTTTAACCTAATTTTGCATAGGTTATTTTTTTTAACCTAGTTTTGCATGGATTTCGACCAATTAAATTTTATTTTCTTGACCTAAATAATTAATCCTTGAAACATAATAATAAGCTCTAATATTTAGCGGATCCAAATTCACTCGAAACGCCGAAAAACGTTCGAAAAAGCCGAAAAGCGGCAAATTAGGGTTAGGGTTTCGGCGTTCCGGGGTTCCATTCCCTTGGGAAACGGACCGACGGTCAAAATCCACAGCAAGGCTGTAGGCCCCGGAACCCTAGTTTCATCGGAAACGGGCCAACGGTAAAAACCCACAGCCCAATGGGCGGTGGGCCCCATCCTCTTTTGGCCTAATTCCTCCGTCTAGGGCCTCAAAAAGCAGATTTAGTGATTTTCGTGCGCTCTTTTAACCTAATTTTGCATGGATTATTTTTTTTAACCTAATTTTGCATGGATTTCGACCAATTAAATTTAATTTTCTTGACCTAAATAATTAATCCTTGAAACGTAATAATAAGCTCTAATATTTAGCGGATCCAAATTCACTCGAAACGCCGAAAAACGTTCGAAAAAGCCGAAAAGCGGCAAATTAGGGTTACGGTTTCGGCGTTCCGGGGTTCCATTCTCTTGGGAAACGGACCGACGGTCAAAACCCACAGCATCGCTGTGGGCCCCGCCCCCGTTTCGCCAAATTCGGACGTCTAGGGTGTCAAAAACGCGATTTAGTGATTTTCGCGCGGTTTTAACCTAATTTTCAATGCATTATTATTTATTTATTTTTGTTTGATCAAATTAATGATTATTTTTACTTATCGACCTAATTAATTAATTGTTAAAATGTAACAATAATAAGCTCTAAACATTAGAGGATCAAAATTCACTTGATACGGAAAAGGGGGGAAAAAACGTCTTAAATAAAAAGCGAGAAGCGTCGAATTAGGGTTAGGGTCCCGGAACCCTAGTTTCATCGGAAACGGGCCAACGGTAAAAACCCACAGCCCAGTGGGCGGTGGGCCCCACCCTCTTTTGGCCTAATTCCTCCGTCTAGGGCCTCAAAAAGCAGATTTAGTAATTTTTGCGCGCGCTTTTAACCTAATTTTGCATGGATTATTTTTTTTAACCTAATTTTGCATGGATTTCGACCAATTAAATTTTATTTTCTTGACCTAAATAATTAATCCTTGAAACGTAATAATAAGCTCTAATATTTAGCGGATCCAAATTCACTCGAAACGCCGAAAAACTTTCGAAAAAGCCGAAAAGCGGCAAATTAGGGTTAGGGTTTCGGCGTTCAGGGGTTCCATTCCCCTGGGAAACGGACCGACGGGCAAAACCCACAGCAGGACTGTGGGCCCCGCCCCCGTTTGGCCAAATTCGGACGTCTAGGGTGTCAAAACGCGATTTAGTGATTTTCGCGCGGTTTTAACCTAATTTTCAATGCATTATTATTTATTTATTTTTGTTTGATCAAATTAATGATTATTTTTACTTATCGACCTAATTAATTAATTGTTAAAATGTAACAATAATAAGCTCTAAACATTAGAGGATCAAAATTCACTTGATACGAAAAAGGGGGGGAAAAACGTCTTAAAAAAAGTGAGAAGCATCGAATTAGGGTTAGGGTCCCGGAACCCTAGTTTCATTGGAAACGGGCCAACGGTAAAAACCCACAGCCCAATGGGCGGTGGGCCCCACCCTCTTTTGGCCTAATTCCTCCGTCTAGGGCCTCAAAAAGCAGATTTAGTGATTTACGCGCGCGCTTTTAACCTAATTTTGCATAGGTTATTTTTTTTAACCTAGTTTTGCATGGATTTCGACCAATTAAATTTTATTTTCTTGACCTAAATAATTAATCCTTGAAACATAATAATAAGCTCTAATATTTAGCGGATCCAAATTCACTCGAAACGCCGAAAAACGTTCGAAAAAGCCGAAAAGCGGCAAATTAGGGTTAGGGTTTCGGCGTTCCGGGGTTCCATTCCCTTGGGAAACGGACCGACGGTCAAAATCCACAGCAAGGCTGTAGGCCCCGGAACCCTAGTTTCATCGGAAACGGGCCAACGGTAAAAACCCACAGCCCAATGGGCGGTGGGCCCCATCCTCTTTTGGCCTAATTCCTCCGTCTAGGGCCTCAAAAAGCAGATTTAGTGATTTTCGTGCGCGCTTTTAACCTAATTTTGCATGGATTATTTTTTTTAACCTAATTTTGCATGGATTTCGACCAATTAAATTTAATTTTCTTGACCTAAATAATTAATCCTTGAAACGTAATAATAAGCTCTAATATTTAGCGGATCCAAATTCACTCGAAACGCCGAAAAACGTTCGAAAAAGCCGAAAAGCGGCAAATTAGGGTTACGGTTTCGGCGTTCCGGGGTTCCATTCTCTTGGGAAACGGACCGACGGTCAAAACCCACAGCATCGCTGTGGGCCCCGCCCCCGTTTCGCCAAATTCGGACGTCTAGGGTGTCAAAAACGCGATTTAGTGATTTTCGCGCGGTTTTAACCTAATTTTCAATGCATTATTATTTATTTATTTTTGTTTGATCAAATTAATGATTATTTTTACTTATCGACCTAATTAATTAATTGTTAAAATGTAACAATAATAAGCTCTAAACATTAGAGGATCAAAATTCACTTGATACGGAAAAGGGGGGAAAAAACGTCTTAAATAAAAAGCGAGAAGCGTCGAATTAGGGTTAGGGTCCCGGAACCCTAGTTTCATCGGAAACGGGCCAACGGTAAAAACCCACAGCCCAGTGGGCGGTGGGCCCCACCCTCTTTTGGCCTAATTCCTCCGTCTAGGGCCTCAAAAAGCAGATTTAGTAATTTTTGCGCGCGCTTTTAACCTAATTTTGCATGGATTATTTTTTTTAACCTAATTTTGCATGGATTTCGACCAATTAAATTTTATTTTCTTGACCTAAATAATTAATCCTTGAAACGTAATAATAAGCTCTAATATTTAGCGGATCCAAATTCACTCGAAACGCCGAAAAACTTTCGAAAAAGCCGAAAAGTGGCAAATTAGGGTTAGGGTTTCGGTGTTCCGGGGTTCCATTCCCTTGGGAAACGGACCGACGGTCAAAACCCACAGCAGGACTGTGGGCCCCGCCCCCGTTTGGCCAAATTCGGACGTCTAGGGTGTCAAAAACGCGATTTAGTGATTTTCGCGCGGTTTTAACCTAATTTTCAATGCATTATTATTTATTTATTTTTGTTTGATCAAATTAATGATTATTTTTACTTATCGACCTAATTAATTAATTGTTAAAATGTAACAATAATAAGCTCTAAACATTAGAGGATCAAAATTCACTTGATACGGAAAAGGGGGGGAAAACGTCTTAAATAAAAAGTGAGAAGCGTCGAATTAGGGTTAGGGTCCCGGAACCCTAGTTTCATTGGAAACGGGCCAACGGTAAAAACCCACATCCCAAAGGGAGGTGGGCCCCACCCTCGTTTGGCCTAATTCCTCCGTCTAGGGCCTCAAAAAGCAGATTTAGTGATTTTCGCGCGCGCTTTTAACCTAATTTTGCATGGATTAATTTTTTTTAACCTAGTTTTGCATGGATTTCGACCAATTAAATTTTATTTTCTTGACCTAAATAATTAATCCTTGAAACATAATAATAAGCTCTAATATTTAGCGGATCCAAATTCACTCGAAACGCCGAAAAACGTTCGAAAAAGCCGAAAAGCGGCAAATTAGGGTTAGGGTTTCGGCGTTCCGGGGTTCCATTCCCATGGGAAACGGACCGACGGTCAAAACCCATAGAAAAGCTGTGGGCCCCGCCCCCGTTTGGCCAAATTCGGACGTCTAGGGTGTCAAAAACGCGATTTAGTGATTTTCGCGCGGTTTTAACCTAATTTTCAATGCATTATTATTTATTTATTTTTGTTTGATCAAATTAATGATTATTTTTACTTATCGACCTAATTACTTAATTGTTAAAATGTGGGTTCTTCCCGTTGGCCCGTTTCCATCGTAAATAGGAACCCGATATCCTAACCCTAATTCGAGTCTGAAAGCGCGGTTATTTATTATTGCATGTCCACGTTCAATTAATTAAACTAATTAGGCATGGAAAGCTAAATTAATTAGGTAAAAGATTTAAACTTTTTAGGTCAAAGTGCAAAATTAATTAGGTGAAAAAAATAAAAAAGAATAATTTCATGGGAAATTAGGTTAAAACCGAACGAAAATCAATAAATCGCATTTTCGAGGCCCTAGACGACGGAATTTGGCCGAAATAGGGTGGGGCCCACATCTAATGATGTGGGTTCTTCCCGTTGGCCCGTTTCCATCGTAAATAGGAACCCGAAATTCTAACCCTAATTCGAGTCTGAAAGCGCGGTTATTTATTATTGCATGGCCACGTCTAATTAATTAAACTAATTAGGCATGGAAAGCTAAATTAATTAGGTAAAAGATTTAAACTTTTTAGGTCAAAGTGCAAAATTAATTAGGTGAAAAAAATAAAAAAGAATAATTTCATGTGAAATTAGGTTAAATCCGAACGAAAATCAATAAATCGCATTTTCGAGGCCCTAGACGAAGGAATTTGGCCGAAATAGGGTGGGTGTTCTCCCCGTTGGCCCGTTTCCATCGTAAATAGGAACCCAAAATCCTAACCCTAATTCGAGTCTAGAAGCGCGGTTATTAATTATTGCATGTCCACGTTCAATTAATTAAACTAATTAAAATGGAAAGCTAAATTAATTAGGTAAAAGATTTAAACTTTTTAGGTCAAAGTGGAAAATTAATTAGGTGAAAAAAATAAAAAAGAATAATTTCATGTGAAATTAGGTTAAAACCGAACGAAAATCAATAAATCGCATTTTCGAGGTCCTAGACGAAGGAATTTGGCCGAAATAGGGTGGGGCCCACATCTGTAGATGTGGGTTCTTCCCGTTGGCCCGTTTCCATCGTAAATAGGAACCCAAAATCCTAACCCTAATTCGAGTCTGAAAGCGCGGTTATTTATTATTGCATGTCCACATTCAATTAATTAAACTAATTAGGCATGGAAAGCTAAATCAATTAGGTAAAAGATTTAAACTTTCTAGGTCAAAGTGCAAAATTAATTAGGTGAAAAAAATAAAAAAGAATAATTTCATGGGAAATTAGATTTAAACTCTTTTGGCCTAATTCCTCCGTCTAGGGCCTCAAAAAGCAGATTTAGTGATTTTCGCGCGCGCTTTTAACCTAATTTTGCATGGATTAATTTTTTTTTAACCTAATTTTGCATGGATTTCGACCAATTAAATTTTATTTTCTTGACCTAAATAATTAATCCTTGAAACATAATAATAAGCTCTAATATTTAGCGGATCCAAATTCACTCGAAACGCCGAAAAACGTTCGAAAAAGCCGAAAAGCGGCAAATTAGGGTTAGGGTTTCGGCGTTCCGGGGTTCCATTCCCATGGGAAACGGACCGACGGTCAAAACCCATAGAAAAGCTGTGGGCCCCGCCCCCGTTTGGCCAAATTCGGACGTCTAGGGTGTCAAAAACGCGATTTAGTGATTTTCGCGCGGTTTTAACCTAATTTTCAATGCATTATTATTTATTTATTTTTGTTTGATCAAATTAATGATTATTTTTACTTATCGACCTAATTACTTAATTGTTAAAATGTGGGTTCTTCCCGTTGGCCCGTTTCCATCGTAAATAGGAACCCGATATCCTAACCCTAATTCGAGTCTGAAAGCGCGGTTATTTATTATTGCATGTCCACGTTCAATTAATTAAACTAATTAGGCATGGAAAGCTAAATTAATTAGGTAAAAGATTTAAACTTTTTAGGTCAAAGTGCAAAATTAATTAGGTGAAAAAAATAAAAAAGAATAATTTCATGGGAAATTAGGTTAAAACCGAACGAAAATCAATAAATCGCATTTTCGAGGCCCTAGACGACGGAATTTGGCCGAAATAGGGTGGGGCCCACATCTAATGATGTGGGTTCTTCCCGTTGGCCCGTTTCCATCGTAAATAGGAACCCGAAATTCTAACCCTAATTCGAGTCTGAAAGCGCGGTTATTTATTATTGCATGGCCACGTCTAATTAATTAAACTAATTAGGCATGGAAAGCTAAATTAATTAGGTAAAAGATTTAAACTTTTTAGGTCAAAGTGCAAAATTAATTAGGTGAAAAAAATAAAAAAGAATAATTTCATGTGAAATTAGGTTAAATCCGAACGAAAATCAATAAATCGCATTTTCGAGGCCCTAGACGAAGGAATTTGGCCGAAATAGGGTGGGTGTTCTCCCCGTTGGCCCGTTTCCATCGTAAATAGGAACCCAAAATCCTAACCCTAATTCGAGTCTAGAAGCGCGGTTATTAATTATTGCATGTCCACGTTCAATTAATTAAACTAATTAAAATGGAAAGCTAAATTAATTAGGTAAAAGATTTAAACTTTTTAGGTCAAAGTGGAAAATTAATTAGGTGAAAAAAATAAAAAAGAATAATTTCATGTGAAATTAGGTTAAAACCGAACGAAAATCAATAAATCGCATTTTCGAGGTCCTAGACGAAGGAATTTGGCCGAAATAGGGTGGGGCCCACATCTGTAGATGTGGGTTCTTCCCGTTGGCCCGTTTCCATCGTAAATAGGAACCCAAAATCCTAACCCTAATTCGAGTCTGAAAGCGCGGTTATTTATTATTGCATGTCCACATTCAATTAATTAAACTAATTAGGCATGGAAAGCTAAATCAATTAGGTAAAAGATTTAAACTTTCTAGGTCAAAGTGCAAAATTAATTAGGTGAAAAAAATAAAAAAGAATAATTTCATGGGAAATTAGATTTAAACTCTTTTGGCCTAATTCCTCCGTCTAGGGCCTCAAAAAGCAGATTTAGTGATTTTCGCGCGCGCTTTTAACCTAATTTTGCATGGATTAATTTTTTTTTAACCTAATTTTGCATGGATTTCGACCAATTAAATTTTATTTTCTTGACCTAAATAATTAATCCTTGAAACATAATAATAAGCTCTAATATTTAGCGGATCCAAATTCACTCGAAACGCCGAAAAACGTTCGAAAAAGCCGAAAAGCGGCAAATTAGGGTTAGGGTTTCGGCGTTCCGGGGTTCCATTCCCATGGGAAACGGACCGACGGTCAAAACCCATAGAAAAGCTGTGGGCCCCGCCCCCGTTTGGCCAAATTCGGACGTCTAGGGTGTCAAAAACGCGATTTAGTGATTTTCGCGCGGTTTTAACCTAATTTTCAATGCATTATTATTTATTTATTTTTGTTTGATCAAATTAATGATTATTTTTACTTATCGACCTAATTACTTAATTGTTAAAATGTGGGTTCTTCCCGTTGGCCCGTTTCCATCGTAAATAGGAACCCGATATCCTAACCCTAATTCGAGTCTGAAAGCGCGGTTATTTATTATTGCATGTCCACGTTCAATTAATTAAACTAATTAGGCATGGAAAGCTAAATTAATTAGGTAAAAGATTTAAACTTTTTAGGTCAAAGTGCAAAATTAATTAGGTGAAAAAAATAAAAAAGAATAATTTCATGGGAAATTAGGTTAAAACCGAACGAAAATCAATAAATCGCATTTTCGAGGCCCTAGACGACGGAATTTGGCCGAAATAGGGTGGGGCCCACATCTAATGATGTGGGTTCTTCCCGTTGGCCCGTTTCCATCGTAAATAGGAACCCGAAATTCTAACCCTAATTCGAGTCTGAAAGCGCGGTTATTTATTATTGCATGGCCACGTCTAATTAATTAAACTAATTAGGCATGGAAAGCTAAATTAATTAGGTAAAAGATTTAAACTTTTTAGGTCAAAGTGCAAAATTAATTAGGTGAAAAAAATAAAAAAGAATAATTTCATGTGAAATTAGGTTAAATCCGAACGAAAATCAATAAATCGCATTTTCGAGGCCCTAGACGAAGGAATTTGGCCGAAATAGGGTGGGTGTTCTCCCCGTTGGCCCGTTTCCATCGTAAATAGGAACCCAAAATCCTAACCCTAATTCGAGTCTAGAAGCGCGGTTATTAATTATTGCATGTCCACGTTCAATTAATTAAACTAATTAAAATGGAAAGCTAAATTAATTAGGTAAAAGATTTAAACTTTTTAGGTCAAAGTGGAAAATTAATTAGGTGAAAAAAATAAAAAAGAATAATTTCATGTGAAATTAGGTTAAAACCGAACGAAAATCAATAAATCGCATTTTCGAGGTCCTAGACGAAGAAATTTGGCCGAAATAGGGTGGGGCCCACATCTGTAGATGTGGGTTCTTCCCGTTGGCCCGTTTCCATCGTAAATAGGAACCCAAAATCCTAACCCTAATTCGAGTCTGAAAGCGCGGTTATTTATTATTGCATGTCCACATTCAATTAATTAAACTAATTAGGCATGGAAAGCTAAATCAATTAGGTAAAAGATTTAAACTTTCTAGGTCAAAGTGCAAAATTAATTAGGTGAAAAAAATAAAAAAGAATAATTTCATGGGAAATTAGATTTAAACTCTTTTGGCCTAATTCCTCCGTCTAGGGCCTCAAAAAGCAGATTTAGTGATTTTCGCGCGCGCTTTTAACCTAATTTTGCATGGATTAATTTTTTTTTAACCTAATTTTGCATGGATTTCGACCAATTAAATTTTATTTTCTTGACCTAAATAATTAATCCTTGAAACATAATAATAAGCTCTAATATTTAGCGGATCCAAATTCACTCGAAACGCCGAAAAACGTTCGAAAAAGCCGAAAAGCGGCAAATTAGGGTTAGGGTTTCGGCGTTCCGGGGTTCCATTCCCATGGGAAACGGACCGACGGTCAAAACCCATAGAAAAGCTGTGGGCCCCGCCCCCGTTTGGCCAAATTCGGACGTCTAGGGTGTCAAAAACGCGATTTAGTGATTTTCGCGCGGTTTTAACCTAATTTTCAATGCATTATTATTTATTTATTTTTGTTTGATCAAATTAATGATTATTTTTACTTATCGACCTAATTACTTAATTGTTAAAATGTGGGTTCTTCCCGTTGGCCCGTTTCCATCGTAAATAGGAACCCGATATCCTAACCCTAATTCGAGTCTGAAAGCGCGGTTATTTATTATTGCATGTCCACGTTCAATTAATTAAACTAATTAGGCATGGAAAGCTAAATTAATTAGGTAAAAGATTTAAACTTTTTAGGTCAAAGTGCAAAATTAATTAGGTGAAAAAAATAAAAAAGAATAATTTCATGGGAAATTAGGTTAAAACCGAACGAAAATCAATAAATCGCATTTTCGAGGCCCTAGACGACGGAATTTGGCCGAAATAGGGTGGGGCCCACATCTAATGATGTGGGTTCTTCCCGTTGGCCCGTTTCCATCGTAAATAGGAACCCGAAATTCTAACCCTAATTCGAGTCTGAAAGCGCGGTTATTTATTATTGCATGGCCACGTCTAATTAATTAAACTAATTAGGCATGGAAAGCTAAATTAATTAGGTAAAAGATTTAAACTTTTTAGGTCAAAGTGCAAAATTAATTAGGTGAAAAAAATAAAAAAGAATAATTTCATGTGAAATTAGGTTAAATCCGAACGAAAATCAATAAATCGCATTTTCGAGGCCCTAGACGAAGGAATTTGGCCGAAATAGGGTGGGTGTTCTCCCCGTTGGCCCGTTTCCATCGTAAATAGGAACCCAAAATCCTAACCCTAATTCGAGTCTAGAAGCGCGGTTATTAATTATTGCATGTCCACGTTCAATTAATTAAACTAATTAAAATGGAAAGCTAAATTAATTAGGTAAAAGATTTAAACTTTTTAGGTCAAAGTGGAAAATTAATTAGGTGAAAAAAATAAAAAAGAATAATTTCATGTGAAATTAGGTTAAAACCGAACGAAAATCAATAAATCGCATTTTCGAGGTCCTAGACGAAGGAATTTGGCCGAAATAGGGTGGGGCCCACATCTGTAGATGTGGGTTCTTCCCGTTGGCCCGTTTCCATCGTAAATAGGAACCCAAAATCCTAACCCTAATTCGAGTCTGAAAGCGCGGTTATTTATTATTGCATGTCCACATTCAATTAATTAAACTAATTAGGCATGGAAAGCTAAATCAATTAGGTAAAAGATTTAAACTTTCTAGGTCAAAGTGCAAAATTAATTAGGTGAAAAAAATAAAAAAGAATAATTTCATGGGAAATTAGATTTAAACTCTTTTGGCCTAATTCCTCCGTCTAGGGCCTCAAAAAGCAGATTTAGTGATTTTCGCGCGCGCTTTTAACCTAATTTTGCATGGATTAATTTTTTTTTAACCTAATTTTGCATGGATTTCGACCAATTAAATTTTATTTTCTTGACCTAAATAATTAATCCTTGAAACATAATAATAAGCTCTAATATTTAGCGGATCCAAATTCACTCGAAACGCCGAAAAACGTTCGAAAAAGCCGAAAAGCGGCAAATTAGGGTTAGGGTTTCGGCGTTCCGGGGTTCCATTCCCATGGGAAACGGACCGACGGTCAAAACCCATAGAAAAGCTGTGGGCCCCGCCCCCGTTTGGCCAAATTCGGACGTCTAGGGTGTCAAAAACGCGATTTAGTGATTTTCGCGCGGTTTTAACCTAATTTTCAATGCATTATTATTTATTTATTTTTGTTTGATCAAATTAATGATTATTTTTACTTATCGACCTAATTACTTAATTGTTAAAATGTGGGTTCTTCCCGTTGGCCCGTTTCCATCGTAAATAGGAACCCGATATCCTAACCCTAATTCGAGTCTGAAAGCGCGGTTATTTATTATTGCATGTCCACGTTCAATTAATTAAACTAATTAGGCATGGAAAGCTAAATTAATTAGGTAAAAGATTTAAACTTTTTAGGTCAAAGTGCAAAATTAATTAGGTGAAAAAAATAAAAAAGAATAATTTCATGGGAAATTAGGTTAAAACCGAACGAAAATCAATAAATCGCATTTTCGAGGCCCTAGACGACGGAATTTGGCCGAAATAGGGTGGGGCCCACATCTAATGATGTGGGTTCTTCCCGTTGGCCCGTTTCCATCGTAAATAGGAACCCGAAATTCTAACCCTAATTCGAGTCTGAAAGCGCGGTTATTTATTATTGCATGGCCACGTCTAATTAATTAAACTAATTAGGCATGGAAAGCTAAATTAATTAGGTAAAAGATTTAAACTTTTTAGGTCAAAGTGCAAAATTAATTAGGTGAAAAAAATAAAAAAGAATAATTTCATGTGAAATTAGGTTAAATCCGAACGAAAATCAATAAATCGCATTTTCGAGGCCCTAGACGAAGGAATTTGGCCGAAATAGGGTGGGTGTTCTCCCCGTTGGCCCGTTTCCATCGTAAATAGGAACCCAAAATCCTAACCCTAATTCGAGTCTAGAAGCGCGGTTATTAATTATTGCATGTCCACGTTCAATTAATTAAACTAATTAAAATGGAAAGCTAAATTAATTAGGTAAAAGATTTAAACTTTTTAGGTCAAAGTGGAAAATTAATTAGGTGAAAAAAATAAAAAAGAATAATTTCATGTGAAATTAGGTTAAAACCGAACGAAAATCAATAAATCGCATTTTCGAGGTCCTAGACGAAGGAATTTGGCCGAAATAGGGTGGGGCCCACATCTGTAGATGTGGGTTCTTCCCGTTGGCCCGTTTCCATCGTAAATAGGAACCCAAAATCCTAACCCTAATTCGAGTCTGAAAGCGCGGTTATTTATTATTGCATGTCCACATTCAATTAATTAAACTAATTAGGCATGGAAAGCTAAATCAATTAGGTAAAAGATTTAAACTTTCTAGGTCAAAGTGCAAAATTAATTAGGTGAAAAAAATAAAAAAGAATAATTTCATGGGAAATTAGATTTAAACTCTTTTGGCCTAATTCCTCCGTCTAGGGCCTCAAAAAGCAGATTTAGTGATTTTCGCGCGCGCTTTTAACCTAATTTTGCATGGATTAATTTTTTTTTAACCTAATTTTGCATGGATTTCGACCAATTAAATTTTATTTTCTTGACCTAAATAATTAATCCTTGAAACATAATAATAAGCTCTAATATTTAGCGGATCCAAATTCACTCGAAACGCCGAAAAACGTTCGAAAAAGCCGAAAAGCGGCAAATTAGGGTTAGGGTTTCGGCGTTCCGGGGTTCCATTCCCATGGGAAACGGACCGACGGTCAAAACCCATAGAAAAGCTGTGGGCCCCGCCCCCGTTTGGCCAAATTCGGACGTCTAGGGTGTCAAAAACGCGATTTAGTGATTTTCGCGCGGTTTTAACCTAATTTTCAATGCATTATTATTTATTTATTTTTGTTTGATCAAATTAATGATTATTTTTACTTATCGACCTAATTACTTAATTGTTAAAATGTGGGTTCTTCCCGTTGGCCCGTTTCCATCGTAATTAGGAACCCGATATCCTAACCCTAATTCGAGTCTGAAAGCGCGGTTATTTATTATTGCATGTCCACGTTCAATTAATTAAACTAATTAGGCATGGAAAGCTAAATTAATTAGGTAAAAGATTTAAACTTTTTAGGTCAAAGTGCAAAATTAATTAGGTGAAAAAAATAAAAAAGAATAATTTCATGGGAAATTAGGTTAAAACCGAACGAAAATCAATAAATCGCATTTTCGAGGCCCTAGACGACGGAATTTGGCCGAAATAGGGTGGGGCCCACATCTAATGATGTGGGTTCTTCCCGTTGGCCCGTTTCCATCGTAAATAGGAACCCGAAATTCTAACCCTAATTCGAGTCTGAAAGCGCGGTTATTTATTATTGCATGGCCACGTCTAATTAATTAAACTAATTAGGCATGGAAAGCTAAATTAATTAGGTAAAAGATTTAAACTTTTTAGGTCAAAGTGCAAAATTAATTAGGTGAAAAAAATAAAAAAGAATAATTTCATGTGAAATTAGGTTAAATCCGAACGAAAATCAATAAATCGCATTTTCGAGGCCCTAGACGAAGGAATTTGGCCGAAATAGGGTGGGTGTTCTCCCCGTTGGCCCGTTTCCATCGTAAATAGGAACCCAAAATCCTAACCCTAATTCGAGTCTAGAAGCGCGGTTATTAATTATTGCATGTCCACGTTCAATTAATTAAACTAATTAAAATGGAAAGCTAAATTAATTAGGTAAAAGATTTAAACTTTTTAGGTCAAAGTGGAAAATTAATTAGGTGAAAAAAATAAAAAAGAATAATTTCATGTGAAATTAGGTTAAAACCGAACGAAAATCAATAAATCGCATTTTCGAGGTCCTAGACGAAGGAATTTGGCCGAAATAGGGTGGGGCCCACATCTGTAGATGTGGGTTCTTCCCGTTGGCCCGTTTCCATCGTAAATAGGAACCCAAAATCCTAACCCTAATTCGAGTCTGAAAGCGCGGTTATTTATTATTGCATGTCCACATTCAATTAATTAAACTAATTAGGCATGGAAAGCTAAATCAATTAGGTAAAAGATTTAAACTTTCTAGGTCAAAGTGCAAAATTAATTAGGTGAAAAAAATAAAAAAGAATAATTTCATGGGAAATTAGATTTAAACTCTTTTGGCCTAATTCCTCCGTCTAGGGCCTCAAAAAGCAGATTTAGTGATTTTCGCGCGCGCTTTTAACCTAATTTTGCATGGATTAATTTTTTTTTAACCTAATTTTGCATGGATTTCGACCAATTAAATTTTATTTTCTTGACCTAAATAATTAATCCTTGAAACATAATAATAAGCTCTAATATTTAGCGGATCCAAATTCACTCGAAACGCCGAAAAACGTTCGAAAAAGCCGAAAAGCGGCAAATTAGGGTTAGGGTTTCGGCGTTCCGGGGTTCCATTCCCATGGGAAACGGACCGACGGTCAAAACCCATAGAAAAGCTGTGGGCCCCGCCCCCGTTTGGCCAAATTCGGACGTCTAGGGTGTCAAAAACGCGATTTAGTGATTTTCGCGCGGTTTTAACCTAATTTTCAATGCATTATTATTTATTTATTTTTGTTTGATCAAATTAATGATTATTTTTACTTATCGACCTAATTACTTAATTGTTAAAATGTGGGTTCTTCCCGTTGGCCCGTTTCCATCGTAAATAGGAACCCGATATCCTAACCCTAATTCGAGTCTGAAAGCGCGGTTATTTATTATTGCATGTCCACGTTCAATTAATTAAACTAATTAGGCATGGAAAGCTAAATTAATTAGGTAAAAGATTTAAACTTTTTAGGTCAAAGTGCAAAATTAATTAGGTGAAAAAAATAAAAAAGAATAATTTCATGGGAAATTAGGTTAAAACCGAACGAAAATCAATAAATCGCATTTTCGAGGCCCTAGACGACGGAATTTGGCCGAAATAGGGTGGGGCCCACATCTAATGATGTGGGTTCTTCCCGTTGGCCCGTTTCCATCGTAAATAGGAACCCGAAATTCTAACCCTAATTCGAGTCTGAAAGCGCGGTTATTTATTATTGCATGGCCACGTCTAATTAATTAAACTAATTAGGCATGGAAAGCTAAATTAATTAGGTAAAAGATTTAAACTTTTTAGGTCAAAGTGCAAAATTAATTAGGTGAAAAAAATAAAAAAGAATAATTTCATGTGAAATTAGGTTAAATCCGAACGAAAATCAATAAATCGCATTTTCGAGGCCCTAGACGAAGGAATTTGGCCGAAATAGGGTGGGTGTTCTCCCCGTTGGCCCGTTTCCATCGTAAATAGGAACCCAAAATCCTAACCCTAATTCGAGTCTAGAAGCGCGGTTATTAATTATTGCATGTCCACGTTCAATTAATTAAACTAATTAAAATGGAAAGCTAAATTAATTAGGTAAAAGATTTAAACTTTTTAGGTCAAAGTGGAAAATTAATTAGGTGAAAAAAATAAAAAAGAATAATTTCATGTGAAATTAGGTTAAAACCGAACGAAAATCAATAAATCGCATTTTCGAGGTCCTAGACGAAGGAATTTGGCCGAAATAGGGTGGGGCCCACATCTGTAGATGTGGGTTCTTCCCGTTGGCCCGTTTCCATCGTAAATAGGAACCCAAAATCCTAACCCTAATTCGAGTCTGAAAGCGCGGTTATTTATTATTGCATGTCCACATTCAATTAATTAAACTAATTAGGCATGGAAAGCTAAATCAATTAGGTAAAAGATTTAAACTTTCTAGGTCAAAGTGCAAAATTAATTAGGTGAAAAAAATAAAAAAGAATAATTTCATGGGAAATTAGATTTAAACTCTTTTGGCCTAATTCCTCCGTCTAGGGCCTCAAAAAGCAGATTTAGTGATTTTCGCGCGCGCTTTTAACCTAATTTTGCATGGATTAATTTTTTTTAACCTAATTTTGCATGGATTTCGACCAATTAAATTTTATTTTCTTGACCTAAATAATTAATCCTTGAAACATAATAATAAGCTCTAATATTTAGCGGATCCAAATTCACTCGAAACGCCGAAAAACGTTCGAAAAAGCCGAAAAGCGGCAAATTAGGGTTAGGGTTTCGGCGTTCCGGGGTTCCATTCCCATGGGAAACGGACCGACGGTCAAAACCCATAGAAAAGCTGTGGGCCCCGCCCCCGTTTGGCCAAATTCGGACGTCTAGGGTGTCAAAAACGCGATTTAGTGATTTTCGCGCGGTTTTAACCTAATTTTCAATGCATTATTATTTATTTATTTTTGTTTGATCAAATTAATGATTATTTTTACTTATCGACCTAATTACTTAATTGTTAAAATGTGGGTTCTTCCCGTTGGCCCGTTTCCATCGTAAATAGGAACCCGATATCCTAACCCTAATTCGAGTCTGAAAGCGCGGTTATTTATTATTGCATGTCCACGTTCAATTAATTAAACTAATTAGGCATGGAAAGCTAAATTAATTAGGTAAAAGATTTAAACTTTTTAGGTCAAAGTGCAAAATTAATTAGGTGAAAAAAATAAAAAAGAATAATTTCATGGGAAATTAGGTTAAAACCGAACGAAAATCAATAAATCGCATTTTCGAGGCCCTAGACGACGGAATTTGGCCGAAATAGGGTGGGGCCCACATCTAATGATGTGGGTTCTTCCCGTTGGCCCGTTTCCATCGTAAATAGGAACCCGAAATTCTAACCCTAATTCGAGTCTGAAAGCGCGGTTATTTATTATTGCATGGTCACGTCTAATTAATTAAACTAATTAGGCATGGAAAGCTAAATTAATTAGGTAAAAGATTTAAACTTTTTAGGTCAAAGTGCAAAATTAATTAGGTGAAAAAAATAAAAAAGAATAATTTCATGTGAAATTAGGTTAAATCCGAACCAAAATCAATAAATCGCATTTTCGAGGCCCTAGACGAAGGAATTTGGCCGAAATAGGGTGGGTGTTCTCCCCGTTGGCCCGTTTCCATCGTAAATAGGAACCCAAAATCCTAACCCTAATTCGAGTCTAGAAGCGCGGTTATTAATTATTGCATGTCCACGTTCAATTAATTAAACTAATTAAAATGGAAAGCTAAATTAATTAGGTAAAAGATTTAAACTTTTTAGGTCAAAGTGGAAAATTAATTAGGTGAAAAAAATAAAAAAGAATAATTTCATGTGAAATTAGGTTAAAACCGAACGAAAATCAATAAATCGCATTTTCGAGGTCCTAGACGAAGAAATTTGGCCGAAATAGGGTGGGGCCCACATCTGTAGATGTGGGTTCTTCCCGTTGGCCCGTTTCCATCGTAAATAGGAACCCAAAATCCTAACCCTAATTCGAGTCTGAAAGCGCGGTTATTTATTATTGCATGTCCACATTCAATTAATTAAACTAATTAGGCATGGAAAGCTAAATCAATTAGGTAAAAGATTTAAACTTTCTAGGTCAAAGTGCAAAATTAATTAGGTGAAAAAAATAAAAAAGAATAATTTCATGGGAAATTAGATTTAAACTCTTTTGGCCTAATTCCTCCGTCTAGGGCCTCAAAAAGCAGATTTAGTGATTTTCGCGCGCGCTTTTAACCTAATTTTGCATGGATTAATTTTTTTTTAACCTAATTTTGCATGGATTTCGACCAATTAAATTTTATTTTCTTGACCTAAATAATTAATCCTTGAAACATAATAATAAGCTCTAATATTTAGCGGATCCAAATTCACTCGAAACGCCGAAAAACGTTCGAAAAAGCCGAAAAGCGGCAAATTAGGGTTAGGGTTTCGGCGTTCCGGGGTTCCATTCCCATGGGAAACGGACCGACGGTCAAAACCCATAGAAAAGCTGTGGGCCCCGCCCCCGTTTGGCCAAATTCGGACGTCTAGGGTGTCAAAAACGCGATTTAGTGATTTTCGCGCGGTTTTAACCTAATTTTCAATGCATTATTATTTATTTATTTTTGTTTGATCAAATTAATGATTATTTTTACTTATCGACCTAATTACTTAATTGTTAAAATGTGGGTTCTTCCCGTTGGCCCGTTTCCATCGTAAATAGGAACCCGATATCCTAACCCTAATTCGAGTCTGAAAGCGCGGTTATTTATTATTGCATGTCCACGTTCAATTAATTAAACTAATTAGGCATGGAAAGCTAAATTAATTAGGTAAAAGATTTAAACTTTTTAGGTCAAAGTGCAAAATTAATTAGGTGAAAAAAATAAAAAAGAATAATTTCATGGGAAATTAGGTTAAAACCGAACGAAAATCAATAAATCGCATTTTCGAGGCCCTAGACGACGGAATTTGGCCGAAATAGGGTGGGGCCCACATCTAATGATGTGGGTTCTTCCCGTTGGCCCGTTTCCATCGTAAATAGGAACCCGAAATTCTAACCCTAATTCGAGTCTGAAAGCGCGGTTATTTATTATTGCATGGCCACGTCTAATTAATTAAACTAATTAGGCATGGAAAGCTAAATTAATTAGGTAAAAGATTTAAACTTTTTAGGTCAAAGTGCAAAATTAATTAGGTGAAAAAAATAAAAAAGAATAATTTCATGTGAAATTAGGTTAAATCCGAACGAAAATCAATAAATCGCATTTTCGAGGCCCTAGACGAAGGAATTTGGCCGAAATAGGGTGGGTGTTCTCCCCGTTGGCCCGTTTCCATCGTAAATAGGAACCCAAAATCCTAACCCTAATTCGAGTCTAGAAGCGCGGTTATTAATTATTGCATGTCCACGTTCAATTAATTAAACTAATTAAAATGGAAAGCTAAATTAATTAGGTAAAAGATTTAAACTTTTTAGGTCAAAGTGGAAAATTAATTAGGTGAAAAAAATAAAAAAGAATAATTTCATGTGAAATTAGGTTAAAACCGAACGAAAATCAATAAATCGCATTTTCGAGGTCCTAGACGAAGGAATTTGGCCGAAATAGGGTGGGGCCCACATCTGTAGATGTGGGTTCTTCCCGTTGGCCCGTTTCCATCGTAAATAGGAACCCAAAATCCTAACCCTAATTCGAGTCTGAAAGCGCGGTTATTTATTATTGCATGTCCACATTCAATTAATTAAACTAATTAGGCATGGAAAGCTAAATCAATTAGGTAAAAGATTTAAACTTTCTAGGTCAAAGTGCAAAATTAATTAGGTGAAAAAAATAAAAAAGAATAATTTCATGGGAAATTAGATTTAAACTCTTTTGGCCTAATTCCTCCGTCTAGGGCCTCAAAAAGCAGATTTAGTGATTTTCGCGCGCGCTTTTAACCTAATTTTGCATGGATTAATTTTTTTTTAACCTAATTTTGCATGGATTTCGACCAATTAAATTTTATTTTCTTGACCTAAATAATTAATCCTTGAAACATAATAATAAGCTCTAATATTTAGCGGATCCAAATTCACTCGAAACGCCGAAAAACGTTCGAAAAAGCCGAAAAGCGGCAAATTAGGGTTAGGGTTTCGGCGTTCCGGGGTTCCATTCCCATGGGAAACGGACCGACGGTCAAAACCCATAGAAAAGCTGTGGGCCCCGCCCCCGTTTGGCCAAATTCGGACGTCTAGGGTGTCAAAAACGCGATTTAGTGATTTTCGCGCGGTTTTAACCTAATTTTCAATGCATTATTATTTATTTATTTTTGTTTGATCAAATTAATGATTATTTTTACTTATCGACCTAATTACTTAATTGTTAAAATGTGGGTTCTTCCCGTTGGCCCGTTTCCATCGTAAATAGGAACCCGATATCCTAACCCTAATTCGAGTCTGAAAGCGCGGTTATTTATTATTGCATGTCCACGTTCAATTAATTAAACTAATTAGGCATGGAAAGCTAAATTAATTAGGTAAAAGATTTAAACTTTTTAGGTCAAAGTGCAAAATTAATTAGGTGAAAAAAATAAAAAAGAATAATTTCATGGGAAATTAGGTTAAAACCGAACGAAAATCAATAAATCGCATTTTCGAGGCCCTAGACGACGGAATTTGGCCGAAATAGGGTGGGGCCCACATCTAATGATGTGGGTTCTTCCCGTTGGCCCGTTTCCATCGTAAATAGGAACCCGAAATTCTAACCCTAATTCGAGTCTGAAAGCGCGGTTATTTATTATTGCATGGTCACGTCTAATTAATTAAACTAATTAGGCATGGAAAGCTAAATTAATTAGGTAAAAGATTTAAACTTTTTAAGTCAAAGTGCAAAATTAATTAGGTGAAAAAAATAAAAAAGAATAATTTCATGTGAAATTAGGTTAAATCCGAACCAAAATCAATAAATCGCATTTTCGAGGCCCTAGACGAAGGAATTTGGCCGAAATAGGGTGGGTGTTCTCTCCGTTGGCCCGTTTCCATCGTAAATAGGAACCCAAAATCCTAACCCTAATTCGAGTCTAGAAGCGCGGTTATTAATTATTGCATGTCCACGTTCAATTAATTAAACTAATTAAAATGGAAAGCTAAATTAATTAGGTAAAAGATTTTTTTTAGGTCAAAGTGGAAAATTAATTAGGTGAAAAAAATAAAAAAGAATAATTTCATGTGAAATTAGGTTAAAACCGAACGAAAATCAATAAATCGCATTTTCGAGGTCCTAGACGAAGGAATTTGGCCGAAATAGGGTGGGGCCCACATCTGCAGATGTGGGTTCTTCCCGTTGGCCCGTTTCCATCGTAAATATTAAATGTTGTCCAAGACGAATGATCTCCTAACTCATATAGTTAAAAACTTGTCGCAACAGTGGGATTGTCTCTAATTATGTGTGATAGATGCATAAGGTGTTCTAACTTAATGAACAAAAAAATGAATGCATAAGACGTCCCCTAAGTGCACGAGGTCTCTTCACAGCTTGAACAAATGCAGCTATCTCTTTCTGTTTCTTCCAATACCCCAAACAAATGAGCAGCAAAACACAAAATCAGAATCTCAATAGCCCAACTGATTTACCCAGAAATGGTATTATGTTCCATTCAGACTTCAATATTATTATAGGTGCCTAAAGGACAAAACTCTTCATGTCCACATTGGAATCAACAATAAACCTAAAGGACAAAACTCTTCATGTCCACATTGGAATCAACAATAAAGCAAGATGTATACGTAAAATAAATTTTTTACTAACTAAAGCAACATTAAACATACATGGTATAACAGCAGGACTGAAAAAGATATATGATATTGCAGAAGCATCTCATGATAAAAACTAATTTTACCAAATCATAATAACAACTTCAGATGCATAAAACTAAAATTTAAACACCAAAATGATGGATGTCAATTCTTTTAACTTCCATTTTCAAGTTGGAAGGTGAATGACAAAATCCATTTTCTCCAAAACCAATTTAAATCCCTGTCTAATTGATCAAGGATCCTAAAGATGAGTAAAAGATGTTTTAATGGATTTTAAATGATGGATGTCAATAAAAGATTGAGAAATCAATGAAGGATCTTAAATTGCAGTGGTTTAAGTCTAAAAAAACTATTCCTTTGTCCGGTACGATACATGATAAACTAGGACAGATACAATATATACAAATATCGGAAAGTTATCCAGGATTGAGGAAGAAATTAAGGGTGACCCTTATAAGCTAAGATCAATTCAATCCAAATTGAACTTTGGACTTCAACTTCAGTCTTGAATCGGTAAATCTTGACAGATTAATCCAAAATCATCACTTTTAACAGACAATTTATAAATATAGGCCAATTTGACAAAAATTGCCAACTTGAAAGCTAAGTTGATATATAATGCATAAGATAACAGGCTAAATTTAGCCTGACTACCAACTTTAAGGTCAATTTTGACCCTTAATTCACCGTAAATATAAATGCAGCCTAAGGAGCTCTCCATAAAATTTATGTTTGATAGCTCTTAAATTTATCTCTTATTGACATATGGTATACAAGGAAAGATTTGATGAACTTTTCTCTAGACAAATCTACCAACAAGGAAACTGATACAATTAGCTTTTCTTAATAAAAGGTTATAATTCTATGTCAAGTCAAGTAAATGAAATTTGACAAAAATGTGCACAAGCTTCTACATACTTATCATTTAGAGACACAATGACACATGACATGAGCAATTGCAATAATCAGCATGTGAGCAGACCAAATACGTTTTTACACTTATGGTAAAAAAACATGATGAAACAGCATATAGTTCGGTCTTACTACCAGATAACATCATTTCAGTAAGAGAGAACAACAGTGGCTGGAATTGATACTTTTGCATCATCACGACCACTTTCACCATAAAAGGAAAAAATGTCAACTACCTGATAACATCATACATAATGGCAATGAATAGTGGAGTGGAACTTAAGGTAAAGCCTCATTAAAACTTATGGTTAACCCGCAGTCAGTTCCAACATTGACAAAATAATGCTCTGCAGGAGAACATATCGCAAAAGAGTTAAAGTTTATAAAACGAAAAGCTTCTGCCACAATTGAAGTAGTGATTGAGAACTGATTACCATAAATATGTATGGCCAATTACTCAAATCCAAAGATTTGCCATCATCAATCTCCATTTGGCCCTATAAAGGACAAAGTCAGCCAATGTACAGATATTGCTTCATATCATCTTCTGGTATGTTAAGAATTTCTACAACAGACTAAAAGCCGGGATGCATCCACCTCCAAAACGATACATATAAGATCAATACTCAAGAAACAGAGGAAAGAGGCATACTATGGTTCCCATTTGCTGGTAAAGAATGTGTAATTCTTCCAATCAACAATCTCACCTTCCCAGAAGGTCACTACCTACCAATTGCCATTGAGAGCATGTAAATGACATTAAGTAATAAATGGAAGACAATATTCTGCTTCACATAACATATTGTCTGATGGGGCGCATGCGAACTCTGACTACAAGTTAAGCATCTTTCAAATTAACTTCATAGATGGGGGTACATTTAGGCAATTCAACATTGCAATACCTTCAATATCCGACAATATGCAAGAGCATAGAAGTGGCAGTGCTAAAACCACAAGTTTTATACAACATTCTTACCACCAATTGTCATAGATAATATGTTATATTCAATTGGGGTGGAAGGCAGGCATTAACACCAATGATAACATTTTACTCATCACAATGTCATACTCAACCTCTAGCAATATGAAATTACTAACCAAATCAACTCATGGAAAAGAGCATTAAACCGAATATGCAGCATGAATCACTTCGAAGACAATAGACAAGTATGAAATGAAAACTAATTAATAAATTTATCCCCAACTTTCCATGAAACCTAGGATAGCCTCCCAAACCAAGGCCAACTAGAAAACAATAAAGAAGCAGTACAACATAGGTTGGAGAGAAATCCAGATGTAGAAGTAACTACAGCTGTAACCAGAAATCCCTTTATGATCAAGTACACAGCCAAAAAACAACATTAGATAGAAAACTACAATTGGATCATCTGCCAAAATTTCACATTAATGTCTTTCATTTTAATGTCTTTCATGTTCTTTTACATTTTGGTAAAAATGAAACAAAGAACCTTGAGTATATGGAATATGAATATGAGGAAGAGACCAAAAACAATGGTTTCTAATTCAAAAGCTCTACAAGTCGAAATAGGCAAACAACATTTGCATCTTCATTTCAATTAAGAGGCTAAATCTACAAATCTGATATTACAATATGATATTACAAATCTGACATCATTTAAAGACCAACCATATCTTATTCCTAATTTGATTCTTAACCATTCTCCAATCACTTCACTATATTCTGCAACACAATCACTGGGCAACAAATATAGCCTCTAGTTCCTTAATATTATCTCTGATTCACTAACGTAAAACAATCAATTTGTTCCAATTGAGAAATCAAGCCACAGACATTGTTAATCGATATGGTTAGGTTAGGGATGAAAAAACTCACCAAGTAAGAGATAAGCCGATCAAAGGTTTTCTCGTGAGGCTTCTTCTTCTTCAAGGTAAAAATTAGAAAATCGGTAATTTAAGAACAGACTTAATAAAATTGATTACAGAGTATGAATTTAGAGAAGAAGCATACAAAATTCCGATAGATAGCATCAGGTTTGGAGAGATGGGAAGATACAAAAATCAGCTTCTCTACCACATATTCTAAAAGCATCTGGAGAATAATGGATTGCAGATAAGTGGAAATCGAGATCGAAGTGAGGCGGAGCGACCTGATCTTTTGCCAGTTGCCAAATCTGGACTCTTCAAATTCACCAAAATTGAAGCGGAAGATGGAAATGAGATTTCTGCTTGGGAAGATGGAAGAAATTGAAGCGGCAAGGGAAAAGCTACTTTCCCAAAATTGAGCGGCAACCAAAAGGTGAAATGCAAAAAAATGGGCGGCAAGGCAAAAAGGGGAAAATGAGATTTTCAAGTGAATTTGGTTATTTTGTATATATAAGCTTTTGGTTATTTTGTAAAACGTTAAGTTTAAATTCGTATTATTTTGTAAACGTTAAGCTTATATTGGTGCTATTTTGTACGTGAGGCCTAAATTGATGCTATATTGTAAACGTTAAGCTTAAATTGATATTATGTTGTAAACATTAAGCCTATATTGGTGCTATTTTGAACGTTGGGTCTAAATTGGTACTTCCCTAAAAATTTTAGGCCTATTTTGGGATTTTATCCTTTTTTTAATAACAAAAAAATTAAGTAATAATAAAAATCAAATTAAGCAATAAAAGACATAGTTAGTTTATCTTTAAAAAGTATAATTTGTCTTTTTCTATTTGTCAATGATTGAGTTTGTCTTTTTATAATTACAATGCATTTATTATTAACTTTTAAGTAATGATAGTGAAGTGAAAGAGAGAGAAAAGGATGATGGGTGTATAATGATTAGTTGTCTTTTTAATGTAAAAGTCATGAATTAATTAGGTCAAATCAACCACTAAGATTAATAGTTGAAATCTATTAATTAGGTAAAAAAATTCAAACATAATTCATAAAAAAATTCAATAAAAATCATTAGTTTTATTTATGAATTATTTTTCATGAATTATTTTTTATCTAATTAATAGTTAGTTTTACTTCTTGACCTAATTAATCAATGGTTGAAATATAATAATAAGCTAATTTTTAGAGGATCCAAATTCACGCATGATACCGAAAAAAATATAAAATTACTCATAAAAAGACGTCTTCTGACATACAAAAATACCCCTAATGTTTACAGCTAGGAGCAATTTTACCTCTAACGTCTAAAATGGTGCAATTTTACTCTAAAGTTTGACAAGTTGAGTCAATTTCAAACATTATTGAAAAACACAGATATTTTGTTCTTTATTCTGCGTCAATTATATATCAGTTTGTTTTAAAAAAAGATTTCATATTTTTGGGATTTAATAAAAATATTGTAGGTTAACATTTATTAATTTAGCGAAATATTTTGAATTTTTTTTTATCCAACTCCTAAAGTAGATAGTATATTTTTTAATTTTTTTCCACATATAATAATATGTTTATGATCTGTCACTAATGAATGATAAAATGACTCACATATGAAATGTAGATGACAAGATTCACGACCAATGAGACATTTTGATGAATTATTTCTAAAATTGATCCAACTTGACAACGCTAATGGTAAAATTACTCTTGACTGCCAACGTTATGGGTAAAATTGCACCATTTTAAACGTTAGGGGTAAAATTGATCCTAGATGTAAACGTTAGGGGTATTTTTGTACCTTATCCCAAAAATTTACAAAAAGAGGTATTTGCTTTGTGTAGTTTAAAAATTATATTATCGTGACATTAACACGAAAAAAGAGCAATCTAGAACAACGAAAAAAAGTGATTTTATAAATTATTCTTTATATAAATTCTTGCTTTACAAATTATTATTATTATTATTTGACAAAAAAAAAAAGTAACCAGAGATTTCAAACTTCACAAAATCTCATAATCCTTTAATTGAAACTTCATAAATTTCAGAATTATTCCTACAGCGGCAGACGATATGCAATGCTTTATGACACATGTGTCCAAATTCCTGCCATCCATGGACAACACAATTAATCATAATCATCAATAAAGTATATACCCAAACTGAAGCTTAAAAGTTAATTATGACATTAAACTATCAAAATCATCAACCAGACTCTGAACTAAGTAAAAATCATTAATTAAATCCTTATTTTAAGCAAAAATTATCATTTGAGTCCTCTCGAAAATAATTAAGTTGAACAGTTTCAGACTTTCTTCCCAATGGGCGGTGGGCCCCACCCTCTTTTGGCCTAATTCCTCCGTCTAGGGCCTCAAAAAGCAGATTTAGTGATTTTTGCGCGCGCTTTTAACCTAATTTTGCATGGATTATTTTTTTTAACCTAATTTTGCATGGATTTCGACCAATTAAATTTTATTTTCTTGACCTAAATAATTAATCCTACAAACGTAATAATAAGCTCTAATATTTAGCGGATCCAAATTCACTCGAAACGCCGAAAAACTTTCGAAAAAGCCGAAAAGCGGCAAATTAGGGTTAGGGTTTCGGCGTTCCGGGGTTCCATTCCCTTGGGAAACGGACCGACGGTCAAAACCCACAGCAGGACTGTGGGCCCCGCACCCGTTTGGCCAAATTCGGACGTCTAGGGTGTCAAAAACGCGATTTAGTGATTTTCGCGCGGTTTTAACCTAATTTTCAATTCATTATTATTTATTTATTTTTGTTTGATCAAATTAATGATTATTTTTACTTATCGACCTAATTAATTAATTGTTAAAATGCAACAATAATAAGCTCTAAACATTAGAGGATCAAAATTCACTTGATACGGAAAAGGGGGGAAAAAACGTCTTAAATAAAAAGCGAGAAGCGTCGAATTAGGGTTAGGGTCCCGGAACCCTAGTTTCATCGGAAACGGGCCAACGGTAAAAACCCACAGCCCAATGGGCGGTGGGCCCCACCCTCCTTTGGCCTAATTCCTCCGTCTAGGGCCTCAAAAAGCAGATTTAGTGATTTTCGCGCGCGCTTTTAACCTAATTTTGCATGGATTATTTTTTTTAACCTAATTTTGCATGGATTTCGACCAATTAAATTTTATTTTCTTGACCTAAATAATTAATCCTTGAAACGTAATAATAAGCTCTAATATTTAGCGGATCCAAATTCACTCGAAACGCCGAAAAACTTTCGAAAAAGCCGAAAAGCGGCAAATTAGGGTTAGGGTTTCGGCGTTCCGGGGTTCCATTCCCTTGGGAAACGGACCGACGGTCAAAATCCACAGCAAGGCTGTAGGCCCCGGAACCCGTTTGGCCAAATTCGGACGTCTAGGGTGTCAAAAACGCGATTTAGTGATTTTCGCGCGGTTTTAACCTAATTTTCAATGCATTATTATTTATTTATTTTTGTTTGATCAAATTAATGATTATTTTTACTTATCGACCTAATTAATTAATTGTTAAAATGTAACAATAATAAGCTCTAAATATTAGAGGATCAAAATTCACTTGATACGGAAAAGGGGGGAAAAAACGTCTTAAATAAAAAGCGAGAAGCGTCGAATTAGGGTTAGGGTCCCGGAACCCTAGTTTCATCGGAACCGGGCCAACGGTAAAAACCCACGGCCCAATGGGCAGTGGGCCCCACCCTCTTTTGGCCTAATTCCTCCGTCTAGGGCCTCAAAAAGCAGATTTAGTGATTTTCGCGCGCGCTTTTAACCTAATTTTGCATGGATTATTTTTTTTTAACCTAATTTTGCATGGATTTCGACCAATTAAATTTTATTTTCTTGTCCTAAATAATTAATCCTTGAAACGTAATAATAAGCTCTAATATTTAGCGGATCCAAATTCACTCGAAACGCCGAAAAACTTTCGAAAAAGCCGAAAAGCGGCAAATTAGGGTTAGGGTTTCGGCGTTCCGGGGTTCCATTCCCTTGGGAAACGGACCGACGGTCAAAACCCACAGTAGGACTGTGGGCCCCGCACCCGTTTGGCCAAATTCGGACGTCTAGGGTGTCAAAAACGCGATTTAGTGATTTTCGCGCGGTTTTAACCTAATTTTCAATTCATTATTATTTATTTATTTTTGTTTGATCAAATTAATGATTATTTTTACTTATCGACCTAATTAATTAATTGTTAAAATGTAATAATAATAAGCTCTAAACATTAGAGGATCAAAATTCACTTGATACGGAAAAGGGGGGAAAAAAACGTCTTAAATAAAAAGCGAGAAGCGTCGAATTAGGGTTAGGGTCCCGGAACCCTAGTTTCATCGGAAACGGGCCAACGGTAAAAACCCACGGCCCAAAGGGCGGTGGGCCCCACCCACTTTTGGCCTAATTCCTCCGTCTAGGGCCTCAAAAAGCAGATTTAGTGATTTTCGCGCGCGCTTTTAACCTAATTTTGCATGGATTATTTTTTTTAACCTAATTTTGCATGGATTTCGACCAATTAAATTTTATTTTCTTGACCTAAATAATTAATCCTTGAAACGTAATAATAAGCTCTAATATTTAGCGGATCCAAATTCACTCGAAACGCCGAAAAACTTTCGAAAAAGCCGAAAAGCGGCAAATTAGGGTTAGGGTTTCGGCGTTCCGGGGTTCCATTCCCCTGGGAAACGGACCGACGGGCAAAACCCACAGCAGGACTGTGGGCCCCGCCCCCGTTTGGCCAAATTCGGACGTCTAGGGTGTCAAAACGCGATTTAGTGATTTTCGCGCGGTTTTAACCTAATTTTCAATGCATTATTATTTATTTATTTTTGTTTGATCAAATTAATGATTATTTTTACTTATCGACCTAATTAATTAATTGTTAAAATGTAACAATAATAAGCTCTAAACATTAGAGGATCAAAATTCACTTGATACGAAAAAGGGGGGGAAAAACGTCTTAAAAAAAGTGAGAAGCATCGAATTAGGGTTAGGGTCCCGGAACCCTAGTTTCATTGGAAACGGGCCAACGGTAAAAACCCACAGCCCAATGGGCGGTGGGCCCCACCCTCTTTTGGCCTAATTCCTCCGTCTAGGGCCTCAAAAAGCAGATTTAGTGATTTACGCGCGCGCTTTTAACCTAATTTTGCATAGGTTATTTTTTTAACCTAGTTTTGCATGGATTTCGACCAATTAAATTTTATTTTCTTGACCTAAATAATTAATCCTTGAAACATAATAATAAGCTCTAATATTTAGCGGATCCAAATTCACTCGAAACGCCGAAAAAACGTTCGAAAAAGCCGAAAAGGGGCAAATTAGGGTTAGGGTTTCGGCGTTCCGGGGTTCCATTCCCTTGGGAAACGGACCGACGGTCAAAATCCACAGCAAGGCTGTAGGCCCCGGAACCCTAGTTTCATCGGAAACGGGCCAACGGTAAAAACCCACAGCCCAATGGACGGTGGGCCCCATCCTCTTTTGGCCTAATTCCTCCGTCTAGGGCCTCAAAAAGCAGATTTAGTGATTTTCGTGCGCGCTTTTAACCTAATTTTGCATGGATTATTTTTTTTAACCTAATTTTGCATGGATTTCGACCAATTAAATTTAATTTTCTTGACCTAAATAATTAATCCTTGAAACGTAATAATAAGCTCTAATATTTAGCGGATCCAAATTCACTCGAAACGCCGAAAAACGTTCGAAAAAGCCGAAAAGCGGCAAATTAGGGTTACGGTTTCGGCGTTCCGGGGTTCCATTCTCTTGGGAAACGGACCGACGGTCAAAACCCACAGCATTGCTGTGGGCCCCGCCCCCGTTTCGCCAAATTCGGACGTCTAGGGTGTCAAAAACGCGATTTAGTGATTTTCGCGCGGTTTTAACCTAATTTTCAATGCATTATTATTTATTTATTTTTGTTTGATCAAATTAATGATTATTTTTACTTATCGACCTAATTAATTAATTGTTAAAATGTAACAATAATAAGCTCTAAACATTAGAGGATCAAAATTCACTTGATACGGAAAAGGGGGGAAAAAACGTCTTAAATAAAAAGCGAGAAGCGTCGAATTAGGGTTAGGGTCCCGGAACCCTAGTTTCATCGGAAACGGGCCAACGGTAAAAACCCACAGCCCAATGGGCGGTGGGCCCCACCCTCTTTTGGCCTAATTCCTCCGTCTAGGGCCTCAAAAAGCAGATTTAGTAATTTTTGCGCGCGCTTTTAACCTAATTTTGCATGGATTATTTTTTTTAACCTAATTTTGCATGGATTTCGACCAATTAAATTTTATTTTCTTGACCTAAATAATTAATCCTTGAAACGTAATAATAAGCTCTAATATTTAGCGGATCCAAATTCACTCGAAACGCCGAAAAACTTTCGAAAAAGCCGAAAAGTGGCAAATTAGGGTTAGGGTTTCGGCGTTCCGGGGTTCCATTCCCTTGGGAAACGGACCGACGGTCAAAACCCACAGCAGGACTGTGGGCCCCGCCCCCGTTTGGCCAAATTCGGACGTCTAGGGTGTCAAAAACGCGATTTAGTGATTTTCGCGCGGTTTTAACCTAATTTTCAATGCATTATTATTTATTTATTTTTGTTTGATCAAATTAATGATTATTTTTACTTATCGACCTAATTAATTAATTGTTAAAATGTAACAATAATAAGCTCTAAACATTAGAGGATCAAAATTCACTTGATACGGAAAAGGGGGGGGAAAACGTCTTAAATAAAAAGTGAGAAGCGTCGAATTAGGGTTAGGGTCCCGGAACCCTAGTTTCATTGGAAACGGGCCAACGGTAAAAACCCACATCCCAAAGGGAGGTGGGCCCCACCCTCGTTTGGCCTAATTCCTCCGTCTAGGGCCTCAAAAAGAAGATTTAGTGATTTACGCGCGCGCTTTTAACCTAATTTTGCATAGGTTATTTTTTTTTAACCTAGTTTTGCATGGATTTCGACCAATTAAATTTTATTTTCTTGACCTAAATAATTAATCCTTGAAACATAATAATAAGCTCTAATATTTAGCGGATCCAAATTCACTCGAAACGCCGAAAAACGTTCGAAAAAGCCGAAAAAGCGGCAAATTAGGGTTAGGGTTTCGGCGTTCCGGGGTTCCATTCCCATGGGAAACGGACCGACGGTCAAAACCCATAGAAAAGCTGTGGGCCCCGCCCCCGTTTGGCCAAATTCGGACGTCTAGGGTGTCAAAAACGCGATTTAGTGATTTTCGCGCGGTTTTAACCTAATTTTCAATGCATTATTATTTATTTATTTTTGTTTGATCAAATTAATGATTATTTTTACTTATCGACCTAATTACTTAATTGTTAAAATGTGGGTTCTTCCCGTTGGCCCGTTTCCATCGTAAATAGGAACCCGATATCCTAACCCTAATTCGAGTCTGAAAGCGCGGTTATTTATTATTGCATGTCCACGTTCAATTAATTAAACTAATTAGGCATGGAAAGCTAAATTAATTAGGTAAAAGATTTAAACTTTTTAGGTCAAAGTGCAAAATTAATTAGGTGAAAAAAATAAAAAAGAATAATTTCATGGGAAATTAGGTTAAAACCGAACGAAAATCAATAAATCGCATTTTCGAGGCCCTAGACGACGGAATTTGGCCGAAATAGGGTGGGGCCCACATCTAATTATGTGGGTTCTTCCCGTTGGCCCGTTTCCATCGTAAATAGGAACCCGAAATTCTAACCCTAATTCGAGTCTGAAAGCGCGGTTATTTATTATTGCATGGCCACGTCTAATTAATTAAACTAATTAGGCATGGAAAGCTAAATTAATTAGGTAAAAGATTTAAACTTTTTAGGTCAAAGTGCAAAATTAATTAGGTGAAAAAAATAAAAAAGAATAATTTCATGTGAAATTAGGTTAAATCCGAACGAAAATCAATAAATCGCATTTTCGAGGCCCTAGACGAAGGAATTTGGCCGAAATAGGGTGGGTGTTCTCCCCGTTGGCCCGTTTCCATCGTAAATAGGAACCCAAAATCCTAACCCTAATTCGAGTCTAGAAGCGCGGTTATTAATTATTGCATGTCCACGTTCAATTAATTAAACTAATTAAAATGGAAAGCTAAATTAATTAGGTAAAAGATTTAAACTTTTTAGGTCAAAGTGGAAAATTAATTAGGTGAAAAAAATAAAAAAGAATAATTTCATGTGAAATTAGGTTAAAACCGAACGAAAATCAATAAATCGCATTTTCGAGGTCCTAGACGAAGAAATTTGGCCGAAATAGGGTGGGGCCCACATCTATAGATGTGGGTTCTTCCCGTTGGCCCGTTTCCATCGTAAATAGGAACCCAAAATCCTAACCCTAATTCGAGTCTGAAAGCGCGGTTATTTATTATTGCATGTCCACATTCAATTAATTAAACTAATTAGGCATGGAAAGCTAAATCAATTAGGTAAAAGATTTAAACTTTCTAGGTCAAAGTGCAAAATTAATTAGGTGAAAAAAATAAAAAAGAATAATTTCATGGGAAATTAGATTTAAACTCTTTTGGCCTAATTCCTCCGTCTAGGGCCTCAAAAAGCAGATTTAGTGATTTTCGCGCGCGCTTTTAACCTAATTTTGCATGGATTAATTTTTTTTTAACCTAATTTTGCATGGATTTCGACCAATTAAATTTTATTTTCTTGACCTAAATAATTAATCCTTGAAACATAATAATAAGCTCTAATATTTAGCGGATCCAAATTCACTCGAAACGCCGAAAAACGTTCGAAAAAGCCGAAAAGCGGCAAATTAGGGTTAGGGTTTCGGCGTTCCGGGGTTCCATTCCCATGGGAAACGGACCGACGGTCAAAACCCATAGAAAAGCTGTGGGCCCCGCCCCCGTTTGGCCAAATTCGGACGTCTAGGGTGTCAAAAACGCGATTTAGTGATTTTCGCGCGGTTTTAACCTAATTTTCAATGCATTATTATTTATTTATTTTTGTTTGATCAAATTAATGATTATTTTTACTTATCGACCTAATTACTTAATTGTTAAAATGTGGGTTCTTCCCGTTGGCCCGTTTCCATCGTAAATAGGAACCCGATATCCTAACCCTAATTCGAGTCTGAAAGCGCGGTTATTTATTATTGCATGTCCACGTTCAATTAATTAAACTAATTAGGCATGGAAAGCTAAATTAATTAGGTAAAAGATTTAAACTTTTTAGGTCAAAGTGCAAAATTAATTAGGTGAAAAAAATAAAAAAGAATAATTTCATGGGAAATTAGGTTAAAACCGAACGAAAATCAATAAATCGCATTTTCGAGGCCCTAGACGACGGAATTTGGCCGAAATAGGGTGGGGCCCACATCTAATGATGTGGGTTCTTCCCGTTGGCCCGTTTCCATCGTAAATAGGAACCCGAAATTCTAACCCTAATTCGAGTCTGAAAGCGCGGTTATTTATTATTGCATGGCCACGTCTAATTAATTAAACTAATTAGGCATGGAAAGCTAAATTAATTAGGTAAAAGATTTAAACTTTTTAGGTCAAAGTGCAAAATTAATTAGGTGAAAAAAATAAAAAAGAATAATTTCATGTGAAATTAGGTTAAATCCGAACGAAAATCAATAAATCGCATTTTCGAGGCCCTAGACGAAGGAATTTGGCCGAAATAGGGTGGGTGTTCTCTCCGTTGGCCCGTTTCCATCGTAAATAGGAACCCAAAATCCTAACCCTAATTCGAGTCTAGAAGCGCGGTTATTAATTATTGCATGTCCACGTTCAATTAATTAAACTAATTAAAATGGAAAGCTAAATTAATTAGGTAAAAGATTTAAACTTTTTAGGTCAAAGTGGAAAATTAATTAGGTGAAAAAAATAAAAAAGAATAATTTCATGTGAAATTAGGTTAAAACCGAACGAAAATCAATAAATCGCATTTTCGAGGTTAAAAGCCGAAAAGCGGCAAATTAGGGTTAGGGTTTCGGCGTTCCGGGGTTCCATTCCCTTGGGAAACGGACCGACGGTCAAAACCCACAGCAGGACTGTGGGCCCCACACCCGTTTGGCCAAATTCGGACGTCTAGGGTGTCAAAAACGCGATTTAGTGATTTTCGCGCGGTTTTAACCTAATTTTCAATGCATTATTATTTATTTATTTTTGTTTGATCAAATTAATGATTATTTTTACTTATCGACCTAATTAATTAATTGTTAAAATGTAACAATAATAAGCTCCAAACATTAGAGGATCAAAATTCACTTGATACGGAAAAGGGGGGAAAAAAACGTCTTAAATAAAAAGCGAGAAGCGTCGAATTAGGGTTAGGGTCCCGGAACCCTAGTTTCATCGGAAACGGGCCAACGGTAAAAACCCACGGCCCAATGGGCGGTGGGCCCCACCCTCTTTTGGCCTAATTCCTCCCTCTAGGGCCTCAAAAAGCAGATTTAGTGATTTTCGCGCGCGCTTTTAACCTAATTTTGCATGGATTATTATTTTTAACCTAATTTTGCATGGATTTCGACCAATTAAATTTTATTTTCTTGACCTAAATAATTAATCCTTGAAACGTAATAATAAGCTCTAATATTTAGCGGATCCAAATTCACTCGAAACGCCGAAAAACTTTCGAAAAAGCCGAAAAGCGGCAAATTAGGGTTAGGGTTTCGGCGTTCCGGGGTTCCATTCCCTTGGGAAACGGACCGACGGTCAAAACCCTCAGCAGGACTGTGGGCCCCACACCCGTTTGGCCAAATTCGGACGTCTAGGGTGTCAAAAACGCGATTTAGTGATTTTCGCGCGGTTTTAACCTAATTTTCAATGCATTATTATTTATTTATTTTTGTTTGATCAAATTAATGATTATTTTTACTTATCGACCTAATTAATTAATTTATAAAATGTAACAATAATAAGCTCTAAATATTAGAGGATCAAAATTCACTTGATACGGAAAAGGGGGGGAAAAAACGTCTTAAATAAAAAGCGAGAAGCGTCGAATTAGGGTTAGGGTCCCGGAACCCTAGTTTCATCGGAACCGGGCCGACGGTAAAAACCCACGGCCCAATGGGCGGTGGGCCCCACCCTCTTTTGGCCTAATTCCTCTGTCTAGGGCCTCAAAAAGCAGATTTAGTGATTTTCGCGCGCGCTTTTAAGCTAATTTTGCATGGATTATTTTTTTTTAACCTAATTTTGCATGGATTTCGACCAATTAAATTTTATTTTCTTGACCTAAATAATTAATCCTTGAAACGTAATAATAAGCTCTAATATTTAGCGGATCCAAATTCACTCGAAACGCCGAAAAACGTTCGAAAAAGCCGAAAAGCGGCAAATTAGGGTTACGGTTTCGGCGTTCCGGGGTTCCATTCTCTTGGGAAACGGACCGACGGTCAAAACCCACAGCACTGCTGTGGGCCCCGCCCCCGTTTCACCAAATTCGGACGTCTAGGGTGTCAAAAACGCGATTTAGTGATTTTCGCGCGGTTTTAACGTAATTTTCAATGCATTATTATTTATTTATTTTTGTTTGATCAAATTAATGATTATTTTTACTTATCGACCTAATTAATTAATTGTTAAAATGTAACAATAATAAGCTCTAAACATTAGAGGATCAAAATTCACTTGATACGGAAAAGGGGGGAAAAAAACGTCTTAAATAAAAAGCGAGAAGCGTCGAATTAGGGTTAGGGTCCCGGAACCCTAGTTTCATCAGAAACGGGCCAACAGTAAAAACCCACCGCCCAATGGGCGGTGGGCCCCACCCTCTTTTCGCCTAATTCCTCCGTCTAGGGCCTCAAAAAGCAGATTTAGTGATTTTTGCGTGCGCTTTTAACCTAATTTTGCATGGATTATTTTTTTTAACCTAATTTTGCATGGATTTCGACCAATTAAATTTTATTTTCTTGACCTAAATAATTAATCCTTGAAACGTAATAATAAGCTCTAATATTTAGCGGATCCAAATTCACTCGAAACGCCGAAAAACGTTCGAAAAAGCCGAAAAGCGGCAAATTAGGGTTAGGGTTTCGGCGTTCCGGGGTTCCATTCCCTTGGGAAACGGACCGACGGTCAAAACCCACAGTAGGACTGTGGGCCCCGCCCCCGTTTGGCCAAATTCGGACGTCTAGGGTGTCAAAAACGCGATTTAGTGATTTTCGCGCGGTTTTAACCTAATTTTCAATGCATTATTATTTATTTATTTTTGTTTGATCAAATTAATGATTATTTTTACTTATCGACCTAATTAATTAATTGTTAAAATGTAACAATAATAAGCTCTAAACATTAGAGGATCAAAATTCACTTGATACGGAAAAGGGGGGGAAAACGTCTTAAATAAAAAGTGAGAAGCGTCGAATTAGGGTTAGGGTCCCGGAACCCTAGTTTCATTGGAAACGGGCCAACGGTAAAAACCCACATCCCAAAGGGCGGTGGGCCCCACCCTCGTTTGGCCTAATTCCTCCGTCTAGGGCCTAAAAAAGCAGATTTAGTGATTTACGCGCGCGCTTTTAACCTAATTTTGCATAGGTTATTTTTTTTAACCTAGTTTTGCATGGATTTCGACCAATTAAATTTTATTTTCTTGACCTAAATAATTAATCCTTGAAACATAATAATAAGCTCTAATATTTAGCGGATCCAAATTCACTCGAAACGCCGAAAAACGTTCGAAAGAGCCGAAAAGCGGCAAATTAGGGTTACGGTTTCGGCGTTCCGGGGTTCCATTCTCTTGGGAAACGGACCGACGGTCAAAACCCACAGCATTGCTGTGGGCCCCGCCCCCGTTTCGCCAAATTCGGACGTCTAGGGTGTCAAAAACGCGATTTAGTGATTTTCGCGCGGTTTTAACCTAATTTTCAATGCATTATTATTTATTTATTTTTGTTTGATCAAATTAATGATTATTTTTACTTATCGACCTAATTAATTAATTGTTAAAATGTAACAATAATAAGCTCTAAACATTAGAGGATCAAAATTCACTTGATACGGAAAAGGGGGGAAAAAAACGTCTTAAATAAAAAGCGAGAAGCGTCGAATTAGGGTTAGGGTCCCGGAACCCTAGTTTCATCGGAAACGGGCCAAAGGTAAAAACCCACAGACCAATGGGCGGTGGGCCCCACCCTCCTTTGGCCTAATTCCTCCGTCTAGGGCCTCAAAAAGCAGATTTAGTGATTTTCGCGCGCGCTTTTAACCCAATTTTGCATGGATTATTTTTTTTTAACCTAATTTTGCATGGATTTCGACCAATTAAATTTTATTTTCTTGACCTAAATAATTAATCCTTGAAACGTAATAATAAGCTCTAATATTTAGCGGATCCAAATTCACTCGAAACGCCGAAAAACTTTCGAAAAACCGAAAAGCGGCAAATTAGGGTTAGGGTTTCGGCGTTCCGGGGTTCCATTCCCTTGGGAAACGGACCGACGGTCAAAATCCACAGCAAGGCTGTAGGCCCCGGAACCCGTTTGGCCAAATTCGGACGTCTAGGGTGTCAAAAACGCGATTTAGTGATTTTCGCGCGGTTTTAACCTAATTTTCAATGCATTATTATTTATTTATTTTTGTTTGATCAAATTAATGATTATTTTTACTTATCGACCTAACTACTTAATTGTTAAAATGTAACAATAATAAGCTCTAAATATTAGAGGATCAAAATTCACTTGATACGGAAAAGGGGGGAAAAACGTCTTAAATAAAAAGCGAGAAGCGTCGAATTAGGGTTAGGGTCCCGGAACCCTAGTTTCATCGGAACCGGGCCAACGATAAAAACCCACGGCCCAATGGGTGGTGGGCCCCACCCTCTTTTGGCCTAATTCCTCCGTCTAGGGCCTCAAAAAGCAGATTTAGTGATTTTCGCGCGCGCTTTTAACCTAATTTTGCATGGATTATTTTTTTTAACCTAATTTTGCATGGATTTCGACCAATTAAATTTTATTTTCTTGACCTAAATAATTAATCCTTGAAACGTAATAATAAGCTCTAATATTTAGCGGATCCAAATTCACTCGAAACGCCGAAAAACTTTCGAAAAAGCCGAAAAAGCGGCAAATTAGGGTTAGGGTTTCGGCATTCCGGGGTTCCATTCCCTTGGGAAACGGACCGACGGTCAAAACCCACAGCAGGACAGTGGGCCCCGCACCCGTTTGGCCAAATTCGGACGTCTAGGGTGTCAAAAACGCGATTTAGTGATTTTCGCGCGGTTTTAACCTAATTTTCAATTCATTATTATTTATTTATTTTTGTTTGATCAAATTAATGATAATTTTTACTTATCGACCTAATTAATTAATTGTTAAAATGTAACAATAATAAGCTCTAAATATTAGAGGATCAAAATTCACTTGATACGGAAAAGGGGGGAAAAAACGTCTTAAATAAAAAGCGAGAAGCGTCGAATTAGGGTTAGGGTCCCGGAACCCTAGTTTCATCGGAACCCGGGCCAACGGTAAAAACCCACGGCCCAATGGGTGGTGGGCCCCACCCTCTTTTGGCCTAATTCCTCCGTCTAGGGCCTCAAAAAGCAGATTTAGTGATTTTCGCGCGCGCTTTTAACCTAATTTTGCATGGATTATTTTTTTTAACCTAATTTTGCATGGATTTCGACCAATTAAATTTTATTTTCTTGACCTAAATAATTAATCCTTGAAACGTAATAATAAGCTCTAATATTTAGCGGATCCAAATTCACTCGAAACGCCGAAAAATTTCGAAAAAGCCGAAAAGCGGCAAATTAGGGTTAGGGTTTCGGCGTTCCGGGGTTCCATTCCCTTGGGAAACGGACCGACGGTCAAAACCCACAGCAGGACTGTGGGCCCCGCACCCGTTTGGCCAAATTCGGACGTCTAGGGTGTCAAAAACGCGATTTAGTGATTTTCGCGCGGTTTTAACCTAATTTTCAATTCATTATTATTTATTTATTTTTGTTTGATCAAATTAATGATTATTTTTACTTATCGACCTAATTAATTAATTGTTAAAATGTAACAATAATAAGCTCTAAACATTAGAGGATCAAAATTCACTTGATACGGAAAAGGGGGGAAAAACGTCTTAAATAAAAAGCGAGAAGCGTCGAATTAGGGTTAGGGTCCCGGAACCCTAGTTTCATCGGAACCGGGCCAACGGTAAAAACCCACGGCCCAATGGGTGGTGGGCCCCACCCTCTTTTGGCCTAATTCCTCCGTCTAGGGCCTCAAAAAGCAGATTTAGTGATTTTCGCGCGCGCTTTTAACCTAATTTTGCATGGATTTCGACCAATTAAATTTTATTTTCTTGACCTAAATAATTAATCCTTGAAACGTAATAATAAGCTCTAATATTTAGCGGATCCAAATTCACTCGAAACGCCGAAAAACTTTCGAAAAAGCCGAAAAGCGGCAAATTAGGGTTAGGGTTTCGGCATTCCGGGGTTCCATTCCCTTGGGAAACGGACCGACGGTCAAAACCCACAGCAGGACAGTGGGCCCCGCACCCGTTTGGCCAAATTCGGACGTCTAGGGTGTCAAAAACGCGATTTAGTGATTTTCGCGCGGTTTTAACCTAATTTTCAATTCATTATTATTTATTTATTTTTGTTTGATCAAATTAATGATAATTTTTACTTATCGACCTAATTAATTAATTGTTAAAATGTAACAATAATAAGCTCTAAACATTAGAGGATCAAAATTCACTTGATACGGAAAAGGGGGGAAAAAAACGTCTTAAATAAAAAGCGAGAAGCGTCGAATTAGGGTTAGGGTCCCGGAACCCTAGTTTCATCGGAAACGGGCCAACGGTAAAAACCCACAGCCCAATGGGCGGTGGGCCCCATCCTCTTTTGGCCTAATTCCTCCGTCTAGGGCCTCAAAAAGCAGATTTAGTGATTTTCGCGCGCGCTTTTAACCTAATTTTGCATGGATTATTTTTTTTAACCTAATTTTGCATGGATTTCGACCAATTAAATTTTATTTTCTTGACCTAAATAATTAATCCTTGAAACGTAATAATAAGCTCTAATATTTAGCGGATCCAAATTCACTCGAAACGCCGAAAAACTTTCGAAAAAGCCGAAAAGCGGCAAATTAGGGTTAGGGTTTCGGCATTCCGGGGTTCCATTCCCTTGGGAAACGGACCGACGGTCAAAACCCACAGCAGGACAGTGGGCCCCGCACCCGTTTGGCCAAATTCGGACGTCTAGGGTGTCAAAAACGCGATTTAGTGATTTTCGCGCGGTTTTAACCTAATTTTCAATTCATTATTATTTATTTATTTTTGTTTGATCAAATTAATGATAATTTTTACTTATCGACCTAATTAATTAATTGTTAAAATGTAACAATAATAAGCTCTAAATATTAGAGGATCAAAATTCACTTGATACGGAAAAGGGGGGAAAAAACGTCTTAAATAAAAAGCGAGAAGCGTCGAATTAGGGTTAGGGTCCCGGAACCCTAGTTTCATCGGAACCGGGCCAACGGTAAAAACCCACGGCCCAATGGGTGGTGGGCCCCACCCTCTTTTGGCCTAATTCCTCCGTCTAGGGCCTCAAAAAGCAGATTTAGTGATTTTCGCGCGCGCTTTTAACCTAATTTTGCATGGATTATTTTTTTTAACCTAATTTTGCATGGATTTCGACCAATTAAATTTTATTTTCTTGACCTAAATAATTAATCCTTGAAACGTAATAATAAGCTCTAATATTTAGCGGATCCAAATTCACTCGAAACGCCGAAAAACTTTCGAAAAAGCCGAAAAGCGGCAAATTAGGGTTAGGGTTTCGGCGTTCCGGGGTTCCATTCCCTTGGGAAACGGACCGACGGTCAAAACCCACAGCAGGACTGTGGGCCCCCGCACCCGTTTGGCCAAATTCGGACGTCTAGGGTGTCAAAAACGCGATTTAGTGATTTTCGCGCGGTTTTAACCTAATTTTCAATTCATTATTATTTATTTATTTTTGTTTGATCAAATTAATGATTATTTTTACTTATCGACCTAATTAATTAATTGTTAAAATGTAACAATAATAAGCTCTAAACATTAGAGGATCAAAATTCACTTGATACGGAAAAGGGGGGAAAAACGTCTTAAATAAAAAGCGAGAAGCGTCGAATTAGGGTTAGGGTCCCGGAACCCTAGTTTCATCGGAACCGGGCCAACGGTAAAAACCCACGGCCCAATGGGTGGTGGGCCCCACCCTCTTTTGGCCTAATTCCTCCGTCTAGGGCCTCAAAAAGCAGATTTAGTGATTTTCGCGCGCGCTTTTAACCTAATTTTGCATGGATTTCGACCAATTAAATTTTATTTTCTTGACCTAAATAATTAATCCTTGAAACGTAATAATAAGCTCTAATATTTAGCGGATCCAAATTCACTCGAAACGCCGAAAAACTTTCGAAAAAGCCGAAAAGCGGCAAATTAGGGTTAGGGTTTCGGCATTCCGGGGTTCCATTCCCTTGGGAAACGGACCGACGGTCAAAACCCACAGCAGGACAGTGGGCCCCGCACCCGTTTGGCCAAATTCGGACGTCTAGGGTGTCAAAAACGCGATTTAGTGATTTTCGCGCGGTTTTAACCTAATTTTCAATTCATTATTATTTATTTATTTTTGTTTGATCAAATTAATGATAATTTTTACTTATCGACCTAATTAATTAATTGTTAAAATGTAACAATAATAAGCTCTAAACATTAGAGGATCAAAATTCACTTGATACGGAAAAGGGGGGAAAAAAACGTCTTAAATAAAAAGCGAGAAGCGTCGAATTAGGGTTAGGGTCCCGGAACCCTAGTTTCATCGGAAACGGGCCAACGGTAAAAACCCACGGCCCAATGGGCGGTGGGCCCCACCCACTTTTGGCCTAATTCCTCCGTCTAGGGCCTCAAAAAGCAGATTTAGTGATTTTCGCGCGCGCTTTTAACCTAATTTTGCATGGATTATTTTTTTTAACCTAATTTTGCATGAATTTCGACCAATTAAATTTTATTTTCTTGACCTAAATAATTAATCCTTGAAACGTAATAATAAGCTCTAATATTTAGCGGATCCAAATTCACTCAAAACGCCGAAAAACTTTCGAAAAAGCCGAAAAGCGGCAAATTAGGGTTAGGGTTTCGGCGTTCCGGGGTTCCATTCCCTTGGGAAACGGACCGACGGTCAAAACCCACAGCAGGAATGTGGGCCCCGCCCCCGTTTGGCCAAATTCGGACGTCTAGGGTGTCAAAAACGCGATTTAGTGATTTTCGCGCGGTTTTAACCTAATTTTCAATGCATTATTATTTATTTATTTTTGTTTGATCAAATTAATGATTATTTTTACTTATCGACCTAATTAATTAATTGTTAAAATGTAACAATAATAAGCTCTAAATATTAGAGGATCAAAATTCACTTGATACGGAAAAGGGGGGAAAAAACGTCTTAAATAAAAAGCGAGAAGCGTCGAATTAGGGTTAGGGTCCCGGAACCCTAGTTTCATCGGAAACGGGCCAACGGTAAAAACCCACGGCCCAATGGGCGGTGGGCCCCACCCTCTTTTGGCCTAAATCCTCCGTCTAGGGTCTCAAAAAGCAGATTTAGTGATTTCCGCGCGCGCTTTTAACCTAATTTTGCATGGATTATTTTTTTTAACCTAATTTTGCATGGATTTCGACCAATTAAATTTTATTTTCTTGACCTAAATAATTAATCCTTGAAACGTAATAATAAGCTCTAATATTTAGCGGATCCAAATTCACTCGAAATGCCGAAAAACTTTCGAAAAAGCCGAAAAGCGGCAAATTAGGGTTAGGGTTTCGGCGTTCCGGGGTTCCATTCCCTTGGGAAACGGACCGACGGTCAAAACCCACAGCAAGACTGTGGGCCCCGCACCCGTTTGGCCAAATTCGGACGTCTAGGGTGTCAAAAACGCGATTTAGTGATTTTCGCGCGGTTTTAACCTAATTTTCAATGCATTATTATTTATTTATTTTTGTTTGAACAAATTAATGATTATTTTTACTTATCGACCTAATTAATTAATTGTTAAAATGTAACAATAATAAGCTCTAAACATTAGAGGATCAAAATTCACTTGATACGGAAAAGGGGGGAAAAAACGTCTTAAATAAAAAGCGAGAAGCGTTGAATTAGGGTTAGGGTCCCGGAACCCTAGTTTCATCGGAAACGGGCCAACGGTAAAAACCCACGGCCCAATGGGCGGTGGGCCCCACCCACTTTTGGCCTAATTCCTCCGTCTAGGGCCTCAAAAAGCAGATTTAGTGATTTTCGCGCGCGCTTTTAACCTAATTTTGCATGGATTATTTTTTTTAACCTAATTTTGCATGGATTTCGACCAATTAAATTTTATTTTCTTGACCTAAATAATTAATCCTTGAAACGTAATAATAAGCTCTAATATTTAGCGGATCCAAATTCACTCGAAACGCCGAAAAACTTTCGAAAAAGCCGAAAAGCGGCAAATTAGGGTTAGGGTTTCGGCGTTCCGGGGTTCCATTCCCTTGGGAAACGGACCGACGGTCAAAACCCACAGCAGGACTGTGGGCCCCCGCCCCCGTTTGGCCAAATTCGGACGTCTAGGGTGTCAAAAACGCGATTTAGTGATTTTCGCGCGGTTTTAACCTAATTTTCAATGCATTATTATTTATTTATTTTTGTTTGATCAAATTAATGATTATTTTTACTTATCGACCTAATTAATTAATTGTTAAAATGTAACAATAATAAGCTCTAAACATTAGAGGATCAAAATTCACTTGATACGAAAAGGGGGGGAAAAACGTCTTAAAAAAAGTGAGAAGCGTCGAATTAGGGTTAGGGTCCCGGAACCCTAGTTTCATTGGAAACGGGCCAATGGTAAAAACCCACATCCCAAAGGGCGGTGGGCTCCACCCTCGTTTGGCCTAATTCCTCCGTCTAGGGCCTCAAAAAGCAGATTTAGTGATTTACGCGCGTGCTTTTAACCTAATTTTGCATATGTTATTTTTTTTAACCTAGTTTTGCATGGATTTCGACCAATTAAATTTTATTTTCTTGACCTAAATAATTAATCCTTGAAACGTAATAATAAGCTCTAATATTTAGCGGATCCGAATTCACTTGAAACGCCGAAAAACGTTCGAAAAAGCCGAAAAGCGGCAAATTAGGGTTAGGGTTTCGGCGTTCCGGGGTTCCATTCCCTTGGGAAACGGACCGACGGTCAAAATCCACAGCAAGGCTGTAGGCCCCGGAACCCTAGTTTCATCGGAAACGGGCCAACGGTAAAAACCCACAGCCCAATGGGCGGTGGGCCCCATCCTCTTTTGGCCTAATTCCTCCGTCTAGGGCCTCAAAAAGCAGATTTAGTGATTTTCGTGCGCGCTTTTAACCTAATTTTGCATGGATTATTTTTTTTTAACCTAATTTTGCATGGATTTCGACCAATTAAATTTTATTTTCTTGACCTAAATAATTAATCCTTGAAACGTAATAATAAGCTCTAATATTTAGCGGATCCAAATTCACTCGAAACGCCGAAAAACGTTCGAAAAAGCCGAAAAGCGGCAAATTAGGGTTACGGTTTCGGCGTTCCGGGGTTCCATTCTCTTGGGAAACGGACCGACGGTCAAAACCCACAGCATTGCTGTGGGCCCCGCCCCCGTTTGGCCAAATTCGGACGTCTAGGGTGTCAAAAACGCGATTTAGTGATTTTCGCGCGGTTTTAACCTAATTTTCAATGCATTATTATTTATTTATTTTTGTTTGATCAAATTAATGATTATTTTTACTTATCGACCTAATTAATTAATTGTTAAAATGTAACAATAATAAGCTCTAAACATTAGAGGATCAAAATTCACTTGATACGGAAAAGGGGGGAAAAAAACGTCTTAAATAAAAAGCGAGAAGCGTCGAATTAGGGTTACGGTCCCGGAACCCTAGTTTCATCGGAAACGGGCCAACGGTAAAAACCCACAGCCCAATGGGCGGTGGGCCCCATCCTCATTTGGCCTAATTCCTCCGTCTAGGGCCTCAAAAAGCAGATTTAGTGATTTTCGCGCGCGCTTTTAACCTAATTTTGCATGGATTATTTTTTTTTAACCTAATTTTGCATGGATTTCGACCAATTAAATTTTATTTTCTTGACCTAAATAATTAATCCTTGAAACGTAATAATAAGCTCTAATATTTAGCGGATCCAAATTCACTCGAAACGCCGAAAAACTTTCGAAAAAGCCGAAAAGCGGCAAATTAGGGTTAGGGTTTCGGCGTTCCGGGGTTCCATTCCCTTGGGAAACGGACCGACGGTCAAAACCCACAGCAATGCTGTGGGCCCCGTCCCCGTTTCGCCAAATTCGGACGTCTAGGGTGTCAAAAACGCGATTTAGTGATTTTCGCGCGGTTTTAACCTAATTTTCAATGCATTATTATTTATTTATTTTTGTTTGATCAAATTAATGATTATTTTTACTTATCGACCTAATTAATTAATTGTTAAAATGTAACAATAATAAGCTCTAAACATTAGAGGATCAAAATTCACTTGATACGGAAAAGGGGGGAAAAAACGTCTTAAATAAAAAGCGAGAAGCGTCGAATTAGGGTTAGGGTCCCGGAACCCTAGTTTCATCGGAAACGGGCCAACGGTAAAAACCCACAGCCCAATGAGCGGTGGGCCCCATCCTCTTTTGGCCTAATTCCTCCGTCTAGGGCCTCAAAAAGCAGATTTAGTGATTTTCGCGCCCGCTTTTAACCTAATTTTGCATGGATTATTTTTTTTTTAACCTAATTTTGCATGGATTTCGACCAATTAAATTTTATTTTCTTGACCTAAATAATTAATCCTTGAAACGTAATAATAAGCTCTAATATTTAGCGGATCCAAATTCACTCGAAACGCCGAAAAACTTTCGAAAAAGCCGAAAAGCGGCAAATTAGGGTTAGGGTTTCGGCGTTCCGGGGTTCCATTCCCTTGGGAAACGGACCGACGGTCAAAACCCACAGCAATGCTGTGGGCCCCGTCCCCGTTTCGCCAAATTCGGACGTCTAGGGTGTCAAAAACGCGATTTAGTGATTTTCGCGCGGTTTTAACCTAATTTTCAATGCATTATTATTTATTTATTTTTGTTTGATCAAATTAATGATTATTTTTACTTATCGACCTAATTAATTAATTGTTAAAATGTAACAATAATAAGCTCTAAACATTAGAGGATCAAAATTCACTTGATACGGAAAAGGGGGGAAAAAACGTCTTAAATAAAAAGCGAGAAGCGTCGAATTAGGGTTAGGGTCCCGGAACCCTAGTTTCATCGGAAACGGGCCAACGGTAAAAACCCACAGCCCAATGAGCGGTGGGCCCCATCCTCTTTTGGCCTAATTCCTCCGTCTAGGGCCTCAAAAAGCAGATTTAGTGATTTTCGCGCCCGCTTTTAACCTAATTTTGCATGGATTATTTTTTTTTTAACCTAATTTTGCATGGATTTCGACCAATTAAATTTTATTTTCTTGACCTAAATAATTAATCCTTGAAACGTAATAATAAGCTCTAATATTTAGCGGATCCAAATTCACTCGAAACGCCGAAAAACTTTCGAAAAAGCCGAAAAGCGGCAAATTAGGGTTAGGGTTTCGGCGTTCCGGGGTTCCATTCCCTTGGGAAACGGACCGACGGTCAAAACCCACAGCAAGACTATGGGCCCCGCCCCCGTTTGGCCAAATTCGGACGTCTAGGGTGTCAAAAACGCGATTTAGTGATTTTCGCGCGGTTTTAACCTAATTTTCAATGCATTATTATTTATTTATTTTTGTTTGATCAAATTAATGATTATTTTTACTTATCGACCTAATTAATTAATTGTTAAAATGTAACAATAATAAGCTCTAAACATTAGAGGATCAAAATTCACTTGATATGAAAAAGGGGGGGAAAAACGTCTTAAAAAAAGTGAGAAGCGTCGAATTAGGGTTAGGGTCCCGGAACCCTAGTTTCATTGGAAACGGGCCAATGGTAAAAACCCACATCCTAAAGGGCGGTGGGCTCCACCCTCGTTTGGCCTAATTCCTCCGTCTAGGGCCTCAAAAAGCAGATTTAGTGATTTACGCGCGTGCTTTTAACCTAATTTTGCATATGTTATTTTTTTTAACCTAGTTTTGCATGGATTTCGACCAATTAAATTTTATTTTCTTGACCTAAATAATTAATCCTTGAAACGTAATAATAAGCTCTAATATTTAGCGGATCCAAATTCACTTGAAACGCCGAAAAAACGTTCGAAAAAGCCGAAAAGCGGCAAATTAGGGTTAGGGTTTCGGCGTTCCGGGGTTCCATTCCCTTGGGAAACGGACCGACGGTCAAAATCCACAGCAAGGCTGTAGGCCCCGGAACCCTAGTTTCATCGGAAACGGGCCAACGGTAAAAACCCACAGCCCAATGGGCGGTGGGCCCCATCCTCTTTTGGCCTAATTCCTCCGTCTAGGGCCTCAAAAAGCAGATTTAGTGATTTTCGTGCGCGCTTTTAACCTAATTTTGCATGTATTATTTTTTTTAACCTAATTTTGCATGGATTTCGACCAATTAAATTTAATTTTCTTGACCTAAATAATTAATCCTTGAAACGTAATAATAAGCTCTAATATTTAGCGGATCCAAATTCACTCGAAACGCCGAAAAACGTTCGAAAAAGCCGAAAAGCGGCAAATTAGGGTTACGGTTTCGGCGTTCCGGGGTTCCATTCTCTTGGGAAACGGACCGACGGTCAAAACCCACAGCAATGCTGTGGGCCCCGCCCCCGTTTCGCCAAATTCGGACGTCTAGGGTGTCAAAAACGCGATTTAGTGATTTTCGCGCGGTTTTAACCTAATTTTCAATGCATTATTATTTATTTATTTTTGTTTGATCAAATTAATGATTATTTTTACTTATCGACCTAATTAATTAATTGTTAAAATGTAACAATAATAAGCTCTAAACATTAGAGGATCAAAATTCACTTGATACGGAAAAGGGGGGAAAAAAACGTCTTAAATAAAAAGCGAGAAGCGTCGAATTAGGGTTAGGGTCCCGGAACCCTAGTTTCATCGGAAACGGGCCAACGGTAAAAACCCACAGCCCAATGGGCGGTGGGCCCCATCCTCTTTTGGCCTAATTCCTCCGTCTAGGGCCTCAAAAAGCAGATTTAGTGATTTTCGCGCGCGCTTTTAACCTAATTTTGCATGGATTATTTTTTTTTAACCTAATTTTGCATGGATTTCGACCAATTAAATTTTATTTTCTTGACCTAAATAATTAATCCTTGCAACGTAATAATAAGCTCTAATATTTAGCGGATCCAAATTCACTCGAAACGCCGAAAAACTTTCGAAAAAGCCGAAAAGCGGCAAATTAGGGTTAGGGTTTCGGCGTTCCGGGGTTCCATGCCCTTGGGAAACGGACCGACGGTCAAAACCCACAGCAATGCTGTGGGCCCCGCACCCGTTTGGCCAAATTCGGACGTCTAGGGTGTCAAAAACGCGATTTAGTGATTTTCGCGCGGTTTTAACCTAATTTTCAATGCATTATTATTTATTTATTTTTGTTTGATCAAATTAATGATTATATTTACTTATCGACCTAATTAATTATTTGTTAAAATGTAACAATAATAAGCTCTAAACATTAGAGGATCAAAATTCACTTGATACGAAAAAGGGGGGGAAAAACGTCTTAAATAAAAAGCGAGAAGCGTCGAATTAGGGTTAGGGTCCCGGAACCCTAGTTTCATCGGAAACGGGCCAACGGTAAAAACCCACAGCCCAATGGGCGGTGGGCCCCATCCTCTTTTGGCCTAATTCCTCCGTCTAGGGCCTCAAAAAGCAGATTTAGTGATTTTCGCGCGCGCTTTTAACCTAATTTTGCATGGATTATTTTTTTTTTAACCTAATTTTGCATGGATTTCGACCAATTAAATTTTATTTTCTTGACCTAAATAATTAATCCTTGAAACGTAATAATAAGCTCTAATATTTAGCGGATCCAAATTCACTCGAAACGCCGAAAAACGTTCGAAAAAGCCGAAAAGGGGCAAATTAGGGTTACGGTTTCGGCGTTCCGGGGTTCCATTCTCTTGGGAAACGGACCGACGGTCAAAACCCACAGCAGGACTGTGGGCCCCGCACCCGTTTGGCCAAATTCGGACGTCTAGGGTGTCAAAAACGCGATTTAGTGATTTTCGCGCGGTTTTAACCTAATTTTCAATGCATTATTATTTATTTATTTTTGTTTGATCAAATTAATGATTATTTTTACTTATCGACCTAATTAATTAATTGTTAAAATGTAACAATAATAAGCTCTAAACATTAGAGGATCAAAATTCACTTGATACGGAAAAGGGCGGAAAAAAACGTCTTAAATAAAAAGCGAGAAGCGTCGAATTAGGGTTAGGGTCCCGGAACCCTAGTTTCATTGGAAACGGGCCAACGGTAAAAACCCACATCCCAAAGGGCGGTGGGCTCCACCCTCGTTTGGCCTAATTCCTCCGTCTAGGGCCTCAAAAAGCAGACTTAGTGATTTACGCGCGTGCTTTTAACCTAATTTTGCATAGGTTATTTTTTTTAACCTAGTTTTGCATGGATTTCGACCAATTAAATTTTATTTTCTTGACCTAAATAATTAATCCTTGAAACATAATAATAAGCTCTAATATTTAGCGGATCCAAATTCACTTGAAACGCCGAAAAACGTTCGAAAAAGCCGAAAAAGCGGCAAATTAGGGTTAGGGTTTCGGCGTTCCGGGGTTCCATTCCCTTGGGAAACGGACCGACGGTCAAAATCCACAGCAAGGCTGTAGGCCCCGGAACCCTAGTTTCATCGGAAACGGGCCAACGGTAAAAACCCACAGCCCAATGGGCAGTGGGCCCCATCCTCTTTTGGCCTAATTCCTCCGTCTAGGGCCTCAAAAAGCAGATTTAGTGATTTTCGCGCGCGCTTTTAACCTAATTTTGCATGGATTATTTTTTTAACCTAATTTTGCATGGATTTCGACCAATTAAATTTTATTTTCTTGACCTAAATAATTAATCCTTGAAACGTAATAATAAGCTCTAATATTTAGCGGATCCAAATGCACTCGAAACGCCGAAAAACGTTCGAAAAAGCCGAAAAGGGGCAAATTAGGGTTACGGTTTCGGCGTTCTGGGGTTCCATTCTCTTGGGAAACGGACCGACGGTCAAAACCCACAGCAATGATGTGGGCCCCGCCCCCGTTTGGCCAAATTCGGACGTCTAGGGTGTCAAAAACGCGATTTAGTGATTTTCGCGCGGTTTTAACCTAATTTTCAATGCATTATTATTTATTTATTTTTGTTTGATCAAATTAATGATTATTTTTACTTATCGACCTAATTAATTAATTGTTAAAATGTAACAATAATAAGCTCTAAACATTAGAGGATCAAAATTCACTTGATACGGAAAAGGGGGGAAAAAAACGTCTTAAATAAAAAGCGAGAAGCGTCGAATTAGGGTTAGGGTCCCGGAACCATAGTTTCATCGGAAACGGGCCAACGGTAAAAACCCACGGCCCAATGGGCGATGGGCCCCACCCTCTTTTGGCCTAATTCCTCCGTCTAGGGCCTCAAAAAGCAGATTTAGTGATTTTCGCGCGTGCTTTTAACCTAATTTTGCATGGATTAATTTTTTTTTAACCTAATTTTGCATGGATTTCGACCAATTAAATTTTATTTTCTTGACCTAAATAATTAATCCTTGAAACATAATAATAAGCTCTAATATTTAGCGGATCCAAATTCACTCGAAACGCCGAAAAAACGTTCGAAAAAGCCGAAAAGCGGCAAATTAGGGTTAGGGTTTCGGCGTTCCGGGGTTCCATTCCCATGGGAAACGGACCGACGGTCAAAACCCATAGAAAAGCTGTGGGCCCCGCCCCCGTTTGGCCAAATTCGGACGTCTAGGGTGTCAAAAACGCGATTTAGTGATTTTCGCGCGGTTTTAACCTAATTTTCAATGCATTATTATTTATTTATTTTTGTTTGATCAAATTAATGATTATTTTTACTTATCGACCTAATTACTTAATTGTTAAAATGTGGGTTCTTCCCGTTGGCCCGTTTCCATCGTAAATAGGAACCCGATATCCTAACCCTAATTCGAGTCTGAAAGCGCGGTTATTTATTATTGCATGTCCACGTTCAATTAATTAAACTAATTAGGCATGGAAAGCTAAATTAATTAGGTAAAAGATTTAAACTTTTTAGGTCAAAGTGCAAAATTAATTAGGTGAAAAAAATAAAAAAGAATAATTTCATGGGAAATTAGGTTAAAACCGAACGAAAATCAATAAATCGCATTTTCGAGGCCCTAGACGACGGAATTTCGCCGAAATAGGGTGGGGCCCACATCTAATGATGTGGGTTCTTCCCGTTGGCCCGTTTCCATCGTAAATAGGAACCCGAAATTCTAACCCTAATTCGAGTCTGAAAGCGCGGTTATTTATTATTGCATGGCCACGTCTAATTAATTAAACTAATTAGGCATGGAAAGCTAAATTAATTAGGTAAAAGATTTAAACTTTTTAGGTCAAAGTGCAAAATTAATTAGGTGAAAAAAATAAAAAAGAATAATTTCATGTGAAATTAGGTTAAATCCGAACGAAAATCAATAAATCGCATTTTCGAGGCCCTAGACGAAGGAATTTGGCCGAAATAGGGTGGGTGTTCTCCCCGTTGGCCCGTTTCCATCGTAAATAGGAACCCAAAATCCTAACCCTAATTCGAGTCTAGAAGCGCGGTTATTAATTATTGCATGTCCACGTTCAATTAATTAAACTAATTAAAATGGAAAGCTAAATTAATTAGGTAAAAGATTTAAACTTTTTAGGTCAAAGTGGAAAATTAATTAGGTGAAAAAAATAAAAAAGAATAATTTCATGTGAAATTAGGTTAAAACCGAACGAAAATCAATAAATCGCATTTTCGAGGTCCTAGACGAAGGAATTTGGCCGAAATAGGGTGGGGCCCACATCTGCAGATGTGGGTTCTTCCCGTTGGCCCGTTTCCATCGTAAATAGGAACCCAAAATCCTAACCCTAATTCGAGTCTGAAAGCGCGGTTATTTATTATTGCATGTCCACATTCAATTAATTAAACTAATTAGGCATGGAAAGCTAAATCAATTAGGTAAAAGATTTAAACTTTCTAGGTCAAAGTGCAAAATTAATTAGGTGAAAAAAATAAAAAAGAATAATTTCATGGGAAATTAGATTTAAACTCTTTTGGCCTAATTCCTCCGTCTAGGGCCTCAAAAAGCAGATTTAGTGATTTTCGCGCGCGCTTTTAACCTAATTTTGCATGGATTAATTTTTTTTTAACCTAATTTTGCATGGATTTCGACCAATTAAATTTTATTTTCTTGACCTAAATAATTAATCCTTGAAACATAATAATAAGCTCTAATATTTAGCGGATCCAAATTCACTCGAAACGCCGAAAAACGTTCGAAAAAGCCGAAAAGCGGCAAATTAGGGTTAGGGTTTCGGCGTTCCGGGGTTCCATTCCCATGGGAAACGGACCGACGGTCAAAACCCATAGGAAAGCTGTGGGCCCCGCCCCCGTTTGGCCAAATTCGGACGTCTAGGGTGTCAAAAACGCGATTTAGTGATTTTCGCGCGGTTTTAACCTAATTTTCAATGCATTATTATTTATTTATTTTTGTTTGATCAAATTAATGATTATTTTTACTTATCGACCTAATTACTTAATTGTTAAAATGTGGGTTCTTCCCGTTGGCCCGTTTCCATCGTAAATAGGAACCCGATATCCTAACCCTAATTCGAGTCTGAAAGCGCGGTTATTTATTATTACATGTCCACGTTCAATTAATTAAACTAATTAGGCATGGAAAGCTAAATTAATTAGGTAAAAGATTTAAACTTTTTAGGTCAAAGTGCAAAATTAATTAGGTGAAAAAAATAAAAAAGAATAATTTCATGGGAAATTAGGTTAAAACCGAACGAAAATCAATAAATCGCATTTTCGAGGCCCTAGACGACGGAATTTGGCCGAAATAGGGTGGGGCCCACATCTAATGATGTGGGTTCTTCCCGTTGGCCCGTTTCCATCGTAAATAGGAACCCGAAATTCTAACCCTAATTCGAGTCTGAAAGCGCGGTTATTTATTATTGCATGGCCACGTCTAATTAATTAAACTAATTAGGCATGGAAAGCTAAATTAATTAGGTAAAAGATTTAAACTTTTTAAGTCAAAGTGCAAAATTAATTAGGTGAAAAAAATAAAAAAGAATAATTTCATGTGAAATTAGGTTAAATCCGAACCAAAATCAATAAATCGCATTTTCGAGGCCCTAGACGAAGGAATTTGGCCGAAATAGGGTGGGTGTTCTCTCCGTTGGCCCGTTTCCATCGTAAATAGGAACCCAAAATCCTAACCCTAATTCGAGTCTAGAAGCGCGGTTATTAATTATTGCATGTCCACGTTCAATTAATTAAACTAATTAAAATGGAAAGCTAAATTAATTAGGTAAAAGATTTAAACTTTTTAGGTCAAAGTGGAAAATTAATTAGGTGAAAAAAATAAAAAAGAATAATTTCATGTGAAATTAGGTTAAAACCGAACGAAAATCAATAAATCGCATTTTCGAGGTCCTAGACGAAGGAATTTGGCCGAAATAGGGTGGGGCCCACATCTGCAGATGTGGGTTCTTCCCGTTGGCCCGTTTCCATCGTAAATATTAAATGTTGTCCAAGACGAATGATCTCCTAACTCATATAGTTAAAAACTTGTCGCAACAGTGGGATTGTCTCTAATTATGTGTGATAGATGCATAAGGTGTTCTAACTTAATGAACAAAAAAATGAATGCATAAGACGTCCCCTAAGTGCACGAGGTCTCTTCACAGCTTGAACAAATGCAGCTATCTCTTTCTGTTTCTTCCAATACCCCAAACAAATGAGCAGCAAAACACAAAATCAGAATCTCAATAGCCCAACTGATTTACCCAGAAATGGTATTATGTTCCATTCAGACTTCAATATTATTATAGGTGCCTAAAGGACAAAACTCTTCATGTCCACATTGGAATCAACAATAAACCTAAAGGACAAAACTCTTCATGTCCACATTGGAATCAACAATAAAGCAAGATGTATACGTAAAATAAATTTTTTACTAACTAAAGCAACATTAAACATACATGGTATAACAGCAGGACTGAAAAAGATATATGATATTGCAGAAGCATCTCATGATAAAAACTAATTTTACCAAATCATAATAACAACTTCAGATGCATAAAACTAAAATTTAAACACCAAAATGATGGATGTCAATTCTTTTAACTTCCATTTTCAAGTTGGAAGGTGAATGACAAAATCCATTTTCTCCAAAACCAATTTAAATCCCTGTCTAATTGATCAAGGATCCTAAAGATGAGTAAAAGATGTTTTAATGGATTTTAAATGATGGATGTCAATAAAAGATTGAGAAATCAATGAAGGATCTTAAATTGCAGTGGTTTAAGTCTAAAAAAACTATTCCTTTGTCCGGTACGATACATGATAAACTAGGACAGATACAATATATACAAATATCGGAAAGTTATCCAGGATTGAGGAAGAAATTAAGGGTGACCCTTATAAGCTAAGATCAATTCAATCCAAATTGAACTTTGGACTTCAACTTCAGTCTTGAATCGGTAAATCTTGACAGATTAATCCAAAATCATCACTTTTAACAGACAATTTATAAATATAGGCCAATTTGACAAAAATTGCCAACTTGAAAGCTAAGTTGATATATAATGCATAAGATAACAGGCTAAATTTAGCCTGACTACCAACTTTAAGGTCAATTTTGACCCTTAATTCACCGTAAATATAAATGCAGCCTAAGGAGCTCTCCATAAAATTTATGTTTGATAGCTCTTAAATTTATCTCTTATTGACATATGGTATACAAGGAAAGATTTGATGAACTTTTCTCTAGACAAATCTACCAACAAGGAAACTGATACAATTAGCTTTTCTTAATAAAAGGTTATAATTCTATGTCAAGTCAAGTAAATGAAATTTGACAAAAATGTGCACAAGCTTCTACATACTTATCATTTAGAGACACAATGACACATGACATGAGCAATTGCAATAATCAGCATGTGAGCAGACCAAATACGTTTTTACACTTATGGTAAAAAAACATGATGAAACAGCATATAGTTCGGTCTTACTACCAGATAACATCATTTCAGTAAGAGAGAACAACAGTGGCTGGAATTGATACTTTTGCATCATCACGACCACTTTCACCATAAAAGGAAAAAATGTCAACTACCTGATAACATCATCCATAATGGCAATGAATAGTGGAGTGGAACTTAAGGTAAAGCCTCATTAAAACTTATGGTTAACCCGCAGTCAGTTCCAACATTGACAAAATAATGCTCTGCAGGAGAACATATCGCAAAAGAGTTAAAGTTTATAAAACGAAAAGCTTCTGCCACAATTGAAGTAGTGATTGAGAACTGATTACCATAAATATGTATGGCCAATTACTCAAATCCAAAGATTTGCCATCATCAATCTCCATTTGGCCCTATAAAGGACAAAGTCAGCCAATGTACAGATATTGCTTCATATCATCTTCTGGTATGTTAAGAATTTCTACAACAGACTAAAAGCCGGGATGCATCCACCTCCAAAACGATACATATAAGATCAATACTCAAGAAACAGAGGAAAGAGGCATACTATGGTTCCCATTTGCTGGTAAAGAATGTGTAATTCTTCCAATCAACAATCTCACCTTCCCAGAAGGTCACTACCTACCAATTGCCATTGAGAGCATGTAAATGACATTAAGTAATAAATGGAAGACAATATTCTGCTTCACATAACATATTGTCTGATGGGGCGCATGCGAACTCTGACTACAAGTTAAGCATCTTTCAAATTAACTTCATAGATGGGGGTACATTTAGGCAATTCAACATTGCAATACCTTCAATATCCGACAATATGCAAGAGCATAGAAGTGGCAGTGCTAAAACCACAAGTTTTATACAACATTCTTACCACCAATTGTCATAGATAATATGTTATATTCAATTGGGGTGGAAGGCAGGCATTAACACCAATGATAACATTTTACTCATCACAATGTCATACTCAACCTCTAGCAATATGAAATTACTAACCAAATCAACTCATGGAAAAGAGCATTAAACCGAATATGCAGCATGAATCACTTCGAAGACAATAGACAAGTATGAAATGAAAACTAATTAATAAATTTATCCCCAACTTTCCATGAAACCTAGGATAGCCTCCCAAACCAAGGCCAACTAGAAAACAATAAAGAAGCAGTACAACATAGGTTGGAGAGAAATCCAGATGTAGAAGTAACTACAGCTGTAACCAGAAATCCCTTTATGATCAAGTACACAGCCAAAAAACAACATTAGATAGAAAACTACAATTGGATCATCTGCCAAAATTTCACATTAATGTCTTTCATTTTAATGTCTTTCATGTTCTTTTACATTTTGGTAAAAATGAAACAAAGAACCTTGAGTATATGGAATATGAATATGAGGAAGAGACCAAAAACAATGGTTTCTAATTCAAAAGCTCTACAAGTCGAAATAGGCAAACAACATTTGCATCTTCATTTCAATTAAGAGGCTAAATCTACAAATCTGATATTACAATATGATATTACAAATCTGACATCATTTAAAGACCAACCATATCTTATTCCTAATTTGATTCTTAACCATTCTCCAATCACTTCACTATATTCTGCAACACAATCACTGGGCAACAAATATAGCCTCTAGTTCCTTAATATTATCTCTGATTCACTAACGTAAAACAATCAATTTGTTCCAATTGAGAAATCAAGCCACAGACATTGTTAATCGATATGGTTAGGTTAGGGATGAAAAAACTCACCAAGTAAGAGATAAGCCGATCAAAGGTTTTCTCGTGAGGCTTCTTCTTCTTCAAGGTAAAAATTAGAAAATCGGTAATTTAAGAACAGACTTAATAAAATTGATTACAGAGTATGAATTTAGAGAAGAAGCATACAAAATTCCGATAGATAGCATCAGGTTTGGAGAGATGGGAAGATACAAAAATCAGCTTCTCTACCACATATTCTAAAAGCATCTGGAGAATAATGGATTGCAGATAAGTGGAAATCGAGATCGAAGTGAGGCGGAGCGACCTGATCTTTTGCCAGTTGCCAAATCTGGACTCTTCAAATTCACCAAAATTGAAGCGGAAGATGGAAATGAGATTTCTGCTTGGGAAGATGGAAGAAATTGAAGCGGCAAGGGAAAAGCTACTTTCCCAAAATTGAGCGGCAACCAAAAGGTGAAATGCAAAAAAATGGGCGGCAAGGCAAAAAGGGGAAAATGAGATTTTCAAGTGAATTTGGTTATTTTGTATATATAAGCTTTTGGTTATTTTGTAAAACGTTAAGTTTAAATTCGTATTATTTTGTAAACGTTAAGCTTATATTGGTGCTATTTTGTACGTGAGGCCTAAATTGATGCTATATTGTAAACGTTAAGCTTAAATTGATATTATGTTGTAAACATTAAGCCTATATTGGTGCTATTTTGAACGTTGGGTCTAAATTGGTACTTCCCTAAAAATTTTAGGCCTATTTTGGGATTTTATCCTTTTTTTAATAACAAAAAAATTAAGTAATAATAAAAATCAAATTAAGCAATAAAAGACATAGTTAGTTTATCTTTAAAAAGTATAATTTGTCTTTTTCTATTTGTCAATGATTGAGTTTGTCTTTTTATAATTACAATGCATTTATTACTAACTTTTAAGTAATGATAGTGAAGTGAAAGAGAGAGAAAAGGATGATGGGTGTATAATGATTAGTTGTCTTTTTAATGTAAAAGTCATGAATTAATTAGGTCAAATCAACCACTAAGATTAATAGTTGAAATCTATTAATTAGGTAAAAAAATTCAAACATAATTCATAAAAAAATTCAATAAAAATCATTAGTTTTATTTATGAATTATTTTTCATGAATTATTTTTTATCTAATTAATAGTTAGTTTTACTTCTTGACCTAATTAATCAATGGTTGAAATATAATAATAAGCTAATTTTTAGAGGATCCAAATTCACGCATGATACCGAAAAAAATATAAAATTACTCATAAAAAGACGTCTTCTGACATACAAAAATACCCCTAATGTTTACAGCTAGGAGCAATTTTACCTCTAACGTCTAAAATGGTGCAATTTTACTCTAAAGTTTGACAAGTTGAGTCAATTTCAAACATTATTGAAAAACACAGATATTTTGTTCTTTATTCTGCGTCAATTATATATCAGTTTGTTTTAAAAAAAGATTTCATATTTTTGGGATTTAATAAAAATATTGTAGGTTAACATTTATTAATTTAGCGAAATATTTTGAATTTTTTTTTTATCCAACTCCTAAAGTAGATAGTATATTTTTTAATTTTTTTCCACATATAATAATATGTTTATGATCTGTCACTAATGAATGATAAAATGACTCACATATGAAATGTAGATGACAAGATTCACGACCAATGAGACATTTTGATGAATTATTTCTAAAATTGATCCAACTTGACAACGCTAATGGTAAAATTACTCTTGACTGCCAACGTTATGGGTAAAATTGCACCATTTTAAACGTTAGGGGTAAAATTGATCCTAGATGTAAACGTTAGGGGTATTTTTGTACCTTATCCCAAAAATTTACAAAAAGAGGTATTTGCTTTGTGTAGTTTAAAAATTATATTATCGTGACATTAACACGAAAAAAGAGCAATCTAGAACAACGAAAAAAAGTGATTTTATAAATTATCCTTTATATAAATTCTTGCTTTACAAATTATTATTATTATTATTTGACAAAAAAAAAAAGTAACCAGAGATTTCAAACTTCACAAAATCTCATAATCCTTTAATTGAAACTTCATAAATTTCAGAATTATTCCTACAGCGGCAGACGATATGCAATGCTTTATGACACATGTGTCCAAATTCCTGCCATCCATGGACAACACAATTAATCATAATCATCAATAAAGTATATACCCAAACTGAAGCTTAAAAGTTAATTATGACATTAAACTATCAAAATCATCAACCAGACTCTGAACTAAGTAAAAATCATTAATTAAATCCTTATTTTAAGCAAAAATTATCATTTGAGTCCTCTCGAAAATAATTAAGTTGAACAGTTTCAGACTTTCTTCCCAATGGGCGGTGGGCCCCACCCTCTTTTGGCCTAATTCCTCCGTCTAGGGCCTCAAAAAGCAGATTTAGTGATTTTTGCGCGCGCTTTTAACCTAATTTTGCATGGATTATTTTTTTTAACCTAATTTTGCATGGATTTCGACCAATTAAATTTTATTTTCTTGACCTAAATAATTAATCCTACAAACGTAATAATAAGCTCTAATATTTAGCGGATCCAAATTCACTCGAAACGCCGAAAAACTTTCGAAAAAGCCGAAAAGCGGCAAATTAGGGTTAGGGTTTCGGCGTTCCGGGGTTCCATTCCCTTGGGAAACGGACCGACGGTCAAAACCCACAGCAGGACTGTGGGCCCCGCACCCGTTTGGCCAAATTCGGACGTCTAGGGTGTCAAAAACGCGATTTAGTGATTTTCGCGCGGTTTTAACCTAATTTTCAATTCATTATTATTTATTTATTTTTGTTTGATCAAATTAATGATTATTTTTACTTATCGACCTAATTAATTAATTGTTAAAATGTAACAATAATAAGCTCTAAACATTAGAGGATCAAAATTCACTTGATACGGAAAAGGGGGGAAAAAACGTCTTAAATAAAAAGCGAGAAGCGTCGAATTAGGGTTAGGGTCCCGGAACCCTAGTTTCATCGGAAACGGGCCAACGGTAAAAACCCACAGCCCAATGGGCGGTGGGCCCCACCCTCCTTTGGCCTAATTCCTCCGTCTAGGGCCTCAAAAAGCAGATTTAGTGATTTTCGCGCGCGCTTTTAACCTAATTTTGCATGGATTATTTTTTTTAACCTAATTTTGCATGGATTTCGACCAATTAAATTTTATTTTCTTGACCTAAATAATTAATCCTTGAAACGTAATAATAAGCTCTAATATTTAGCGGATCCAAATTCACTCGAAACGCCGAAAAACTTTCGAAAAAGCCGAAAAGCGGCAAATTAGGGTTAGGGTTTCGGCGTTCCGGGGTTCCATTCCCTTGGGAAACGGACCGACGGTCAAAATCCACAGCAAGGCTGTAGGCCCCGGAACCCGTTTGGCCAAATTCGGACGTCTAGGGTGTCAAAAACGCGATTTAGTGATTTTCGCGCGGTTTTAACCTAATTTTCAATGCATTATTATTTATTTATTTTTGTTTGATCAAATTAATGATTATTTTTACTTATCGACCTAATTAATTAATTGTTAAAATGTAACAATAATAAGCTCTAAATATTAGAGGATCAAAATTCACTTGATACGGAAAAGGGGGGAAAAAACGTCTTAAATAAAAAGCGAGAAGCATCGAATTAGGGTTAGGGTCCCGGACCCCTAGTTTCATCGGAACCGGGCCAACGGTAAAAACCCACGGCCCAATGGGCGGTGGGCCCCACCCTCTTTTGGCCTAATTCCTCCGTCTAGGGCCTCAAAAAGCAGATTTAGTGATTTTCGCGCGCGCTTTTAACCTAATTTTGCATGGATTATTTTTTTTTAACCTAATTTTGCATGGATTTCGACCAATTAAATTTTATTTTCTTGTCCTAAATAATTAATCCTTGAAACGTAATAATAAGCTCTAATATTTAGCGGATCCAAATTCACTCGAAACGCCGAAAAACTTTCGAAAAAGCCGAAAAGCGGCAAATTAGGGTTAGGGTTTCGGCGTTCCGGGGTTCCATTCCCTTGGGAAACGGACCGACGGTCAAAACCCACAGCAGGACTGTGGGCCCCGCACCCGTTTGGCCAAATTCGGACGTCTAGGGTGTCAAAAACGCGATTTAGTGATTTTCGCGCGGTTTTAACCTAATTTTCAATTCATTATTATTTATTTATTTTTGTTTGATCAAATTAATGATTATTTTTACTTATCGACCTAATTAATTAATTGTTAAAATGTAATAATAATAAGCTCTAAACATTAGAGGATCAAAATTCACTTGATACGGAAAAGGGGGGAAAAAAACGTCTTAAATAAAAAGCGAGAAGCGTCGAATTAGGGTTAGGGTCCCGGAACCCTAGTTTCATCGGAAACGGGCCAACGGTAAAAACCCACGGCCCAAAGGGCAGTGGGCCCCACCCACTTTTGGCCTAATTCCTCCGTCTAGGGCCTCAAAAAGCAGATTTAGTGATTTTCGCGCGCGCTTTTAACCTAATTTTGCATGGATTATTTTTTTTAACCTAATTTTGCATGGATTTCGACCAATTAAATTTTATTTTCTTGACCTAAATAATTAATCCTTGAAACGTAATAATAAGCTCTAATATTTAGCGGATCCAAATTCACTCGAAACGCCGAAAAACTTTCGAAAAAGCCGAAAAGCGGCAAATTAGGGTTAGGGTTTCGGCGTTCCGGGGTTCCATTCCCCTGGGAAACGGACCGACGGGCAAAACCCACAGCAGGACTGTGGGCCCCGCCCCCGTTTGGCCAAATTCGGACGTCTAGGGTGTCAAAACGCGATTTAGTGATTTTCGCGCGGTTTTAACGTAATTTTCAATGCATTATTATTTATTTATTTTTGTTTGATCAAATTAATGATTATTTTTACTTATCGACCTAATTAATTAATTGTTAAAATGTAACAATAATAAGCTCTAAACATTAGAGGATCAAAATTCACTTGATACGAAAAAGGGGGGGAAAAACGTCTTAAAAAAAGTGAGAAGCATCGAATTAGGGTTAGGGTCCCGGAACCCTAGTTTCATTGGAAACGGGCCAACGGTAAAAACCCACAGCCCAATGGGCGGTGGGCCCCACCCTCTTTTGGCCTAATTCCTCCGTCTAGGGCCTCAAAAAGCAGATTTAGTGATTTACGCGCGCGCTTTTAACCTAATTTTGCATAGGTTATTTTTTTAACCTAGTTTTGCATGGATTTCGACCAATTAAATTTTATTTTCTTGACCTAAATAATTAATCCTTGAAACATAATAATAAGCTCTAATATTTAGCGGATCCAAATTCACTCGAAACGCCGAAAAACGTTCGAAAAAGCCGAAAAGCGGCAAATTAGGGTTAGGGTTTCGGCGTTCCGGGGTTCCATTCCCTTGGGAAACGGACCGACGGTCAAAATCCACAGCAAGGCTGTAGGCCCCGGAACCCTAGTTTCATCGGAAACGGGCCAACGGTAAAAACCCACAGCCCAATGGACGGTGGGCCCCATCCTCTTTTGGCCTAATTCCTCCGTCTAGGGCCTCAAAAAGCAGATTTAGTGATTTTCGTGCGCGCTTTTAACCTAATTTTGCATGGATTATTTTTTTTAACCTAATTTTGCATGGATTTCGACCAATTAAATTTTATTTTCTTGACCTAAATAATTAATCCTTGAAACGTAATAATAAGCTCTAATATTTAGCGGATCCAAATTCACTCGAAACGCCGAAAAACTTTCGAAAAAGCCGAAAAGCGGCAAATTAGGGTTAGGGTTTCGGCGTTCCGGGGTTCCATTCCCTTGGGAAACGGACCGACGGTCAAAATCCACAGCAAGGCTGTAGGCCCCGGAACCCGTTTGGCCAAATTCGGACGTCTAGGGTGTCAAAAACGCGATTTAGTGATTTTCGCGCGGTTTTAACCTAATTTTCAATGCATTATTATTTATTTATTTTTGTTTGATCAAATTAATGATTATTTTTACTTATCGACCTAATTAATTAATTGTTAAAATGTAACAATAATAAGATCTAAATATTAGAGGATCAAAATTCACTTGATACGGAAAAGGGGGGAAAAAACGTCTTAAATAAAAAGCGAGAAGCGTCGAATTAGGGTTAGGGTCCCGGACCCCTAGTTTCATCGGAACCGGGCCAACGGTAAAAACCCACGGCCCAATGGGCGGTGGGCCCCACCCTCTTTTGGCCTAATTCCTCCGTCTAGGGCCTCAAAAAGCAGATTTAGTGATTTTCGCGCGCGCTTTTAACCTAATTTTGCATGGATTATTTTTTTTTAACCTAATTTTGCATGGATTTCGACCAATTAAATTTTATTTTCTTGTCCTAAATAATTAATCCTTGAAACGTAATAATAAGCTCTAATATTTAGCGGATCCAAATTCACTCGAAACGCCGAAAAACTTTCGAAAAAGCCGAAAAGCGGCAAATTAGGGTTAGGGTTTCGGCGTTCCGGGGTTCCATTCCCTTGGGAAACGGACCGACGGTCAAAACCCACAGCAGGACTGTGGGCCCCGCACCCGTTTGGCCAAATTCGGACGTCTAGGGTGTCAAAAACGCGATTTAGTGATTTTCGCGCGGTTTTAACCTAATTTTCAATTCATTATTATTTATTTATTTTTGTTTGATCAAATTAATGATTATTTTTACTTATCGACCTAATTAATTAATTGTTAAAATGTAATAATAATAAGCTCTAAACATTAGAGGATCAAAATTCACTTGATACGGAAAAGGGGGGAAAAAAACGTCTTAAATAAAAAGCGAGAAGCGTCGAATTAGGGTTAGGGTCCCGGAACCCTAGTTTCATCGGAAACGGGCCAACGGTAAAAACCCACGGCCCAAAGGGAGGTGGGCCCCACCCACTTTTGGCCTAATTCCTCCGTCTAGGGCCTCAAAAAGCAGATTTAGTGATTTTCGCGCGCGCTTTTAACCTAATTTTGCATGGATTATTTTTTTTAACCTAATTTTGCATGGATTTCGACCAATTAAATTTTATTTTCTTGACCTAAATAATTAATCCTTGAAACGTAATAATAAGCTCTAATATTTAGCGGATCCAAATTCACTCGAAACGCCGAAAAACTTTCGAAAAAGCCGAAAAAGCGGCAAATTAGGGTTAGGGTTTCGGCGTTCCGGGGTTCCATTCCCCTGGGAAACGGACCGACGGGCAAAACCCACAGCAGGACTGTGGGCCCCGCCCCCGTTTGGCCAAATTCGGACGTCTAGGGTGTCAAAACGCGATTTAGTGATTTTCGCGCGGTTTTAACCTAATTTTCAATGCATTATTATTTATTTATTTTTGTTTGATCAAATTAATGATTATTTTTACTTATCGACCTAATTAATTAATTGTTAAAATGTAACAATAATAAGCTCTAAACATTAGAGGATCAAAATTCACTTGATACGAAAAAGGGGGGGAAAAACGTCTTAAAAAAAGTGAGAAGCATCGAATTAGGGTTAGGGTCCCGGAACCCTAGTTTCATTGGAAACGGGCCAACGGTAAAAACCCACAGCCCAATGGGCGGTGGGCCCCACCCTCTTTTGGCCTAATTCCTCCGTCTAGGGCCTCAAAAAGCAGATTTAGTGATTTACGCGCGCGCTTTTAACCTAATTTTGCATAGGTTATTTTTTTAACCTAGTTTTGCATGGATTTCGACCAATTAAATTTTATTTTCTTGACCTAAATAATTAATCCTTGAAACATAATAATAAGCTCTAATATTTAGCGGATCCAAATTCACTCGAAACGCCGAAAAACGTTCGAAAAAGCCGAAAAGCGGCAAATTAGGGTTAGGGTTTCGGCGTTCCGGGGTTCCATTCCCTTGGGAAACGGACCGACGGTCAAAATCCACAGCAAGGCTGTAGGCCCCGGAACCCTAGTTTCATCGGAAACGGGCCAACGGTAAAAACCCACAGCCCAATGGACGGTGGGCCCCATCCTCTTTTGGCCTAATTCCTCCGTCTAGGGCCTCAAAAAGCAGATTTAGTGATTTTCGTGCGCGCTTTTAACCTAATTTTGCATGGATTATTTTTTTTAACCTAATTTTGCATGGATTTCGACCAATTAAATTTAATTTTCTTGACCTAAATAATTAATCCTTGAAACGTAATAATAAGCTCTAATATTTAGCGGATCCAAATTCACTCGAAACGCCGAAAAAACGTTCGAAAAAGCCGAAAAGCGGCAAATTAGGGTTACGGTTTCGGCGTTCCGGGGTTCCATTCTCTTGGGAAACGGACCGACGGTCAAAACCCACAGCATTGCTGTGGGCCCCGCCCCCGTTTCGCCAAATTCGGACGTCTAGGGTGTCAAAAACGCGATTTAGTGATTTTCGCGCGGTTTTAACCTAATTTTCAATGCATTATTATTTATTTATTTTTGTTTGATCAAATTAATGATTATTTTTACTTATCGACCTAATTAATTAATTGTTAAAATGTAACAATAATAAGCTCTAAACATTAGAGGATCAAAATTCACTTGATACGGAAAAGGGGGGAAAAAACGTCTTAAATAAAAAGCGAGAAGCGTCGAATTAGGGTTAGGGTCCCGGAACCCTAGTTTCATCGGAAACGGGCCAACGGTAAAAACCCACAGCCCAATGGGCGGTGGGCCCCACCCTCTTTTGGCCTAATTCCTCCGTCTAGGGCCTCAAAAAGCAGATTTAGTAATTTTTGCGCGCGCTTTTAACCTAATTTTGCATGGATTATTTTTTTTAACCTAATTTTGCATGGATTTCGACCAATTAAATTTTATTTTCTTGACCTAAATAATTAATCCTTGAAACGTAATAATAAGCTCTAATATTTAGCGGATCCAAATTCACTCGAAACGCCGAAAAACTTTCGAAAAAGCCGAAAAGTGGCAAATTAGGGTTAGGGTTTCGGCGTTCCGGGGTTCCATTCCCTTGGGAAACGGACCGACGGTCAAAACCCACAGCAGGACTGTGGGCCCCGCCCCCGTTTGGCCAAATTCGGACGTCTAGGGTGTCAAAAACGCGATTTAGTGATTTTCGCGCGGTTTTAACCTAATTTTCAATGCATTATTATTTATTTATTTTTGTTTGATCAAATTAATGATTATTTTTACTTATCGACCTAATTAATTAATTGTTAAAATGTAACAATAATAAGCTCTAAATATTAGAGGATCAAAATTCACTTGATACGGAAAAGGGGGGAAAAAACGTCTTAAATAAAAAGCGAGAAGCGTCGAATTAGGGTTAGGGTCCCGGACCCCTAGTTTCATCGGAACCGGGCCAACGGTAAAAACCCACGGCCCAATGGGCGGTGGGCCCCACCCTCTTTTGGCCTAATTCCTCCGTCTAGGGCCTCAAAAAGCAGATTTAGTGATTTTCGCGCGCGCTTTTAACCTAATTTTGCATGGATTATTTTTTTTTAACCTAATTTTGCATGGATTTCGACCAATTAAATTTTATTTTCTTGTCCTAAATAATTAATCCTTGAAACGTAATAATAAGCTCTAATATTTAGCGGATCCAAATTCACTCGAAACGCCGAAAAACTTTCGAAAAAGCCGAAAAGCGGCAAATTAGGGTTAGGGTTTCGGCGTTCCGGGGTTCCATTCCCTTGGGAAACGGACCGACGGTCAAAACCCACAGCAGGACTGTGGGCCCCGCACCCGTTTGGCCAAATTCGGACGTCTAGGGTGTCAAAAACGCGATTTAGTGATTTTCGCGCGGTTTTAACCTAATTTTCAATTCATTATTATTTATTTATTTTTGTTTGATCAAATTAATGATTATTTTTACTTATCGACCTAATTAATTAATTGTTAAAATGTAATAATAATAAGCTCTAAACATTAGAGGATCAAAATTCACTTGATACGGAAAAGGGGGGAAAAAAACGTCTTAAATAAAAAGCGAGAAGCGTCGAATTAGGGTTAGGGTCCCGGAACCCTAGTTTCATCGGAAACGGGCCAACGGTAAAAACCCACGGCCCAAAGGGAGGTGGGCCCCACCCACTTTTGGCCTAATTCCTCCGTCTAGGGCCTCAAAAAGCAGATTTAGTGATTTTCGCGCGCGCTTTTAACCTAATTTTGCATGGATTATTTTTTTTAACCTAATTTTGCATGGATTTCGACCAATTAAATTTTATTTTCTTGACCTAAATAATTAATCCTTGAAACGTAATAATAAGCTCTAATATTTAGCGGATCCAAATTCACTCGAAACGCCGAAAAACTTTCGAAAAAGCCGAAAAGCGGCAAATTAGGGTTAGGGTTTCGGCGTTCCGGGGTTCCATTCCCCTGGGAAACGGACCGACGGGCAAAACCCACAGCAGGACTGTGGGCCCCGCCCCCGTTTGGCCAAATTCGGACGTCTAGGGTGTCAAAACGCGATTTAGTGATTTTCGCGCGGTTTTAACCTAATTTTCAATGCATTATTATTTATTTATTTTTGTTTGATCAAATTAATGATTATTTTTACTTATCGACCTAATTAATTAATTGTTAAAATGTAACAATAATAAGCTCTAAACATTAGAGGATCAAAATTCACTTGATACGAAAAAGGGGGGGAAAAACGTCTTAAAAAAAGTGAGAAGCATCGAATTAGGGTTAGGGTCCCGGAACCCTAGTTTCATTGGAAACGGGCCAACGGTAAAAACCCACAGCCCAATGGGCGGTGGGCCCCACCCTCTTTTGGCCTAATTCCTCCGTCTAGGGCCTCAAAAAGCAGATTTAGTGATTTACGCGCGCGCTTTTAACCTAATTTTGCATAGGTTATTTTTTTAACCTAGTTTTGCATGGATTTCGACCAATTAAATTTTATTTTCTTGACCTAAATAATTAATCCTTGAAACATAATAATAAGCTCTAATATTTAGCGGATCCAAATTCACTCGAAACGCCGAAAAACGTTCGAAAAAGCCGAAAAAGCGGCAAATTAGGGTTAGGGTTTCGGCGTTCCGGGGTTCCATTCCCTTGGGAAACGGACCGACGGTCAAAATCCACAGCAAGGCTGTAGGCCCCGGAACCCTAGTTTCATCGGAAACGGGCCAACGGTAAAAACCCACAGCCCAATGGACGGTGGGCCCCATCCTCTTTTGGCCTAATTCCTCCGTCTAGGGCCTCAAAAAGCAGATTTAGTGATTTTCGTGCGCGCTTTTAACCTAATTTTGCATGGATTATTTTTTTTAACCTAATTTTGCATGGATTTCGACCAATTAAATTTAATTTTCTTGACCTAAATAATTAATCCTTGAAACGTAATAATAAGCTCTAATATTTAGCGGATCCAAATTCACTCGAAACGCCGAAAAAACGTTCGAAAAAGCCGAAAAGCGGCAAATTAGGGTTACGGTTTCGGCGTTCCGGGGTTCCATTCTCTTGGGAAACGGACCGACGGTCAAAACCCACAGCATTGCTGTGGGCCCCGCCCCCGTTTCGCCAAATTCGGACGTCTAGGGTGTCAAAAACGCGATTTAGTGATTTTCGCGCGGTTTTAACCTAATTTTCAATGCATTATTATTTATTTATTTTTGTTTGATCAAATTAATGATTATTTTTACTTATCGACCTAATTAATTAATTGTTAAAATGTAACAATAATAAGCTCTAAACATTAGAGGATCAAAATTCACTTGATACGGAAAAGGGGGGAAAAAACGTCTTAAATAAAAAGCGAGAAGCGTCGAATTAGGGTTAGGGTCCCGGAACCCTAGTTTCATCGGAAACGGGCCAACAGTAAAAACCCACGGCCCAATGGGCGGTGGGCCCCACCCTCTTTTGGCCTAATTCCTCCGTCTAGGGCCTCAAAAAGCAGATTTAGTGATTTTCGCGCGCGCTTTTAACCTAATTTTGCATGGATTATTTTTTTTTAACCTAATTTTGCATGGATTTCGACCAATTAAATTTTATTTTCTTGTCCTAAATAATTAATCCTTGAAACGTAATAATAAGCTCTAATATTTAGCGGATCCAAATTCACTCGAAACGCCGAAAAACTTTCGAAAAAGCCGAAAAGCGGCAAATTAGGGTTAGGGTTTCGGCGTTCCGGGGTTCCATTCCCTTGGGAAACGGACCGACGGTCAAAACCCACAGCAGGACTGTGGGCCCCGCACCCGTTTGGCCAAATTCGGACGTCTAGGGTGTCAAAAACGCGATTTAGTGATTTTCGCGCGGTTTTAACCTAATTTTCAATTCATTATTATTTATTTATTTTTGTTTGATCAAATTAATGATTATTTTTACTTATCGACCTAATTAATTAATTGTTAAAATGTAATAATAATAAGCTCTAAACATTAGAGGATCAAAATTCACTTGATACGGAAAAGGGGGGAAAAAAACGTCTTAAATAAAAAGCGAGAAGCGTCGAATTAGGGTTAGGGTCCCGGAACCCTAGTTTCATCGGAAACGGGCCAACGGTAAAAACCCACGGCCCAAAGGGAGGTGGGCCCCACCCACTTTTGGCCTAATTCCTCCGTCTAGGGCCTCAAAAAGCAGATTTAGTGATTTTCGCGCGCGCTTTTAACCTAATTTTGCATGGATTATTTTTTTTAACCTAATTTTGCATGGATTTCGACCAATTAAATTTTATTTTCTTGACCTAAATAATTAATCCTTGAAACGTAATAATAAGCTCTAATATTTAGCGGATCCAAATTCACTCGAAACGCCGAAAAACTTTCGAAAAAGCCGAAAAGCGGCAAATTAGGGTTAGGGTTTCGGCGTTCCGGGGTTCCATTCCCCTGGGAAACGGACCGACGGGCAAAACCCACAGCAGGACTGTGGGCCCCGCCCCCGTTTGGCCAAATTCGGACGTCTAGGGTGTCAAAACGCGATTTAGTGATTTTCGCGCGGTTTTAACCTAATTTTCAATGCATTATTATTTATTTATTTTTGTTTGATCAAATTAATGATTATTTTTACTTATCGACCTAATTAATTAATTGTTAAAATGTAACAATAATAAGCTCTAAACATTAGAGGATCAAAATTCACTTGATACGAAAAAGGGGGGGAAAAACGTCTTAAAAAAAGTGAGAAGCATCGAATTAGGGTTAGGGTCCCGGAACCCTAGTTTCATTGGAAACGGGCCAACGGTAAAAACCCACAGCCCAATGGGCGGTGGGCCCCACCCTCTTTTGGCCTAATTCCTCCGTCTAGGGCCTCAAAAAGCAGATTTAGTGATTTACGCGCGCGCTTTTAACCTAATTTTGCATAGGTTATTTTTTTAACCTAGTTTTGCATGGATTTCGACCAATTAAATTTTATTTTCTTGACCTAAATAATTAATCCTTGAAACATAATAATAAGCTCTAATATTTAGCGGATCCAAATTCACTCGAAACGCCGAAAAAACGTTCGAAAAAGCCGAAAAGCGGCAAATTAGGGTTAGGGTTTCGGCGTTCCGGGGTTCCATTCCCTTGGGAAACGGACCGACGGTCAAAATCCACAGCAAGGCTGTAGGCCCCGGAACCCTAGTTTCATCGGAAACGGGCCAACGGTAAAAACCCACAGCCCAATGGACGGTGGGCCCCATCCTCTTTTGGCCTAATTCCTCCGTCTAGGGCCTCAAAAAGCAGATTTAGTGATTTTCGTGCGCGCTTTTAACCTAATTTTGCATGGATTATTTTTTTTAACCTAATTTTGCATGGATTTCGACCAATTAAATTTAATTTTCTTGACCTAAATAATTAATCCTTGAAACGTAATAATAAGCTCTAATATTTAGCGGATCCAAATTCACTCGAAACGCCGAAAAAACGTTCGAAAAAGCCGAAAAGCGGCAAATTAGGGTTACGGTTTCGGCGTTCCGGGGTTCCATTCTCTTGGGAAACGGACCGACGGTCAAAACCCACAGCATTGCTGTGGGCCCCGCCCCCGTTTCGCCAAATTCGGACGTCTAGGGTGTCAAAAACGCGATTTAGTGATTTTCGCGCGGTTTTAACCTAATTTTCAATGCATTATTATTTATTTATTTTTGTTTGATCAAATTAATGATTATTTTTACTTATCGACCTAATTAATTAATTGTTAAAATGTAACAATAATAAGCTCTAAACATTAGAGGATCAAAATTCACTTGATACGGAAAAGGGGGGAAAAAACGTCTTAAATAAAAAGCGAGAAGCGTCGAATTAGGGTTAGGGTCCCGGAACCCTAGTTTCATCGGAAACGGGCCAACGGTAAAAACCCACGGCCCAATGGGCGGTGGGCCCCACCCTCTTTTGGCCTAATTCCTCCGTCTAGGGCCTCAAAAAGCAGATTTAGTGATTTTCGCGCGCGCTTTTAACCTAATTTTGCATGGATTATTTTTTTTTAACCTAATTTTGCATGGATTTCGACCAATTAAATTTTATTTTCTTGTCCTAAATAATTAATCCTTGAAACGTAATAATAAGCTCTAATATTTAGCGGATCCAAATTCACTCGAAACGCCGAAAAACTTTCGAAAAAGCCGAAAAGCGGCAAATTAGGGTTAGGGTTTCGGCGTTCCGGGGTTCCATTCCCTTGGGAAACGGACCGACGGTCAAAACCCACAGCAGGACTGTGGGCCCCGCACCCGTTTGGCCAAATTCGGACGTCTAGGGTGTCAAAAACGCGATTTAGTGATTTTCGCGCGGTTTTAACCTAATTTTCAATTCATTATTATTTATTTATTTTTGTTTGATCAAATTAATGATTATTTTTACTTATCGACCTAATTAATTAATTGTTAAAATGTAATAATAATAAGCTCTAAACATTAGAGGATCAAAATTCACTTGATACGGAAAAGGGGGGAAAAAAACGTCTTAAATAAAAAGCGAGAAGCGTCGAATTAGGGTTAGGGTCCCGGAACCCTAGTTTCATTGGAAACGGGCCAACGGTAAAAACCCACATCCCAGGGGAGGTGGGCCCCACCCTCGTTTGGCCTAATTCCTCCGTCTAGGGCCTCAAAAAGAAGATTTAGTGATTTACGCGCGCGCTTTTAACCTAATTTTGCATAGGTTATTTTTTTTTAACCTAGTTTTGCATGGATTTCGACCAATTAAATTTTATTTTCTTGACCTAAATAATTAATCCTTGAAACATAATAATAAGCTCTAATATTTAGCGGATCCAAATTCACTCGAAACGCCGAAAAACGTTCGAAAAAGCCGAAAAGCGGCAAATTAGGGTTAGGGTTTCGGCGTTCCGGGGTTCCATTCCCATGGGAAACGGACCGACGGTCAAAACCCATAGAAAAGCTGTGGGCCCCGCCCCCGTTTGGCCAAATTCGGACGTCTAGGGTGTCAAAAACGCGATTTAGTGATTTTCGCGCGGTTTTAACCTAATTTTCAATGCATTATTATTTATTTATTTTTGTTTGATCAAATTAATGATTATTTTTACTTATCGACCTAATTACTTAATTGTTAAAATGTGGGTTCTTCCCGTTGGCCCGTTTCCATCGTAAATAGGAACCCGATATCCTAACCCTAATTCGAGTCTGAAAGCGCGGTTATTTATTATTGCATGTCCACGTTCAATTAATTAAACTAATTAGGCATGGAAAGCTAAATTAATTAGGTAAAAGATTTAAACTTTTTAGGTCAAAGTGCAAAATTAATTAGGTGAAAAAAATAAAAAAGAATAATTTCATGGGAAATTAGGTTAAAACCGAACGAAAATCAATAAATCGCATTTTCGAGGCCCTAGACGACGGAATTTGGCCGAAATAGGGTGGGGCCCACATCTAATTATGTGGGTTCTTCCCGTTGGCCCGTTTCCATCGTAAATAGGAACCCGAAATTCTAACCCTAATTCGAGTCTGAAAGCGCGGTTATTTATTATTGCATGGCCACGTCTAATTAATTAAACTAATTAGGCATGGAAAGCTAAATTAATTAGGTAAAAGATTTAAACTTTTTAGGTCAAAGTGCAAAATTAATTAGGTGAAAAAAATAAAAAAGAATAATTTCATGTGAAATTAGGTTAAATCCGAACGAAAATCAATAAATCGCATTTTCGAGGCCCTAGACGAAGGAATTTGGCCGAAATAGGGTGGGTGTTCTCCCCGTTGGCCCGTTTCCATCGTAAATAGGAACCCAAAATCCTAACCCTAATTCGAGTCTAGAAGCGCGGTTATTAATTATTGCATGTCCACGTTCAATTAATTAAACTAATTAAAATGGAAAGCTAAATTAATTAGGTAAAAGATTTAAACTTTTTAGGTCAAAGTGGAAAATTAATTAGGTGAAAAAAATAAAAAAGAATAATTTCATGTGAAATTAGGTTAAAACCGAACGAAAATCAATAAATCGCATTTTCGAGGTCCTAGACGAAGGAATTTGGCCGAAATAGGGTGGGGCCCACATCTGTAGATGTGGGTTCTTCCCGTTGGCCCGTTTCCATCGTAAATAGGAACCCAAAATCCTAACCCTAATTCGAGTCTGAAAGCGCGGTTATTTATTATTGCATGTCCACATTCAATTAATTAAACTAATTAGGCATGGAAAGCTAAATCAATTAGGTAAAAGATTTAAACTTTCTAGGTCAAAGTGCAAAATTAATTAGGTGAAAAAAATAAAAAAGAATAATTTCATGGGAAATTAGATTTAAACTCTTTTGGCCTAATTCCTCCGTCTAGGGCCTCAAAAAGCAGATTTAGTGATTTTCGCGCGCGCTTTTAACCTAATTTTGCATGGATTAATTTTTTTTAACCTAATTTTGCATGGATTTCGACCAATTAAATTTTATTTTCTTGACCTAAATAATTAATCCTTGAAACATAATAATAAGCTCTAATATTTAGCGGATCCAAATTCACTCGAAACGCCGAAAAACGTTCGAAAAAGCCGAAAAGCGGCAAATTAGGGTTAGGGTTTCGGCGTTCCGGGGTTCCATTCCCATGGGAAACGGACCGACGGTCAAAACCCATAGAAAAGCTGTGGGCCCCGCCCCCGTTTGGCCAAATTCGGACGTCTAGGGTGTCAAAAACGCGATTTAGTGATTTTCGCGCGGTTTTAACCTAATTTTCAATGCATTATTATTTATTTATTTTTGTTTGATCAAATTAATGATTATTTTTACTTATCGACCTAATTACTTAATTGTTAAAATGTGGGTTCTTCCCGTTGGCCCGTTTCCATCGTAAATAGGAACCCGATATCCTAACCCTAATTCGAGTCTGAAAGCGCGGTTATTTATTATTGCATGTCCACGTTCAATTAATTAAACTAATTAGGCATGGAAAGCTAAATTAATTAGGTAAAAGATTTAAACTTTTTAGGTCAAAGTGCAAAATTAATTAGGTGAAAAAAATAAAAAAGAATAATTTCATGGGAAATTAGGTTAAAACCGAACGAAAATCAATAAATCGCATTTTCGAGGCCCTAGACGACGGAATTTGGCCGAAATAGGGTGGGGCCCACATCTAATGATGTGGGTTCTTCCCGTTGGCCCGTTTCCATCGTAAATAGGAACCCAAAATCCTAACCCTAATTCGAGTCTGAAAGCGCGGTTATTTATTATTGCATGTCCACATTCAATTAATTAAACTAATTAGGCATGGAAAGCTAAATCAATTAGGTAAAAGATTTAAACTTTCTAGGTCAAAGTGCAAAATTAATTAGGTGAAAAAAATAAAAAAGAATAATTTCATGGGAAATTAGATTTAAACTCTTTTGGCCTAATTCCTCCGTCTAGGGCCTCAAAAAGCAGATTTAGTGATTTTCGCGCGCGCTTTTAACCTAATTTTGCATGGATTAATTTTTTTTAACCTAATTTTGCATGGATTTCGACCAATTAAATTTTATTTTCTTGACCTAAATAATTAATCCTTGAAACATAATAATAAGCTCTAATATTTAGCGGATCCAAATTCACTCGAAACGCCGAAAAACGTTCGAAAAAGCCGAAAAGCGGCAAATTAGGGTTAGGGTTTCGGCGTTCCGGGGTTCCATTCCCATGGGAAACGGACCGACGGTCAAAACCCATAGAAAAGCTGTGGGCCCCGCCCCCGTTTGGCCAAATTCGGACGTCTAGGGTGTCAAAAACGCGATTTAGTGATTTTCGCGCGGTTTTAACCTAATTTTCAATGCATTATTATTTATTTATTTTTGTTTGATCAAATTAATGATTATTTTACTTATCGACCTAATTACTTAATTGTTAAAATGTGGGTTCTTCCCGTTGGCCCGTTTCCATCGTAAATAGGAACCCGATATCCTAACCCTAATTCGAGTCTGAAAGCGCGGTTATTTATTATTGCATGTCCACGTTCAATTAATTAAACTAATTAGGCATGGAAAGCTAAATTAATTAGGTAAAAGATTTAAACTTTTTAGGTCAAAGTGCAAAATTAATTAGGTGAAAAAAATAAAAAAGAATAATTTCATGGGAAATTAGGTTAAAACCGAACGAAAATCAATAAATCGCATTTTCGAGGCCCTAGACGACGGAATTTGGCCGAAATAGGGTGGGGCCCACATCTAATGATGTGGGTTCTTCCCGTTGGCCCGTTTCCATCGTAAATAGGAACCCGAAATTCTAACCCTAATTCGAGTCTGAAAGCGCGGTTATTTATTATTGCATGGCCACGTCTAATTAATTAAACTAATTAGGCATGGAAAGCTAAATTAATTAGGTAAAAGATTTAAACTTTTTAGGTCAAAGTGCAAAATTAATTAGGTGAAAAAAATAAAAAAGAATAATTTCATGTGAAATTAGGTTAAATCCGAACGAAAATCAATAAATCGCATTTTCGAGGCCCTAGACGAAGGAATTTGGCCGAAATAGGGTGGGTGTTCTCCCCGTTGGCCCGTTTCCATCGTAAATAGGAACCCAAAATCCTAACCCTAATTCGAGTCTAGAAGCGCGGTTACTAATTATTGCATGTCCACGTTCAATTAATTAAACTAATTAAAATGGAAAGCTAAATTAATTAGGTAAAAGATTTAAACTTTTTAGGTCAAAGTGGAAAATTAATTAGGTGAAAAAAATAAAAAAGAATAATTTCATGTGAAATTAGGTTAAAACCGAACGAAAATCAATAAATCGCATTTTCGAGGTCCTAGACGAAGGAATTTGGCCGAAATAGGGTGGGGCCCACATCTGTAGATGTGGGTTCTTCCCGTTGGCCCGTTTCCATCGTAAATAGGAACCCAAAATCCTAACCCTAATTCGAGTCTGAAAGCGCGGTTATTTATTATTGCATGTCCACATTCAATTAATTAAACTAATTAGGCATGGAAAGCTAAATCAATTAGGTAAAAGATTTAAACTTTCTAGGTCAAAGTGCAAAATTAATTAGGTGAAAAAAATAAAAAAGAATAATTTCATGGGAAATTAGATTTAAACTCTTTTGGCCTAATTCCTCCGTCTAGGGCCTCAAAAAGCAGATTTAGTGATTTTCGCGCGCGCTTTTAACCTAATTTTGCATGGATTAATTTTTTTTAACCTAATTTTGCATGGATTTCGACCAATTAAATTTTATTTTCTTGACCTAAATAATTAATCCTTGAAACATAATAATAAGCTCTAATATTTAGCGGATCCAAATTCACTCGAAACGCCGAAAAACGTTCGAAAAAGCCGAAAAGCGGCAAATTAGGGTTAGGGTTTCGGCGTTCCGGGGTTCCATTCCCATGGGAAACGGACCGACGGTCAAAACCCATAGAAAAGCTGTGGGCCCCGCCCCCGTTTGGCCAAATTCGGACGTCTAGGGTGTCAAAAACGCGATTTAGTGATTTTCGCGCGGTTTTAACCTAATTTTCAATGCATTATTATTTATTTATTTTTGTTTGATCAAATTAATGATTATTTTTACTTATCGACCTAATTACTTAATTGTTAAAATGTGGGTTCTTCCCGTTGGCCCGTTTCCATCGTAAATAGGAACCCGATATCCTAACCCTAATTCGAGTCTGAAAGCGCGGTTATTTATTATTGCATGTCCACGTTCAATTAATTAAACTAATTAGGCATGGAAAGCTAAATTAATTAGGTAAAAGATTTAAACTTTTTAGGTCAAAGTGCAAAATTAATTAGGTGAAAAAAATAAAAAAGAATAATTTCATGGGAAATTAGGTTAAAACCGAACGAAAATCAATAAATCGCATTTTCGAGGCCCTAGACGACGGAATTTGGCCGAAATAGGGTGGGGCCCACATCTAATGATGTGGGTTCTTCCCGTTGGCCCGTTTCCATCGTAAATAGGAACCCGAAATTCTAACCCTAATTCGAGTCTGAAAGCGCGGTTATTTATTATTGCATGGCCACGTCTAATTAATTAAACTAATTAGGCATGGAAAGCTAAATTAATTAGGTAAAAGATTTAAACTTTTTAGGTCAAAGTGCAAAATTAATTAGGTGAAAAAAATAAAAAAGAATAATTTCATGTGAAATTAGGTTAAATCCGAACGAAAATCAATAAATCGCATTTTCGAGGCCCTAGACGAAGGAATTTGGCCGAAATAGGGTGGGTGTTCTCCCCGTTGGCCCGTTTCCATCGTAAATAGGAACCCAAAATCCTAACCCTAATTCGAGTCTAGAAGCGCGGTTACTAATTATTGCATGTCCACGTTCAATTAATTAAACTAATTAAAATGGAAAGCTAAATTAATTAGGTAAAAGATTTAAACTTTTTAGGTCAAAGTGGAAAATTAATTAGGTGAAAAAAATAAAAAAGAATAATTTCATGTGAAATTAGGTTAAAACCGAACGAAAATCAATAAATCGCATTTTCGAGGTCCTAGACGAAGGAATTTGGCCGAAATAGGGTGGGGCCCACATCTGTAGATGTGGGTTCTTCCCGTTGGCCCGTTTCCATCGTAAATAGGAACCCAAAATCCTAACCCTAATTCGAGTCTGAAAGCGCGGTTATTTATTATTGCATGTCCACATTCAATTAATTAAACTAATTAGGCATGGAAAGCTAAATCAATTAGGTAAAAGATTTAAACTTTCTAGGTCAAAGTGCAAAATTAATTAGGTGAAAAAAATAAAAAAGAATAATTTCATGGGAAATTAGATTTAAACTCTTTTGGCCTAATTCCTCCGTCTAGGGCCTCAAAAAGCAGATTTAGTGATTTTCGCGCGCGCTTTTAACCTAATTTTGCATGGATTAATTTTTTTTAACCTAATTTTGCATGGATTTCGACCAATTAAATTTTATTTTCTTGACCTAAATAATTAATCCTTGAAACATAATAATAAGCTCTAATATTTAGCGGATCCAAATTCACTCGAAACGCCGAAAAACGTTCGAAAAAGCCGAAAAGCGGCAAATTAGGGTTAGGGTTTCGGCGTTCCGGGGTTCCATTCCCATGGGAAACGGACCGACGGTCAAAACCCATAGAAAAGCTGTGGGCCCCGCCCCCGTTTGGCCAAATTCGGACGTCTAGGGTGTCAAAAACGCGATTTAGTGATTTTCGCGCGGTTTTAACCTAATTTTCAATGCATTATTATTTATTTATTTTTGTTTGATCAAATTAATGATTATTTTTACTTATCGACCTAATTACTTAATTGTTAAAATGTGGGTTCTTCCCGTTGGCCCGTTTCCATCGTAAATAGGAACCCGATATCCTAACCCTAATTCGAGTCTGAAAGCGCGGTTATTTATTATTGCATGTCCACGTTCAATTAATTAAACTAATTAGGCATGGAAAGCTAAATTAATTAGGTAAAAGATTTAAACTTTTTAGGTCAAAGTGCAAAATTAATTAGGTGAAAAAAATAAAAAAGAATAATTTCATGGGAAATTAGGTTAAAACCGAACGAAAATCAATAAATCGCATTTTCGAGGCCCTAGACGACGGAATTTGGCCGAAATAGGGTGGGGCCCACATCTAATGATGTGGGTTCTTCCCGTTGGCCCGTTTCCATCGTAAATAGGAACCCGAAATTCTAACCCTAATTCGAGTCTGAAAGCGCGGTTATTTATTATTGCATGGCCACGTCTAATTAATTAAACTAATTAGGCATGGAAAGCTAAATTAATTAGGTAAAAGATTTAAACTTTTTAGGTCAAAGTGCAAAATTAATTAGGTGAAAAAAATAAAAAAGAATAATTTCATGTGAAATTAGGTTAAATCCGAACGAAAATCAATAAATCGCATTTTCGAGGCCCTAGACGAAGGAATTTGGCCGAAATAGGGTGGGTGTTCTCCCCGTTGGCCCGTTTCCATCGTAAATAGGAACCCAAAATCCTAACCCTAATTCGAGTCTAGAAGCGCGGTTATTAATTATTGCATGTCCACATTCAATTAATTAAACTAATTAAAATGGAAAGCTAAATTAATTAGGTAAAAGATTTAAACTTTTTAGGTCAAAGTGGAAAATTAATTAGGTGAAAAAAATAAAAAAGAATAATTTCATGTGAAATTAGGTTAAAACCGAACGAAAATCAATAAATCGCATTTTCGAGGTCCTAGACGAAGGAATTTGGCCGAAATAGGGTGGGGCCCACATCTGCAGATGTGGGTTCTTCCCGTTGGCCCGTTTCCATCGTAAATAGGAACCCAAAATCCTAACCCTAATTCGAGTCTGAAAGCGCGGTTATTTATTATTGCATGTCCACATTCAATTAATTAAACTAATTAGGCATGGAAAGCTAAATCAATTAGGTAAAAGATTTAAACTTTCTAGGTCAAAGTGCAAAATTAATTAGGTGAAAAAAATAAAAAAGAATAATTTCATGGGAAATTAGATTTAAACTCTTTTGGCCTAATTCCTCCGTCTAGGGCCTCAAAAAGCAGATTTAGTGATTTTCGCGCGCGCTTTTAACCTAATTTTGCATGGATTAATTTTTTTTTAACCTAATTTTGCATGGATTTCGACCAATTAAATTTTATTTTCTTGACCTAAATAATTAATCCTTGAAACATAATAATAAGCTCTAATATTTAGCGGATCCAAATTCACTCGAAACGCCGAAAAACGTTCGAAAAAGCCGAAAAGCGGCAAATTAGGGTTAGGGTTTCGGCGTTCCGGGGTTCCATTCCCATGGGAAACGGACCGACGGTCAAAACCCATAGAAAAGCTGTGGGCCCCGCCCCCGTTTGGCCAAATTCGGACGTCTAGGGTGTCAAAAACGCGATTTAGTGATTTTCGCGCGGTTTTAACCTAATTTTCAATGCATTATTATTTATTTATTTTTGTTTGATCAAATTAATGATTATTTTTACTTATCGACCTAATTACTTAATTGTTAAAATGTGGGTTCTTCCCGTTGGCCCGTTTCCATCGTAAATAGGAACCCGATATCCTAACCCTAATTCGAGTCTGAAAGCGCGGTTATTTATTATTGCATGTCCACGTTCAATTAATTAAACTAATTAGGCATGGAAAGCTAAATTAATTAGGTAAAAGATTTAAACTTTTTAGGTCAAAGTGCAAAATTAATTAGGTGAAAAAAATAAAAAAGAATAATTTCATGGGAAATTAGGTTAAAACCGAACGAAAATCAATAAATCGCATTTTCGAGGCCCTAGACGACGGAATTTGGCCGAAATAGGGTGGGGCCCACATCTAATGATGTGGGTTCTTCCCGTTGGCCCGTTTCCATCGTAAATAGGAACCCGAAATTCTAACCCTAATTCGAGTCTGAAAGCGCGGTTATTTATTATTGCATGGCCACGTCTAATTAATTAAACTAATTAGGCATGGAAAGCTAAATTAATTAGGTAAAAGATTTAAACTTTTTAGGTCAAAGTGCAAAATTAATTAGGTGAAAAAAATAAAAAAGAATAATTTCATGTGAAATTAGGTTAAATCCGAACGAAAATCAATAAATCGCATTTTCGAGGCCCTAGACGAAGGAATTTGGCCGAAATAGGGTGGGTGTTCTCCCCGTTGGCCCGTTTCCATCGTAAATAGGAACCCAAAATCCTAACCCTAATTCGAGTCTAGAAGCGCGGTTATTAATTATTGCATGTCCACATTCAATTAATTAAACTAATTAAAATGGAAAGCTAAATTAATTAGGTAAAAGATTTAAACTTTTTAGGTCAAAGTGGAAAATTAATTAGGTGAAAAAAATAAAAAAGAATAATTTCATGTGAAATTAGGTTAAAACCGAACGAAAATCAATAAATCGCATTTTCGAGGTCCTAGACGAAGGAATTTGGCCGAAATAGGGTGGGGCCCACATCTGTAGATGTGGGTTCTTCCCGTTGGCCCGTTTCCATCGTAAATAGGAACCCAAAATCCTAACCCTAATTCGAGTCTGAAAGCGCGGTTATTTATTATTGCATGTCCACATTCAATTAATTAAACTAATTAGGCATGGAAAGCTAAATCAATTAGGTAAAAGATTTAAACTTTCTAGGTCAAAGTGCAAAATTAATTAGGTGAAAAAAATAAAAAAGAATAATTTCATGGGAAATTAGATTTAAACTCTTTTGGCCTAATTCCTCCGTCTAGGGCCTCAAAAAGCAGATTTAGTGATTTTCGCGCGCGCTTTTAACCTAATTTTGCATGGATTAATTTTTTTTTAACCTAATTTTGCATGGATTTCGACCAATTAAATTTTATTTTCTTGACCTAAATAATTAATCCTTGAAACATAATAATAAGCTCTAATATTTAGCGGATCCAAATTCACTCGAAACGCCGAAAAACGTTCGAAAAAGCCGAAAAGCGGCAAATTAGGGTTAGGGTTTCGGCGTTCCGGGGTTCCATTCCCATGGGAAACGGACCGACGGTCAAAACCCATAGAAAAGCTGTGGGCCCCGCCCCCGTTTGGCCAAATTCGGACGTCTAGGGTGTCAAAAACGCGATTTAGTGATTTTCGCGCGGTTTTAACCTAATTTTCAATGCATTATTATTTATTTATTTTTGTTTGATCAAATTAATGATTATTTTTACTTATCGACCTAATTACTTAATTGTTAAAATGTGGGTTCTTCCCGTTGGCCCGTTTCCATCGTAAATAGGAACCCGATATCCTAACCCTAATTCGAGTCTGAAAGCGCGGTTATTTATTATTGCATGTCCACGTTCAATTAATTAAACTAATTAGGCATGGAAAGCTAAATTAATTAGGTAAAAGATTTAAACTTTTTAGGTCAAAGTGCAAAATTAATTAGGTGAAAAAAATAAAAAAGAATAATTTCATGGGAAATTAGGTTAAAACCGAACGAAAATCAATAAATCGCATTTTCGAGGCCCTAGACGACGGAATTTGGCCGAAATAGGGTGGGGCCCACATCTAATGATGTGGGTTCTTCCCGTTGGCCCGTTTCCATCGTAAATAGGAACCCGAAATTCTAACCCTAATTCGAGTCTGAAAGCGCGGTTATTTATTATTGCATGGCCACGTCTAATTAATTAAACTAATTAGGCATGGAAAGCTAAATTAATTAGGTAAAAGATTTAAACTTTTTAGGTCAAAGTGCAAAATTAATTAGGTGAAAAAAATAAAAAAGAATAATTTCATGTGAAATTAGGTTAAATCCGAACGAAAATCAATAAATTGCATTTTCGAGGCCCTAGACGAAGGAATTTGGCCGAAATAGGGTGGGTGTTCTCTCCGTTGGCCCGTTTCCATCGTAAATAGGAACCCAAAATCCTAACCCTAATTCGAGTCTAGAAGCGCGGTTATTAATTATTGCATGTCCACGTTCAATTAATTAAACTAATTAAAATGGAAAGCTAAATTAATTAGGTAAAAGATTTAAACTTTTTAGGTCAAAGTGGAAAATTAATTAGGTGAAAAAAATAAAAAAGAATAATTTCATGTGAAATTAGGTTAAAACCGAACGAAAATCAATAAATCGCATTTTCGAGGTCCTAGACGAAGGAATTTGGCCGAAATAGGGTGGGGCCCACATCTGCAGATGTGGGTTCTTCCCGTTGGCCCGTTTCCATCGTAAATAGGAACCCAAAATCCTAACCCTAATTCGAGTCTGAAAGCGCGGTTATTTATTATTGCATGTCCACATTCAATTAATTAAACTAATTAGGCATGGAAAGCTAAATCAATTAGGTAAAAGATTTAAACTTTCTAGGTAAAGTGCAAAATTAATTAGGTGAAAAAAATAAAAAAGAATAATTTCATGGGAAATTAGATTTAAACTCTTTTGGCCTAATTCCTCCGTCTAGGGCCTCAAAAAGCAGATTTAGTGATTTTCGCGCGCGCTTTTAACCTAATTTTGCATGGATTATTTTTTTTTAACCTAATTTTGCATGGATTTCGACCAATTAAATTTTATTTTCTTGACCTAAATAATTAATCCTTGAAACGTAATAATAAGCTCTAATATTTAGCGGATCCAAATTCACTCGAAACGCCGAAAAACTTTCGAAAAAGCCGAAAAGCGGCAAATTAGGGTTAGGGTTTCGGCGTTCCGGGGTTCCATGCCCTTGGGAAACGGACCGACGGTCAAAACCCACAGCAATGCTGTGGGCCCCGCACCCGTTTGGCCAAATTCGGACGTCTAGGGTGTCAAAAACGCGATTTAGTGATTTTCGCGCGGTTTTAACCTAATTTTCAATGCATTATTATTTATTTATTTTTGTTTGATCAAATTAATGATTATTTTTACTTATCGACCTAATTAATTAATTGTTAAAATGTAACAATAATAAGCTCTAAACATTAGAGGATCAAAATTCACTTGATACGAAAAAGGGGGGGAAAAACGTCTTAAATAAAAAGCGAGAAGCGTCGAATTAGGGTTAGGGTCCCGGAACCCTAGTTTCATCGGAAACGGGCCAACGGTAAAAACCCACAGCCCAATGGGCGGTGGGCCCCATCCTCTTTTGGCCTAATTCCTCCGTCTAGGGCCTCAAAAAGCAGATTTAGTGATTTTCGCGCGCGCTTTTAACCTAATTTTGCATGGATTATTTTTTTTTTTACCTAATTTTGCATGGATTTCGACCAATTAAATTTTATTTTCTTGACCTAAATAATTAATCCTTGAAACGTAATAATAAGCTCTAATATTTAGCGGATCCAAATTCACTCGAAACGCCGAAAAACGTTCGAAAAAGCCGAAAAGGGGCAAATTAGGGTTACGGTTTCGGCGTTCCGGGGTTCCATTCTCTTGGGAAACGGACCGACGGTCAAAACCCACAGCAGGACTGTGGGCCCCCGCACCCGTTTGGCCAAATTCGGACGTCTAGGGTGTCAAAAACGCGATTTAGTGATTTTCGCGCGGTTTTAACCTAATTTTCAATGCATTATTATTTATTTATTTTTGTTTGATCAAATTAATGATTATTTTTACTTATCGACCTAATTAATTAATTGTTAAAATGTAACAATAATAAGCTCTAAACATTAGAGGATCAAAATTCACTTGATACGGAAAAGGGGGGAAAAAAACGTCTTAAATAAAAAGCGAGAAGCGTCGAATTAGGGTTAGGGTCCCGGAACCATAGTTTCATCGGAAACGGGCCAACGGTAAAAACCCACGGCCCAATGGGCGATGGGCCCCACCCTCTTTTGGCCTAATTCCTCCGTCTAGGGCCTCAAAAAGCAGATTTAGTGATTTTCGCGCGTGCTTTTAACCTAATTTTGCATGGATTATTTTTTTTTAACCTAATTTTGCATGGATTTCGACCAATTAAATTTTATTTTCTTGACCTAAATAATTAATCCTTGAAACGTAATAATAAGCTCTAATATTTAGCGGATCCAAATTCACTCGAAACGCCGAAAAACTTTCGAAAAAGCCGAAAAGCGGCAAATTAGGGTTAGGGTTTCGGCGTTCCGGGGTTCCATTCCCTTGGGAAACTGACCGACGGTCAAAACCCACAGCAGGACTATGGGCCCCACACCCGTTTGGCCAAATTCGGACGTCTAGGGTGTCAAAAACGCGATTTAGTGATTTTCGCGCGGTTTTAACCTAATTTTCAATGCATTATTATTTATTTATTTTTGTTTGATCAAATTAATGATTATTTTTACTTATCGACCTAATTAATTAATTGTTAAAATGTAACAATAATAAGCTCTAAATATTAGAGGATCAAAATTCACTTGATACGGAAAAGGGGGGAAAAAACGTCTTAAATAAAAAGCGAGAAGCGTCGAATTAGGGTTAGGGTCCCGGAACCCTGGTTTCATCGGAAACGGGCCAACGGTAAAAACCCACAGCCCAATGGGCAGTGGGCCCCACCCTCTTTTGGCCTAATTCCTCCGTCTAGGGTCTCAAAAAGCAGATTTAGTGATTTTCGCGCGCGCTTTTAACCTAATTTTGCATGGATTATTTTTTTTTAACCTAATTTTGCATGGATTTCGACCAATTAAATTTTATTTTCTTGACCTAAATAATTAATCCTTGAAACGTAATAATAAGCTCTAATATTTAGCGGATCCAAATTCACTCGAAACGCCGAAAAACTTTCGAAAAAGCCGAAAAGCGGCAAATTAGGGTTAGGGTTTCGGCGTTCCGGGGTTCCATTCCCCTGGGAAACGGACCGACGGTCAAAACCCACAGCAGGGCTGTGGGCCCCGCACCCGTTTGGCCAAATTCGGACGTCTAGGGTGTCAAAAACGCGATTTAGTGATTTTCGCGCGGTTTTAACCTAATTTTCAATGCATTATTATTTATTTATTTTTGTTTGAACAAATTAATGATTATTTTTACTTATCGACCTAATTAATTAATTGTTAAAATGTAACAATAATAAGCTCTAAACATTAGAGGATCAAAATTCACTTGATACGGAAAAGGGGGGAAAAAAACGTCTTAAATAAAAAGCGAGAAGCGTCGAATTAGGGTTAGGGTCCCGGAACCCTAGTTTCATCGGAAACGGGCCAACGGTAAAAACCCACGGCCCAATGGGCGGTGGGCCCCACCCACTTTTGGCCTAATTCCTCCGTCTAGGGCCTCAAAAAGCAGATTTAGTGATTTTCGCGCGCGCTTTTAACCTAATTTTGCATGGATTATTTTTTTTAACCTAATTTTGCATGGATTTCGACCAATTAAATTTTATTTTCTTGACCTAAATAATTAATCCTTGAAACGTAATAATAAGCTCTAATATTTAGCGGATACAAATTCACTCGAAACGCCGAAAAACTTTCGAAAAAGCCGAAAAGCGGCAAATTAGGGTTAGGGTTTCGGCGTTCCGGGGTTCCATTCCATTGGGAAACGGACCGACGGTCAAAACCCACAGCAAGACTATGGGCCCCGCCCCCGTTTGGCCAAATTCGGACGTCTAGGGTGTCAAAAACGCGATTTAGTGATTTTCGCGCGGTTTTAACCTAATTTTCAATGCATTATTATTTATTTATTTTTGTTTGATCAAATTAATGATTATTTTTACTTATCGACCTAATTAATTAATTGTTAAAATGTAACAATAATAAGCTCTAAACATTAGAGGATCAAAATTCACTTGATACGAAAAAGGGGGGGAAAAACGTCTTAAAAAAAGTGAGAAGCGTCGAATTAGGGTTAGGGTCCCGGAACCCTAGTTTCATTGGAAACGGGCCAATGGTAAAAACCCACATCCCAAAGGGCGGTGGGCTCCACCCTCGTTTGGCCTAATTCCTCCGTCTAGGGCCTCAAAAAGCAGATTTAGTGATTTACGCGCGTGCATATGTTATTTTTTTTAACCTAGTTTTGCATGGATTTCGACCAATTAAATTTTATTTTCTTGACCTAAATAATTAATCCTTGAAACGTAATAATAAGCTCTAATATTTAGCGGATCCAAATTCACTGGAAACGCCGAAAAACGTTCGAAAAAGCCGAAAAGCGGCAAATTAGGGTTAGGGTTTCGGCGTTCCGGGGTTCCATTCCCTTGGGAAACGGACCGACGGTCAAAATCCACAGCAAGGCTGTAAGCCCCGGAACCCTAGTTTCATCGGAAACGGGCCAACGGTAAAAACCCACAGCCCAATGGGCGGTGGGCCCCATCCTCTTTTGGCCTAATTCCTCCATCTAGGGCCTCAAAAAGCAGATTTAGTGATTTTCGCGCGCGCTTTTAACCTAATTTTGCATGGATTATTTTTTTTAACCTAATTTTGCATGGATTTCGACCAATTAAATTTAATTTTCTTGACCTAAATAATTAATCCTTGAAACGTAATAATAAGCTCTAATATTTAGCGGATCCAAATTCACTCGAAACGCCGAAAAACGTTCGAAAAAGCCGAAAAGCGGCAAATTAGGGTTACGGTTTCGGCGTTCCGGGGTTCCATTCTCTTGGGAAACGGACCGACGGTCAAAACCCACAGCAGCGCTGTGGGCCCTGCCCCCGTTTCGCCAAATTCGGACGTCTAGGGTGTCAAAAACGCGATTTAGTGATTTTCGCGCGGTTTTAACCTAATTTTCAATGCATTATTATTTATTTATTTTTGTTTGATCAAATTAATGATTATTTTTACTTATCGACCTAATTAATTAATTGTTAAAATGTAACAATAATAAGCTCTAAACATTAGAGGATCAAAATTCACTTGATACGGAAAAGGGGGGAAAAAACGTCTTAAATAAAAAGCGAGAAGCGTCGAATTGGGGTTAGGGTCCCGGAACCCTAGTTTCATCGGAAACGGGCCAACGGTAAAAACCCACAGCCCAATGGGCGGTGGGCCCCACCCTCTTTTGGCCTAATTCCTCCGTCTAGGGCCTCAAAAAGCAGATTTAGTGATTTTTGCGCGCGCTTTTAACCTAATTTTGCATGGATTATTTTTTTTTAACCTAATTTTGCATGGATTTCAACCAATTAAATTTTATTTTCTTGACCTAAATAATTAATCCTTGAAACGTTATAATAAGCTCTAATATTTAGCGGATCCAAATTCACTCGAAACGCCGAAAAACTTTCGAAAAAGCCGAAAAGCGGCAAATTAGGGTTAGGGTTTCGGCGTTCCGGGGTTCCATTCCCTTGGGAAACGGACCGACGGTCAAAACCCACAGCAGGACTATGGGCCCCGCCCCCGTTTGGCCAAATTCGGACGTCTAGGGTGTCAAAAACGCGATTTAGTGATTTTCGCGCGGTTTTAACCTAATTTTCAATGCATTATTATTTATTTATTTTTGTTTGATCAAATTAATGATTATTTTTACTTATCGACCTAATTAATTAATTGTTAAAATGTAACAATAATAAGCTCTAAACATTAGAGGATCAAAATTCACTTGATACGGAAACGGGGGGGAAAACGTCTTAAATAAAAAGTGAGAAGCGTCGAATTAGGGTTAGGGTCCCGGAACCCTAGTTTCATTGGAAACGGGCCAACGGTAAAAACCCACATCCCAAAGGGCGGTGGGCCCCACCCTCGTTTGGCCTAATTCCTCCGTCTAGGGCCTCAAAAAGCAGATTTAGTTATTTACGCGCGCGCTTTTAACCTAATTTTGCATAGGTTATTTTTTTTTAACCTAGTTTTGCATGGATTTCGACCAATTAAATTTTATTTTCTTGACCTAAATAATTAATCCTTGAAACATAATAATAAGCTCTAATATTTAGCGGATCCAAATTCACTCGAAACGCCGAAAAACTTTCGAAAAAGCCGAAAAGCGGCAAATTAGGGTTAGGGTTTCGGCGTTCCGGGGTTCCAGTCCCTTGGGAAACGGACCGACGGTCAAAACCCACAGCAGGACTGTGGGCCCCGCACCCGTTTGGCCAAATTCGGACGTCTAGGGTGTCAAAAACGCGATTTAGTGATTTTCGCGCGGTTTTAACCTAATTTTCAATGCATTATTATTTATTTATTTTTGTTTGATCAAATTAATGATTATTTTTACTTATCGACCTAATTAATTAATTGTTAAAATGTAACAATAATAAGCTCTAAATATTAGAGGATCAAAATTCACTTGATACGGAAAAGGGGGGAAAAAAACGTCTTAAATAAAAAGCGAGAAGCGTCGAATTAGGGTTAGGGTCCCGGAACCCTAGTTTCATCGGAAACGGGCCAACGGTAAAAACCCACAGCCCAATGGGCGGTGGGCCCCACCCTCTTTTGGCCTAATTCCTCCGTCTAGGGCCTCAAAAAGCAGATTTAGTGATTTTTGCGCGCGCTTTTAACCTAATTTTGCATTGATTATTTTTTTTTAACCTAATTTTGCATGGATTTCGACCAATTAAATTTTATTTTCTTGAGCTAAATAATTAATCCTTGAAACGTAATAATAAGCTCTAATATTTAGCGGATCCAAATTCACTCGAAACGCCGAAAAACTTTCGAAAAAGCCGAAAAGCGGCAAATTAGGGTTAGGGTTTCGGCGTTCCGGGGTTCCATTCCCTTGGGAAACGGACCGACGGTCAAAACCCATAGCAGGACTATGGGCCCCGCCCCCGTTTGGCCAAATTCGGACGTCTAGGGTGTCAAAAACACGATTTAGTGATTTTCGCGCGGTTTTAACCTAATTTTCAATGCATTATTATTTATTTATTTTTGTTTGATCAAATTAATGATTATTTTTACTTATCGACCTAATTAATTAATTCTTAAAATGTAACAATAATAAGCTCTAAACATTAGAGGATCAAAATTCACTTGATACGGAAAAGGGGGGGAAAACGTCTTAAATAAAAAGTGAGAAGCGTCGAATTAGGGTTAGGGTCCCGGAACCCTAGTTTCATTGGAAACGGGCCAACGGTAAAAACCCACATCCCAAAGGGCGGTGGGCCCCACCCTCGTTTGGCCTAATTCCTCCGTCTAGGGCCTCAAAAAGCAGATTTAGTGATTTACGCGCGCGCTTTTAACCTAATTTTGCATAGGTTATTTTTTTTAACCTAGTTTTGCATGGATTTCGACCAATTAAATTTTATTTTCTTGACCTAAATAATTAATCCTTGAAACATAATAATAAGCTCTAATATTTAGCGGATCCAAATTCACTCGAAACGCCGAAAAACGTTCGAAAAAGCCGAAAAGCGGCAAATTAGGGTTACGGTTTGGGCGTTCCGGGGTTCCATTCCCTTGGGAAACGGACCGACGGTCAAAACCCACAGCAATGCTGTGGGCCCCGCCCCCGTTTCGCCAAATTCGGACGTCTAGGGTGTCAAAAACGCGATTTAGTGATTTTCGCGCGGTTTTAACCTAATTTTCAATGCATTATTATTTATTTATTTTTGTTTGATCAAATTAATGATTATTTTTACTTATCGACCTAATTACTTAATTGTTAAAATGTGGGTTCTTCCCGTTGGCCCGTTTCCATCGTAAATAGGAACCCGATATCCTAACCCTAATTCGAGTCTGAAAGCGCGGTTAATTAGGTAAAAGATTTAAACTTTTTAGGTCAAAGTGCAAAATTAATTAGGTGAAAAAAATAAAAAAGAATAATTTCGTGGGAAATTAGGTTAAAACCGAACGAAAATCAATAAATCGCATTTTCGAGGCCCTAGACGACGGAATTTGGCCGAAATAGGGTGGGGCCCACATCTAATGATGTGGGTTCTTCCCGTTGGCCCGTTTCCATCGTAAATAGGCCGAAATTCTAACCCTAATTCGAGTCTGAAAGCACGGTTATTTATTATTGCATGGCCACGTCTAATTAATTAAACTAATTAGGCATGGAAAGCTAAATTAATTAGGTAAAAGATTTAAACTTTTTAGGTCAAAGTGCAAAATTAATTAGGTGAAAAAAATAAAAAAGAATAATTTCATGTGAAATTAGGTTAAAACCGAACGAAAATCAATAAATCGCATTTTCGAGGCCCTAGACGAAGGAATTTGGCCGAAATAGGGTGGGTGTTCTCCCCGTTGGCCCGTTTCCATCGTAAATAGGAACCCAAAATCCTAACCCTAATTCGAGTCTAGAAGCGCGGTTATTAATTATTGCATGTCCACGTTCAATTAATTAAACTAATTAGGCATGGAAAGCTAAATTAATTAGGTAAAAGATTTAAACTTTTTAGGTCAAAGTGCAAAATTAATTAGGTGAAAAAAATAAAAAAAGAATAATTTCATGTGAAATTAGGTTAAAACCGAACGAAAATCAATAAATCGCATTTTCGAGGTCCTAGACGAAGGAATTTGGCCGAAATAGGGTGGGGCCGGTTCTTCCCGTTGGCCCGTTTCCATCGTAAATAGGAACCCAAAATCCTAACCCTAATTCGAGTCTGAAAGCGCGGTTATTTATTATTGCATGTCCACATTCAATTAATTAAACTAATTAGGCATGGAAAGCTAAATCAATTAGGTAAAAGATTTAAACTTTCTAGGTCAAAGTGCAAAATTAATTAGGTGAAAAAAATAAAAAAGAATAATTTCATGGGAAATTAGATTTAAACTCTTTTGGCCTAATTCCTCCGTCTAGGGCCTCAAAAAGCAGATTTAGTGATTTTCGCGCGCGCTTTTAACCTAATTTTGCATGGATTAATTTTTTTTAACCTAATTTTGCATGGATTTCGACCAATTAAATTTTATATTCTTGACCTAAATAATTAATCCTTGAAACGTAATAATAAGCTCTAATATTTGGCGGATCCAAATTCACTCGAAACGCCGAAAATCGTTCGAAAAAGCCGAAAAGCGGCAAATTAGGGTTAGGATTTTCGGCGTTCTGGGGTTCCATTCCCTTGGGAAACGGACCGACGGTCAAAATCCACAGTAAGGCTGTGGGCCCCGGAACCCTAGTTTCATCGAAAACGGGCCAACGGTAAAAACCCATAGCCCAATGGGCGGTGGGCCCCATCCTCTTTTGGCCTAATTCCTCCGTCTAGGGCCTCAAAAAGCAGATTTAGTGATTTTCGCGGGCGCTTTTAACCTAATTTTGCATGGATTATTTTTTTTTTAACCTAATTTTGCATGGATTTCGACCAATTAAATTTTATTTTCTTGACCTAAATAATTAATCCTTGAAACGTAATAATAAGCTCTAATATTTAGCGGATCCAAATTCACTCGAAACGCCGAAAAACGTACGAAAAAGCCGAAAAGCGGCAAATTAGGGTTACGGTTTCGGCGTTCCGGGGTTCCATTCTCTTGGGAAACGGACCGACGGTCAAAACCCACAGCAATCTGTGGGCCCCGCCCCCGTTTGGCCAAATTCGGACGTCTAGGGTGTCAAAAACGCGATTTAGTGATTTTCGCGCGGTTTTAACCTAATTTTCAATGCATTATTATTTATTTATTTTTGTTTGATCAAATTAATGATTATTTTTACTTATCGACCTAATTAATTAATTGTTAAAATGTAACAATAATAAGCTCTAAACATTAGAGGATCAAAATTCACTTGATACGGAAAAGGGGGGAAAACGTCTTAAATAAAAAGCGAGAAGCGTCGAATTAGGGTTAGGGTCCCGGAACCCTAGTTTCATCGGAAACGGGCCAACGGTAAAAACCCACGGCCCAATGGGCGGTGGGCCCCACCCTCTTTTGGCCTAATTCCTCCGTCCAGGGCCTCAAAAAGCAGATTTAGTGATTTTCGCGCGCGCTTTTAACCTAATTTTGCATGGATTATTTTTTTTTAACCTAATTTTGCATGGATTTCGACCAATTAAATTTTATTTTCTTGACCTAAATAATTAATCCTTGAAACGTAATAATAAGCTCTAATATTTAGCGGATCCAAATTCACTCGAAACGCCGAAAAACTTTCGAAAAAGCCGAAAAGCGGCAAATTAGGGTTAGGGTTTCGGCGTTCCGGGGTTCCATTCCCTTGGGAAACGGACCGACGGTCAAAACCCACAGTAAAACTGTGGGCCCCGCCCCCGTTTGGCCAAATTCGGACGTCTAGGGTGTCAAAAACGCGATTTAGTGATTTTCGCGCGGTTTTAACCTAATTTTCAATGCATTTTTATTTATTTATTTTTGTTTGATCAAATTAATGATTATTTTTACTTATCGACCTAATTAATTAATTGTTAAAATGTAACAATAATAAGCTCTAAACATTAGAGGATCAAAATTCACTTGATACGGAAAAGGGGGGAAAAAAACGTCTTAAATAAAAAGCAAGAAGCGTCGAATTAGGGTTAGGGTCCCGGAACCCTAGTTTCATCGGAAACGGGCCAACGGTAAAAACCCACGGCCCAATGGGCGGTGGGCCCCACCCACTTTTGGCCTAATTCCTCCGTCTAGGGCCTCAAAAAGCAGATTTAGTGATTTTCGCGCGCGCTTTTAACCTAATTTTGCATGGATTATTTTTTTTAACCTAATTTTGCATGGATTTCGACCAATTAAATTTTATTTTCTTGACCTAAATAATTAATCCTTGAAACGTAATAATAAGCTCTAATATTTAGCGGATCCAAATTCACTCGAAACGCCGAAAAACTTTCGAAAATCCGAAAAGCGGCAAATTAGGGTTAGGGTTTCGGAGTTCCGGGGTTCCATTCCCTTGGGAAACGGACCGACGGTCAAAACCCATAGCAGGACTGTGGGCCCCGCCCCGTTTGGCCAAATTCGGACGTCTAAGGTGTCAAAAACGCGATTTAGTGATTTTCGCGCGGTTTTAACCTAATGTTCAATGCATTATTATTTATTTATTTTTGTTTGATCGAATTAATGATTATTTTTACTTATCGACCTAATTAATTAATTGTTAAAATGTAACAATAATAAGCTCTAAACATTAGAGGATCAAAATTCACTTGATACGAAAAAGGGGGGGAAAACGTCTTAAATAAAAAGTGAGAAGCGTCGAATTAGGGTTAGGGTCCCGGAACCCTAGTTTCATTGGAAACGGGCCAACGGTAAAAACCCACATCCCAAAGGGCGGTGGGCCCCACCCTCGTTTGGCCTAATTCCTCCGTCTAGGGCCTCAAAAAGAAGATTTAGTGATTTACGCGCGCGCTTTTAACCTAATTTTGCATAGGTTATTTTTTTTAACCTAGTTTTGCATGGATTTCGACCAATTAAATTTTATTTTCTTGACCTAAATAATTAATCCTTGAAACATAATAATAAGCTCTAATATTTAGCGGATCCAAATTCACTCGAAACGCCGAAAAACGTTCGAAAAAGCCGAAAAGCGGCAAATTAGGGTTAGGGTTTCGGCGTTCCGGGGTTCCATTCCCTTGGGAAACGGACCGACGGTCAAAATCCACAGCAAGACTGTGGGTCCCGGAACCCTAGTTTCATCGGAAACGGGCCAACGGTAAAAACCCACAGCCCAATGGGCGGTGGGCCCCATCCTCTTTTGGCCTAATTCCTCCGTCTAGGGCCTCAAAAAGCAGATTTAGTGATTTTCGCGCGCGCTTTTAACCTAATTTTGCATGGATTATTTTTTTTTTAACCTAATTTTGCATGGATTTTCGCGCGGTTTTAACCTAATTTTCAATGCATTATTATTTATTTATTTTTGTTTGATCAAATTAATGATTATTTTTACTTATCGACCTAATTAATTAATTGTTAAAATGTAACAATAATAAGCTTTAAACATTAGAGGATCAAAATTCACTTGATACGGAAAAGGGGGGGAAAACGTCTTAAATAAAAAGTGAGAAGCGTCGAATTAGGGTTAGGGTCCCGGAACCCTAGTTTCATTGGAAACGGGCCAACGGTAAAAACCCACATCCCAAAGGGCGGTGGGCGGTGGGCCCCACCCTCGTTTGGCCTAATTCCTCCATCTAGGGCCTCAAAAAGCAGATTTAGTGATTTACGCGCGCGCTTTTAACCTAATTTTGCATAGGTTATTTTTTTTAACCTAGTTTTGCATGGATTTCGACCAATTAAATTTTATTTTCTTGACCTAAATAATTAATCCTTGAAACATAATAATAAGCTCTAATATTTAGCGGATCCAAATTCACTCGAAACGCCGAAAAACGTTCGAAAAAGCCGAAAAGCGGCAATTTAGGGTTAGGGTTTCGGCGTTCCGGGGTTCCATTCCCTTGGGAAACGGACCGACGGTCAAAACCCACAGCAATGCTGTGAGCCCCGCCCCCGTTTGGCCAAATTCGGACGTCTAGGGTGTCAAAAACGCGATTTTGTGATTTTCGCGCGGTTTTAACCTAATTTTCAATGCATTATTATTTATTTATTTTTGTTTGATCAAATTAATGATTATTTTTACTTATCGACCTAATTACTTAATTGTTAAAATGTAACAATAATAAGCTCTAAACATTAGAGGATCAAAATTCACTTGATACGGAAAAGGGGGGAAAAACGTCTTAAATAAAAAGCGAGAAGTGTCGAATTAGGGTTAGGGTCCCGGAACCCTAGTTTCATCGGAAACGGGCCAACGGTAAAAACCCACAACTCAATGGACGGTGGGCCCCACCCTCTTTTGGCCTAATTCCTCCGTCTAGGGCCTCAAAAAGCGATTTAGTGATTTTCGCGCGCGCTTTTAACCTAATTTTGCATGGATTATTTTTTTTTAACCTAATTAATGAATTTCATTTCCTTAATCCAATCAGAAACAAACCAAATCACACGTTTTAAAAAAATGATTGTTTTATATTAAATTAATGAAATATAAACTAAAATACTATTTAACACTCCATGTTTATTAATAATTTTTATTTTTTTTATACTTCGTGTCTATGAATCTAGGAAGTATTAATGTTTGAACAATCAAAATACTAAAATCAGAAATTAGATTTGCCAATCTTGCTTACTAATTTCATGGTTAGATTATGAATTAGATTTGCCAATCCATGGTTAGATTATGTCCTTTTACAAATTGAATTTTGTGGTTTTATTATTATTTTACTTCATAATATACCGCTAATCACTGTTGAAAAAAAAAGCCATTTGCACTGTTTAAACGATCGAAATCGAAAACATGTTCCTATTTTTTTCCGATTAGTTATTGTTGACGGTGTTTTTGGGCCCTAAGTCATTTTTAATTGATTGGGTATATCCCAAATTAATTCAATAATATTTAAAACTAAAATGTTGAGTTTTTTTTTTTTTTGTACAAATTGAAGTATGAAAATACTTAAATTAAATTTTTTTTTTGTTTGAACATAAATTAGGTTCAGTTTTTTTGTTAGACTGGTATTTTTTGGAATAATCGAACCGATAACCGAATGCAGAACAAGGAAAATTTGATAACCGAACTGAACCAAAATATTAAAATAATCGAATCAAATACGAATTTCGGTTCGGTTATTGGTTCAATCATCGATTTTTGGACTTTTTGCTCACCCCTAATTCCTTTTACAATGGCCACGCAACTTTAAATTTATCTTGATAAATTTACTTTGATGACTCCAAAAGTAAAAAAGTCACTAAAAAGATAACATGGCTTCACGACAGCACCAGTCAACTTTCACCACTAATCGAAATGACACGTGACTATTACCTAGCTAACCAAAACGGCACGTGGCTGCCACTTAGTGAAAGCAAAATAACTTCAATGTCTCGTTTTGGTCTAATTTCGTCGTCTACGACCTCGAAAGTTCAATTTATTGATTTTCACACCATCTTAACATAATTTTACATGAATTATTTTTTATTTTCTTTGACACAATGAATGGATTTCAACCATTAGTTTTACTTTTTGACCTGATTAATGGTTGAAATGTAATAATAAGCTTGCTCTTAGAGGATCCAAATTCACTTGATACCGAAATTAAAACATTTAAAAAAAATCATCCGATCAAGCATTACGTTAAAAAAAAAGCAACGCATGTGCAATTAGGGTTTAATTTTGAACCATTAATTTGAAATGTTTAAAGTTCAGGTTTTGAATATTTGGTTTGAGATCAAAACAGTAAAAAAATGAACTTTTTAGGAATATAAAAAAAAACGAAAAGTGTCAAATTCGAATTAGGATTTCGATGTCTCGGAATGTTAAATTTTTTATTGTTTTGGAAATTTTATTTTTTTAATTTGGAACTTATTATAAAATTGTATGATTGGAATGTGCTTATAGTCAAAATCGAAATTAATAGGTATATATATGTATATATAGTTTTAACTTTTTAAAACTTTATCCCAATATAAAAGTAACATTCTTCAGACTTTGTTCTCCGTATGTTTATATTTTAATATTAATGAAGTATATATGGAAAAAGCTGATCCTAGCAGATTAAAAGCTGCTAAAGTAAATAAATGGCCTTGCTTTCAGGGACAACTTTATTTTTATATTCCTTCCTCACCAATTATGCAGTAGTAGATTTTTTCCCACTGGATCAAACATTAAATTTTAGGTATAATACACATTTGAATATCCAAACTGAAGCTTAAAAGTTAATTATGACATTAAACTATCAAAATCATCAACCAGACTCTGAACTAAGTAAAAATCATTAATTAAATCCTTATTTTAAGCAAAAATTATCATTTGAGTCCTCTCGAAAATAATTAAGTTGAACAGTTTCAGACTTTCTTCCCTAAATTCAATTTAAACCAACACAGATATCATTATAGTCCATATCAAATAATCAGAGTTTCTATTTTAGGATAATATAAGGACTCAATTGATGATTTTTGCTTAACTCGAGAGTTTAATTGATGATTTTGATAGTTTAAGGTACTAATTAAGTTTGATGATTTAGTTTAAGAGTTAAAATGAGTATTGTGCCTAAATTTTATTTGGAATAATTTATTACATTTATTTAGATCTGTTTATTGCAATTTTCATCTATAAATGAAATCAATTTGTGCATAATTTAATTGAACCTAATCCACCCACTTCATGCATTTGATTAATGTGTTAATAATGAAAAAGATAGTCATATCTGTACAAGTTAAAAAATATTGCTGAAAAGAATAACAATGATATAAACAATAGAGCAAGTCACAGAAATTAAAACATGAAATTAATAATTGATTGGTCAGATTAAATGTGTGTTTCAGTCATAATTTTGGGCAGCTGTGTCCATGTCTTGCAGTACCTTTTTTTCAAAATTAACTTTTTAGCAGAACTGGCACAAAAAGAGAGATGGGAACGTTATAAAGGGGTGAATTGTGATTGGTATTTTCTAGTTTAATGGCATTTTACATTCCATTTAGATCCTCAAACTGAAGCTTTAAAGTCAATTAGGACACTAAACTATCAAAAGCATCAATTAGGTCTATACAGAGAAATTTGTTGTCAACTCCAAAGATATCCCTTTGGCGTACCTAGATCCTAAATTCCCATAATTCATTGTTGCTTCTGTTTTTAACTAAATTCTGGGTTTTATTTGTTGCTTCTATAAGGTATTAAAATGATCTTAAAATTTGTAGGAAAGTATCAATTTAGCCTAACGTATAAAATAGTACTATTTCAGACTCAACCTTTGTAAATTGGTATTAATTTTGTTATGGGTAACAAGCTGTGGACTAAATTGGTACCATTTCACAAACGTTGATATATCAAGTTCTATTATCTAGAATTAAATTGTTACCGATTAAATTGGTTCTGTTTCATAAACGTTGAGAGTGAAATGATATTATTCTTTACATTGTGATAAATTGGCAAATTTAAGGATAAGGGCAAATTTATCTCTAAATTTTCAAGGAAAGTGCGGATTTATTACATGATACATTAATTAATTAATGTTTAAATATTTAATTGTTCAATGGATCCAAATTGAAAAAGTTATTGATTGATGTGACACTTCCTTAAAATTAGTATCCAATGATTAGAGTAATGATGAATTTGTAAAAGTAGAGATTGATTTATGGGAGACAAAACTAGTAACGATGAACTTGTCTTTTCTTAAAAATAGAGATTGATTTATGGAAGACAAACCTATGAGAATTAGGAAAGTTGATGGGGACATTAAGAAGGATTGGATAGAGTACAAAGTAATATTAGTTATTACTTATTAATTAAAATTAAGTGGATTTTTGCATAATGCATGCAGGAATGAAAAATGAGTAATTTTATTTGTGAGGGGTCCAAATATATTTCCAGAATTACATACAAATGAAGAAAAGGAAAACACAACAGAAGAAAATTATATAAAAAAACATGAAAATCATTAAACCACACTTTTAAAGTCGGTTAAAAATCCCAGATTTTTCTACAACATTTAAATCTAATTATCGGGGTTAAAAATCCTAATAATCCTCCATCAAATCAAGCCAATTGCACACAGTGCTGCCTTTATCCCCCCTCCTCCATATCCTTATGTATATCAGCCCAATCATAACTATTCTGCTGCTTCTTTATCTTCACCTTTTTATTATTTAACTTCAGTTTTATTCATAGTCTTCTCCTTTTCTTTTGTACTCTAGAAATCTATGTTTATATTATATTGTGTCTTTCCTTGAATAATAAGGAAGCTGACTTACAAATTTAGATAAAGGAATAAATCAAATTTTTATTATAGACTTAAGGAATATACCAATTCGAATAATCAAACGGTAAAATCAATTTGAACATTGATGTGTTAAAAGAATTTCCTTGAGCAGCTAAATTATTGTGATGATAAGGAAAAAAAATACAGTCACGGTCAAATCTTGTTATTATCCTATAACTTCAAAATGGAAGTTGGTGTCAAATGGAGTAAAGTGCTTAAACAAATTTTTAACAAATTGGTGTTTATTACCATCCAGTTAAATCCAGATTCGAGCCAGAAGTCCCCATCAAGGGGTGGATCCGTTAACTTATCCAATTAACTGTTTTTTCCCTGCAAAAAATATTAAATGTTGTCCAAGACGAATGATCTCCTAACTCATATAGTTAAAAACTTGTCGCAACAGTGGGATTGTCTCTAATTATGTGTGATAGATGCATAAGGTGTTCTAACTTAATGAACAAAAAAATGAATGCATAAGACGTCCCCTAAGTGCACGAGGTCTCTTCACAGCTTGAACAAATGCAGCTATCTCTTTCTGTTTCTTCCAATACCCCAAACAAATGAGCAGCAAAACACAAAATCAGAATCTCAATAGCCCAACTGATTTACCCAGAAATGGTATTATGTTCCATTCAGACTTCAATATTATTATAGGTGCCTAAAGGACAAAACTCTTCATGTCCACATTGGAATCAACAATAAACCTAAAGGACAAAACTCTTCATGTCCACATTGGAATCAACAATAAAGCAAGATGTATACGTAAAATAAATTTTTTACTAACTAAAGCAACATTAAACATACATGGTATAACAGCAGGACTGAAAAAGATATATGATATTGCAGAAGCATCTCATGATAAAAACTAATTTTACCAAATCATAATAACAACTTCAGATGCATAAAACTAAAATTTAAACACCAAAATGATGGATGTCAATTCTTTTAACTTCCATTTTCAAGTTGGAAGGTGAATGACAAAATCCATTTTCTCCAAAACCAATTTAAATCCCTGTCTAATTGATCAAGGATCCTAAAGATGAGTAAAAGATGTTTTAATGGATTTTAAATGATGGATGTCAATAAAAGATTGAGAAATCAATGAAGGATCTTAAATTGCAGTGGTTTAAGTCTAAAAAAACTATTCCTTTGTCCGGTACGATACATGATAAACTAGGACAGATACAATATATACAAATATCGGAAAGTTATCCAGGATTGAGGAAGAAATTAAGGGTGACCCTTATAAGCTAAGATCAATTCAATCCAAATTGAACTTTGGACTTCAACTTCAGTCTTGAATCGGTAAATCTTGACAGATTAATCCAAAATCATCACTTTTAACAGACAATTTATAAATATAGGCCAATTTGACAAAAATTGCCAACTTGAAAGCTAAGTTGATATATAATGCATAAGATAACAGGCTAAATTTAGCCTGACTACCAACTTTAAGGTCAATTTTGACCCTTAATTCACCGTAAATATAAATGCAGCCTAAGGAGCTCTCCATAAAATTTATGTTTGATAGCTCTTAAATTTATCTCTTATTGACATATGGTATACAAGGAAAGATTTGATGAACTTTTCTCTAGACAAATCTACCAACAAGGAAACTGATACAATTAGCTTTTCTTAATAAAAGGTTATAATTCTATGTCAAGTCAAGTAAATGAAATTTGACAAAAATGTGCACAAGCTTCTACATACTTATCATTTAGAGACACAATGACACATGACATGAGCAATTGCAATAATCAGCATGTGAGCAGACCAAATACGTTTTTACACTTATGGTAAAAAAACATGATGAAACAGCATATAGTTCGGTCTTACTACCAGATAACATCATTTCAGTAAGAGAGAACAACAGTGGCTGGAATTGATACTTTTGCATCATCACGACCACTTTCACCATAAAAGGAAAAAATGTCAACTACCTGATAACATCATCCATAATGGCAATGAATAGTGGAGTGGAACTTAAGGTAAAGCCTCATTAAAACTTATGGTTAACCCGCAGTCAGTTCCAACATTAACAAAATAATGCTCTGCAGGAGAACATATCGCAAAAGAGTTAAAGTTTATAAAACGAAAAGCTTCTGCCACAATTGAAGTAGTGATTGAGAACTGATTACCATAAATATGTATGGCCAATTACTCAAATCCAAAGATTTGCCATCATCAATCTCCATTTGGCCCTATAAAGGACAAAGTCAGCCAATGTACAGATATTGCTTCATATCATCTTCTGGTATGTTAAGAATTTCTACAACAGACTAAAAGCCGGGATGCATCCACCTCCAAAACGATACATATAAGATCAATACTCAAGAAACAGAGGAAAGAGGCATACTATGGTTCCCATTTGCTGGTAAAGAATGTGTAATTCTTCCAATCAACAATCTCACCTTCCCAGAAGGTCACTACCTACCAATTGCCATTGAGAGCATGTAAATGACATTAAGTAATAAATGGAAGACAATATTCTGCTTCACATAACATATTGTCTGATGGGGCGCATGCGAACTCTGACTACAAGTTAAGCATCTTTCAAATTAACTTCATAGATGGGGGTACACTTAGGCAATTCAACATTGCAATACCTTCAATATCCGACAATATGCAAGAGCATAGAAGTGGCAGTGCTAAAACCACAAGTTTTATACAACATTCTTACCACCAATTGTCATAGATAATATGTTATATTCAATTGGGGTGGAAGGCAGGCATTAACACCAATGATAACATTTTACTCATCACAATGTCATACTCAACCTCTAGCAATATGAAATTACTAACCAAATCAACTCATGGAAAAGAGCATTAAACCGAATATGCAGCATGAATCACTTCGAAGACAATAGACAAGTATGAAATGAAAACTAATTAATAAATTTATCCCCAACTTTCCATGAAACCTAGGATAGCCTCCCAAACCAAGGCCAACTAGAAAACAATAAAGAAGCAGTACAACATAGGTTGGAGAGAAATCCAGATGTAGAAGTAACTACAGCTGTAACCAGAAATCCCTTTATGATCAAGTACACAGCCAAAAAACAACATTAGATAGAAAACTACAATTGGATCATCTGCCAAAATTTCACATTAATGTCTTTCATTTTAATGTCTTTCATGTTCTTTTACATTTTGGTAAAAATGAAACAAAGAACCTTGAGTATATGGAATATGAATATGAGGAAGAGACCAAAAACAATGGTTTCTAATTCAAAAGCTCTACAAGTCGAAATAGGCAAACAACATTTGCATCTTCATTTCAATTAAGAGGCTAAATCTACAAATCTGATATTACAATATGATATTACAAATCTGACATCATTTAAAGACCAACCATATCTTATTCCTAATTTGATTCTTAACCATTCTCCAATCACTTCACTATATTCTGCAACACAATCACTGGGCAACAAATATAGCCTCTAGTTCCTTAATATTATCTCTGATTCACTAACGTAAAACAATCAATTTGTTCCAATTGAGAAATCAAGCCACAGACATTGTTAATCGATATGGTTAGGTTAGGGATGAAAAAACTCACCAAGTAAGAGATAAGCCGATCAAAGGTTTTCTCGTGAGGCTTCTTCTTCTTCAAGGTAAAAATTAGAAAATCGGTAATTTAAGAACAGACTTAATAAAATTGATTACAGAGTATGAATTTAGAGAAGAAGCATACAAAATTCCGATAGATAGCATCAGGTTTGGAGAGATGGGAAGATACAAAAATCAGCTTCTCTACCACATATTCTAAAAGCATCTGGAGAATAATGGATTGCAGATAAGTGGAAATCGAGATCGAAGTGAGGCGGAGCGACCTGATCTTTTGCCAGTTGCCAAATCTGGACTCTTCAAATTCACCAAAATTGAAGCGGAAGATGGAAATGAGATTTCTGCTTGGGAAGATGGAAGAAATTGAAGCGGCAAGGGAAAAGCTACTTTCCCAAAATTGAGCGGCAACCAAAAGGTGAAATGCAAAAAAATGGGCGGCAAGGCAAAAAGGGGAAAATGAGATTTTCAAGTGAATTTGGTTATTTTGTATATATAAGCTTTTGGTTATTTTGTAAAACGTTAAGTTTAAATTCGTATTATTTTGTAAACGTTAAGCTTATATTAGTGCTATTTTGTACGTGAGGCCTAAATTGATGCTATATTGTAAACGTTAAGCTTAAATTGATATTATGTTTTAAACATTAAGCCTATATTGGTGCTATTTTGAACGTTGGGTCTAAATTGGTACTTCCCTAAAAATTTTAGGCCTATTTTGGGATTTTATCCTTTTTTTAATAACAAAAATATTAAGTAATAATAAAAATCAAATTAAGCAATAAAAGACATAGTTAGTTTATCTTTAAAAAGTATAATTTGTCTTTTTCTATTTGTCAATGATTGAGTTTGTCTTTTTATAATTACAATGCATTTATTACTAACTTTTAAGTAATGATAGTGAAGTGAAAGAGAGAGAAAATGATGATGGGTGTATAATGATTAGTTGTCTTTTTAATGTAAAAGTCATGAATTAATTAGGTCAAATCAACCACTAAGATTAATAGTTGAAATCTATTAATTAGGTAAAAAAATTCAAACATAATTCATAAAAAAATTCAATAAAAATCATTAGTTTTATTTATGAATTATTTTTCATGAATTATTTTTTATCTAATTAATAGTTAGTTTTACTTCTTGACCTAATTAATCAATGGTTGAAATATAATAATAAGCTAATTTTTAGAGGATCCAAATTCACGCATGATACCGAAAAAAATATAAAATTACTCATAAAAAGACGTCTTCTGACATACAAAAATACCCCTAATGTTTACAGCTAGGAGCAATTTTACCTCTAACGTCTAAAATGGTGCAATTTTACTCTAAAGTTTGACAAGTTGAGTCAATTTCAAACATTATTGAAAAACACAGATATTTTGTTCTTTATTCTGCGTCAATTATATATCAGTTTGTTTTAAAAAAAGATTTCATATTTTTGGGATTTAATAAAAATATTGTAGGTTAACATTTATTAATTTAGCGAAATATTTTGAATTTTTTTTTTATCCAACTCCTAAAGTAGATAGTATATTTTTTAATTTTTTTCCACATATAATAATATGTTTATGATCTGTCACTAATGAATGATAAAATGACTCACATATGAAATGTAGATGACAAGATTCACGACCAATGAGACATCTTGATGAATTATTTCTAAAATTGATCCAACTTGACAACGCTAATGGTAAAATTACTCTTGACTGCCAACGTTATGGGTAAAATTGCACCATTTTAAACGTTAGGGGTAAAATTGATCCTAGATGTAAACGTTAGGGGTATTTTTGTACCTTATCCCAAAAATTTACAAAAAGAGGTATTTGCTTTGTGTAGTTTAAAAATTATATTATCGTGACATTAACACGAAAAAAGAGCAATCTAGAACAACGAAAAAAAGTGATTTTATAAATTATCCTTTATATAAATTCTTGCTTTACAAATTATTATTATTATTATTTGACAAAAAAAAAAAAGTAACCAGAGATTTCAAACTTCACAAAATCTCATAATCCTTTAATTGAAACTTCATAAATTTCAGAATTATTCCTACAGCGGCAGACGATATGCAATGCTTTATGACACATGTGTCCAAATTCCTGCCATCCATGGACAACACAATTAATCATAATCATCAATAAAGTATATACCCAAACAAGTCTTTTCCCACAATTCATCACATTTTGTCCTTTTTTTTTCTATTTATACAAATACAATATGATTATCCCATTTATAGCTCATTTTTAGGGAAAACTAAATAGAGGATATTCCATTCATCCAATAAATATAATAAATAATACAAGGGATAAGGTGTATCAGGAGCAATCTTACCTCTAACGTTGGTAATAAAAAACCATTTTATCCCATAACATTGATAAATTGGGTTAATTTGAGAAATAATTCATCAAACTGTCTTCTCTGTCATTAAATTTATTGTCTACACTTCACATATGCGTCATTTCATCACAAATTAGTAATAGATCACATCCAAAGGGCGGTGGACTCCACCCTCTTTTGGCCTAATTCCGCCGTTTAGGGCCTCAAAAAGCCGATTTAGTGATTTTCACGCGCGCTTTTAACCTAATTTTTCATGGATTTCAACCAATTAAATTTTATGTTTTGACCTAATTAATTAATTCTTGAAATGTAATAATAAGCTCTAATATTTAGCGGATCCAAATTCACTTGAAACCGAAAAAATGTTCAAAAAAACCGAAAAGCGACAAATTAGGGTTAGGGTTTCGGCGTTCTGGGATTCCATTTCCATCGGAAACAGACCGACGGTCAAAACCCACAGCTAAGCTGTGGGCCCCACCCCCGTTTGGCCAAATTCGGACATCTAGGGTCTCAAAAATGCGATTTACGGATTTTCGCGCGGTTTTAACCTAATTTTCCATTCAATATTATTTATTTATTTTTGTTTGACCTAATTAATTTTTATTTTTACTTCTTGACCTAATTAATTAATTGTTCAAATGTAATAATAAGCTCTAAAAACCAAATTCACTTGATACGGAAAAAAGGGAAAAAAACGTCTTAAAGAAAAAGTGAAAAGCGTCAAATTAGGGTTAGGGTCTCGGGACCCACTTTCATCGGAAACGGGCCAACGGTAAAAACCCACATCCCAAAGGGCAATGGGCCCCACCCTTTTTTGGCCTGATTCCGCCGTCTAGGGCCTCAAAAGGCCGATTTAGTGATTTTCACGCTCGTATTTAATCTAATTTTGCATGGATTATTTTTTTAACCTAATTTTGCATGGATTTCGACCAATTAAATTTTACGTCTTGAACTAATTAATTAATTGTTGAAATATAATAATAAGCTCTAATATTTAGCATTGTCTTATTCACTTGAAACTGAAAAAACGTTTGAAAAAGCCGAAAAGTGACAAATTAGGGTTTCGGTTTTCTGGGATTCCATTTCCATCGAAAACAGACCATCGGTAAAAACCTACAAAAAAAGTTGTGGGCCCACCCCCGTTTGGCCAAATTCGGGCGTCTAGGGTCTCAAAAATGCGATTTACGGATTATCGTGCGGTTTTAACCTAATTTTGCATGCATTAATAAGCTCTAAAAACAAAATTCACTTGATACGGAAAAAAAGGGAAAAAACGTCTTAAAGAAAAAGCAAAAAGCGTCAAATTAGGGTTAGGGACCCCACTTTCTCAAAGGGAATTTTAAAGAGTTTTAAAAAATACCAGATTTATGAAAAGTTAAAGTGCACTTATTTTATTTCTAACTGTAATATGTATTTATAGTGTAATTTAAATATTGAAAATGGATGTGAATCCATGCTTTTTTTTTTAGTATTAGCACATTAATCAACTACATGGACTAATGTTGGGCTCAGTTGAATTCAATTAATTATAATTGAGTTGAAATAAAAGAATCCTATATTAATTAGCAATCCTATATAGGTCTATAGTTTTTGGGAAGTATCAATTTAGGCTCCACATACAAAATAACACTAATATAGGTTTAACGTTTAGAAAAAGGTATTAATTTAGGTATCAACAACAGATTAGATACGTCATTTCTATTACTCCGTTAAGTTCTGCTAATTGTAAGTAGAGGGAGAAATCAAAACTTAACGGAGTAATAGGAATGGCGTGTCTGTTGTTGAGACCTAAATTGATACCCTTTTCTAAACGTTAAGCATATATTGGTGTTATTTTGTACGTGGAGCCTAAATTAATACTTTCCAAAAACCATATGTCTATTTTGGTACCTTATTCCTATTAAATATAAATTAATGGTATGATTTTGTGCACGTTATGTACAAGTTTAAAGTATAAATAAATTACTATACATAGGACAATCTCTGTCCCATTTCCTTTTCCAATTAAATCACAAATTATTTTAGATGATTAAAATCACCGCTTATATATTAGGTAACTCTTTATTGTAAGAATCTTTAATTTTTAACGTTTTTTAAGTCATCAGTAAATATAAAAAGTTCTGGAAATTGTGATTCGAAAAATAAAAAATAGTAGTTTCATACAAAATACGGTTCTAAACAACTTTAATTCTTGAACTCATTTATCTAGACCGTTTATAATTGATTCCGAATCGTTAAAAGGACGTGAAAATAACTAAATCGCATTTTCGATATCCTAAACGCCTGAATTAGGCCAAAAGAGGATGAGACCCACAATAAATTTAGGGGTTTTAACTGTTGACATGTTTCTAATCGAAATAAAGTTCTGAAACCCTAAAAACTATAAACCTTAATTTGACACGTGACACTTTTATTTGCCTGGCTTTATTTCAACTCAACTATAATTAATTTAATTGAGCCTAACCCACTCATTTCATGGATTTGATTGATGTGTTACTACTGAAAAAGATTTTCATATAGAGAACCTCACAATGATTAGACACTGAATTAGGGAAAGCACCTAAGAAATTAAAATATGAAATCAATGACTGATTGGTGGGATTAAATGTGTTTTAATTATAACTTTGGGGAACTGTGTCAATGTTGTCTGTTGTTGCAGGTTTTTCCAAAGTTAGCGGAAGTGGCACAAAAAAGGAGAGAGAAAAGTTCCGTAAAGGGATGAATTGGAATTGGTATTTTCATGCAATATTTTATTTTATTATTTGTGTAATTTAATTATATTTAATTGCCATCAAATGTTATTTTATTTTATTATTTAACTATACTAGGATTAAGATTAAGAGGGGATTATAGAAATCCGCTATTTGACTGATTAAGGTAATAACTAATTAAATATATGGGAAAATTACAAAAGTAGGTCAAATTGGAGGTTCCTTTACATATTTAACCCATTTACTCAACCTACTATATATTTAGACTGATTTTGTGTGACTTTCCCATAATACCCTCAATATTTACGCGCGTCTCGCCCCCTCCCGTTTGACTTCGCAGATTCGATATTATGCGAAGCATGCGAAGTTAAAGTTTGGTTTACTTGATGAATATTTAGTTCGCATATGCGAAGCTAAAATTTGGTGTACTTGATGAAAAAGGGATCCACTTGAAATGATTGGTAATGATTGAGAAGATTACGAGCTAATGATTGAGAATTGTGGAGATAATGTGTGACTTAAAGTAGGGATGGTACTTTTGATAATAAATGAGGATTAAATTAAGAAGATGGTACTTAATATATTAATGTAATTTTTTTTAAATAAGAATAAATTTGATAAACGTTTCTTTTCGATATATGAAGTGAATTTGCATGCTCTGAAAGCGAATTTATTAATTATTGTATGCTCTGAAGAAGTCAAATTAATTAGGTCTAATGGGAATACGGACCCATTGGCGCGTTTCCGATGGGAATACGGACCCAAAATCCTAACCCTAATTTGACACTAAAAGCGAGTTTATTAGCTATTGCATGTCAACGTTTAATTAATTAGGTGAATAAGTAAAATTAATTAGGTCAAAGAGAATAATTAATTTAATTAGGTCAATGAGTAAAATTAATCAGGTCAAAGGGTAAAATTAATTAGGTCAAAAAAGTAAAAAATAAAATAAAATAATAATTGATGGAAAGGGTTAACAGGAGTACTTACTTGAATGATTTTCCAGAATGTCCGAATTCCTTTATCATCGGAAGAATCATGCAGTTTGAGTATCAGGGGATTCATGCTCTACAGGTTTCAGCAACAACTGGCCTGTTCGCATATACTGCACTTCTCTGTCCTTAAACTTCTTGTCCTTCTGAAGAAAAAAAATATGAAGCTGAGCTATGTAAATTTGAAATTGGCTCATTCAAAGACACTCAACAGATAAAAAAAAATGGAACTAAAAATGCAAAAAAACAGTATCGATAGAGGAATAAGAATCATTTGAATCATTAGAACAATATATTCGTTTGTTGTTGATGATTCTTGAAATGCAAAAAGGTATAAAACTTGGGGAAAAAATAGGCAAATTTAATTGAAACTGAAACTTGAATCATAAAAAAGCTCAAGAAGTAGATAAAAATAAATCCTTACCGAAATGAGTAAACCAAAAGCTGCAAAAGATTTTGAGCATAGTTCTTAAAGGCGCAAGGTGCAATAAGTCGCTAAGAGGTCTTGGAACCTAGGCTCAAGGAGCAACGTAAGGCGCGGACCTGAGGAACACGAGACGTAGAAAAAAATATATATATACTCTTTTACTAGTTAAAGAATAAACCAAAAAAACACCCTTGCTTATGACCAGACAAAAACAAAACCATAACGAATTGGGAACACAGAACATTTTTAGGAGATAACGTTTTCAGGAATGTCGTCCCTCATTGGTAGTAAATCTGTCACATAAGGATTCAGTAAGAAGATTTCAAACAGCTTCCTGAATTTTTACATTGAGCGTCTCGCAAACCTGGAAAATCATCACTGGATGCAAATTGAATCAAGAATGAACTCCATAACCTCATTCGAAAAGCCATAAATCTACAGCTATAATACAACCAGGCTCCTTCTTCACCCCTCCTCGATCCTTCATTAACTTTCGCGCTTTTGCCACATCATCCACCTGCTGCAGCATACATGTTTGACAACTGTTTATAGGTTCCGTCATGCTGTTGATTTAGCTCGAAAAGTTGTTCAGCAACTTGAACCACGAGATCAATGTTCCAATGTATTCTGCAGCCAGTGAGCAGAGCCTCCCAACTAAATCCGCAGAGTCATCAAGACTGATATCATCTGATTCTAAGACATACAAATCCAAATTAGCATGAAGTGAAGAAGGCAAGTTCGTCAATTTAAGAGATGTAGAACCCACGTTTCCCCTTATTTTCAAGCTCTCCAGATTCGGACATAAAATTTCTAGGAGAGGACAGTTCTTGCCAAATTCCCTTAGAAGAATTGTTTTCAAATGCTCAGAAGCAACAACAAGCGCCCCTTGAAAGCCACAATAACATAATTCTAAGCATTCAAGCAAAGGACTACCAGATAATACATGCTCAATCGCTTGATTACCCAACTCAGAATGATCTAACTGCAAACTCTTAAGAGATTCCCAATTTACTTTCACGTTCGGCATAAACTCACAAGCACACATCTTCAGCTTAACTAATGAAGGATTGTTGAAAAAAGAAGACCACAATTCGTACTTGTCCCATGATTCCAAATTAAAACCATCACAGTCTAAAATGAGCTCCTTTACATGTTTTTTGGCACCGAAACGAATCCACAATGACAATCTAGAATACAGCTTACACAAAGGGATATCTTTGGAGTCGATAACAAGTTTCTCTGCAGTCAAGCAATCATAGAGAATTAGTATATTGTCAATCAAATTGATGAATTATCAGACAAACAAACGTACTGTTTGAAATGAAATTTAGGATAGAGACGTCGGTCCATTTACACTCCCACCTATAATAAAAATTAGACTTAAAGGCCTCTTTTGTTGACGGTATAAAGGAGAGGATTCGCTGAGTCAGAGAATCTGGCAAACCTTCTATGCAATCTTTAGAACCTTCAAAGTAAAAAAAATGCTAATGAATAATTCAAATTTAAAATGCTATTATTTATCTATTAACAGGAAATTAAACTTAAAACAACTTTCATTGAGACTGAATTTCTAATATCAAACAGTAAAATATTTGCTCAAAAACTTACATTCATCAAGTAAGGCCCAATATCTAGCTTCTCAACATGATGAACCTGCATAATAGTCTGACTAACCAAATTTATGCAGTCTTGTACATTGTAGTCGTATCGGTCGTAATCGTAGAAAAAATCAAAAGTAACATAAACTGAAGACCGCAAATTCATTAATTTAGGAGATGTAAGCCCTATTAGACCTGAAATTCTCAATCTCTCAACATTGGGACATGAGATTTCAATGTTACTAGAATTAAATGAATCCAAAAGAAGAATTTTCACACTTTTAGAAGCAATAACAACAGCATCAAACAAATTGCAGCGGTGTAATTCCAAGTATTCAAGCATAGGAGTACCGGATAAAACATTCTCAATCCCTCCCTTTTGCAGTGCACAATCATATAAACGCAAAATCTTGACAGATCCCCAATTTACATTCCCAATCGTCATAAGATCACAATAAAGTAACTTCAATTTAACTAATGAAGAATTGTTGAAAAGAAATTCTGGCAAGGGATACGGGGAGTTGATAGTGAGAAACACAATGAGTTCCTTTACATGCTTTTTCACAGCAAAACGTATCCATGGATCCTTGTTAGGAATTCTTTCAGAGTAACTTGTCATTTTGATGACGAATTTGTCGATATTGGAGCAATCATCATGGAGATTTAGGGTTTTATCGATGAAATTGGAAAATTGATCGATAGACATACCATTATAAATACACGTATTATAGACGAATTTGAGAACTGATACACGAGTCCATCGATACTTCCACGATTTGGATAAAACCATAGTCTTCACTGAATCGGTTGTCGGCAGAAGGGAGAGGATGCGGTGAATCAGGACATCCGGTAAGGCACTAATGCGGTCTTCATCTTCTTCGCCCGAATTGATTCTATTAATTTCATTTTCCGAATCGCAGCTTCCTTCCGTTTCCACTATGGAAGCTCCGCCAGTAGCAGCCATAAACAAGCAATCAAAAGCTTAGACTAGAGTAGGGTTGTAAAGGGGATATTTTGGAGCAGAGGTGGCAATTTCCTTTCACCGTATTATCTCATATTTATATTAGATACGGTTTCATACGTTATAAATACAGTTTCATACGTTATTAAAGATCACTATTTAATAAACAGCACGACTCAAATAAATACAACTAAATTTTGGATGAAACAACACAATTTTTGAATAATATAGGCCCTGTTTGGTAAACAGCGTTTGGGGATAAAAATAGCAGTTTAGACTAATTTTAGAGGTTTGACCATTGAAACCGCTGATTGGAGTGTTCGGTGGAGAGAGGTTTGGGAAAGAGTTTTGAGATGAAAACGCTAATTTAGAAAAAAAACTCTTAAAATGCAAAATTAATTCTAACCCTAAATCCGAAATCCTAATTCGAGTCTAGAAGCGCGGTTATTAATTATTGCATGTCAACGTTTAATTAATTAAACTAATTAGGCATGGAAAGCTAAATTAATTAGGTAAAAGATTTAAACTTTTTAGGTCAAAGTGCAAAATTAATTAGGTGAAAAAAATAAAAAAGAATAATTTCATTGGAAATTAGGTTAAAACCGAACGAAAATCAATAAATCGCATTTTCGGGGCTCTAGACGAAGGAATTTGGCCGAAATAGGGTGGGGCCCACATCTATAGATGTGGGTTCTTCCCGTTGGCCCGTTTCCATCGTAAATAGGAACCCGATATCCTAACCCTAATTCGAGTCTGAAAGCGCGGTTATTTATTATTGCATGTCCACGTTCAATTAATTAAACTAATTAGGCATGGAAAGCTAAATTAATTAGGTAAAAGATTTAAAATTTTTAGGTCAAAGTGCAAAATTAATTAGGTGAAAAAAATAAAAAAGAATAATTTCATGGGAAATTAGGTTAAAACCGAACGAAAATCAATAAATCGCATTTTCGAGGCCCTAGACGACGGAATTTGGCCGAAATAGGGTGGGGCCCACATCTAATGATGTGGGTTCTTCCCGTTGGCCCGTTTCCATCGTAAATAGGAACCCGAAATCCTAACCCTAATTCGAGTCTGAAAGCGCGGTTATTTATTATTGCATGGCCACGTCTAATTAATTAAACTAATTAGGCATGGAAAGCTAAATTAATTAGGTAAAAGATTTAAACTTTTTAGGTCAAAGTGCAAAATTAATTAGGTGAAAAAAATAAAAAAGAATAATTTCATGTGAAATTAGGTTAAAACTGAACGAAAATCAATAAATCGCATTTTCGAGGCCCTAGACGAAGGAATTTGGCCGAAATAGGGTGGGTGTTCTCCCCGTTGGCCCGTTTCCATCGTAAATAGGAACCCAAAATCCTAACCCTAATTCGAGTCTAGAAGCGCGGTTATTAATTATTGCATGTCCACGTTCAATTAATTAAACTAATTAGGCATGGAAAGCTAAATTAATTAGGTAAAAGATTTAAACTTTTTAGGTCAAAGTGCAAAATTAATTAGGTGAAAAAAATAAAAAAGAATAATTTCATGTGAAATTAGGTTAAAACCGAACGAAAATCAATAAATCGCATTTTCGAGGTCCTAGACGAAGGAATTTGGCCGAAATAGGGTGGGGCCCACATCTTTAGATGTGGGTTCTTCCCGTTGGCCCGTTTCCATCGTAAATAGGAACCCAAAATCCTAACCCTAATTCGAGTCTGAAAGCGCGGTTATTTATTATTGCATGTCCACATTCAATTAATTAAACTAATTAGGCATGGAAAGCTAAATCAATTAGGTAAAAGATTTAAACTTTCTAGGTCAAAGTGCAAAATTAATTACGTGAAAAAAATAAAAAAGAATAATTTCATGGGAAATTAGATTTAAACTCTTTTGGCCTAATTCCTCCGTCTAGGGCCTCAAAAAGCAGATTTAGTGATTTTCGCGCGCGCTTTTAACCTAATTTTGCATGGATTAATTTTTTTTTAACCTAATTTTGCATGGATTTCGACCAATTAAATTTTATATTCTTGACCTAAATAATTAATCCTTGAAACGTAATAATAAGCTCTAATATTTAGCGGATCCAAATTCACTCGAAACGCCGAAAAACGTTCGAAAAAGCCGAAAAGCGGCAAATTAGGGTTAGGATTTCGGCGTTCCGGGGTTCCATTCCCTTGGGAAACGGACCGACGGTCAAAATCCACAGTAAGGCTGTGGGCCCCGGAACCCTAGTTTCATCGAAAACGGGCCAACGGTAAAAACCCACAGCCCGTTGGGCGGTGGGCCCCACCCTCTTTTGGCCTAATTCCTCCGTCTAGGGCCTCAAAAAGCAGATTTAGTGATTTTCGCGCGCGCTTTTAACCTAATTTTGCATGGATTATTTTTTTTTAACCTAATTTTGCATGGATTTCGACCAATTAAATTTTATTTTCTTGACCTAAATAATTAATCCTTGAAACGTAATAATAAGCTCTAATATTTAGCGGATCCAAATTCACTCGAAACGACGAAAAACTTTCGAAAAAGCCGAAAAGCGACAAATTAGGGTTAGGGTTTCGGCGTTCCGGTGTTCCATTCCCTTGGGAAACGGACCGACGGTCAAAACCCACAGAAGTGCTGTGGGTCCCGCCCCCGTTTCGCCAAATTCGGACGTCTAGGGTGTCAAAAACGCGATTTAGTGATTTTCGCGCGGTTTTAACCTAATTTTCAATGCATTATTATTTATTTATTTTTGTTTGATCAAATTAATGATTATTTTTACTTATCGACCTAATTAATTAATTGTTAAAATGTAACAATAATAAGCTCTAAACATTAGAGGATCAAAATTCACTTGATACGGAAAAGGGGGGAAAAAAACGTCTTAAATAAAAAGCGAGAAGCGTCGAATTAGGGTTAGGGTCCCGGAACCCTAGTTTCATCGGAAATGGGCCAACGGTAAAAACCCACGGCCCAATGGGCGGTGGGCCCCACCCTTTTTTGGCCTAATTCCTCCGTCTAGGGCCTCAAAAAGCAGATTTAGTGATTTTCGCGCGCGCTTTTAACCTAATTTTGCATGGATTATTTTTTTTTAACCTAATTTTGCATGGATTTCGACCAATTAAATTTTATTTTCTTGACCTAAATAATTAATCCTTGAAACGTAATAATAAGCTCTAATATTTAGCGGATCCAAATTCACTCGAAACGCCGAAAAACTTTCGAAAAAACCGAAAAGCGGCAAATTAGGGTTAGGGTTTCGGCGTTCCGGGGTTCCATTCCCTTGGGAAACGGACCGACGGTCAAAACCCACAGCACGACTGTGGGCCCCGCCCCCGTTTGGCCAAATTCGGACGTCTAGGGTGTCAAAAACGCGATTTAGTGATTTTCGCGCGGTTTTAACCTAATTTTCAATGCATTATTATTTATTTATTTTTGTTTGATCAAATTAATGATTATTTTTACTTATCGACCTAATTAATTAATTGTTAAAATGTAACAATAATAAGCTCTAAACATTAGAGGATCAAAATTCACTTGATACGGAAAAGGGGGGGAAAAACGTCTTAAAAAAAGTGAGAAGCGTCGAATTAGGGTTAGGGTCCCGGAACCCTAGTTTCATTGGAAACGGGCCAACGGTAAAAACCCACATCCCAAAGGGCGGTGGGCCCCACCCTCGTTTGGCCTAATTCCTCCGTCTAGGGCCTCAAAAAGTAGATTTAGTGATTTACGCGCGCGCTTTTAACCTAATTTTGCATAGGTTATTTTTTTTAACCTAGTTTTGCATGGATTTCGACCAATTAAATTTTATTTTCTTGACCTAAATAATTAATCCTTGAAACATAATAATAAGCTCTAATATTTAGCGGATCCAAATTCACTCGAAACGCCGAAAAACTTTCGAAAAAGCCGAAAAGCGGCAAATTAGGGTTAGGGTTTCGGCGTTCCGGGGTTCCATTCCCTTGGTAAACGGACCGACGGTCAAAACCCACAGCAATGCTATGGGCCCCGCCCCCGTTTGGCCAAATTCGGACGTCTAGGGTGTCAAAAACGCGATTTAGTGATTTTCGCGCGGTTTTAACCTAATTTTCAATGCATTATTATTTATTTATTTTTGTTTGATCAAATTAATGATTATTTTTACTTATCGACCTAATTAATTAATTGTTAAAATGTAACAATAATAAGCTCTAAACATTAGAGGATCAAAATTCACTTGATACGGAAAAGGGGGGAAAAAACGTCTTAAATAAAAAGCGAGAAGCGTCGAATTAGGGTTAGGGTCCCGGAACCCTAGTTTCATCGGAAACGGGCCAACGGTAAAAACCCACGGCCCAATGGGCGGTGGGCCCCACCCTTTTTTGGCCTAATTCCTCCGTCTAGGGCCTCAAAAAGCAGATTTAGTGATTTTCGCGCGCGCTTTTAACCTAATTTTGCATGGATTATTTTTTTTTAACCTAATTTTGCATGGATTTCGACCAATTAAATTTTATTTTCTTGACCTAAATAATTAATCCTTGAAACGTAATAATAAGCTCTAATATTTAGCGGATCCAAATTCACTCGAAACGCCGAAAAACTTTCGAAAAAACCGAAAAGCGGCAAATTAGGGTTAGGGTTTCGGCGTTCCGGGGTTCCATTCCCTTGGGAAACGGACCGACGGTCAAAACCCACAGCACGACTGTGGGCCCCGCCCCCGTTTGGCCAAATTCGGACGTCTAGGGTGTCAAAAACGCGATTTAGTGATTTTCGCGCGGTTTTAACCTAATTTTCAATGCATTATTATTTATTTATTTTTGTTTGATCAAATTAATGATTATTTTTACTTATCGACCTAATTAATTAATTGTTAAAATGTAACAATAATAAGCTCTAAACATTAGAGGATCAAAATTCACTTGATACGGAAAAGGGGGGGAAAAACGTCTTAAAAAAAGTGAGAAGCGTCGAATTAGGGTTAGGGTCCCGGAACCCTAGTTTCATTGGAAACGGGCCAACGGTAAAAACCCACATCCCAAAGGGCGGTGGGCCCCACCCTCGTTTGGCCTAATTCCTCCGTCTAGGGCCTCAAAAAGTAGATTTAGTGATTTACGCGCGCGCTTTTAACCTAATTTTGCATAGGTTATTTTTTTTAACCTAGTTTTGCATGGATTTCGACCAATTAAATTTTATTTTCTTGACCTAAATAATTAATCCTTGAAACATAATAATAAGCTCTAATATTTAGCGGATCCAAATTCACTCGAAACGCCGAAAAACTTTCGAAAAAGCCGAAAAGCGGCAAATTAGGGTTAGGGTTTCGGCGTTCCGGGGTTCCATTCCCTTGGTAAACGGACCGACGGTCAAAACCCACAGCAATGCTATGGGCCCCGCCCCCGTTTGGCCAAATTCGGACGTCTAGGGTGTCAAAAACGCGATTTAGTGATTTTCGCGCGGTTTTAACCTAATTTTCAATGCATTATTATTTATTTATTTTTGTTTGATCAAATTAATGATTATTTTTACTTATCGACCTAATTAATTAATTGTTAAAATGTAACAATAATAAGCTCTAAACATTAGAGGATCAAAATTCACTTGATACGGAAAAGGGGGGAAAAAACGTCTTAAATAAAAAGCGAGAAGCGTCGAATTAGGGTTAGGGTCCCGGAACCCTAGTTTCATCGGAAACGGGCCAACGGTAAAAACCCACGGCCCAATGGGCGGTGGGCCCCACCCTCTTTTGGCCTAATTCCTCCGTCTAGGGCCTCAAAAAGCAGATTTAGTGATTTTCGCGCGCGCTTTTAACCTAATTTTGCATGGATTATTTTTTTTAACCTAATTTTGCATGGATTTCGACCAATTAAATTTTATTTTCTTGACCTAAATAATTAATCCTTGAAACGTAATAATAAACTCTAATATTTAGCGGATCCAAATTCACTCGAAACGACGAAAAACTTTCGAAAAAGCCGAAAAGCGACAAATTGGGGTTAGGGTTTCGGCGTTCCGGTGTTCCATTCCCTTGGGAAACGGACCGACGGTCAAAACCCACAGAAGTGCTGTGGGCCCCGCCCCCGTTTCGCCAAATTCGGACATCTAGGGTGTCAAAAACGCGATTTAGTGATTTTCGCGCGGTTTTAACCTAATTTTCAATGCATTATTATTTATTTATTTTTGTTTGATCAAATTAATGATTATTTTTACTTATCGACCTAATTAATTAATTGTTAAAATGTAACAATAATAAGCTCTAAACATTAGAGGATCAAAATTCACTTGATACGGAAAAGGGGGGAAAAAAACGTCTTAAATAAAAAGCGAGAAGCGTCGAATTAGGGTTAGGGTCCCGGAACCCTAGTTTCATCGGAAATGGGCCAACGGTAAAAACCCACGGCCCAATGGGCGGTGGGCCCCACCCTTTTTTGGCCTAATTCCTCCGTCTAGGGCCTCAAAAAGCAGATTTAGTGATTTTCGCGCGCGCTTTTAACCTAATTTTGCATGGATTATTTTTTTTTAACCTAATTTTGCATGGATTTCGACCAATTAAATTTTATTTTCTTGACCTAAATAATTAATCCTTGAAACGTAATAATAAGCTCTAATATTTAGCGGATCCAAATTCACTCGAAACGCCGAAAAACTTTCGAAAAAACCGAAAAGCGGCAAATTAGGGTTAGGGTTTCGGCGTTCCGGGGTTCCATTCCCCTGGGAAACGGACCGACGGTCAAAACCCACAGCAAGACTGTGGGCCCCGCCCCCGTTTGGCCAAATTCGGACGTCTAGGGTGTCAAAAACGCGATTTAGTGATTTTCGCGCGGTTTTAACCTAATTTTCAATGCATTATTATTTATTTATTTTTGTTTGATCAAATTAATGATTATTTTTACTTATCGACCTAATTAATTAATTGTTAAAATGTAACAATAATAAGCTCTAAACATTAGAGGATCAAAATTCACTTGATACGGAAAAGGGGGGGAAAAACGTCTTAAAAAAAGTGAGAAGCGTCGAATTAGGGTTAGGGTCCCGGAACCCTAGTTTCATTGGAAACGGGCCAACGGTAAAAACCCACATCCCAAAGGGCGGTGGGCCCCACCCTCGTTTGGCCTAATTCCTCCGTCTAGGGCCTCAAAAAGCAGATTTAGTGATTTACGCGCGCGCTTTTAACCTAATTTTGCATAGGTTATTTTTTTTAACCTAGTTTTGCATGGATTTCGACCAATTAAATTTTATTTTCTTGACCTAAATAATTAATCCTTGAAACATAATAATAAGCTCTAATATTTAGCGGATCCAAATTCACTCGAAACGCCGAAAAACTTTCGAAAAAGCCGAAAAGCGGCAAATTAGGGTTAGGGTTTCGGCGTTCCGGGGTTCCATTCCCTTGGTAAACAGACCGACGGTCAAAACCCATGGCAATGCTATGGGCCCCGCCCCCGTTTCGCCAAATTCGGACGTCTAGGGTGTCAAAAACGCGATTTAGTGATTTTCGCGCGGTTTTAACCTAATTTTCAATGCATTATTATTTATTTATTTTTGTTTGATCAAATTAATGATTATTTTTACTTATCGACCTAATTACTTAATTGTTAAAATGTAACAATAATAAGCTCTAAACATTAGAGGATCAAAATTCACTTGATACGGAAAAGGGGGGAAAAAACGTCTTAAATAAAAAGCGAGAAGCGTCGAATTAGGGTTAGGGTCCCGGAACCCTAGTTTCATCGGAAACGGGCCAACGGTAAAAACCCACAACCCAATGGACGGTGGGCCCCACCCTCTTTTGGCCTAATTCCTCCGTCTAGGGCCTCAAAAAGCAGATTTAGTGATTTTCGCGCGCGCTTTTAACCTAATTTTGCATGGATTATTTTTTTTTAACCTAATTAATGAATTTAATTTCCTTTATCCAATCAGAAACAAACCAAATCACACGTTTTAAGAAAAATGATTGTTTTATATTAAATTAATGAAATATAAACTAAAATACTATTTAACACTCCATGTTTATTAATAATTTTTATTTTTTTTATACTTCGTGTCTATGAATCTAGGAAGTATTAATGTTTGAACAATCAAAATACTAAAATCAGAAATTAGATTTGCCAATCTTGCTTACTAATTTCATGGTTAGATTATGAATTAGATTTGCCAATCCATGGTTAGATTATGTCCTTTTACAAATTAAATTTTGTGGTTTTATTATTATTTTACTTCATAATATACCGCTAATCACTGTTGAAAAAAAAAGCCATTTGCACTGTTTAAACGATCGAAATCGAAAACATGTTCCTATTTTTTTCCGATTAGTTATTGTTGACGGTGTTTTTGGGCCCTAAGTCATTTTTAATTGATTGGGTATATCCCAAATTAATTCAATAATATTTAAAACTAAAATGTTGAGTTTTTTTTTTTTTTTGTACAAATTGAAGTATGAAAATACTTAAATTAAATTTTTTTTTTGTTTAAACATAAATTAGGTTCAGTTTTTTTGTTAGACTGGTATTTTTTGGAATAATCGAACCGATAACCGAATGCAGAACAAGGAAAATTTGATAACCGAACTGAACCAAAATATTAAAATAATCGAATCAAATACGAATTTCGGTTCGGTTATTGGTTCAATCATCGGTTTTTGGACTTTTTGCTCACCCCTAATTCCTTTTACAATGGCCACGCAACTTTAAATTTATCTTGATAAATTTACTTTGATGACTCCAAAAGTAAAAAAGTCACTAAAAAGATAACATGGCTTCACGACAGCACCAGTCAACTTTCACCACTAATCGAAATGACACGTGACTATTACCTAGCTAACCAAAACGGCACGTGGCTGCCACTTAGTGAAAGCAAAATAACTTCAATGTCTCGTTTTGGTCTAATTTCGTCGTCTACGACCTCGAAAGTTCAATTTATTGATTTTCACACCATCTTAACATAATTTTACATGAATTATTTTTTATTTTCTTTGACACAATGAATGGATTTCAACCATTAGTTTTACTTTTTGACCTGATTAATGGTTGAAATGTAATAATAAGCTTGCTCTTAGAGGATCCAAATTCACTTGATACCGAAATTAAAACATTTAAAAAAAATCATCCGATCAAGCATTACGTTAAAAAAAAAGCAACGCATGTGCAATTAGGGTTTAATTTTGAACCATTAATTTGAAATGTTTAAAGTTCAGGTTTTGAATATTTGGTTTGAGATCAAAACAGTAAAAAAATGAACTTTTTAGGAATATAAAAAAAAACGAAAAGTGTCAAATTCGAATTAGGATTTCGATGTCTCGGAATGTTAAATTTTTTATTGTTTTGGAAATTTTATTTTTTTAATTTGGAACTTATTATAAAATTGTATGATTGGAATGTGCTTATAGTCAAAATCGAAATTAATAGGTATATATATGTATATATAGTTTTAACTTTTTAAAACTTTATCCCAATATAAAAGTAACATTCTTCAGACTTTGTTCTCCGTATGTTTATATTTTAATATTAATGAAGTATATATGGAAAAAGCTGATCCTAGCAGATTAAAAGCTGCTAAAGTAAATAAATGGCCTTGCTTTCAGGGACAACTTTATTTTTATATTCCTTCCTCACCAATTATGCAGTAGTAGATTTTTTCCCACTGGATCAAACATTAAATTTTAGGTATAATACACATTTGAATATCCAAACTGAAGCTTAAAAGTTAATTATGACATTAAACTATCAAAATCATCAACCAGACTCTGAACTAAGTAAAAATCATTAATTAAATCCTTATTTTAAGCAAAAATTATCATTTGAGTCCTCTCGAAAATAATTAAGTTGAACAGTTTCAGACTTTCTTCCCTAAATTCAATTTAAACCAACACAGATATCATTATAGTCCATATCAAATAATCAGAGTTTCTATTTTAGGATAATATAAGGACTCAATTGATGATTTTTGCTTAACTCGAGAGTTTAATTGATGATTTTGATAGTTTAAGGTACTAATTAAGTTTGATGATTTAGTTTAAGAGTTAAAATGAGTATTGTGCCTAAATTTTATTTGGAATAATTTATTACATTTATTTAGATCTGTTTATTGCAATTTTCATCTATAAATGAAATCAATTTGTGCATAATTTAATTGAACCTAATCCACCCACTTCATGCATTTGATTAATGTGTTAATAATGAAAAAGATAGTCATATCTGTACAAGTTAAAAAATATTGCTGAAAAGAATAACAATGATATAAACAATAGAGCAAGTCACAGAAATTAAAACATGAAATTAATAATTGATTGGTTAGATTAAATGTGTGTTTCAGTCATAATTTTGGCCCCACCCACTTGGGAAACGGACCGACGGTCAAAATCCACAGTAAGGCTGTGGGCCCCGGAACCCTAGTTTCATCGAAAACGGGCCAACGGTAAAAACCCATAGCCCAATGGGCGGTGGGCCCCATCCTCTTTTGGCCTAATTCCTCCGTCTAGGGCCTCAAAAAGCAGATTTAGTGATTTTCGCGGGCGCTTTTAACCTAATTTTGCATGGATTATTTTTTTTTAACCTAATTTTGCATGGATTTCGACCAATTAAATTTTATTTTCTTGACCTAAATAATTAATCCTTGAAACGTAATAATAAGCTCTAATATTTAGCGGATCCAAATTCACTCGAAACGCCGAAAAACGTTCGAAAAAGCCGAAAAGCGGCAAATTAGGGTTACGGTTTCGGCGTTCCGGGGTTCCATTCTCTTGGGAAACGGACCGACGGTCAAAACCCACAGCAAGGCTGTGGGCCCCGCCCCCGTTTGGCCAAACTCGGACGTCTAGGGTGTTAAAAACGCGATTTAGTGATTTTCGCGCGGTTTTAACCTAATTTTCAATGCATTATTATTTATTTATTTTTGTTTGATCAAATTAATGATTATTTTTACTTATCGACCTAATTAATTAATTGTTAAAATGTAACAATAATAAGCTCTAAACATTAGAGGATCAAAATTCACTTGATACGGAAAAGGGGGGAAAAACGTCTTAAATAAAAAGCGAGAAGCGTCGAATTAGGGTTAGGGTTCCGGAACCCTAGTTTCATCGGAAACGGGCCAACGGTAAAAACCCACGGCCCAATGGGCGGTGGGCCCCACCCTCTTTTGGCCTAATTCCTCCGTCTAGGGCCTCAAAAAGCAGATTTAGTGATTTTCGCGCGCGCTTTTAACCTAATTTTGCATGGATTATTTTTTTTTAACCTAATTTTGCATGGATTTCGACCAATTAAATTTTATTTTCTTGACCTAAATAATTAATCCTTGAAACGTAATAATAAGCTCTAATATTTAGCGGATCCAAATTCACTCGAAACGCCGAAAAACTTTCGAAAAAGCCGAAAAGCGGCAAATTAGGGTTAGGGTTTCGGCGTTCCGGGGTTCCATTCCCTTGGGAAACGGACCGACGGTCAAAACCCACAGTAAAACTGTGGGCCCCGCACCCGTTTGGCCAAATTCGGACGTCTAGGGTGTCAAAAACGCGATTTAGTGATTTTCGCGCGGTTTTAACCTAATTTTCAATGCATTATTATTTATTTATTTTTGTTTAATCAAATTAATGATTATTTTTACTTATCGACCTAATTAATTAATTGTTAAAATGTAACAATAATAAGCTCTAAACATTAGAGGATCAAAATTCACTTGATATGGAAAAGGGGGGAAAAACGTCTTAAATAAAAAGCGAGAAGCGTCGAATTAGGGTTAGGGTCCCGGAACCCTAGTTTCATCGGAAACGGGCCAACGGTAAAAACCCACGGCCCAATGGGCGGTGGGCCCCACCCTCTTTTGGCCTAATTCCTCCGTCTAAGGCCTCAAAAAGCAGATTTAGTGATTTTCGCGCGCGCTTTTAACCTAATTTTGCATGGATTATTTTTTTTAACCTAATTTTGCATGGATTTCGACCAATTAAATTTTATTTTCTTGACCTAAATAATTAATCCTTGAAACGTAATAATAAGCTCTAATATTTAGCGGATCCAAATTCACTCGAAACGCCGAAAAACTTTCGAAAATCCGAAAAGCGGCAAATTAGGGTTAGGGTTTCGGCGTTCCGGGGTTCCATTCCCTTGGGAAACGGACCGACGGTCAAAACCCACAGCAGGACTGTGGGCCCCGCCCCGTTTGGCCAAATTCGGACGTCTAAGGTGTCAAAAACGCGATTTAGTGATTTTCGCGCGGTTTTAACCTAATGTTCAATGCATTATTATTTATTTTTGTTTGATCGAATTAATGATTATTTTTACTTATCGACCTAATTAATTAATTGTTAAAATGTAACAATAATAAGCTCTAAACATTAGAGGATCAAAATTCACTTGATACGAAAAAGGGGGGGAAAACGTCTTAAATAAAAAGTGAGAAGCGTCGAATTAGGGTTAGGGTCCCGGAACCCTAGTTTCATTGGAAACGGGCCAACGGTAAAAACCCACATCCCAAAGGGCGGTGGGCCCCACCCTCGTTTGGCCTAATTCCTCCGTCTACGGCCTCAAAAAGAAGATTTAGTGATTTACGCGCGCGCTTTTAACCTAATTTTGCATAGGTTATTTTTTTTAACCTAGTTTTGCATGGATTTCGACCAATTAAATTTTATTTTCTTGACCTAAATAATTAATCCTTGAAACCTAATAATAAGCTCTAATATTTAGCGGATCAAAATTCACTCGAAACGCCGAAAAACGTTCGAAAAAGCCGAAAAGCGGCAAATTAGGGTTAGGGTTTCGGCGTTCCGGGGTTCCATTCCCTTGGGAAACGGACCGACGGTCAAAATCCACAGCAAGGCTGTGGGCCCCGGAACCCTAGTTTCATCGGAAACGGGCCAACGGTAAAAACCCACGGCCCGATGGGCGGTGGGCCCCACCCTCTTTTGGCCTAATTCCTCCGTCTAAGGCCTCAAAAAGCAGATTTAGTGATTTTCGCGCGCGCTTTTAACCTAATTTTGCATGGATTATTTTTTTTAACCTAATTTTGCATGGATTTCGACCAATTAAATTTTATTTTCTTGACCTAAATAATTAATCCTTGAAACGTAATAATAAGCTCTAATATTTAGCGGATCCAAATTCACTCGAAACGCCGAAAAACTTTCGAAAATCCGAAAAGCGGCAAATTAGGGTTAGGGTTTCGGCGTTCCGGGGTTCCATTCCCTTGGGAAACGGACCGACGGTCAAAACCCACAGCAGGACTGTGGGCCCCGCCCCGTTTGGCCAAATTCGGACGTCTAAGGTGTCAAAAACGCGATTTAGTGATTTTCGCGCGGTTTTAACCTAATGTTCAATGCATTATTATTTATTTATTTTTGTTTGATCAAATTAATGATTATTTTTACTTATCGACCTACTCAATTAATTGTTAAAATGTAACAATAATAAGCTCTAAACATTAGAGGATCAAAATTCACTTGATACGAAAAAGGGGGGGAAAACGTCTTAAATAAAAAGTGAGAAGCGTCGAATTAGGGTTAGGGTCCCGGAACCCTAGTTTCATTGGAAACGGGCCAACGGTAAAAACCCACATCCCAAAGGGCGGTGGGCCCCACCCTCGTTTGGCCTAATTCCTCCGTCTAGGGCCTCAAAAAGCAGATTTAGTGATTTACGCGCGCGCTTTTAACCTAATTTTGCATAGGTTATTTTTTTTAACCTAGTTTTGCATGGATTTCGACCAATTAAATTTTATTTTCTTGACCTAAATAATTAATCCTTGAAACATAATAATAAGCTCTAATATTTAGCGGATCCAAATTCACTCGAAACGCCGAAAAACGTTCGAAAAAGCCGAAAAGCGGCAAATTAGGGTTAGGGTTTCGGCGTTCCGGGGTTCCATTCCCTTGGGAAACGGACCGACGGTCAAAATCCACAGCAAGGCTGTGGGCCCCGGAACCCTAGTTTCATCGGAAACGGGCCAACGGTAAAAACCCACAGCCCAATGGGCGGTGGGTCCCATCCTCTTTTGGCCTAATTCCTCCGTCTAGGGCCTCAAAAAGCAGATTTAGTGATTTTCGTGCGCGCTTTTAACCTAATTTTGCATGGATTATTTTTTTTAACCTAATTTTGCATGGATTTCGACCAATTAAATTTAATTTTCTTAACCTAAATAATTAATCCTTGAAACGTAATAATAAGCTCTAATATTTAGCGGATCCAAATCCACTCGAAACGCCGAAAAACGTTCGAAAAAGCCGAAAAGCGGCAAATTAGGGTTACGGTTTGGGCGTTCCGGGGTTCCATTCTCTTGGGAAACGGACCGACGGTCAACAACCAAAGCAGAGCTGTGGGCCCCGCCCCCGTTTCGCCAAATTCGGACGTCTAGGGTGTCAAAAACGCGATTTAGTGATTTTCGCGCGGTTTTAACCTAATTTTCAATGCATTATTATTTATTTATTTTTGTTTGATCAAATTAATGATTATTTTTACTTATCGACCTACTCAATTAATTGTTAAAATGTAACAATAATAAGCTCTAAACATTAGAGGATCAAAATTCACTTGATACGAAAAAGGGGGGGAAAACGTTTTAAATAAAAAGTGAGAAGCGTCGAATTAGGGTTAGGGTCCCGGAACCCTAGTTTCATTGGAAACGGGCCAACGGTAAAAACCCACATCCCAAAGGGCGGTGGGCCCCACCCTCGTTTGGCCTAATTCCTCCGTCTAGGGCCTCAAAAAGCAGATTTAGTGATTTACGCGCGCGCTTTTAACCTAATTTTGCATAGGTTATTTTTTTTAACCTAGTTTTGCATGGATTTCGACCAATTAAATTTTATTTTCTTGACCTAAATAATTAATCCTTGAAACGTAATAATAAGCTCTAATATTTAGCGGATCCAAATCCACTCGAAACGCCGAAAAACGTTCGAAAAAGCCGAAAAGCGGCAAATTAGGGTTACGGTTTGGGCGTTCCGGGGTTCCATTCTCTTGGGAAACGGACCGACGGTCAAAAACCAAAGCAGAGCTGTGGGCCCCGCCCCCGTTTCGCCAAATTCGGACGTCTAGGGTGTCAAAAACGCGATTTAGTGATTTTCGCGCGGTTTTAACCTAATTTTCAATGCATTATTATTTATTTATTTTTGTTTGATCAAATTAATGATTATTTTTACTTATCGACCTAATTAATTAATTGTTAAAATGTAACAATAATAAGCTCTAAACATTAGAGGATCAAAATTCACTTGATACGGAAAAGGGGGGAAAAAAACGTCTTAAATAAAAAGCGAGAAGCGTCGAATTAGGGTTAGGGTCCCGGAACCCTAGTTTCATCGGAAATGGGCCAACGGTAAAAACCCACGGCCCAATGGGCGGTGGGCCCCACCCTCTTTTGGCCTAATTCCTCCGTCTAAGGCCTCAAAAAGCAGATTTAGTGATTTTCGCGCGCGCTTTTAACCTAATTTTGCATGGATTATTTTTTTTAACCTAATTTTGCATGGATTTCGACCAATTAAATTTTATTTTCTTGACCTAAATAATTAATCCTTGAAACGTAATAATAAGCTCTAATATTTAGCGGATCCAAATTCACTCGAAACGCCGAAAAACTTTCGAAAATCCGAAAAGCGGCAAATTAGGGTTAGGGTTTCGGCGTTCCGGGGTTCCATTCCCTTGGGAAACGGACCGACGGTCAAAACCCACAGCAGGACTATGGGCCCCGCCCCGTTTGGCCAAATTCGGACGTCTAAGGTGTCAAAAACGCGATTTAGTGATTTTCGCGCGGTTTTAACCTAATGTTCAATGCATTATTATTTATTTTTGTTTGATCGAATTAATGATTATTTTTACTTATCGACCTAATTAATTAATTGTTAAAATGTAACAATAATAAGCTCTAAACATTAGAGGATCAAAATTCACTTGATACGAAAAAGGGGGGGAAAACGTCTTAAATAAAAAGTGAGAAGCGTCGAATTAGGGTTAGGGTCCCGGAACCCTAGTTTCATTGGAAACGGGCCAACGGTAAAAACCCACATCCCAAAGGGCGGTGGGCCCCACCCTCGTTTGGCCTAATTCCTCCGTCTACGGCCTCAAAAAGAAGATTTAGTGATTTACGCGCGCGCTTTTAACCTAATTTTGCATAGGTTATTTTTTTCAACCTAGTTTTGCATGGATTTCGACCAATTAAATTTTATTTTCTTGACCTAAATAATTAATCCTTGAAACCTAATAATAAGCTCTAATATTTAGCGGATCAAAATTCACTCGAAACGCCGAAAAAACGTTCGAAAAAGCCGAAAAGCGGCAAATTAGGGTTAGGGTTTCGGCGTTCCGGGGTTCCATTCCCTTGGGAAACGGACCGACGGTCAAAATCCACAGCAAGGCTGTGGGCCCCGGAACCCTAGTTTCATCGGAAACGGGCCAACGGTAAAAAACCCACGGCCCGATGGGCGGTGGGCCCCACCCTCTTTTGGCCTAATTCCTCCGTCTAAGGCCTCAAAAAGCAGATTTAGTGATTTTCGCGCGCGCTTTTAACCTAATTTTGCATGGATTATTTTTTTTAACCTAATTTTGCATGGATTTCGACCAATTAAATTTTATTTTCTTGACCTAAATAATTAATCCTTGAAACGTAATAATAAGCTCTAATATTTAGCGGATCCAAATTCACTCGAAACGCCGAAAAACTTTCGAAAATCCGAAAAGCGGCAAATTAGGGTTAGGGTTTCGGCGTTCCGGGGTTCCATTCCCTTGGGAAACGGACCGACGGTCAAAACCCACAGCAGGACTGTGGGCCCCGCCCCGTTTGGCCAAATTCGGACGTCTAAGGTGTCAAAAACGCGATTTAGTGATTTTCGCGCGGTTTTAACCTAATGTTCAATGCATTATTATTTATTTATTTTTGTTTGATCAAATTAATGATTATTTTTACTTATCGACCTACTCAATTAATTGTTAAAATGTAACAATAATAAGCTCTAAACATTAGAGGATCAAAATTCACTTGATACGAAAAAGGGGGGGAAAACGTCTTAAATAAAAAGTGAGAAGCGTCGAATTAGGGTTAGGGTCCCGGAACCCTAGTTTCATTGGAAACGGGCCAACGGTAAAAAACCCACATCCCAAAGGGCGGTGGGCCCCACCCTCGTTTGGCCTAATTCCTCCGTCTAGGGCCTCAAAAAGCAGATTTAGTGATTTACGCGCGCGCTTTTAACCTAATTTTGCATAGGTTATTTTTTTAACCTAGTTTTGCATGGATTTCGACCAATTAAATTTTATTTTCTTGACCTAAATAATTAATCCTTGAAACATAATAATAAGCTCTAATATTTAGCGGATCCAAATTCACTCGAAACGCCGAAAAAACGTTCGAAAAAGCCGAAAAGCGGCAAATTAGGGTTAGGGTTTCGGCGTTCCGGGGTTCCATTCCCTTGGGAAACGGACCGACGGTCAAAATCCACAGCAAGGCTGTGGGCCCCGGAACCCTAGTTTCATCGGAAACGGGCCAACGGTAAAAACCCACAGCCCAATGGGCGGTGGGTCCCATCCTCTTTTGGCCTAATTCCTCCGTCTAGGGCCTCAAAAAGCAGATTTAGTGATTTTCGTGCGCGCTTTTAACCTAATTTTGCATGGATTATTTTTTTTAACCTAATTTTGCATGGATTTCGACCAATTAAATTTAATTTTCTTAACCTAAATAATTAATCCTTGAAACGTAATAATAAGCTCTAATATTTAGCGGATCCAAATCCACTCGAAACGCCGAAAAACGTTCGAAAAAGCCGAAAAGCGGCAAATTAGGGTTACGGTTTGGGCGTTCCGGGGTTCCATTCTCTTGGGAAACGGACCGACGGTCAACAACCAAAGCAGAGCTGTGGGCCCCGCCCCCGTTTCGCCAAATTCGGACGTCTAGGGTGTCAAAAACGCGATTTAGTGATTTTCGCGCGGTTTTAACCTAATTTTCAATGCATTATTATTTATTTATTTTTGTTTGATCAAATTAATGATTATTTTTACTTATCGACCTACTCAATTAATTGTTAAAATGTAACAATAATAAGCTCTAAACATTAGAGGATCAAAATTCACTTGATACGAAAAAGGGGGGGAAAACGTTTTAAATAAAAAGTGAGAAGCGTCGAATTAGGGTTAGGGTCCCGGAACCCTAGTTTCATTGGAAACGGGCCAACGGTAAAAACCCACATCCCAAAGGGCGGTGGGCCCCACCCTCGTTTGGCCTAATTCCTCCGTCTAGGGCCTCAAAAAGCAGATTTAGTGATTTACGCGCGCGCTTTTAACCTAATTTTGCATAGGTTATTTTTTTTAACCTAGTTTTGCATGGATTTCGACCAATTAAATTTTATTTTCTTGACCTAAATAATTAATCCTTGAAACGTAATAATAAGCTCTAATATTTAGCGGATCCAAATCCACTCGAAACGCCGAAAAACGTTCGAAAAAGCCGAAAAGCGGCAAATTAGGGTTACGGTTTGGGCGTTCCGGGGTTCCATTCTCTTGGGAAACGGACCGACGGTCAAAAACCAAAGCAGAGCTGTGGGCCCCGCCCCCGTTTCGCCAAATTCGGACGTCTAGGGTGTCAAAAACGCGATTTAGTGATTTTCGCGCGGTTTTAACCTAATTTTCAATGCATTATTATTTATTTATTTTTGTTTGATCAAATTAATGATTATTTTTACTTATCGACCTAATTAATTAATTGTTAAAATGTAACAATAATAAGCTCTAAACATTAGAGGATCAAAATTCACTTGATACGGAAAAGGGGGGAAAAAAACGTCTTAAATAAAAAGCGAGAAGCGTCGAATTAGGGTTAGGGTCCCGGAACCCTAGTTTCATCGGAAATGGGCCAACGGTAAAAACCCACGGCCCAATGGGCGGTGGGCCCCACCCTCTTTTGGCCTAATTCCTCCGTCTAAGGCCTCAAAAAGCAGATTTAGTGATTTTCGCGCGCGCTTTTAACCTAATTTTGCATGGATTATTTTTTTTAACCTAATTTTGCATGGATTTCGACCAATTAAATTTTATTTTCTTGACCTAAATAATTAATCCTTGAAACGTAATAATAAGCTCTAATATTTAGCGGATCCAAATTCACTCGAAACGCCGAAAAACTTTCGAAAATCCGAAAAGCGGCAAATTAGGGTTAGGGTTTCGGCGTTCCGGGGTTCCATTCCCTTGGGAAACGGACCGACGGTCAAAACCCACAGCAGGACTGTGGGCCCCGCCCCGTTTGGCCAAATTCGGACGTCTAAGGTGTCAAAAACGCGATTTAGTGATTTTCGCGCGGTTTTAACCTAATGTTCAATGCATTATTATTTATTTTTGTTTGATCGAATTAATGATTATTTTTACTTATCGACCTAATTAATTAATTGTTAAAATGTAACAATAATAAGCTCTAAACATTAGAGGATCAAAATTCACTTGATACGAAAAAGGGGGGGAAAACGTCTTAAATAAAAAGTGAGAAGCGTCGAATTAGGGTTAGGGTCCCGGAACCCTAGTTTCATTGGAAACGGGCCAACGGTAAAAACCCACATCCCAAAGGGCGGTGGGCCCCACCCTCGTTTGGCCTAATTCCTCCGTCTACGGCCTCAAAAAGAAGATTTAGTGATTTACGCGCGCGCTTTTAACCTAATTTTGCATAGGTTATTTTTTTCAACCTAGTTTTGCATGGATTTCGACCAATTAAATTTTATTTTCTTGACCTAAATAATTAATCCTTGAAACCTAATAATAAGCTCTAATATTTAGCGGATCAAAATTCACTCGAAACGCCGAAAAACGTTCGAAAAAGCCGAAAAGCGGCAAATTAGGGTTAGGGTTTCGGCGTTCCGGGGTTCCATTCCCTTGGGAAACGGACCGACGGTCAAAATCCACAGCAAGGCTGTGGGCCCCGGAACCCTAGTTTCATCGGAAACGGGCCAACGGTAAAAACCCACGGCCCGATGGGCGGTGGGCCCCACCCTCTTTTGGCCTAATTCCTCCGTCTAAGGCCTCAAAAAGCAGATTTAGTGATTTTCGCGCGCGCTTTTAACCTAATTTTGCATGGATTATTTTTTTTAACCTAATTTTGCATGGATTTCGACCAATTAAATTTTATTTTCTTGACCTAAATAATTAATCCTTGAAACGTAATAATAAGCTCTAATATTTAGCGGATCCAAATTCACTCGAAACGCCGAAAAACTTTCGAAAATCCGAAAAAGCGGCAAATTAGGGTTAGGGTTTCGGCGTTCCGGGGTTCCATTCCCTTGGGAAACGGACCGACGGTCAAAACCCACAGCAGGACTGTGGGCCCCGCCCCGTTTGGCCAAATTCGGACGTCTAAGGTGTCAAAAACGCGATTTAGTGATTTTCGCGCAGTTTTAACCTAATGTTCAATGCATTATTATTTATTTATTTTTGTTTGATCAAATTAATGATTATTTTTACTTATCGACCTACTCAATTAATTGTTAAAATGTAACAATAATAAGCTCTAAACATTAGAGGATCAAAATTCACTTGATACGAAAAAGGGGGGGAAAACGTCTTAAATAAAAAGTGAGAAGCGTCGAATTAGGGTTAGGGTCCCGGAACCCTAGTTTCATTGGAAACGGGCCAACGGTAAAAACCCACATCCCAAAGGGCGGTGGGCCCCACCCTCGTTTGGCCTAATTCCTCCGTCTAGGGCCTCAAAAAGCAGATTTAGTGATTTACGCGCGCGCTTTTAACCTAATTTTGCATAGGTTATTTTTTTTAACCTAGTTTTGCATGGATTTCGACCAATTAAATTTTATTTTCTTGACCTAAATAATTAATCCTTGAAACATAATAATAAGCTCTAATATTTAGCGGATCCAAATTCACTCGAAACGCCGAAAAACGTTCGAAAAAGCCGAAAAGCGGCAAATTAGGGTTAGGGTTTCGGCGTTCCGGGGTTCCATTCCCTTGGGAAACGGACCGACGGTCAAAATCCACAGCAAGGCTGTGGGCCCCGGAACCCTAGTTTCATCGGAAACGGGCCAACGGTAAAAACCCACAGCCCAATGGGCGGTGGGTCCCATCCTCTTTTGGCCTAATTCCTCCGTCTAGGGCCTCAAAAAGCAGATTTAGTGATTTTCGTGCGCGCTTTTAACCTAATTTTGCATGGATTATTTTTTTTAACCTAATTTTGCATGGATTTCGACCAATTAAATTTAATTTTCTTAACCTCAATAATTAATCCTTGAAACGTAATAATAAGCTCTAATATTTAGCGGATCCAAATCCACTCGAAACGCCGAAAAACGTTCGAAAAAGCCGAAAAAGCGGCAAATTAGGGTTACGGTTTGGGCGTTCCGGGGTTCCATTCTCTTGGGAAACGGACCGACGGTCAAAAACCAAAGCAGAGCTGTGGGCCCCGCCCCCGTTTCGCCAAATTCGGACGTCTAGGGTGTCAAAAACGCGATTTAGTGATTTTCGCGCGGTTTTAACCTAATTTTCAATGCATTATTATTTATTTATTTTTGTTTGATCAAATTAATGATTATTTTTACTTATCGACCTACTCAATTAATTGTTAAAATGTAACAATAATAAGCTCTAAACATTAGAGGATCAAAATTCACTTGATACGAAAAAGGGGGGGAAAACGTTTTAAATAAAAAGTGAGAAGCGTCGAATTAGGGTTAGGGTCCCGGAACCCTAGTTTCATTGGAAACGGGCCAACGGTAAAAACCCACATCCCAAAGGGCGGTGGGCCCCACCCTCGTTTGGCCTAATTCCTCCGTCTAGGGCCTCAAAAAGCAGATTTAGTGATTTACGCGCGCGCTTTTAACCTAATTTTGCATAGGTTATTTTTTTTAACCTAGTTTTGCATGGATTTCGACCAATTAAATTTTATTTTCTTGACCTAAATAATTAATCCTTGAAACATAATAATAAGCTCTAATATTTAGCGGATCCAAATTCACTCGAAACGCCGAAAAACGTTCGAAAAAGCCGAAAAGCGGCAAATTAGGGTTAGGGTTTCGGCGTTCCGGGGTTCCATTCCCTTGGGAAACGGACCGACGGTCAAAATCCACAGCAAGGCTGTGGGCCCCGGAACCCTAGTTTCATCGGAAACGGGCCAACGGTAAAAACCCACAGCCCAATGGGCGGTGGGTCCCATCCTCTTTTGGCCTAATTCCTCCGTCTAGGGCCTCAAAAAGCAGATTTAGTGATTTTCGTGCGCGCTTTTAACCTAATTTTGCATGGATTATTTTTTTTAACCTAATTTTGCATGGATTTCGACCAATTAAATTTAATTTTCTTAACCTAAATAATTAATCCTTGAAACGTAATAATAAGCTCTAATATTTAGCGGATCCAAATCCACTCGAAACGCCGAAAAACGTTCGAAAAAGCCGAAAAGCGGCAAATTAGGGTTACGGTTTGGGCGTTCCGGGGTTCCATTCTCTTGGGAAACGGACCGACGGTCAAAAACCAAAGCAGAGCTGTGGGCCCCGCCCCCGTTTCGCCAAATTCGGACGTCTAGGGTGTCAAAAACGCGATTTAGTGATTTTCGCGCGGTTTTAACCTAATTTTCAATGCATTATTATTTATTTATTTTTGTTTGATCAAATTAATGATTATTTTTACTTATCGACCTAATTAATTAATTGTTAAAATGTAACAATAATAAGCTCTAAACATTAGAGGATCAAAATTCACTTGATACGGAAAAGGGGGGAAAAAACGTTTTAAATAAAAAGCGAGAAGCGTCGAATTAGGGTTAGGGTCCCGGAACCTTAGTTTCATCGGAAACGGGCCAACGGTAAAAACCCACGGCCCAATGGGCGGTGGGCCCCACCCTCTTTTGGCCTAATTCCTCCGTCTAGGGCCTCAAAAAGCAGATTTAGTGATTTTTGTGCGCGCTTTTAACCTAATTTTGCATGGATTATTTTTTTTTAACCTAATTTTGCATGGATTTCGACCAATTAAATTTTATTTTCTTGACCTAAATAATTAATCCTTGAAATGTAATAATAAGCTCTAATATTTAGCGGATCCAAATTCACTCGAAACGCCGAAAAACTTTCGAAAAAGCCGAAAAGCGGCAAATTAGGGTTAGGGTTTCGGCGTTCCGGGGTTCCATTCCCTTGGGAAACGGACCGACGGTCAAAACCCACAACAAAACTGTGGGCCCCGCCCCCGTTTGGCCAAATTCGGACGTCTAGGGTGTCAAAAACGCGATTTAGTGATTTTCGCGCGGTTTTAACCTAATTTTCAATGCATTATTATTTATTTATTTTTGTTTGATCAAATTAATGATTATTTTTACTTATCGACCTAATTAATTAATTGTTAAAATGTAACAATAATAAGCTCTAAACATTAGAGGATCAAAATTCACTTGATACGGAAAAGGGGGGGAAAACGTCTTAAATAAAAAGTGAGAAGCGTCGAATTAGGGTTAGGGTCCCGGAACCCTAGTTTCATTGGAAACGGGCCAACGGTAAAAACCCACATCCCAAAGGGCGGTGGGCCCCACCCTCGTTTGGCCTAATTCCTCCGTCTAGGGCCTCAAAAAGCAGATTTAGTGATTTACGCGCGCGGTTTTAACCTAATTTTGCATAGGTTATTTTTTTTTAACCTAGTTTTGCATGGATTTCGACCAATTAAATTTTATTTTCTTGACCTAAATAATTAATCCTTGAAACATAATAATAAGCTCTAATATTTAGCGGATCCAAATTCACTCGAAACGCCGAAAAACGTTCGAAAAAGCCGAAAAGCGGCAAATTAGGGTTACGGTTTGGGCGTTCCGGGGTTCCATTCCCTTGGGAAACGGACCGACGGTCAAAACCCACAGCAGTGCTGTGGGCCCCGCCCCCGTTTCGCCAAATTCGGACGTCTAGGGTGTCAAAAACGCGATTTAGTGATTTTCGCGCGGTTTTAACCTAATTTTCAATGCATTATTATTTATTTATTTTTGTTTGATCAAAGTAATGATTATTTTTACTTATCGACCTAATTAATTAATTGTTAAAATGTAACAATAATAAGCTCTAAACATTAGAGGATCAAAATTCACTTGATACGGAAAAGGGGGGAAAAAACGTCTTAAATAAAAAGCGAGAAGCGTCGAACTAGGGTTAGGGTCCCGGAACCCTAGTTTCATCGGAAACGGGCCAACGGTAAAAACCCACGGCCCAATGGGCCGTGGGCCCCACCCTCTTTTGGCCTAATTCCTCCGTCTAGGGCCTCAAAAAGCAGATTTAGTGATTTTTGTGCGCGCTTTTAACCTAATTTTGCATGGATTATTTTTTTTTAACCTAATTTTGCATGGATTTCGACCAATTAAATTTTATTTTTTTGACCTAAATAATTAATCCTTGAAACGTAATAATAAGCTCTAATATTTAGCGGATCCAAATTCACTCGAAACGCCGAAAAACTTTCGAAAATCCGAAAAGCGGCAAATTAGGGTTAGGGTTTCGGCGTTCCGGGGTTCCATTCCCTTGGGAAACGGACCGACGGTCAAAACCCACAGCAGGACTGTGGGCCCCGCCCCGTTTGGCCAAATTCGGACGTCTAAGGTGTCAAAAACGCGATTTAGTGATTTTCGCGCGGTTTTAACCTAATGTTCAATGCATTATTATTTATTTTTGTTTGATCGAATTAATGATTATTTTTACTTATCGACCTAATTAATTAATTGTTAAAATGTAACAATAATAAGCTCTAAACATTAGAGGATCAAAATTCACTTGATACGAAAAAGGGGGGGAAAACGTCTTAAATAAAAAGTGAGAAGCGTCGAATTAGGGTTAGGGTCCCGGAACCCTAGTTTCATTGGAAACGGGCCAACGGTAAAAACCCACATCCCAAAGGGCGGTGGGCCCCACCCTCGTTTGGCCTAATTCCTCCGTCTACGGCCTCAAAAAGAAGATTTAGTGATTTACGCGCGCGCTTTTAACCTAATTTTGCATAGGTTATTTTTTTTAACCTAGTTTTGCATGGATTTCGACCAATTAAATTTTATTTTCTTGACCTAAATAATTAATCCTTGAAACCTAATAATAAGCTCTAATATTTAGCGGATCAAAATTCACTCGAAACGCCGAAAAACGTTCGAAAAAGCCGAAAAGCGGCAAATTAGGGTTAGGGTTTCGGCGTTCCGGGGTTCCATTCCCTTGGGAAACGGACCGACGGTCAAAATCCACAGCAAGGCTGTGGGCCCCGGAACCCTAGTTTCATCGGAAACGGGCCAACGGTAAAAACCCACGGCCCGATGGGCGGTGGGCCCCACCCTCTTTTGGCCTAATTCCTCCGTCTAAGGCCTCAAAAAGCAGATTTAGTGATTTTCGCGCGCGCTTTTAACCTAATTTTGCATGGATTATTTTTTTTAACCTAATTTTGCATGGATTTCGACCAATTAAATTTTATTTTCTTGACCTAAATAATTAATCCTTGAAACGTAATAATAAGCTCTAATATTTAGCGGATCCAAATTCACTCGAAACGCCGAAAAACTTTCGAAAATCCGAAAAGCGGCAAATTAGGGTTAGGGTTTCGGCGTTCCGGGGTTCCATTCCCTTGGGAAACGGACCGACGGTCAAAACCCACAGCAGGACTGTGGGCCCCGCCCCGTTTGGCCAAATTCGGACGTCTAAGGTGTCAAAAACGCGATTTAGTGATTTTCGCGCGGTTTTAACCTAATGTTCAATGCATTATTATTTATTTATTTTTGTTTGATCAAATTAATGATTATTTTTACTTATCGACCTACTCAATTAATTGTTAAAATGTAACAATAATAAGCTCTAAACATTAGAGGATCAAAATTCACTTGATACGAAAAAGGGGGGGAAAACGTCTTAAATAAAAAGTGAGAAGCGTCGAATTAGGGTTAGGGTCCCGGAACCCTAGTTTCATTGGAAACGGGCCAACGGTAAAAACCCACATCCCAAAGGGCGGTGGGCCCCACCCTCGTTTGGCCTAATTCCTCCGTCTAGGGCCTCAAAAAGCAGATTTAGTGATTTACGCGCGCGCTTTTAACCTAATTTTGCATAGGTTATTTTTTTTAACCTAGTTTTGCATGGATTTCGACCAATTAAATTTTATTTTCTTGACCTAAATAATTAATCCTTGAAACATAATAATAAGCTCTAATATTTAGCGGATCCAAATTCACTCGAAACGCCGAAAAACGTTCGAAAAAGCCGAAAAGCGGCAAATTAGGGTTAGGGTTTCGGCGTTCCGGGGTTCCATTCCCTTGGGAAACGGACCGACGGTCAAAATCCACAGCAAGGCTGTGGGCCCCGGAACCCTAGTTTCATCGGAAACGGGCCAACGGTAAAAACCCACAGCCCAATGGGCGGTGGGTCCCATCCTCTTTTGGCCTAATTCCTCCGTCTAGGGCCTCAAAAAGCAGATTTAGTGATTTTCGTGCGCGCTTTTAACCTAATTTTGCATGGATTATTTTTTTTAACCTAATTTTGCATGGATTTCGACCAATTAAATTTAATTTTCTTAACCTAAATAATTAATCCTTGAAACGTAATAATAAGCTCTAATATTTAGCGGATCCAAATCCACTCGAAACGCCGAAAAACGTTCGAAAAAGCCGAAAAGCGGCAAATTAGGGTTACGGTTTGGGCGTTCCGGGGTTCCATTCTCTTGGGAAACGGACCGACGGTCAAAAACCAAAGCAGAGCTGTGGGCCCCGCCCCCGTTTCGCCAAATTCGGACGTCTAGGGTGTCAAAAACGCGATTTAGTGATTTTCGCGCGGTTTTAACCTAATTTTCAATGCATTATTATTTATTTATTTTTGTTTGATCAAATTAATGATTATTTTTACTTATCGACCTAATTAATTAATTGTTAAAATGTAACAATAATAAGCTCTAAACATTAGAGGATCAAAATTCACTTGATACGGAAAAGGGGGGAAAAAACGTTTTAAATAAAAAGCGAGAAGCGTCGAATTAGGGTTAGGGTCCCGGAACCCTAGTTTCATCGGAAACGGGCCAACGGTAAAAACCCACGGCCCAATGGGCGGTGGGCCCCACCCTCTTTTGGCCTAATTCCTCCGTCTAGGGCCTCAAAAAGCAGATTTAGTGATTTTTGTGCGCGCTTTTAACCTAATTTTGCATGGATTATTTTTTTTTAACCTAATTTTGCATGGATTTCGACCAATTAAATTTTATTTTCTTGACCTAAATAATTAATCCTTGAAATGTAATAATAAGCTCTAATATTTAGCGGATCCAAATTCACTCGAAACGCCGAAAAACTTTCGAAAAAGCCGAAAAGCGGCAAATTAGGGTTAGGGTTTCGGCGTTCCGGGGTTCCATTCCCTTGGGAAACGGACCGACGGTCAAAACCCACAACAAAACTGTGGGCCCCGCCCCCGTTTGGCCAAATTCGGACGTCTAGGGTGTCAAAAACGCGATTTAGTGATTTTCGCGCGGTTTTAACCTAAATTTCAATGCATTATTATTTATTTATTTTTGTTTGATCAAATTAATGATTATTTTTACTTATCGACCTAATTAATTAATTGTTAAAATGTAACAATAATAAGCTCTAAACATTAGAGGATCAAAATTCACTTGATACGGAAAAGGGGGGGAAAACGTCTTAAATAAAAAGTGAGAAGCGTCGAATTAGGGTTAGGGTCCCGGAACCCTAGTTTCATTGGAAACGGGCCAACGGTAAAAACCCACATCCCAAAGGGCGGTGGGCCCCACCCTCGTTTGGCCTAATTCCTCCGTCTAGGGCCTCAAAAAGCAGATTTAGTGATTTACCGCGCGCGGTTTTAACCTAATTTTGCATAGGTTATTTTTTTTTAACCTAGTTTTGCATGGATTTCGACCAATTAAATTTTATTTTCTTGACCTAAATAATTAATCCTTGAAACATAATAATAAGCTCTAATATTTAGCGGATCCAAATTCACTCGAAACGCCGAAAGCGCGGTTATTTATTATTGCATGGCCACGTCTAATTAATTAAACTAATTAGGCATGGAAAGCTAAATTAATTAGGTAAAAGATTTAAACTTTTTAGGTCAAAGTGCAAAATTAATTAGGTGAAAAAAATAAAAAAGAATAATTTCATGTGAAATTAGGTTAAATCCGAACGAAAATCAATAAATCGCATTTTCGAGGCCCTAGACGAAGGAATTTGGCCGAAATAGGGTGGGTGTTCTCCCCGTTGGCCCGTTTCCATCGTAAATAGGAACCCAAAATCCTAACCCTAATTCGAGTCTAGAAGCGCGGTTATTAATTATTGCATGTCCACGTTCAATTAATTAAACTAATTAAAATGGAAAGCTAAATTAATTAGGTAAAAGATTTAAACTTTTTAGGTCAAAGTGGAAAATTAATTAGGTGAAAAAAATAAAAAAGAATAATTTCATGTGAAATTAGGTTAAAACCGAACGAAAATCAATAAATCGCATTTTCGAGGTCCTAGACGAAGGAATTTGGCCGAAATAGGGTGGGGCCCACATCTGCAGATGTGGGTTCTTCCCGTTGGCCCGTTTCCATCGTAAATAGGAACCCAAAATCCTAACCCTAATTCGAGTCTGAAAGCGCGGTTATTTATTATTGCATGTCCACATTCAATTAATTAAACTAATTAGGCATGGAAAGCTAAATCAATTAGGTAAAAGATTTAAACTTTCTAGGTCAAAGTGCAAAATTAATTAGGTGAAAAAAATAAAAAAGAATAATTTCATGGGAAATTAGATTTAAACTCTTTTGGCCTAATTCCTCCGTCTAGGGCCTCAAAAAGCAGATTTAGTGATTTTCGCGCGCGCTTTTAACCTAATTTTGCATGGATTAATTTTTTTTTAACCTAATTTTGCATGGATTTCGACCAATTAAATTTTATTTTCTTGACCTAAATAATTAATCCTTGAAACATAATAATAAGCTCTAATATTTAGCGGATCCAAATTCACTCGAAACGCCGAAAAAACGTTCGAAAAAGCCGAAAAGCGGCAAATTAGGGTTAGGGTTTCGGCGTTCCGGGGTTCCATTCCCATGGGAAACGGACCGACGGTCAAAACCCATAGAAAAGCTGTGGGCCCCGCCCCCGTTTGGCCAAATTCGGACATCTAGGGTGTCAAAAACGCGATTTAGTGATTTTCGCGCGGTTTTAACCTAATTTTCAATGCATTATTATTTATTTATTTTTGTTTGATCAAATTAATGATTATTTTTACTTATCGACCTAATTACTTAATTGTTAAAATGTGGGTTCTTCCCGTTGGCCCGTTTCCATCGTAAATAGGAACCCGATATCCTAACCCTAATTCGAGTCTGAAAGCGCGGTTATTTATTATTGCATGTCCACGTTCAATTAATTAAACTAATTAGGCATGGAAAGCTAAATTAATTAGGTAAAAGATTTAAACTTTTTAGGTCAAAGTGCAAAATTAATTAGGTGAAAAAAATAAAAAAGAATAATTTCATGGGAAATTAGGTTAAAACCGAACGAAAATCAATAAATCGCATTTTCGAGGCCCTAGACGACGGAATTTGGCCGAAATAGGGTGGGGCCCACATCTAATGATGTGGGTTCTTCCCGTTGGCCCGTTTCCATCGTAAATAGGAACCCGAAATTCTAACCCTAATTCGAGTCTGAAAGCGCGGTTATTTATTATTGCATGGCCACGTCTAATTAATTAAACTAATTAGGCATGGAAAGCTAAATTAATTAGGTAAAAGATTTAAACTTTTTAGGTCAAAGTGCAAAATTAATTAGGTGAAAAAAATAAAAAAGAATAATTTCATGTGAAATTAGGTTAAATCCGAACGAAAATCAATAAATCGCATTTTCGAGGCCCTAGACGAAGGAATTTGGCCGAAATAGGGTGGGTGTTCTCCCCGTTGGCCCGTTTCCATCGTAAATAGGAACCCAAAATCCTAACCCTAATTCGAGTCTAGAAGCGCGGTTATTAATTATTGCATGTCCACGTTCAATTAATTAAACTAATTAAAATGGAAAGCTAAATTAATTAGGTAAAAGATTTAAACTTTTTAGGTCAAAGTGGAAAATTAATTAGGTGAAAAAAATAAAAAAGAATAATTTCATGTGAAATTAGGTTAAAACCGAACGAAAATCAATAAATCGCATTTTCGAGGTCCTAGACGAAGGAATTTGGCCGAAATAGGGTGGGGCCCACATCTATAGATGTGGGTTCTTCCCGTTGGCCCGTTTCCATCGTAAATAGGAACCCAAAATCCTAACCCTAATTCGAGTCTGAAAGCGCGGTTATTTATTATTGCATGTCCACATTCAATTAATTAAACTAATTAGGCATGGAAAGCTAAATCAATTAGGTAAAAGATTTAAACTTTCTAGGTCAAAGTGCAAAATTAATTAGGTGAAAAAAATAAAAAAGAATAATTTCATGGGAAATTAGATTTAAACTCTTTTGGCCTAATTCCTCCGTCTAGGGCCTCAAAAAGCAGATTTAGTGATTTTCGCGCGCGCTTTTAACCTAATTTTGCATGGATTAATTTTTTTTAACCTAATTTTGCATGGATTTCGACCAATTAAATTTTATTTTCTTGACCTAAATAATTAATCCTTGAAACATAATAATAAGCTCTAATATTTAGCGGATCCAAATTCACTCGAAACGCCGAAAAACGTTCGAAAAAGCCGAAAAGCGGCAAATTAGGGTTAGGGTTTCGGCGTTCCGGGGTTCCATTCCCATGGGAAACGGACCGACGGTCAAAACCCATAGAAAAGCTGTGGGCCCCGCCCCCGTTTGGCCAAATTCGGACGTCTAGGGTGTCAAAAACGCGATTTAGTGATTTTCGCGCGGTTTTAACCTAATTTTCAATCCATTATTATTTATTTATTTTTGTTTGATCAAATTAATGATTATTTTTACTTATCGACCTAATTACTTAATTGTTAAAATGTGGGTTCTTCCCGTTGGCCCGTTTCCATCGTAAATAGGAACCCGATATCCTAACCCTAATTCGAGTCTGAAAGCGCGGTTATTTATTATTGCATGTCCACGTTCAATTAATTAAACTAATTAGGCATGGAAAGCTAAATTAATTAGGTAAAAGATTTAAACTTTTTAGGTCAAAGTGCAAAATTAATTAGGTGAAAAAAATAAAAAAGAATAATTTCATGGGAAATTAGGTTAAAACCGAACGAAAATCAATAAATCGCATTTTCGAGGCCCTAGACGACGGAATTTGGCCGAAATAGGGTGGGGCCCACATCTAATGATGTGGGTTCTTCCCGTTGGCCCGTTTCCATCGTAAATAGGAACCCGAAATTCTAACCCTAATTCGAGTCTGAAAGCGCGGTTATTTATTATTGCATGGCCACGTCTAATTAATTAAACTAATTAGGCATGGAAAGCTAAATTAATTAGGTAAAAGATTTAAACTTTTTAGGTCAAAGTGCAAAATTAATTAGGTGAAAAAAATAAAAAAGAATAATTTCATGTGAAATTAGGTTAAATCCGAACGAAAATCAATAAATCGCATTTTCGAGGCCCTAGACGAAGGAATTTGGCCGAAATAGGGTGGGTGTTCTCCCCGTTGGCCCGTTTCCATCGTAAATAGGAACCCAAAATCCTAACCCTAATTCGAGTCTAGAAGCGCGGTTATTAATTATTGCATGTCCACGTTCAATTAATTAAACTAATTAAAATGGAAAGCTAAATTAATTAGGTAAAAGATTTAAACTTTTTAGGTCAAAGTGGAAAATTAATTAGGTGAAAAAAATAAAAAAGAATAATTTCATGTGAAATTAGGTTAAAACCGAACGAAAATCAATAAATCGCATTTTCGAGGTCCTAGACGAAGGAATTTGGCCGAAATAGGGTGGGGCCCACATCTATAGATGTGGGTTCTTCCCGTTGGCCCGTTTCCATCGTAAATAGGAACCCAAAATCCTAACCCTAATTCGAGTCTGAAAGCGCGGTTATTTATTATTGCATGTCCACATTCAATTAATTAAACTAATTAGGCATGGAAAGCTAAATCAATTAGGTAAAAGATTTAAACTTTCTAGGTCAAAGTGCAAAATTAATTAGGTGAAAAAAATAAAAAAGAATAATTTCATGGGAAATTAGATTTAAACTCTTTTGGCCTAATTCCTCCGTCTAGGGCCTCAAAAAGCAGATTTAGTGATTTTCGCGCGCGCTTTTAACCTAATTTTGCATGGATTAATTTTTTTTTAACCTAATTTTGCATGGATTTCGACCAATTAAATTTTATTTTCTTGACCTAAATAATTAATCCTTGAAACATAATAATAAGCTCTAATATTTAGCGGATCCAAATTCACTCGAAACGCCGAAAAACGTTCGAAAAAGCCGAAAAGCGGCAAATTAGGGTTAGGGTTTCAGCGTTCCGGGGTTCCATTCCCATGGGAAACGGACCGACGGTCAAAACCCATAGAAAAGCTGTGGGCCCCGCCCCCGTTTGGCCAAATTCGGACGTCTAGGGTGTCAAAAACGCGATTTAGTGATTTTCGCGCGGTTTTAACCTAATTTTCAATGCATTATTATTTATTTATTTTTGTTTGATCAAATTAATGATTATTTTTACTTATCGACCTAATTACTTAATTGTTAAAATGTGGGTTCTTCCCGTTGGCCCGTTTCCATCGTAAATAGGAACCCGATATCCTAACCCTAATTCGAGTCTGAAAGCGCGGTTATTTATTATTGCATGTCCACGTTCAATTAATTAAACTAATTAGGCATGGAAAGCTAAATTAATTAGGTAAAAGATTTAAACTTTTTAGGTCAAAGTGCAAAATTAATTAGGTGAAAAAAATAAAAAAGAATAATTTCATGGGAAATTAGGTTAAAACCGAACGAAAATCAATAAATCGCATTTTCGAGGCCCTAGACGACGGAATTTGGCCGAAATAGGGTGGGGCCCACATCTAATGATGTGGGTTCTTCCCGTTGGCCCGTTTCCATCGTAAATAGGAACCCGAAATTCTAACCCTAATTCGAGTCTGAAAGCGCGGTTATTTATTATTGCATGGCCACGTCTAATTAATTAAACTAATTAGGCATGGAAAGCTAAATTAATTAGGTAAAAGATTTAAACTTTTTAGGTCAAAGTGCAAAATTAATTAGGTGAAAAAAATAAAAAAGAATAATTTCATGTGAAATTAGGTTAAATCCGAACGAAAATCAATAAATCGCATTTTCGAGGCCCTAGACGAAGGAATTTGGCCGAAATAGGGTGGGTGTTCTCCCCGTTGGCCCGTTTCCATCGTAAATAGGAACCCAAAATCCTAACCCTAATTCGAGTCTAGAAGCGCGGTTATTAATTATTGCATGTCCACGTTCAATTAATTAAACTAATTAAAATGGAAAGCTAAATTAATTAGGTAAAAGATTTAAACTTTTTAGGTCAAAGTGGAAAATTAATTAGGTGAAAAAAATAAAAAAGAATAATTTCATGTGAAATTAGGTTAAAACCGAACGAAAATCAATAAATCGCATTTTCGAGGTCCTAGACGAAGGAATTTGGCCGAAATAGGGTGGGGCCCACATCTGCAGATGTGGGTTCTTCCCGTTGGCCCGTTTCCATCGTAAATAGGAACCCAAAATCCTAACCCTAATTCGAGTCTGAAAGCGCGGTTATTTATTATTGCATGTCCACATTCAATTAATTAAACTAATTAGGCATGGAAAGCTAAATCAATTAGGTAAAAGATTTAAACTTTCTAGGTCAAAGTGCAAAATTAATTAGGTGAAAAAAATAAAAAAGAATAATTTCATGGGAAATTAGATTTAAACTCTTTTGGCCTAATTCCTCCGTCTAGGGCCTCAAAAAGCAGATTTAGTGATTTTCGCGCGCGCTTTTAACCTAATTTTGCATGGATTAATTTTTTTTTAACCTAATTTTGCATGGATTTCGACCAATTAAATTTTATTTTCTTGACCTAAATAATTAATCCTTGAAACATAATAATAAGCTCTAATATTTAGCGGATCCAAATTCACTCGAAACGCCGAAAAAACGTTCGAAAAAGCCGAAAAGCGGCAAATTAGGGTTAGGGTTTCAGCGTTCCGGGGTTCCATTCCCATGGGAAACGGACCGACGGTCAAAACCCATAGAAAAGCTGTGGGCCCCGCCCCCGTTTGGCCAAATTCGGACGTCTAGGGTGTCAAAAACGCGATTTAGTGATTTTCGCGCGGTTTTAACCTAATTTTCAATGCATTATTATTTATTTATTTTTGTTTGATCAAATTAATGATTATTTTTACTTATCGACCTAATTACTTAATTGTTAAAATGTGGGTTCTTCCCGTTGGCCCGTTTCCATCGTAAATAGGAACCCGATATCCTAACCCTAATTCGAGTCTGAAAGCGCGGTTATTTATTATTGCATGTCCACGTTCAATTAATTAAACTAATTAGGCATGGAAAGCTAAATTAATTAGGTAAAAGATTTAAACTTTTTAGGTCAAAGTGCAAAATTAATTAGGTGAAAAAAATAAAAAAGAATAATTTCATGGGAAATTAGGTTAAAACCGAACGAAAATCAATAAATCGCATTTTCGAGGCCCTAGACGACGGAATTTGGCCGAAATAGGGTGGGGCCCACATCTAATGATGTGGGTTCTTCCCGTTGGCCCGTTTCCATCGTAAATAGGAACCCGAAATTCTAACCCTAATTCGAGTCTGAAAGCGCGGTTATTTATTATTGCATGGCCACGTCTAATTAATTAAACTAATTAGGCATGGAAAGCTAAATTAATTAGGTAAAAGATTTAAACTTTTTAGGTCAAAGTGCAAAATTAATTAGGTGAAAAAAATAAAAAAGAATAATTTCATGTGAAATTAGGTTAAATCCGAACCAAAATCAATAAATCGCATTTTCGAGGCCCTAGACGAAGGAATTTGGCCGAAATAGGGTGGGTGTTCTCCCCGTTGGCCCGTTTCCATCGTAAATAGGAACCCAAAATCCTAACCCTAATTCGAGTCTAGAAGCGCGGTTATTAATTATTGCATGTCCACGTTCAATTAATTAAACTAATTAAAATGGAAAGCTAAATTAATTAGGTAAAAGATTTAAACTTTTTAGGTCAAAGTGGAAAATTAATTAGGTGAAAAAAATAAAAAAGAATAATTTCATGTGAAATTAGGTTAAAACCGAACGAAAATCAATAAATCGCATTTTCGAGGTCCTAGACGAAGGAATTTGGCCGAAATAGGGTGGGGCCCACATCTGCAGATGTGGGTTCTTCCCGTTGGCCCGTTTCCATCGTAAATAGGAACCCAAAATCCTAACCCTAATTCGAGTCTGAAAGCGCGGTTATTTATTATTGCATGTCCACATTCAATTAATTAAACTAATTAGGCATGGAAAGCTAAATCAATTAGGTAAAAGATTTAAACTTTCTAGGTCAAAGTGCAAAATTAATTAGGTGAAAAAAATAAAAAAGAATAATTTCATGGGAAATTAGATTTAAACTCTTTTGGCCTAATTCCTCCGTCTAGGGCCTCAAAAAGCAGATTTAGTGATTTTCGCGCGCGCTTTTAACCTAATTTTGCATGGATTAATTTTTTTTTAACCTAATTTTGCATGGATTTCGACCAATTAAATTTTATTTTCTTGACCTAAATAATTAATCCTTGAAACATAATAATAAGCTCTAATATTTAGCGGATCCAAATTCACTCGAAACGCCGAAAAACGTTCGAAAAAGCCGAAAAGCGGCAAATTAGGGTTAGGGTTTCAGCGTTCCGGGGTTCCATTCCCATGGGAAACGGACCGACGGTCAAAACCCATAGAAAAGCTGTGGGCCCCCGCCCCCGTTTGGCCAAATTCGGACGTCTAGGGTGTCAAAAACGCGATTTAGTGATTTTCGCGCGGTTTTAACCTAATTTTCAATGCATTATTATTTATTTATTTTTGTTTGATCAAATTAATGATTATTTTTACTTATCGACCTAATTACTTAATTGTTAAAATGTGGGTTCTTCCCGTTGGCCCGTTTCCATCGTAAATAGGAACCCGATATCCTAACCCTAATTCGAGTCTGAAAGCGCGGTTATTTATTATTGCATGTCCACGTTCAATTAATTAAACTAATTAGGCATGGAAAGCTAAATTAATTAGGTAAAAGATTTAAACTTTTTAGGTCAAAGTGCAAAATTAATTAGGTGAAAAAAATAAAAAAGAATAATTTCATGGGAAATTAGGTTAAAACCGAACGAAAATCAATAAATCGCATTTTCGAGGCCCTAGACGACGGAATTTGGCCGAAATAGGGTGGGGCCCACATCTAATGATGTGGGTTCTTCCCGTTGGCCCGTTTCCATCGTAAATAGGAACCCGAAATTCTAACCCTAATTCGAGTCTGAAAGCGCGGTTATTTATTATTGCATGGCCACGTCTAATTAATTAAACTAATTAGGCATGGAAAGCTAAATTAATTAGGTAAAAGATTTAAACTTTTTAGGTCAAAGTGCAAAATTAATTAGGTGAAAAAAATAAAAAAGAATAATTTCATGTGAAATTAGGTTAAATCCGAACGAAAATCAATAAATCGCATTTTCGAGGCCCTAGACGAAGGAATTTGGCCGAAATAGGGTGGGTGTTCTCCCCGTTGGCCCGTTTCCATCGTAAATAGGAACCCAAAATCCTAACCCTAATTCGAGTCTAGAAGCGCGGTTATTAATTATTGCATGTCCACGTTCAATTAATTAAACTAATTAAAATGGAAAGCTAAATTAATTAGGTAAAAGATTTAAACTTTTTAGGTCAAAGTGGAAAATTAATTAGGTGAAAAAAATAAAAAAGAATAATTTCATGTGAACTTAGGTTAAAACCGAACGAAAATCAATAAATCGCATTTTCGAGGTCCTAGACGAAGGAATTTGGCCGAAATAGGGTGGGGCCCACATCTGCAGATGTGGGTTCTTCCCGTTGGCCCGTTTCCATCGTAAATAGGAACCCAAAATCCTAACCCTAATTCGAGTCTGAAAGCGCGGTTATTTATTATTGCATGTCCACATTCAATTAATTAAACTAATTAGGCATGGAAAGCTAAATCAATTAGGTAAAAGATTTAAACTTTCTAGGTCAAAGTGCAAAATTAATTAGGTGAAAAAAATAAAAAAGAATAATTTCATGGGAAATTAGATTTAAACTCTTTTGGCCTAATTCCTCCGTCTAGGGCCTCAAAAAGCAGATTTAGTGATTTTCGCGCGCGCTTTTAACCTAATTTTGCATGGATTAATTTTTTTTTAACCTAATTTTGCATGGATTTCGACCAATTAAATTTTATTTTCTTGACCTAAATAATTAATCCTTGAAACATAATAATAAGCTCTAATATTTAACGGATCCAAATTCACTCGAAACGCCGAAAAACGTTCGAAAAAGCCGAAAAGCGGCAAATTAGGGTTAGGGTTTCGGCGTTCCGGGGTTCCATTCCCATGGGAAACGGACCGACGGTCAAAACCCATAGAAAAGCTGTGGGCCCCGCCCCCGTTTGGCCAAATTCGGACGTCTAGGGTGTCAAAAACGCGATTTAGTGATTTTCGCGCGGTTTTAACCTAATTTTCAATGCATTATTATTTATTTATTTTTGTTTGATCAAATTAATGATTATTTTTACTTATCGACCTAATTACTTAATTGTTAAAATGTGGGTTCTTCCCGTTGGCCCGTTTCCATCGTAAATAGGAACCCGATATCCTAACCCTAATTCGAGTCTGAAAGCGCGGTTATTTATTATTGCATGTCCACGTTCAATTAATTAAACTAATTAGGCATGGAAAGCTAAATTAATTAGGTAAAAGATTTAAACTTTTTAGGTCAAAGTGCAAAATTAATTAGGTGAAAAAAATAAAAAAGAATAATTTCATGGGAAATTAGGTTAAAACCGAACGAAAATCAATAAATCGCATTTTCGAGGCCCTAGACGACGGAATTTGGCCGAAATAGGGTGGGGCCCACATCTAATGATGTGGGTTCTTCCCGTTGGCCCGTTTCCATCGTAAATAGGAACCCGAAATTCTAACCCTAATTCGAGTCTGAAAGCGCGGTTATTTATTATTGCATGGCCACGTCTAATTAATTAAACTAATTAGGCATGGAAAGCTAAATTAATTAGGTAAAAGATTTAAACTTTTTAAGTCAAAGTGCAAAATTAATTAGGTGAAAAAAATAAAAAAGAATAATTTCATGTGAAATTAGGTTAAATCCGAACCAAAATCAATAAATCGCATTTTCGAGGCCCTAGACGAAGGAATTTGGCCGAAATAGGGTGGGTGTTCTCTCCGTTGGCCCGTTTCCATCGTAAATAGGAACCCAAAATCCTAACCCTAATTCGAGTCTAGAAGCGCGGTTATTAATTATTGCATGTCCACGTTCAATTAATTAAACTAATTAAAATGGAAAGCTAAATTAATTAGGTAAAAGATTTAAACTTTTTAGGTCAAAGTGGAAAATTAATTAGGTGAAAAAAATAAAAAAGAATAATTTCATGTGAAATTAGGTTAAAACCGAACGAAAATCAATAAATCGCATTTTCGAGGTCCTAGACGAAGGAATTTGGCCGAAATAGGGTGGGGCCCACATCTGCAGATGTGGGTTCTTCCCGTTGGCCCGTTTCCATCGTAAATATTAAATGTTGTCCAAGACGAATGATCTCCTAACTCATATAGTTAAAAACTTGTCGCAACAGTGGGATTGTCTCTAATTATGTGTGATAGATGCATAAGGTGTTCTAACTTAATGAACAAAAAAATGAATGCATAAGACGTCCCCTAAGTGCACGAGGTCTCTTCACAGCTTGAACAAATGCAGCTATCTCTTTCTGTTTCTTCCAATACCCCAAACAAATGAGCAGCAAAACACAAAATCAGAATCTCAATAGCCCAACTGATTTACCCAGAAATGGTATTATGTTCCATTCAGACTTCAATATTATTATAGGTGCCTAAAGGACAAAACTCTTCATGTCCACATTGGAATCAACAATAAACCTAAAGGACAAAACTCTTCATGTCCACATTGGAATCAACAATAAAGCAAGATGTATACGTAAAATAAATTTTTTACTAACTAAAGCAACATTAAACATACATGGTATAACAGCAGGACTGAAAAAGATATATGATATTGCAGAAGCATCTCATGATAAAAACTAATTTTACCAAATCATAATAACAACTTCAGATGCATAAAACTAAAATTTAAACACCAAAATGATGGATGTCAATTCTTTTAACTTCCATTTTCAAGTTGGAAGGTGAATGACAAAATCCATTTTCTCCAAAACCAATTTAAATCCCTGTCTAATTGATCAAGGATCCTAAAGATGAGTAAAAGATGTTTTAATGGATTTTAAATGATGGATGTCAATAAAAGATTGAGAAATCAATGAAGGATCTTAAATTGCAGTGGTTTAAGTCTAAAAAAACTATTCCTTTGTCCGGTACGATACATGATAAACTAGGACAGATACAATATATACAAATATCGGAAAGTTATCCAGGATTGAGGAAGAAATTAAGGGTGACCCTTATAAGCTAAGATCAATTCAATCCAAATTGAACTTTGGACTTCAACTTCAGTCTTGAATCGGTAAATCTTGACAGATTAATCCAAAATCATCACTTTTAACAGACAATTTATAAATATAGGCCAATTTGACAAAAATTGCCAACTTGAAAGCTAAGTTGATATATAATGCATAAGATAACAGGCTAAATTTAGCGTGACTACCAACTTTAAGGTCAATTTTGACCCTTAATTCACCGTAAATATAAATGCAGCCTAAGGAGCTCTCCATAAAATTTATGTTTGATAGCTCTTAAATTTATCTCTTATTGACATATGGTATACAAGGAAAGATTTGATGAACTTTTCTCTAGACAAATCTACCAACAAGGAAACTGATACAATTAGCTTTTCTTAATAAAAGGTTATAATTCTATGTCAAGTCAAGTAAATGAAATTTGACAAAAATGTGCACAAGCTTCTACATACTTATCATTTAGAGACACAATGACACATGACATGAGCAATTGCAATAATCAGCATGTGAGCAGACCAAATACGTTTTTACACTTATGGTAAAAAAACATGATGAAACAGCATATAGTTCGGTCTTACTACCAGATAACATCATTTCAGTAAGAGAGAACAACAGTGGCTGGAATTGATACTTTTGCATCATCACGACCACTTTCACCATAAAAGGAAAAAATGTCAACTACCTGATAACATCATCCATAATGGCAATGAATAGTGGAGTGGAACTTAAGGTAAAGCCTCATTAAAACTTATGGTTAACCCGCAGTCAGTTCCAACATTGACAAAATAATGCTCTGCAGGAGAACATATCGCAAAAGAGTTAAAGTTTATAAAACGAAAAGCTTCTGCCACAATTGAAGTAGTGATTGAGAACTGATTACCATAAATATGTATGGCCAATTACTCAAATCCAAAGATTTGCCATCATCAATCTCCATTTGGCCCTATAAAGGACAAAGTCAGCCAATGTACAGATATTGCTTCATATCATCTTCTGGTATGTTAAGAATTTCTACAACAGACTAAAAGCCGGGATGCATCCACCTCCAAAACGATACATATAAGATCAATACTCAAGAAACAGAGGAAAGAGGCATACTATGGTTCCCATTTGCTGGTAAAGAATGTGTAATTCTTCCAATCAACAATCTCACCTTCCCAGAAGGTCACTACCTACCAATTGCCATTGAGAGCATGTAAATGACATTAAGTAATAAATGGAAGACAATATTCTGCTTCACATAACATATTGTCTGATGGGGCGCATGCGAACTCTGACTACAAGTTAAGCATCTTTCAAATTAACTTCATAGATGGGGGTACATTTAGGCAATTCAACATTGCAATACCTTCAATATCCGACAATATGCAAGAGCATAGAAGTGGCAGTGCTAAAACCACAAGTTTTATACAACATTCTTACCACCAATTGTCATAGATAATATGTTATATTCAATTGGGGTGGAAGGCAGGCATTAACACCAATGATAACATTTTACTCATCACAATGTCATACTCAACCTCTAGCAATATGAAATTACTAACCAAATCAACTCATGGAAAAGAGCATTAAACCGAATATGCAGCATGAATCACTTCGAAGACAATAGACAAGTATGAAATGAAAACTAATTAATAAATTTATCCCCAACTTTCCATGAAACCTAGGATAGCCTCCCAAACCAAGGCCAACTAGAAAACAATAAAGAAGCAGTACAACATAGGTTGGAGAGAAATCCAGATGTAGAAGTAACTACAGCTGTAACCAGAAATCCCTTTATGATCAAGTACACAGCCAAAAAACAACATTAGATAGAAAACTACAATTGGATCATCTGCCAAAATTTCACATTAATGTCTTTCATTTTAATGTCTTTCATGTTCTTTTACATTTTGGTAAAAATGAAACAAAGAACCTTGAGTATATGGAATATGAATATGAGGAAGAGACCAAAAACAATGGTTTCTAATTCAAAAGCTCTACAAGTCGAAATAGGCAAACAACATTTGCATCTTCATTTCAATTAAGAGGCTAAATCTACAAATCTGATATTACAATATGATATTACAAATCTGACATCATTTAAAGACCAACCATATCTTATTCCTAATTTGATTCTTAACCATTCTCCAATCACTTCACTATATTCTGCAACACAATCACTGGGCAACAAATATAGCCTCTAGTTCCTTAATATTATCTCTGATTCACTAACGTAAAACAATCAATTTGTTCCAATTGAGAAATCAAGCCACAGACATTGTTAATCGATATGGTTAGGTTAGGGATGAAAAAACTCACCAAGTAAGAGATAAGCCGATCAAAGGTTTTCTCGTGAGGCTTCTTCTTCTTCAAGGTAAAAATTAGAAAATCGGTAATTTAAGAACAGACTTAATAAAATTGATTACAGAGTATGAATTTAGAGAAGAAGCATACAAAATTCCGATAGATAGCATCAGGTTTGGAGAGATGGGAAGATACAAAAATCAGCTTCTCTACCACATATTCTAAAAGCATCTGGAGAATAATGGATTGCAGATAAGTGGAAATCGAGATCGAAGTGAGGCGGAGCGACCTGATCTTTTGCCAGTTGCCAAATCTGGACTCTTCAAATTCACCAAAATTGAAGCGGAAGATGGAAATGAGATTTCTGCTTGGGAAGATGGAAGAAATTGAAGCGGCAAGGGAAAAGCTACTTTCCCAAAATTGAGCGGCAACCAAAAGGTGAAATGCAAAAAAATGGGCGGCAAGGCAAAAAGGGGAAAATGAGATTTTCAAGTGAATTTGGTTATTTTGTATATATAAGCTTTTGGTTATTTTGTAAAACGTTAAGTTTAAATTCGTATTATTTTGTAAACGTTAAGCTTATATTGGTGCTATTTTGTACGTGAGGCCTAAATTGATGCTATATTGTAAACGTTAAGCTTAAATTGATATTATGTTGTAAACATTAAGCCTATATTGGTGCTATTTTGAACGTTGGGTCTAAATTGGTACTTCCCTAAAAATTTTAGGCCTATTTTGGGATTTTATCCTTTTTTTAATAACAAAAAAATTAAGTAATAATAAAAATCAAATTAAGCAATAAAAGACATAGTTAGTTTATCTTTAAAAAGTATAATTTGTCTTTTTCTATTTGTCAATGATTGAGTTTGTCTTTTTATAATTACAATGCATTTATTATTAACTTTTAAGTAATGATAGTGAAGTGAAAGAGAGAGAAAAGGATGATGGGTGTATAATGATTAGTTGTCTTTTTAATGTAAAAGTCATGAATTAATTAGGTCAAATCAACCACTAAGATTAATAGTTGAAATCTATTAATTAGGTAAAAAAATTCAAACATAATTCATAAAAAAATTCAATAAAAATCATTAGTTTTATTTATGAATTATTTTTCATGAATTATTTTTTATCTAATTAATAGTTAGTTTTACTTCTTGACCTAATTAATCAATGGTTGAAATATAATAATAAGCTAATTTTTAGAGGATCCAAATTCACGCATGATACCGAAAAAAATATAAAATTACTCATAAAAAGACGTCTTCTGACATACAAAAATACCCCTAATGTTTACAGCTAGGAGCAATTTTACCTCTAACGTCTAAAATGGTGCAATTTTACTCTAAAGTTTGACAAGTTGAGTCAATTTCAAACATTATTGAAAAACACAGATATTTTGTTCTTTATTCTGCGTCAATTATATATCAGTTTGTTTTAAAAAAAGATTTCATATTTTTGGGATTTAATAAAAATATTGTAGGTTAACATTTATTAATTTAGCGAAATATTTTGAATTTTTTTTTTATCCAACTCCTAAAGTAGATAGTATATTTTTTAATTTTTTTCCACATATAATAATATGTTTATGATCTGTCACTAATGAATGATAAAATGACTCACATATGAAATGTAGATGACAAGATTCACGACCAATGAGACATTTTGATGAATTATTTCTAAAATTGATCCAACTTGACAACGCTAATGGTAAAATTACTCTTGACTGCCAACGTTATGGGTAAAATTGCACCATTTTAAACGTTAGGGGTAAAATTGATCCTAGATGTAAACGTTAGGGGTATTTTTGTACCTTATCCCAAAAATTTACAAAAAGAGGTATTTGCTTTGTGTAGTTTAAAAATTATATTATCGTGACATTAACACGAAAAAAGAGCAATCTAGAACAACGAAAAAAAGTGATTTTATAAATTATCCTTTATATAAATTCTTGCTTTACAAATTATTATTATTATTATTTGACAAAAAAAAAAAGTAACCAGAGATTTCAAACTTCACAAAATCTCATAATCCTTTAATTGAAACTTCATAAATTTCAGAATTATTCCTACAGCGGCAGACGATATGCAATGCTTTATGACACATGTGTCCAAATTCCTGCCATCCATGGACAACACAATTAATCATAATCATCAATAAAGTATATACCCAAACTGAAGCTTAAAAGTTAATTATGACATTAAACTATCAAAATCATCAACCAGACTCTGAACTAAGTAAAAATCATTAATTAAATCCTTATTTTAAGCAAAAATTATCATTTGAGTCCTCTCGAAAATAATTAAGTTGAACAGTTTCAGACTTTCTTCCCAATGGGCGGTGGGCCCCACCCTCTTTTGGCCTAATTCCTCCGTCTAGGGCCTCAAAAAGCAGATTTAGTGATTTTTGCGCGCGCTTTTAACCTAATTTTGCATGGATTATTTTTTTTAACCTAATTTTGCATGGATTTCGACCAATTAAATTTTATTTTCTTGACCTAAATAATTAATCCTACAAACGTAATAATAAGCTCTAATATTTAGCGGATCCAAATTCACTCGAAACGCCGAAAAACTTTCGAAAAAGCCGAAAAGCGGCAAATTAGGGTTAGGGTTTCGGCGTTCCGGGGTTCCATTCCCTTGGGAAACGGACCGACGGTCAAAACCCACAGCAGGACTGTGGGCCCCGCACCCGTTTGGCCAAATTCGGACGTCTAGGGTGTCAAAAACGCGATTTAGTGATTTTCGCGCGGTTTTAACCTAATTTTCAATTCATTATTATTTATTTATTTTTGTTTGATCAAATTAATGATTATTTTTACTTATCGACCTAATTAATTAATTGTTAAAATGTAACAATAATAAGCTCTAAACATTAGAGGATCAAAATTCACTTGATACGGAAAAGGGGGGAAAAAACGTCTTAAATAAAAAGCGAGAAGCGTCGAATTAGGGTTAGGGTCCCGGAACCCTAGTTTCATCGGAAACGGGCCAACGGTAAAAACCCACAGCCCAATGGGCGGTGGGCCCCACCCTCCTTTGGCCTAATTCCTCCGTCTAGGGCCTCAAAAAGCAGATTTAGTGATTTTCGCGCGCGCTTTTAACCTAATTTTGCATGGATTATTTTTTTTAACCTAATTTTGCATGGATTTCGACCAATTAAATTTTATTTTCTTGACCTAAATAATTAATCCTTGAAACGTAATAATAAGCTCTAATATTTAGCGGATCCAAATTCACTCGAAACGCCGAAAAACTTTCGAAAAAGCCGAAAAGCGGCAAATTAGGGTTAGGGTTTCGGCGTTCCGGGGTTCCATTCCCTTGGGAAACGGACCGACGGTCAAAATCCACAGCAAGGCTGTAGGCCCCGGAACCCGTTTGGCCAAATTCGGACGTCTAGGGTGTCAAAAACGCGATTTAGTGATTTTCGCGCGGTTTTAACCTAATTTTCAATGCATTATTATTTATTTATTTTTGTTTGATCAAATTAATGATTATTTTTACTTATCGACCTAATTAATTAATTGTTAAAATGTAACAATAATAAGCTCTAAATATTAGAGGATCAAAATTCACTTGATACGGAAAAGGGGGGAAAAAACGTCTTAAATAAAAAGCGAGAAGCGTCGAATTAGGGTTAGGGTCCCGGAACCCTAGTTTCATCGGAACCGGGCCAACGGTAAAAACCCACGGCCCAATGGGCGGTGGGCCCCACCCTCTTTTGGCCTAATTCCTCCGTCTAGGGCCTCAAAAAGCAGATTTAGTGATTTTCGCGCGCGCTTTTAACCTAATTTTGCATGGATTATTTTTTTTTAACCTAATTTTGCATGGATTTCGACCAATTAAATTTTATTTTCTTGTCCTAAATAATTAATCCTTGAAACGTAATAATAAGCTCTAATATTTAGCGGATCCAAATTCACTCGAAACGCCGAAAAACTTTCGAAAAAGCCGAAAAGCGGCAAATTAGGGTTAGGGTTTCGGCGTTCCGGGGTTCCATTCCCTTGGGAAACGGACCGACGATCAAAACCCACAGTAGGACTGTGGGCCCCGCACCCGTTTGGCCAAATTCGGACGTCTAGGGTGTCAAAAACGCGATTTAGTGATTTTCGCGCGGTTTTAACCTAATTTTCAATTCATTATTATTTATTTATTTTTGTTTGATCAAATTAATGATTATTTTTACTTATCGACCTAATTAATTAATTGTTAAAATGTAATAATAATAAGCTCTAAACATTAGAGGATCAAAATTCACTTGATACGGAAAAGGGGGGAAAAAAACGTCTTAAATAAAAAGCGAGAAGCGTCGAATTAGGGTTAGGGTCCCGGAACCCTAGTTTCATCGGAAACGGGCCAACGGTAAAAACCCACGGCCCAAAGGGCGGTGGGCCCCACCCACTTTTGGCCTAATTCCTCCGTCTAGGGCCTCAAAAAGCAGATTTAGTGATTTTCGCGCGCGCTTTTAACCTAATTTTGCATGGATTATTTTTTTTAACCTAATTTTGCATGGATTTCGACCAATTAAATTTTATTTTCTTGACCTAAATAATTAATCCTTGAAACGTAATAATAAGCTCTAATATTTAGCGGATCCAAATTCACTCGAAACGCCGAAAAACTTTCGAAAAAGCCGAAAAGCGGCAAATTAGGGTTAGGGTTTCGGCGTTCCGGGGTTCCATTCCCCTGGGAAACGGACCGACGGGCAAAACCCACAGCAGGACTGTGGGCCCCGCCCCCGTTTGGCCAAATTCGGACGTCTAGGGTGTCAAAACGCGATTTAGTGATTTTCGCGCGGTTTTAACCTAATTTTCAATGCATTATTATTTATTTATTTTTGTTTGATCAAATTAATGATTATTTTTACTTATCGACCTAATTAATTAATTGTTAAAATGTAACAATAATAAGCTCTAAACATTAGAGGATCAAAATTCACTTGATACGAAAAAGGGGGGGAAAAACGTCTTAAAAAAAGTGAGAAGCATCGAATTAGGGTTAGGGTCCCGGAACCCTAGTTTCATTGGAAACGGGCCAACGGTAAAAACCCACAGCCCAATGGGCGGTGGGCCCCACCCTCTTTTGGCCTAATTCCTCCGTCTAGGGCCTCAAAAAGCAGATTTAGTGATTTACGCGCGCGCTTTTAACCTAATTTTGCATAGGTTATTTTTTTAACCTAGTTTTGCATGGATTTCGACCAATTAAATTTTATTTTCTTGACCTAAATAATTAATCCTTGAAACATAATAATAAGCTCTAATATTTAGCGGATCCAAATTCACTCGAAACGCCGAAAAACGTTCGAAAAAGCCGAAAAAGCGGCAAATTAGGGTTAGGGTTTCGGCGTTCCGGGGTTCCATTCCCTTGGGAAACGGACCGACGGTCAAAATCCACAGCAAGGCTGTAGGCCCCGGAACCCTAGTTTCATCGGAAACGGGCCAACGGTAAAAACCCACAGCCCAATGGACGGTGGGCCCCATCCTCTTTTGGCCTAATTCCTCCGTCTAGGGCCTCAAAAAGCAGATTTAGTGATTTTCGTGCGCGCTTTTAACCTAATTTTGCATGGATTATTTTTTTTAACCTAATTTTGCATGGATTTCGACCAATTAAATTTAATTTTCTTGACCTAAATAATTAATCCTTGAAACGTAATAATAAGCTCTAATATTTAGCGGATCCAAATTCACTCGAAACGCCGAAAAACGTTCGAAAAAGCCGAAAAGCGGCAAATTAGGGTTACGGTTTCGGCGTTCCGGGGTTCCATTCTCTTGGGAAACGGACCGACGGTCAAAACCCACAGCATTGCTGTGGGCCCCGCCCCCGTTTCGCCAAATTCGGACGTCTAGGGTGTCAAAAACGCGATTTAGTGATTTTCGCGCGGTTTTAACCTAATTTTCAATGCATTATTATTTATTTATTTTTGTTTGATCAAATTAATGATTATTTTTACTTATCGACCTAATTAATTAATTGTTAAAATGTAACAATAATAAGCTCTAAACATTAGAGGATCAAAATTCACTTGATACGGAAAAGGGGGGAAAAAACGTCTTAAATAAAAAGCGAGAAGCGTCGAATTAGTGTTAGGGTCCCGGAACCCTAGTTTCATCGGAAACGGGCCAACGGTAAAAACCCACAGCCCAATGGGCGGTGGGCCCCACCCTCTTTTGGCCTAATTCCTCCGTCTAGGGCCTCAAAAAGCAGATTTAGTAATTTTTGCGCGCGCTTTTAACCTAATTTTGCATGGATTATTTTTTTTAACCTAATTTTGCATGGATTTCGACCAATTAAATTTTATTTTCTTGACCTAAATAATTAATCCTTGAAACGTAATAATAAGCTCTAATATTTAGCGGATCCAAATTCACTCGAAACGCCGAAAAACTTTCGAAAAAGCCGAAAAGTGGCAAATTAGGGTTAGGGTTTCGGCGTTCCGGGGTTCCATTCCCTTGGGAAACGGACCGACGGTCAAAACCCACAGCAGGACTGTGGGCCCCGCCCCCGTTTGGCCAAATTCGGACGTCTAGGGTGTCAAAAACGCGATTTAGTGATTTTCGCGCGGTTTTAACCTAATTTTCAATGCATTATTATTTATTTATTTTTGTTTGATCAAATTAATGATTATTTTTACTTATCGACCTAATTAATTAATTGTTAAAATGTAACAATAATAAGCTCTAAACATTAGAGGATCAAAATTCACTTGATACGGAAAAGGGGGGGGAAAACGTCTTAAATAAAAAGTGAGAAGCGTCGAATTAGGGTTAGGGTCCCGGAACCCTAGTTTCATTGGAAACGGGCCAACGGTAAAAACCCACATCCCAAAGGGAGGTGGGCCCCACCCTCGTTTGGCCTAATTCCTCCGTCTAGGGCCTCAAAAAGAAGATTTAGTGATTTACGCGCGCGCTTTTAACCTAATTTTGCATAGGTTATTTTTTTTTAACCTAGTTTTGCATGGATTTCGACCAATTAAATTTTATTTTCTTGACCTAAATAATTAATCCTTGAAACATAATAATAAGCTCTAATATTTAGCGGATCCAAATTCACTCGAAACGCCGAAAAACGTTCGAAAAAGCCGAAAAGCGGCAAATTAGGGTTAGGGTTTCGGCGTTCCGGGGTTCCATTCCCATGGGAAACGGACCGACGGTCAAAACCCATAGAAAAGCTGTGGGCCCCGCCCCCGTTTGGCCAAATTCGGACGTCTAGGGTGTCAAAAACGCGATTTAGTGATTTTCGCGCGGTTTTAACCTAATTTTCAATGCATTATTATTTATTTATTTTTGTTTGATCAAATTAATGATTATTTTTACTTATCGACCTAATTACTTAATTGTTAAAATGTGGGTTCTTCCCGTTGGCCCGTTTCCATCGTAAATAGGAACCCGATATCCTAACCCTAATTCGAGTCTGAAAGCGCGGTTATTTATTATTGCATGTCCACGTTCAATTAATTAAACTAATTAGGCATGGAAAGCTAAATTAATTAGGTAAAAGATTTAAACTTTTTAGGTCAAAGTGCAAAATTAATTAGGTGAAAAAAATAAAAAAGAATAATTTCATGGGAAATTAGGTTAAAACCGAACGAAAATCAATAAATCGCATTTTCGAGGCCCTAGACGACGGAATTTGGCCGAAATAGGGTGGGGCCCACATCTAATTATGTGGGTTCTTCCCGTTGGCCCGTTTCCATCGTAAATAGGAACCCGAAATTCTAACCCTAATTCGAGTCTGAAAGCGCGGTTATTTATTATTGCATGGCCACGTCTAATTAATTAAACTAATTAGGCATGGAAAGCTAAATTAATTAGGTAAAAGATTTAAACTTTTTAGGTCAAAGTGCAAAATTAATTAGGTGAAAAAAATAAAAAAGAATAATTTCATGTGAAATTAGGTTAAATCCGAACGAAAATCAATAAATCGCATTTTCGAGGCCCTAGACGAAGGAATTTGGCCGAAATAGGGTGGGTGTTCTCCCCGTTGGCCCGTTTCCATCGTAAATAGGAACCCAAAATCCTAACCCTAATTCGAGTCTAGAAGCGCGGTTATTAATTATTGCATGTCCACGTTCAATTAATTAAACTAATTAAAATGGAAAGCTAAATTAATTAGGTAAAAGATTTAAACTTTTTAGGTCAAAGTGGAAAATTAATTAGGTGAAAAAAATAAAAAAGAATAATTTCATGTGAAATTAGGTTAAAACCGAACGAAAATCAATAAATCGCATTTTCGAGGTCCTAGACGAAGGAATTTGGCCGAAATAGGGTGGGGCCCACATCTGTAGATGTGGGTTCTTCCCGTTGGCCCGTTTCCATCGTAAATAGGAACCCAAAATCCTAACCCTAATTCGAGTCTGAAAGCGCGGTTATTTATTATTGCATGTCCACATTCAATTAATTAAACTAATTAGGCATGGAAAGCTAAATCAATTAGGTAAAAGATTTAAACTTTCTAGGTCAAAGTGCAAAATTAATTAGGTGAAAAAAATAAAAAAGAATAATTTCATGGGAAATTAGATTTAAACTCTTTTGGCCTAATTCCTCCGTCTAGGGCCTCAAAAAGCAGATTTAGTAATTTTCGCGCGCGCTTTTAACCTAATTTTGCATGGATTAATTTTTTTTTAACCTAATTTTGCATGGATTTCGACCAATTAAATTTTATTTTCTTGACCTAAATAATTAATCCTTGAAACATAATAATAAGCTCTAACATTTAGCGGATCCAAATTCACTCGAAACGCCGAAAAACGTTCGAAAAAGCCGAAAAAGCGGCAAATTAGGGTTAGGGTTTCGGCGTTCCGGGGTTCCATTCCCATGGGAAACGGACCGACGGTCAAAACCCATAGAAAAGCTGTGGGCCCCGCCCCCGTTTGGCCAAATTCGGACGTCTAGGGTGTCAAAAACGCGATTTAGTGATTTTCGCGCGGTTTTAACCTAATTTTCAATGCATTATTATTTATTTATTTTTGTTTGATCAAATTAATGATTATTTTTACTTATCGACCTAATTACTTAATTGTTAAAATGTGGGTTCTTCCCGTTGGCCCGTTTCCATCGTAAATAGGAACCCGATATCCTAACCCTAATTCGAGTCTGAAAGCGCGGTTATTTATTATTGCATGTCCACGTTCAATTAATTAAACTAATTAGGCATGGAAAGCTAAATTAATTAGGTAAAAGATTTAAACTTTTTAGGTCAAAGTGCAAAATTAATTAGGTGAAAAAAATAAAAAAGAATAATTTCATGGGAAATTAGGTTAAAACCGAACGAAAATCAATAAATCGCATTTTCGAGGCCCTAGACGACGGAATTTGGCCGAAATAGGGTGGGGCCCACATCTAATGATGTGGGTTCTTCCCGTTGGCCCGTTTCCATCGTAAATAGGAACCCGAAATTCTAACCCTAATTCGAGTCTGAAAGCGCGGTTATTTATTATTGCATGGCCACGTCTAATTAATTAAACTAATTAGGCATGGAAAGCTAAATTAATTAGGTAAAAGATTTAAACTTTTTAGGTCAAAGTGCAAAATTAATTAGGTGAAAAAAATAAAAAAGAATAATTTCATGTGAAATTAGGTTAAATCCGAACGAAAATCAATAAATCGCATTTTCGAGGCCCTAGACGAAGGAATTTGGCCGAAATAGGGTGGGTGTTCTCTCCGTTGGCCCGTTTCCATCGTAAATAGGAACCCAAAATCCTAACCCTAATTCGAGTCTAGAAGCGCGGTTATTAATTATTGCATGTCCACGTTCAATTAATTAAACTAATTAAAATGGAAAGCTAAATTAATTAGGTAAAAGATTTAAACTTTTTAGGTCAAAGTGGAAAATTAATTAGGTGAAAAAAATAAAAAAGAATAATTTCATGTGAAATTAGGTTAAAACCGAACGAAAATCAATAAATCGCATTTTCGAGGTCCTAGACGAAGGAATTTGGCCGAAATAGGGTGGGGCCCACATCTGCAGATGTGGGTTCTTCCCGTTGGCCCGTTTCCATCGTAAATAGGAACCCAAAATCCTAACCCTAATTCGAGTCTGAAAGCGCGGTTATTTATTATTGCATGTCCACATTCAATTAATTAAACTAATTAGGCATGGAAAGCTAAATCAATTAGGTAAAAGATTTAAACTTTCTAGGTAAAGTGCAAAATTAATTAGGTGAAAAAAATAAAAAAGAATAATTTCATGGGAAATTAGATTTAAACTCTTTTGGCCTAATTCCTCCGTCTAGGGCCTCAAAAAGCAGATTTAGTGATTTTCGCGCGCGCTTTTAACCTAATTTTGCATGGATTAATTTTTTTTTAACCTAATTTTGCATGGATTTCGACCAATTAAATTTTATTTTCTTGACCTAAATAATTAATCATTGAAACGTAATAATAAGCTCTAATATTTAGCGGATCCAAATTCACTCGAAACGCAGAAAAACTTTCGAAAAAGCCGAAAAGCGGCAAATTAGGGTTAGGGTTTCGACGTTCCGGGGTTCCATTCCCTTGGGAAACGGACCGACGGTCAAAACCCACAGCAGGACTGTGGGCCCCACACCCGTTTGGCCAAATTCGGACGTCTAGGGTGTCAAAAACGCGATTTAGTGATTTTCGCGCGGTTTTAACCTAATTTTCAATGCATTATTATTTATTTATTTTTGTTTGATCAAATTAATGATTATTTTTACTTATCGACCTAATTAATTAATTGTTAAAATGTAACAATAATAAGCTCCAAACATTAGAGGATCAAAATTCACTTGATACGGAAAAGGGGGGAAAAAAACGTCTTAAATAAAAAGCGAGAAGCGTCGAATTAGGGTTAGGGTCCCGGAACCCTAGTTTCATCGGAAACGGGCCAACGGTAAAAACCCACGGCCCAATGGGCGGTGGGCCCCACCCTCTTTTGGCCTAATTCCTCCCTCTAGGGCCTCAAAAAGCAGATTTAGTGATTTTCGCGCGCGCTTTTAACCTAATTTTGCATGGATTATTATTTTTAACCTAATTTTGCATGGATTTCGACCAATTAAATTTTATTTTCTTGACCTAAATAATTAATCCTTGAAACGTAATAATAAGCTCTAATATTTAGCGGATCCAAATTCACTCGAAACGCCGAAAAACTTTCGAAAAAGCCGAAAAGCGGCAAATTAGGGTTAGGGTTTCGGCGTTCCGGGGTTCCATTCCCTTGGGAAACGGACCGACGGTCAAAACCCTCAGCAGGACTGTGGGCCCCACACCCGTTTGGCCAAATTCGGACGTCTAGGGTGTCAAAAACGCGATTTAGTGATTTTCGCGCGGTTTTAACCTAATTTTCAATGCATTATTATTTATTTATTTTTGTTTGATCAAATTAATGATTATTTTTACTTATCGACCTAATTAATTAATTGTTAAAATGTAACAATAATAAGCTCTAAACATTAGAGGATCAAAATTCACTTGATACGGAAAAGGGGGGAAAAAAACGTCTTAAATAAAAAGCGAGAAGCGTCGAATTAGGGTTAGGGTCCCGGAACCCTAGTTTCATCAGAAACGGGCCAACGGTAAAAACCCACCGCCCAACGGGCGGTGGGCCCCACCCTCTTTTCGCCTAATTCCTCCGTCTAGGGCCTCAAAAAGCAGATTTAGTGATTTTTGCGTGCGCTTTTAACCTAATTTTGCATGGATTATTTTTTTTAACCTAATTTTGCATGGATTTCGACCAATTAAATTTTATTTTCTTGACCTAAATAATTAATCCTTGAAACGTAATAATAAGCTCTAATATTTAGCGGATCCAAATTCACTCGAAACGCCGAAAAACGTTCGAAAAAGCCGAAAAGCGGCAAATTAGGGTTAGGGTTTCGGCGTTCCGGGGTTCCATTCCCTTGGGAAACGGACCGACGGTCAAAACCCACAGTAGGACTGTGGGCCCCGCCCCCGTTTGGCCAAATTCGGACGTCTAGGGTGTCAAAAACGCGATTTAGTGATTTTCGCGCGGTTTTAACCTAATTTTCAATGCATTATTATTTATTTATTTTTGTTTGATCAAATTAATGATTATTTTTACTTATCGACCTAATTAATTAATTGTTAAAATGTAACAATAATAAGCTCTAAACATTAGAGGATCAAAATTCACTTGATACGAAAAAGGGGGGGAAAAACGTCTTAAAAAAAGTGAGAAGCATCGAATTAGGGTTAGGGTCCCGGAACCCTAGTTTCATTGGAAACGGGCCAACGGTAAAAACCCACAGCCCAATGGGCGGTGGGCCCCACCCTCTTTTGGCCTAATTCCTCCGTCTAGGGCCTCAAAAAGCAGATTTAGTGATTTACGCGCGCGCTTTTAACCTAATTTTGCATAGGTTATTTTTTTAACCTAGTTTTGCATGGATTTCGACCAATTAAATTTTATTTTCTTGACCTAAATAATTAATCCTTGAAACATAATAATAAGCTCTAATATTTAGCGGATCCAAATTCACTCGAAACGCCGAAAAACGTTCGAAAAAGCCGAAAAGCGGCAAATTAGGGTTAGGGTTTCGGCGTTCCGGGGTTCCATTCCCTTGGGAAACGGACCGACGGTCAAAATCCACAGCAAGGCTGTAGGCCCCGGAACCCTAGTTTCATCGGAAACGGGCCAACGGTAAAAACCCACAGCCCAATGGACGGTGGGCCCCATCCTCTTTTGGCCTAATTCCTCCGTCTAGGGCCTCAAAAAGCAGATTTAGTGATTTTCGTGCGCGCTTTTAACCTAATTTTGCATGGATTATTTTTTTTAACCTAATTTTGCATGGATTTCGACCAATTAAATTTAATTTTCTTGACCTAAATAATTAATCCTTGAAACGTAATAATAAGCTCTAATATTTAGCGGATCCAAATTCACTCGAAACGCCGAAAAAACGTTCGAAAAAGCCGAAAAGCGGCAAATTAGGGTTACGGTTTCGGCGTTCCGGGGTTCCATTCTCTTGGGAAACGGACCGACGGTCAAAACCCACAGCATTGCTGTGGGCCCCGCCCCCGTTTCGCCAAATTCGGACGTCTAGGGTGTCAAAAACGCGATTTAGTGATTTTCGCGCGGTTTTAACCTAATTTTCAATGCATTATTATTTATTTATTTTTGTTTGATCAAATTAATGATTATTTTTACTTATCGACCTAATTAATTAATTGTTAAAATGTAACAATAATAAGCTCTAAACATTAGAGGATCAAAATTCACTTGATACGGAAAAGGGGGGAAAAAACGTCTTAAATAAAAAGCGAGAAGCGTCGAATTAGGGTTAGGGTCCCGGAACCCTAGTTTCATCGGAAACGGGCCAACGGTAAAAACCCACAGCCCAATGGGCGGTGGGCCCCACCCTCTTTTGGCCTAATTCCTCCGTCTAGGGCCTCAAAAAGCAGATTTAGTAATTTTTGCGCGCGCTTTTAACCTAATTTTGCATGGATTATTTTTTTTAACCTAATTTTGCATGGATTTCGACCAATTAAATTTTATTTTCTTGACCTAAATAATTAATCCTTGAAACGTAATAATAAGCTCTAATATTTAGCGGATCCAAATTCACTCGAAACGCCGAAAAACTTTCGAAAAAGCCGAAAAGTGGCAAATTAGGGTTAGGGTTTCGGCGTTCCGGGGTTCCATTCCCTTGGGAAACGGACCGACGGTCAAAATCCACAGCAAGGCTGTAGGCCCCGGAACCCTAGTTTCATCGGAAACGGGCCAACGGTAAAAACCCACAGCCCAATGGACGGTGGGCCCCATCCTCTTTTGGCCTAATTCCTCCGTCTAGGGCCTCAAAAAGCAGATTTAGTGATTTTCGTGCGCGCTTTTAACCTAATTTTGCATGGATTATTTTTTTTAACCTAATTTTGCATGGATTTCGACCAATTAAATTTAATTTTCTTGACCTAAATAATTAATCCTTGAAACGTAATAATAAGCTCTAATATTTAGCGGATCCAAATTCACTCGAAACGCCGAAAAAACGTTCGAAAAAGCCGAAAAGCGGCAAATTAGGGTTACGGTTTCGGCGTTCCGGGGTTCCATTCTCTTGGGAAACGGACCGACGGTCAAAACCCACAGCATTGCTGTGGGCCCCGCCCCCGTTTCGCCAAATTCGGACGTCTAGGGTGTCAAAAACGCGATTTAGTGATTTTCGCGCGGTTTTAACCTAATTTTCAATGCATTATTATTTATTTATTTTTGTTTGATCAAATTAATGATTATTTTTACTTATCGACCTAATTAATTAATTGTTAAAATGTAACAATAATAAGCTCTAAACATTAGAGGATCAAAATTCACTTGATACGGAAAAGGGGGGAAAAAACGTCTTAAATAAAAAGCGAGAAGCGTCGAATTAGGGTTAGGGTCCCGGAACCCTAGTTTCATCGGAAACGGGCCAACGGTAAAAACCCACAGCCCAATGGGCGGTGGGCCCCACCCTCTTTTGGCCTAATTCCTCCGTCTAGGGCCTCAAAAAGCAGATTTAGTAATTTTTGCGCGCGCTTTTAACCTAATTTTGCATGGATTATTTTTTTTAACCTAATTTTGCATGGATTTCGACCAATTAAATTTTATTTTCTTGACCTAAATAATTAATCCTTGAAACGTAATAATAAGCTCTAATATTTAGCGGATCCAAATTCACTCGAAACGCCGAAAAACTTTCGAAAAAGCCGAAAAGTGGCAAATTAGGGTTAGGGTTTCGGCGTTCCGGGGTTCCATTCCCTTGGGAAACGGACCGACGGTCAAAACCCACAGCAGGACTGTAGGCCCCGCCCCCGTTTGGCCAAATTCGGACGTCTAGGGTGTCAAAAACGCGATTTAGTGATTTTCGCGCGGTTTTAACCTAATTTTCAATGCATTATTATTTATTTATTTTTGTTTGATCAAATTAATGATTATTTTTACTTATCGACCTAATTAATTAATTGTTAAAATGTAACAATAATAAGCTCTAAACATTAGAGGATCAAAATTCACTTGATACGGAAAAGGGGGGGGGGGAAAACGTCTTAAATAAAAAGTGAGAAGCGTCGAATTAGGGTTAGGGTCCCGGAACCCTAGTTTCATTGGAAACGGGCCAACGGTAAAAACCCACATCCCAAAGGGAGGTGGGCCCCACCCTCGTTTGGCCTAATTCCTCCGTCTAGGGCCTCAAAAAGAAGATTTAGTGATTTACGCGCGCGCTTTTAACCTAATTTTGCATAGGTTATTTTTTTTTAACCTAGTTTTGCATGGATTTCGACCAATTAAATTTTATTTTCTTGACCTAAATAATTAATCCTTGAAACATAATAATAAGCTCTAATATTTAGCGGATCCAAATTCACTCGAAACGCCGAAAAACGTTCGAAAAAGCCGAAAAGCGGCAAATTAGGGTTAGGGTTTCGGCGTTCCGGGGTTCCATTCCCATGGGAAACGGACCGACGGTCAAAACCCATAGAAAAGCTGTGGGCCCCGCCCCCGTTTGGCCAAATTCGGACGTCTAGGGTGTCAAAAACGCGATTTAGTGATTTTCGCGCGGTTTTAACCTAATTTTCAATGCATTATTATTTATTTATTTTTGTTTGATCAAATTAATGATTATTTTTACTTATCGACCTAATTACTTAATTGTTAAAATGTGGGTTCTTCCCGTTGGCCCGTTTCCATCGTAAATAGGAACCCGATATCCTAACCCTAATTCGAGTCTGAAAGCGCGGTTATTTATTATTGCATGTCCACGTTCAATTAATTAAACTAATTAAGCATGGAAAGCTAAATTAATTAGGTAAAAGATTTAAACTTTTTAGGTCAAAGTGCAAAATTAATTAGGTGAAAAAAATAAAAAAGAATAATTTCATGGGAAATTAGGTTAAAACCGAACGAAAATCAATAAATCGCATTTTCGAGGCCCTAGACGACGGAATTTGGCCGAAATAGGGTGGGGCCCACATCTAATTATGTGGGTTCTTCCCGTTGGCCCGTTTCCATCGTAAATAGGAACCCGAAATTCTAACCCTAATTCGAGTCTGAAAGCGCGGTTATTTATTATTGCATGGCCACGTCTAATTAATTAAACTAATTAGGCATGGAAAGCTAAATTAATTAGGTAAAAGATTTAAACTTTTTAGGTCAAAGTGCAAAATTAATTAGGTGAAAAAAATAAAAAAGAATAATTTCATGTGAAATTAGGTTAAATCCGAACGAAAATCAATAAATCGCATTTTCGAGGCCCTAGACGAAGGAATTTGGCCGAAATAGGGTGGGTGTTCTCCCCGTTGGCCCGTTTCCATCGTAAATAGGAACCCAAAATCCTAACCCTAATTCGAGTCTAGAAGCGCGGTTATTAATTATTGCATGTCCACGTTCAATTAATTAAACTAATTAAAATGGAAAGCTAAATTAATTAGGTAAAAGATTTAAACTTTTTAGGTCAAAGTGGAAAATTAATTAGGTGAAAAAAATAAAAAAGAATAATTTCATGTGAAATTAGGTTAAAACCGAACGAAAATCAATAAATCGCATTTTCGAGGTCCTAGACGAAGGAATTTGGCCGAAATAGGGTGGGGCCCACATCTGTAGATGTGGGTTCTTCCCGTTGGCCCGTTTCCATCGTAAATAGGAACCCAAAATCCTAACCCTAATTCGAGTCTGAAAGCGCGGTTATTTATTATTGCATGTCCACATTCAATTAATTAAACTAATTAGGCATGGAAAGCTAAATCAATTAGGTAAAAGATTTAAACTTTCTAGGTCAAAGTGCAAAATTAATTAGGTGAAAAAAATAAAAAAGAATAATTTCATGGGAAATTAGATTTAAACTCTTTTGGCCTAATTCCTCCGTCTAGGGCCTCAAAAAGCAGATTTAGTGATTTTCGCGCGCGCTTTTAACCTAATTTTGCATGGATTAATTTTTTTTTAACCTAATTTTGCATGGATTTCGACCAATTAAATTTTATTTTCTTGACCTAAATAATTAATCCTTGAAACATAATAATAAGCTCTAATATTTAGCGGATCCAAATTCACTCGAAACGCCGAAAAACGTTCGAAAAAGGGTTAGGGTTTCGGCGTTCCGGGGTTCCATTCCCATGGGAAACGGACCGACGGTCAAAACCCATAGAAAAGCTGTGGGCCCCGCCCCCGTTTGGCCAAATTCGGACGTCTAGGGTGTCAAAAACGCGATTTAGTGATTTTCGCGCGGTTTTAACCTAATTTTCAATGCATTATTATTTATTTATTTTTGTTTGATCAAATTAATGATTATTTTTACTTATCGACCTAATTACTTAATTGTTAAAATGTGGGTTCTTCCCGTTGGCCCGTTTCCATCGTAAATAGGAACCCGATATCCTAACCCTAATTCGAGTCTGAAAGCGCGGTTATTTATTATTGCATGTCCACGTTCAATTAATTAAACTAATTAGGCATGGAAAGCTAAATTAATTAGGTAAAAGATTTAAACTTTTTAGGTCAAAGTGCAAAATTAATTAGGTGAAAAAAATAAAAAAGAATAATTTCATGGGAAATTAGGTTAAAACCGAACGAAAATCAATAAATCGCATTTTCGAGGCCCTAGACGACGGAATTTGGCCGAAATAGGGTGGGGCCCACATCTAATTATGTGGGTTCTTCCCGTTGGCCCGTTTCCATCGTAAATAGGAACCCGAAATTCTAACCCTAATTCGAGTCTGAAAGCGCGGTTATTTATTATTGCATGGCCACGTCTAATTAATTAAACTAATTAGGCATGGAAAGCTAAATTAATTAGGTAAAAGATTTAAACTTTTTAGGTCAAAGTGCAAAATTAATTAGGTGAAAAAAATAAAAAAGAATAATTTCATGTGAAATTAGGTTAAATCCGAACGAAAATCAATAAATCGCATTTTCGAGGCCCTAGACGAAGGAATTTGGCCGAAATAGGGTGGGTGTTCTCCCCGTTGGCCCGTTTCCATCGTAAATAGGAACCCAAAATCCTAACCCTAATTCGAGTCTAGAAGCGCGGTTATTAATTATTGCATGTCCACGTTCAATTAATTAAACTAATTAAAATGGAAAGCTAAATTAATTAGGTAAAAGATTTAAACTTTTTAGGTCAAAGTGGAAAATTAATTAGGTGAAAAAAATAAAAAAGAATAATTTCATGTGAAATTAGGTTAAAACCGAACGAAAATCAATAAATCGCATTTTCGAGGTCCTAGACGAAGGAATTTGGCCGAAATAGGGTGGGGCCCACATCTGTAGATGTGGGTTCTTCCCGTTGGCCCGTTTCCATCGTAAATAGGAACCCAAAATCCTAACCCTAATTCGAGTCTGAAAGCGCGGTTATTTATTATTGCATGTCCACATTCAATTAATTAAACTAATTAGGCATGGAAAGCTAAATCAATTAGGTAAAAGATTTAAACTTTCTAGGTCAAAGTGCAAAATTAATTAGGTGAAAAAAATAAAAAAGAATAATTTCATGGGAAATTAGATTTAAACTCTTTTGGCCTAATTCCTCCGTCTAGGGCCTCAAAAAGCAGATTTAGTGATTTTCGCGCGCGCTTTTAACCTAATTTTGCATGGATTAATTTTTTTTTAACCTAATTTTGCATGGATTTCGACCAATTAAATTTTATTTTCTTGACCTAAATAATTAATCCTTGAAACATAATAATAAGCTCTAATATTTAGCGGATCCAAATTCACTCGAAACGCCGAAAAACGTTCGAAAAAGCCGAAAAGCGGCAAATTAGGGTTAGGGTTTCGGCGTTCCGGGGTTCCATTCCCATGGGAAACGGACCGACGGTCAAAACCCATAGAAAAGCTGTGGGCCCCGCCCCCGTTTGGCCAAATTCGGACGTCTAGGGTGTCAAAAACGCGATTTAGTGATTTTCGCGCGGTTTTAACCTAATTTTCAATGCATTATTATTTATTTATTTTTGTTTGATCAAATTAATGATTATTTTTACTTATCGACCTAATTACTTAATTGTTAAAATGTGGGTTCTTCCCGTTGGCCCGTTTCCATCGTAAATAGGAACCCGATATCCTAACCCTAATTCGAGTCTGAAAGCGCGGTTATTTATTATTGCATGTCCACGTTCAATTAATTAAACTAATTAGGCATGGAAAGCTAAATTAATTAGGTAAAAGATTTAAACTTTTTAGGTCAAAGTGCAAAATTAATTAGGTGAAAAAAATAAAAAAGAATAATTTCATGGGAAATTAGGTTAAAACCGAACGAAAATCAATAAATCGCATTTTCGAGGCCCTAGACGACGGAATTTGGCCGAAATAGGGTGGGGCCCACATCTAATGATGTGGGTTCTTCCCGTTGGCCCGTTTCCATCGTAAATAGGAACCCGAAATTCTAACCCTAATTCGAGTCTGAAAGCGCGGTTATTTATTATTGCATGGCCACGTCTAATTAATTAAACTAATTAGGCATGGAAAGCTAAATTAATTAGGTAAAAGATTTAAACTTTTTAGGTCAAAGTGCAAAATTAATTAGGTGAAAAAAATAAAAAAGAATAATTTCATGTGAAATTAGGTTAAATCCGAACGAAAATCAATAAATCGCATTTTCGAGGCCCTAGACGAAGGAATTTGGCCGAAATAGGGTGGGTGTTCTCTCCGTTGGCCCGTTTCCATCGTAAATAGGAACCCAAAATCCTAACCCTAATTCGAGTCTAGAAGCGCGGTTATTAATTATTGCATGTCCACGTTCAATTAATTAAACTAATTAAAATGGAAAGCTAAATTAATTAGGTAAAAGATTTAAACTTTTTAGGTCAAAGTGGAAAATTAATTAGGTGAAAAAAATAAAAAAGAATAATTTCATGTGAAATTAGGTTAAAACCGAACGAAAATCAATAAATCGCATTTTCGAGGTCCTAGACGAAGGAATTTGGCCGAAATAGGGTGGGGCCCACATCTGCAGATGTGGGTTCTTCCCGTTGGCCCGTTTCCATCGTAAATAGGAACCCAAAATCCTAACCCTAATTCGAGTCTGAAAGCGCGGTTATTTATTATTGCATGTCCACATTCAATTAATTAAACTAATTAGGCATGGAAAGCTAAATCAATTAGGTAAAAGATTTAAACTTTCTAGGTAAAGTGCAAAATTAATTAGGTGAAAAAAATAAAAAAGAATAATTTCATGGGAAATTAGATTTAAACTCTTTTGGCCTAATTCCTCCGTCTAGGGCCTCAAAAAGCAGATTTAGTGATTTTCGCGCGCGCTTTTAACCTAATTTTGCATGGATTAATTTTTTTTTAACCTAATTTTGCATGGATTTCGACCAATTAAATTTTATTTTCTTGACCTAAATAATTAATCATTGAAACGTAATAATAAGCTCTAATATTTAGCGGATCCAAATTCACTCGAAACGCAGAAAAACTTTCGAAAAAGCCGAAAAGCGGCAAATTAGGGTTAGGGTTTCGGCGTTCCGGGGTTCCATTCCCTTGGGAAACGGACCGACGGTCAAAACCCACAGCAGGACTGTGGGCCCCACACCCGTTTGGCCAAATTCGGACGTCTAGGGTGTCAAAAACGCGATTTAGTGATTTTCGCGCGGTTTTAACCTAATTTTCAATGCATTATTATTTATTTATTTTTGTTTGATCAAATTAATGATTATTTTTACTTATCGACCTAATTAATTAATTGTTAAAATGTAACAATAATAAGCTCCAAACATTAGAGGATCAAAATTCACTTGATACGGAAAAGGGGGGAAAAAAACGTCTTAAATAAAAAGCGAGAAGCGTCGAATTAGGGTTAGGGTCCCGGAACCCTAGTTTCATCGGAAACGGGCCAACGGTAAAAACCCACGGCCCAATGGGCGGTGGGCCCCACCCTCTTTTGGCCTAATTCCTCCCTCTAGGGCCTCAAAAAGCAGATTTAGTGATTTTCGCGCGCGCTTTTAACCTAATTTTGCATGGATTATTATTTTTAACCTAATTTTGCATGGATTTCGACCAATTAAATTTTATTTTCTTGACCTAAATAATTAATCCTTGAAACGTAATAATAAGCTCTAATATTTAGCGGATCCAAATTCACTCGAAACGCCGAAAAACTTTCGAAAAAGCCGAAAAGCGGCAAATTAGGGTTAGGGTTTCGGCGTTCCGGGGTTCCATTCCCTTGGGAAACGGACCGACGGTCAAAACCCTCAGCAGGACTGTGGGCCCCACACCCGTTTGGCCAAATTCGAACGTCTAGGGTGTCAAAAACGCGATTTAGTGATTTTCGCGCGGTTTTAACCTAATTTTCAATGCATTATTATTTATTTATTTTTGTTTGATCAAATTAATGATTATTTTTACTTATCGACCTAATTAATTAATTTATAAAATGTAACAATAATAAGCTCTAAATATTAGAGGATCAAAATTCACTTGATACGGAAAAGGGGGGAAAAAAACGTCTTAAATAAAAAGCGAGAAGCGTCGAATTAGGGTTAGGGTCCCGGAACCCTAGTTTCATCGGAACCGGGCCGACGGTAAAAACCCACGGCCCAATGGGCGGTGGGCCCCACCCTCTTTTGGCCTAATTCCTCCGTCTAGGGCCTCAAAAAGCAGATTTAGTGATTTTCGCGCGCGCTTTTAAGCTAATTTTGCATGGATTATTTTTTTTTAACCTAATTTTGCATGGATTTCGACCAATTAAATTTTATTTTCTTGACCTAAATAATTAATCCTTGAAACGTAATAATAAGCTCTAATATTTAGCGGATCCAAATTCACTCGAAACGCCGAAAAACGTTCGAAAAAGCCGAAAAGCGGCAAATTAGGGTTACGGTTTCGGCGTTCCGGGGTTCCATTCTCTTGGGAAACGGACCGACGGTCAAAACCCACAGCACTGCTGTGGGCCCCGCCCCCGTTTCACCAAATTCGGACGTCTAGGGTGTCAAAAACGCGATTTAGTGATTTTCGCGCGGTTTTAACGTAATTTTCAATGCATTATTATTTATTTATTTTTGTTTGATCAAATTAATGATTATTTTTACTTATCGACCTAATTAATTAATTGTTAAAATGTAACAATAATAAGCTCTAAACATTAGAGGATCAAAATTCACTTGATACGGAAAAGGGGGGAAAAAAACGTCTTAAATAAAAAGCGAGAAGCGTCGAATTAGGGTTAGGGTCCCGGAACCCTAGTTTCATCAGAAACGGGCCAACGGTAAAAACCCACCGCCCAATGGGCGGTGGGCCCCACCCTCTTTTCGCCTAATTCCTCCGTCTAGGGCCTCAAAAAGCAGATTTAGAGATTTTTGCGTGCGCTTTTAACCTAATTTTGCATGGATTATTTTTTTTAACCTAATTTTGCATGGATTTCGACCAATTAAATTTTATTTTCTTGACCTAAATAATTAATCCTTGAAACGTAATAATAAGCTCTAATATTTAGCGGATCCAAATTCACTCGAAACGCCGAAAAACGTTCGAAAAAGCCGAAAAGCGGCAAATTAGGGTTAGGGTTTCGGCGTTCCGGGGTTCCATTCCCTTGGGAAACGGACCGACGGTCAAAACCCACAGTAGGACTGTGGGCCCCGCCCCCGTTTGGCCAAATTCGGACGTCTAGGGTGTCAAAAACGCGATTTAGTGATTTTCGCGCGGTTTTAACCTAATTTTCAATGCATTATTATTTATTTATTTTTGTTTGATCAAATTAATGATTATTTTTACTTATCGACCTAATTAATTAATTGTTAAAATGTAACAATAATAAGCTCTAAACATTAGAGGATCAAAATTCACTTGATACGGAAAAGGGGGGGAAAACGTCTTAAATAAAAAGTGAGAAGCGTCGAATTAGGGTTAGGGTCCCGGAACCCTAGTTTCATTGGAAACGGGCCAACGGTAAAAACCCACATCCCAAAGGGCGGTGGGCCCCACCCTCGTTTGGCCTAATTCCTCCGTCTAGGGCCTAAAAAAGCAGATTTAGTGATTTACGCGCGCGCTTTTAACCTAATTTTGCATAGGTTATTTTTTTTAACCTAGTTTTGCATGGATTTCGACCAATTAAATTTTATTTTCTTGACCTAAATAATTAATCCTTGAAACATAATAATAAGCTCTAATATTTAGCGGATCCAAATTCACTCGAAACGCCGAAAAACGTTCGAAAGAGCCGAAAAGCGGCAAATTAGGGTTACGGTTTCGGCGTTCCGGGGTTCCATTCTCTTGGGAAACGGACCGACGGTCAAAACCCACAGCATTGCTGTGGGCCCCGCCCCCGTTTCGCCAAATTCGGACGTCTAGGGTGTCAAAAACGCGATTTAGTGATTTTCGCGCGGTTTTAACCTAATTTTCAATGCATTATTATTTATTTATTTTTGTTTGATCAAATTAATGATTATTTTTACTTATCGACCTAATTAATTAATTGTTAAAATGTAACAATAATAAGCTCTAAACATTAGAGGATCAAAATTCACTTGATACGGAAAAGGGGGGAAAAAAACGTCTTAAATAAAAAGCGAGAAGCGTCGAATTAGGGTTAGGGTCCCGGAACCCTAGTTTCATCAGAAACGGGCCAAAGGTAAAAACCCACAGACCAATGGGCGGTGGGCCCCACCCTCCTTTGGCCTAATTCCTCCGTCTAGGGCCTCAAAAAGCAGATTTAGTGATTTTCGCGCGCGCTTTTAACCCAATTTTGCATGGATTATTTTTTTTTAACCTAATTTTGCATGGATTTCGACCAATTAAATTTTATTTTCTTGACCTAAATAATTAATCCTTGAAACGTAATAATAAGCTCTAATATTTAGCGGATCCAAATTCACTCGAAACGCCGAAAAACTTTCGAAAAACCGAAAAGCGGCAAATTAGGGTTAGGGTTTCGGCGTTCCGGGGTTCCATTCCCTTGGGAAACGGACCGACGGTCAAAATCCACAGCAAGGCTGTAGGCCCCGGAACCCGTTTGGCCAAATTCGGACGTCTAGGGTGTCAAAAACGCGATTTAGTGATTTTCGCGCGGTTTTAACCTAATTTTCAATGCATTATTATTTATTTATTTTTGTTTGATCAAATTAATGATTATTTTTACTTATCGACCTAACTACTTAATTGTTAAAATGTAACAATAATAAGCTCTAAATATTAGAGGATCAAAATTCACTTGATACGGAAAAGGGGGGAAAAACGTCTTAAATAAAAAGCGAGAAGCGTCGAATTAGGGTTAGGGTCCCGGAACCCTAGTTTCATCGGAACCGGGCCAACGGTAAAAACCCACGGCCCAATGGGTGGTGGGCCCCACCCTCTTTTGGCCTAATTCCTCCGTCTAGGGCCTCAAAAAGCAGATTTAGTGATTTTCGCGCGCGCTTTTAACCTAATTTTGCATGGATTATTTTTTTTAACCTAATTTTGCATGGATTTCGACCAATTAAATTTTATTTTCTTGACCTAAATAATTAATCCTTGAAACGTAATAATAAGCTCTAATATTTAGCGGATCCAAATTCACTCGAAACGCCGAAAAACTTTCGAAAAAGCCGAAAAGCGGCAAATTAGGGTTAGGGTTTCGGCATTCCGGGGTTCCATTCCCTTGGGAAACGGACCGACGGTCAAAACCCACAGCAGGACAGTGGGCCCCGCACCCGTTTGGCCAAATTCGGACGTCTAGGGTGTCAAAAACGCGATTTAGTGATTTTCGCGCGGTTTTAACCTAATTTTCAATTCATTATTATTTATTTATTTTTGTTTGATCAAATTAATGATAATTTTTACTTATCGACCTAATTAATTAATTGTTAAAATGTAACAATAATAAGCTCTAAATATTAGAGGATCAAAATTCACTTGATACGGAAAAGGGGGGAAAAAACGTCTTAAATAAAAAGCGAGAAGCGTCGAATTAGGGTTAGGGTCCCGGAACCCTAGTTTCATCGGAACCGGGCCAACGGTAAAAACCCACGGCCCAATGGGTGGTGGGCCCCACCCTCTTTTGGCCTAATTCCTCCGTCTAGGGCCTCAAAAAGCAGATTTAGTGATTTTCGCGCGCGCTTTTAACCTAATTTTGCATGGATTATTTTTTTTAACCTAATTTTGCATGGATTTCGACCAATTAAATTTTATTTTCTTGACCTAAATAATTAATCCTTGAAACGTAATAATAAGCTCTAATATTTAGCGGATCCAAATTCACTCGAAACGCCGAAAAACTTTCGAAAAAGCCGAAAAGCGGCAAATTAGGGTTAGGGTTTCGGCGTTCCGGGGTTCCATTCCCTTGGGAAACGGACCGACGGTCAAAACCCACAGCAGGACTGTGGGCCCCGCACCCGTTTGGCCAAATTCGGACGTCTAGGGTGTCAAAAACGCGATTTAGTGATTTTCGCGCGGTTTTAACCTAATTTTCAATTCATTATTATTTATTTATTTTTGTTTGATCAAATTAATGATTATTTTTACTTATCGACCTAATTAATTAATTGTTAAAATGTAACAATAATAAGCTCTAAACATTAGAGGATCAAAATTCACTTGATACGGAAAAGGGGGGAAAAAAACGTCTTAAATAAAAAGCGAGAAGCGTCGAATTAGGGTTAGGGTCCCGGAACCCTAGTTTCATCGGAAACGGGCCAAAGGTAAAAACCCACAGACCAATGGGCGGTGGGCCCCACCCTCCTTTGGCCTAATTCCTCCGTCTAGGGCCTCAAAAAGCAGATTTAGTGATTTTCGCGCGCGCTTTTAACCCAATTTTGCATGGATTATTTTTTTTAACCTAATTTTGCATGGATTTCGACCAATTAAATTTTATTTTCTTGACCTAAATAATTAATCCTTGAAACGTAATAATAAGCTCTAATATTTAGCGGATCCAAATTCACTCGAAACGCCGAAAAACTTTCGAAAAACCGAAAAGCGGCAAATTAGGGTTAGGGTTTCGGCGTTCCGGGGTTCCATTCCCTTGGGAAACGGACCGACGGTCAAAATCCACAGCAAGGCTGTAGGCCCCGGAACCCGTTTGGCCAAATTCGGACGTCTAGGGTGTCAAAAACGCGATTTAGTGATTTTCGCGCGGTTTTAACCTAATTTTCAATGCATTATTATTTATTTATTTTTGTTTGATCAAATTAATGATTATTTTTACTTATCGACCTAACTACTTAATTGTTAAAATGTAACAATAATAAGCTCTAAATATTAGAGGATCAAAATTCACTTGATACGGAAAAGGGGGGAAAAACGTCTTAAATAAAAAGCGAGAAGCGTCGAATTAGGGTTAGGGTCCCGGAACCCTAGTTTCATCGGAACCGGGCCAACGGTAAAAACCCACGGCCCAATGGGTGGTGGGCCCCACCCTCTTTTGGCCTAATTCCTCCGTCTAGGGCCTCAAAAAGCAGATTTAGTGATTTTCGCGCGCGCTTTTAACCTAATTTTGCATGGATTATTTTTTTTAACCTAATTTTGCATGGATTTCGACCAATTAAATTTTATTTTCTTGACCTAAATAATTAATCCTTGAAACGTAATAATAAGCTCTAATATTTAGCGGATCCAAATTCACTCGAAACGCCGAAAAACTTTCGAAAAAGCCGAAAAGCGGCAAATTAGGGTTAGGGTTTCGGCATTCCGGGGTTCCATTCCCTTGGGAAACGGACCGACGGTCAAAACCCACAGCAGGACAGTGGGCCCCGCACCCGTTTGGCCAAATTCGGACGTCTAGGGTGTCAAAAACGCGATTTAGTGATTTTCGCGCGGTTTTAACCTAATTTTCAATTCATTATTATTTATTTATTTTTGTTTGATCAAATTAATGATAATTTTTACTTATCGACCTAATTAATTAATTGTTAAAATGTAACAATAATAAGCTCTAAACATTAGAGGATCAAAATTCACTTGATACGGAAAAGGGGGGAAAAAAACGTCTTAAATAAAAAGCGAGAAGCGTCGAATTAGGGTTAGGGTCCCGGAACCCTAGTTTCATCGGAAACGGGCCAACGGTAAAAACCCACGGCCCAATGGGCGGTGGGCCCCACCCACTTTTGGCCTAATTCCTCCGTCTAGGGCCTCAAAAAGCAGATTTAGTGATTTTCGCGCGCGCTTTTAACCTAATTTTGCATGGATTATTTTTTTTAACCTAATTTTGCATGGATTTCGACCAATTAAATTTTATTTTCTTGACCTAAATAATTAATCCTTGAAACGTAATAATAAGCTCTAATATTTAGCGGATCCAAATTCACTCAAAACGCCGAAAAACTTTCGAAAAAGCCGAAAAGCGGCAAATTAGGGTTAGGGTTTCGGCGTTCCGGGGTTCCATTCCCTTGGGAAACGGACCGACGGTCAAAACCCACAGCAGGAATGTGGGCCCCGCCCCCGTTTGGCCAAATTCGGACGTCTAGGGTGTCAAAAACGCGATTTAGTGATTTTCGCGCGGTTTTAACCTAATTTTCAATGCATTATTATTTATTTATTTTTGTTTGATCAAATTAATGATTATTTTTACTTATCGACCTAATTAATTAATTGTTAAAATGTAACAATAATAAGCTCTAAATATTAGAGGATCAAAATTCACTTGATACGGAAAAGGGGGGAAAAAACGTCTTAAATAAAAAGCGAGAAGCGTCGAATTAGGGTTAGGGTCCCGGAACCCTAGTTTCATCGGAAACGGGCCAACGGTAAAAACCCACGGCCCAATGGGCGGTGGGCCCCACCCTCTTTTGGCCTAAATCCTCCGTCTAGGGTCTCAAAAAGCAGATTTAGTGATTTCCGCGCGCGCTTTTAACCTAATTTTGCATGGATTATTTTTTTTAACCTAATTTTGCATGGATTTCGACCAATTAAATTTTATTTTCTTAACCTAAATAATTAATCCTTGAAACGTAATAATAAGCTCTAATATTTAGCGGATCCAAATTCACTCGAAATGCCGAAAAACTTTCGAAAAAGCCGAAAAGCGGCAAATTAGGGTTAGGGTTTCGGCGTTCCGGGGTTCCATTCCCTTGGGAAACGGACCGACGGTCAAAACCCACAGCAAGACTGTGGGCCCCGCACCCGTTTGGCCAAATTCGGACGTCTAGGGTGTCAAAAACGCGATTTAGTGATTTTCGCGCGGTTTTAACCTAATTTTCAATGCATTATTATTTATTTATTTTTGTTTGAACAAATTAATGATTATTTTTACTTATCGACCTAATTAATTAATTGTTAAAATGTAACAATAATAAGCTCTAAACATTAGAGGATCAAAATTCACTTGATACGGAAAAGGGGGGAAAAAACGTCTTAAATAAAAAGCGAGAAGCGTTGAATTAGGGTTAGGGTCCCGGAACCCTAGTTTCATCGGAAACGGGCCAACGGTAAAAACCCACGGCCCAATGGGCGGTGGGCCCCACCCACTTTTGGCCTAATTCCTCCGTCTAGGGCCTCAAAAAGCAGATTTAGTGATTTTCGCGCGCGCTTTTAACCTAATTTTGCATGGATTATTTTTTTTAACCTAATTTTGCATGGATTTCGACCAATTAAATTTTATTTTCTTGACCTAAATAATTAATCCTTGAAACGTAATAATAAGCTCTAATATTTAGCGGATCCAAATTCACTCGAAACGCCGAAAAACTTTCGAAAAAGCCGAAAAGCGGCAAATTAGGGTTAGGGTTTCGGCGTTCTGGGGTTCCATTCCCTTGGGAAACGGACCGACGGTCAAAACCCACAGCAGGACTGTGGGCCCCGCCCCCGTTTGGCCAAATTCGGACGTCTAGGGTGTCAAAAACGCGATTTAGTGATTTTCGCGCGGTTTTAACCTAATTTTCAATGCATTATTATTTATTTATTTTTGTTTGATCAAATTAATGATTATTTTTACTTATCGACCTAATTAATTAATTGTTAAAATGTAACAATAATAAGCTCTAAACATTAGAGGATCAAAATTCACTTGATACGAAAAGGGGGGGAAAAACGTCTTAAAAAAAGTGAGAAGCGTCGAATTAGGGTTAGGGTCCCGGAACCCTGGTTTCATTGGAAACGGGCCAATGGTAAAAACCCACATCCCAAAGGGCGGTGGGCTCCACCCTCGTTTGGCCTAATTCCTCCGTCTAGGGCCTCAAAAAGCAGATTTAGTGATTTACGCGCGTGCTTTTAACCTAATTTTGCATATGTTATTTTTTTTAACCTAGTTTTGCATGGATTTCGACCAATTAAATTTTATTTTCTTGACCTAAATAATTAATCCTTGAAACGTAATAATAAGCTCTAATATTTAGCGGATCCAAATTCACTTGAAACGCCGAAAAACGTTCGAAAAAGCCGAAAAGCGGCAAATTAGGGTTAGGGTTTCGGCGTTCCGGGGTTCCATTCCCTTGGGAAACGGACCGACGGTCAAAATCCACAGCAAGGCTGTAGGCCCCGGAACCCTAGTTTCATCGGAAACGGGCCAACGGTAAAAACCCACAGCCCAATGGGCGGTGGGCCCCATCCTCTTTTGGCCTAATTCCTCCGTCTAGGGCCTCAAAAAGCAGATTTAGTGATTTTCGTGCGCGCTTTTAACCTAATTTTGCATGTATTATTTTTTTTAACCTAATTTTGCATGGATTTCGACCAATTAAATTTAATTTTCTTGACCTAAATAATTAATCCTTGAAACGTAATAATAAGCTCTAATATTTAGCGGATCCAAATTCACTCGAAACGCCGAAAAACGTTCGAAAAAGCCGAAAAGCGGCAAATTAGGGTTACGGTTTCGGCGTTCCGGGGTTCCATTCTCTTGGGAAACGGACCGACGGTCAAAACCCACAGCAGGACAGTGGGCCCCGCACCCGTTTGGCCAAATTCGGACGTCTAGGGTGTCAAAAACGCGATTTAGTGATTTTCGCGCGGTTTTAACCTAATTTTCAATTCATTATTATTTATTTATTTTTGTTTGATCAAATTAATGATAATTTTTACTTATCGACCTAATTAATTAATTGTTAAAATGTAACAATAATAAGCTCTAAACATTAGAGGATCAAAATTCACTTGATACGGAAAAGGGGGGAAAAAAACGTCTTAAATAAAAAGCGAGAAGCGTCGAATTAGGGTTAGGGTCCCGGAACCCTAGTTTCATCGGAAACGGGCCAACGGTAAAAACCCACGGCCCAATGGGCGGTGGGCCCCACCCACTTTTGGCCTAATTCCTCCGTCTAGGGCCTCAAAAAGCAGATTTAGTGATTTTCGCGCGCGCTTTTAACCTAATTTTGCATGGATTATTTTTTTTAACCTAATTTTGCATGGATTTCGACCAATTAAATTTTATTTTCTTGACCTAAATAATTAATCCTTGAAACGTAATAATAAGCTCTAATATTTAGCGGATCCAAATTCACTCAAAACGCCGAAAAACTTTCGAAAAAGCCGAAAAGCGGCAAATTAGGGTTAGGGTTTCGGCGTTCCGGGGTTCCATTCCCTTGGGAAACGGACCGACGGTCAAAACCCACAGCAGGAATGTGGGCCCCGCCCCCGTTTGGCCAAATTCGGACGTCTAGGGTGTCAAAAACGCGATTTAGTGATTTTCGCGCGGTTTTAACCTAATTTTCAATGCATTATTATTTATTTATTTTTGTTTGATCAAATTAATGATTATTTTTACTTATCGACCTAATTAATTAATTGTTAAAATGTAACAATAATAAGCTCTAAATATTAGAGGATCAAAATTCACTTGATACGGAAAAGGGGGGAAAAAACGTCTTAAATAAAAAGCGAGAAGCGTCGAATTAGGGTTAGGGTCCCGGAACCCTAGTTTCATCGGAAACGGGCCAACGGTAAAAACCCACGGCCCAATGGGCGGTGGGCCCCACCCTCTTTTGGCCTAAATCCTCCGTCTAGGGTCTCAAAAAGCAGATTTAGTGATTTCCGCGCGCGCTTTTAACCTAATTTTGCATGGATTATTTTTTTTAACCTAATTTTGCATGGATTTCGACCAATTAAATTTTATTTTCTTGACCTAAATAATTAATCCTTGAAACGTAATAATAAGCTCTAATATTTAGCGGATCCAAATTCACTCGAAATGCCGAAAAACTTTCGAAAAAGCCGAAAAGCGGCAAATTAGGGTTAGGGTTTCGGCGTTCCGGGGTTCCATTCCCTTGGGAAACGGACCGACGGTCAAAACCCACAGCAAGACTGTGGGCCCCGCACCCGTTTGGCCAAATTCGGACGTCTAGGGTGTCAAAAACGCGATTTAGTGATTTTCGCGCGGTTTTAACCTAATTTTCAATGCATTATTATTTATTTATTTTTGTTTGAACAAATTAATGATTATTTTTACTTATCGACCTAATTAATTAATTGTTAAAATGTAACAATAATAAGCTCTAAACATTAGAGGATCAAAATTCACTTGATACGGAAAAGGGGGGAAAAAACGTCTTAAATAAAAAGCGAGAAGCGTTGAATTAGGGTTAGGGTCCCGGAACCCTAGTTTCATCGGAAACGGGCCAACGGTAAAAACCCACGGCCCAATGGGCGGTGGGCCCCACCCACTTTTGGCCTAATTCCTCCGTCTAGGGCCTCAAAAAGCAGATTTAGTGATTTTCGCGCGCGCTTTTAACCTAATTTTGCATGGATTATTTTTTTTAACCTAATTTTGCATGGATTTCGACCAATTAAATTTTATTTTCTTGACCTAAATAATTAATCCTTGAAACGTAATAATAAGCTCTAATATTTAGCGGATCCAAATTCACTCGAAACGCCGAAAAACTTTCGAAAAAGCCGAAAAGCGGCAAATTAGGGTTAGGGTTTCGGCGTTCTGGGGTTCCATTCCCTTGGGAAACGGACCGACGGTCAAAACCCACAGCAGGACTGTGGGCCCCGCCCCCGTTTGGCCAAATTCGGACGTCTAGGGTGTCAAAAACGCGATTTAGTGATTTTCGCGCGGTTTTAACCTAATTTTCAATGCATTATTATTTATTTATTTTTGTTTGATCAAATTAATGATTATTTTTACTTATCGACCTAATTAATTAATTGTTAAAATGTAACAATAATAAGCTCTAAACATTAGAGGATCAAAATTCACTTGATACGAAAAGGGGGGGAAAAACGTCTTAAAAAAAGTGAGAAGCGTCGAATTAGGGTTAGGGTCCCGGAACCCTGGTTTCATTGGAAACGGGCCAATGGTAAAAACCCACATCCCAAAGGGCGGTGGGCTCCACCCTCGTTTGGCCTAATTCCTCCGTCTAGGGCCTCAAAAAGCAGATTTAGTGATTTACGCGCGTGCTTTTAACCTAATTTTGCATATGTTATTTTTTTTAACCTAGTTTTGCATGGATTTCGACCAATTAAATTTTATTTTCTTGACCTAAATAATTAATCCTTGAAACGTAATAATAAGCTCTAATATTTAGCGGATCCAAATTCACTTGAAACGCCGAAAAAACGTTCGAAAAAGCCGAAAAGCGGCAAATTAGGGTTAGGGTTTCGGCGTTCCGGGGTTCCATTCCCTTGGGAAACGGACCGACGGTCAAAATCCACAGCAAGGCTGTAGGCCCCGGAACCCTAGTTTCATCGGAAACGGGCCAACGGTAAAAACCCACAGCCCAATGGGCGGTGGGCCCCATCCTCTTTTGGCCTAATTCCTCCGTCTAGGGCCTCAAAAAGCAGATTTAGTGATTTTCGTGCGCGCTTTTAACCTAATTTTGCATGGATTATTTTTTTTTAACCTAATTTTGCATGGATTTCGACCAATTAAATTTTATTTTCTTGACCTAAATAATTAATCCTTGAAACGTAATAATAAGCTCTAATATTTAGCGGATCCAAATTCACTCGAAACGCCGAAAAACGTTCGAAAAAGCCGAAAAGCGGCAAATTAGGGTTACGGTTTTCGGCGTTCCGGGGTTCCATTCTCTTGGGAAACGGACCGACGGTCAAAACCCACAGCATTGCTGTGGGCCCCGCCCCCGTTTGGCCAAATTCGGACGTCTAGGGTGTCAAAAACGCGATTTAGTGATTTTCGCGCGGTTTTAACCTAATTTTCAATGCATTATTATTTATTTATTTTTGTTTGATCAAATTAATGATTATTTTTACTTATCGACCTAATTAATTAATTGTTAAAATGTAACAATAATAAGCTCTAAACATTAGAGGATCAAAATTCACTTGATACGGAAAAGGGGGGAAAAAAACGTCTTAAATAAAAAGCGAGAAGCGTCGAATTAGGGTTACGGTCCCGGAACCCTAGTTTCATCGGAAACGGGCCAACGGTAAAAACCCACAGCCCAATGGGCGGTGGGCCCCATCCTCATTTGGCCTAATTCCTCCGTCTAGGGCCTCAAAAAGCAGATTTAGTGATTTTCGCGCGCGCTTTTAACCTAATTTTGCATGGATTATTTTTTTTAACCTAATTTTGCATGGATTTCGACCAATTAAATTTTATTTTCTTGACCTAAATAATTAATCCTTGAAACGTAATAATAAGCTCTAATATTTAGCGGATCCAAATTCACTCGAAACGCCGAAAAACTTTCGAAAAAGCCGAAAAGCGGCAAATTAGGGTTAGGGTTTCGGCGTTCCGGGGTTCCATTCCCTTGGGAAACGGACCGACGGTCAAAACCCACAGCAATGCTGTGGGCCCCGTCCCCGTTTCGCCAAATTCGGACGTCTAGGGTGTCAAAAACGCGATTTAGTGATTTTCGCGCGGTTTTAACCTAATTTTCAATGCATTATTATTTATTTATTTTTGTTTGATCAAATTAATGATTATTTTTACTTATCGACCTAATTAATTAATTGTTAAAATGTAACAATAATAAGCTCTAAACATTAGAGGATCAAAATTCACTTGATACGGAAAAGGGGGGAAAAAACGTCTTAAATAAAAAGCGAGAAGCGTCGAATTAGGGTTAGGGTCCCGGAACCCTAGTTTCATCGGAAACGGGCCAACGCTAAAAACCCACAGCCCAATGAGCGGTGGGCCCCATCCTCTTTTGGCCTAATTCCTCCGTCTAGGGCCTCAAAAAGCAGATTTAGTGATTTTCGCGCCCGCTTTTAACCTAATTTTGCATGGATTATTTTTTTTTTAACCTAATTTTGCATGGATTTCGACCAATTAAATTTTATTTTCTTGACCTAAATAATTAATCCTTGAAACGTAATAATAAGCTCTAATATTTAGCGGATCCAAATTCACTCGAAACGCCGAAAAACTTTCGAAAAAGCCGAAAAGCGGCAAATTAGGGTTAGGGTTTCGGCGTTCCGGGGTTCCATTCCCTTGGGAAACGGACCGACGGTCAAAACCCACAGCAAGACTATGGGCCCCGCCCCCGTTTGGCCAAATTCGGACGTCTAGGGTGTCAAAAACGCGATTTAGTGATTTTCGCGCGGTTTTAACCTAATTTTCAATGCATTATTATTTATTTATTTTTGTTTGATCAAATTAATGATTATTTTTACTTATCGACCTAATTAATTAATTGTTAAAATGTAACAATAATAAGCTCTAAACATTAGAGGATCAAAATTCACTTGATATGAAAAAGGGGGGGAAAAACGTCTTAAAAAAAGTGAGAAGCGTCGAATTAGGGTTAGGGTCCCGGAACCCTAGTTTCATTGGAAACGGGCCAATGGTAAAAACCCACATCCCAAAGGGCGGTGGGCTCCACCCTCGTTTGGCCTAATTCCTCCGTCTAGGGCCTCAAAAAGCAGATTTAGTGATTTACGCGCGTGCTTTTAACCTAATTTTGCATATGTTATTTTTTTTAACCTAGTTTTGCATGGATTTCGACCAATTAAATTTTATTTTCTTGACCTAAATAATTAATCCTTGAAACGTAATAATAAGCTCTAATATTTAGCGGATCCAAATTCACTTGAAACGCCGAAAAACGTTCGAAAAAGCCGAAAAGCGGCAAATTAGGGTTAGGGTTTCGGCGTTCCGGGGTTCCATTCCCTTGGGAAACGGACCGACGGTCAAAATCCACAGCAAGGCTGTAGGCCCCGGAACCCTAGTTTCATCGGAAACGGGCCAACGGTAAAAACCCACAGCCCAATGGGCGGTGGGCCCCATCCTCTTTTGGCCTAATTCCTCCGTCTAGGGCCTCAAAAAGCAGATTTAGTGATTTTCGTGCGCGCTTTTAACCTAATTTTGCATGTATTATTTTTTTTAACCTAATTTTGCATGGATTTCGACCAATTAAATTTAATTTTCTTGACCTAAATAATTAATCCTTGAAACGTAATAATAAGCTCTAATATTTAGCGGATCCAAATTCACTCGAAACGCCGAAAAACGTTCGAAAAAGCCGAAAAGCGGCAAATTAGGGTTACGGTTTCGGCGTTCCGGGGTTCCATTCTCTTGGGAAACGGACCGACGGTCAAAACCCACAGCAATGCTGTGGGCCCCGCCCCCGTTTCGCCAAATTCGGACGTCTAGGGTGTCAAAAACGCGATTTAGTGATTTTCGCGCGGTTTTAACCTAATTTTCAATGCATTATTATTTATTTATTTTTGTTTGATCAAATTAATGATTATTTTTACTTATCGACCTAATTAATTAATTGTTAAAATGTAACAATAATAAGCTCTAAACATTAGAGGATCAAAATTCACTTGATACGGAAAAGGGGGGAAAAAAACGTCTTAAATAAAAAGCGAGAAGCGTCGAATTAGGGTTAGGGTCCCGGAACCCTAGTTTCATCGGAAACGGGCCAACGGTAAAAACCCACAGCCCAATGGGCGGTGGGCCCCATCCTCTTTTGGCCTAATTCCTCCGTCTAGGGCCTCAAAAAGCAGATTTAGTGATTTTCGCGCGCGCTTTTAACCTAATTTTGCATGGATTATTTTTTTTTAACCTAATTTTGCATGGATTTCGACCAATTAAATTTTATTTTCTTGACCTAAATAATTAATCCTTGAAACGTAATAATAAGCTCTAATATTTAGCGGATCCAAATTCACTCGAAACGCCGAAAAACTTTCGAAAAAGCCGAAAAGCGGCAAATTAGGGTTAGGGTTTCGGCGTTCCGGGGTTCCATGCCCTTGGGAAACGGACCGACGGTCAAAACCCACAGCAATGCTGTGGGCCCCGCACCCGTTTGGCCAAATTCGGACGTCTAGGGTGTCAAAAACGCGATTTAGTGATTTTCGCGCGGTTTTAACCTAATTTTCAATGCATTATTATTTATTTATTTTTGTTTGATCAAATTAATGATTATTTTTACTTATCGACCTAATTAATTATTTGTTAAAATGTAACAATAATAAGCTCTAAACATTAGAGGATCAAAATTCACTTGATACGAAAAAGGGGGGGAAAAACGTCTTAAATAAAAAGCGAGAAGCGTCGAATTAGGGTTAGGGTCCCGGAACCCTAGTTTCATCGGAAACGGGCCAACGGTAAAAACCCACAGCCCAATGGGCGGTGGGCCCCATCCTCTTTTGGCCTAATTCCTCCGTCTAGGGCCTCAAAAAGCAGATTTAGTGATTTTCGCGCGCGCTTTTAACCTAATTTTGCATGGATTATTTTTTTTTTAACCTAATTTTGCATGGATTTCGACCAATTAAATTTTATTTTCTTGACCTAAATAATTAATCCTTGAAACGTAATAATAAGCTCTAATATTTAGCGGATCCAAATTCACTCGAAACGCCGAAAAACGTTCGAAAAAGCCGAAAAGGGGCAAATTAGGGTTACGGTTTCGGCGTTCCGGGGTTCCATTCTCTTGGGAAACGGACCGACGGTCAAAACCCACAGCAGGACTGTGGGCCCCGCACCCGTTTGGCCAAATTCGGACGTCTAGGGTGTCAAAAACGCGATTTAGTGATTTTCGCGCGGTTTTAACCTAATTTTCAATGCATTATTATTTATTTATTTTTGTTTGATCAAATTAATGATTATTTTTACTTATCGACCTAATTAATTAATTGTTAAAATGTAACAATAATAAGCTCTAAACATTAGAGGATCAAAATTCACTTGATACGGAAAAGGGCGGAAAAAAACGTCTTAAATAAAAAGCGAGAAGCGTCGAATTAGGGTTAGGGTCCCGGAACCCTAGTTTCATTGGAAACGGGCCAACGGTAAAAACCCACATCCCAAAGGGCGGTGGGCTCCACCCTCGTTTGGCCTAATTCCTCCGTCTAGGGCCTCAAAAAGCAGACTTAGTGATTTACGCGCGTGCTTTTAACCTAATTTTGCATAGGTTATTTTTTTTAACCTAGTTTTGCATGGATTTCGACCAATTAAATTTTATTTTCTTGACCTAAATAATTAATCCTTGAAACATAATAATAAGCTCTAATATTTAGCGGATCCAAATTCACTTGAAACGCCGAAAAACGTTCGAAAAAGCCGAAAAAGCGGCAAATTAGGGTTAGGGTTTCGGCGTTCCGGGGTTCCATTCCCTTGGGAAACGGACCGACGGTCAAAATCCACAGCAAGGCTGTAGGCCCCGGAACCCTAGTTTCATCGGAAACGGGCCAACGGTAAAAACCCACAGCCCAATGGGCGGTGGGCCCCATCCTCTTTTGGCCTAATTCCTCCGTCTAGGGCCTCAAAAAGCAGATTTAGTGATTTTCGCGCGCGCTTTTAACCTAATTTTGCATGGATTATTTTTTTAACCTAATTTTGCATGGATTTCGACCAATTAAATTTTATTTTCTTGACCTAAATAATTAATCCTTGAAACGTAATAATAAGCTCTAATATTTAGCGGATCCAAATGCACTCGAAACGCCGAAAAAACGTTCGAAAAAGCCGAAAAGGGGCAAATTAGGGTTACGGTTTCGGCGTTCTGGGGTTCCATTCTCTTGGGAAACGGACCGACGGTCAAAACCCACAGCAATGATGTGGGCCCCGCCCCCGTTTGGCCAAATTCGGACGTCTAGGGTGTCAAAAACGCGATTTAGTGATTTTCGCGCGGTTTTAACCTAATTTTCAATGCATTATTATTTATTTATTTTTGTTTGATCAAATTAATGATTATTTTTACTTATCGACCTAATTAATTAATTGTTAAAATGTAACAATAATAAGCTCTAAACATTAGAGGATCAAAATTCACTTGATACGGAAAAGGGGGGAAAAAAACGTCTTAAATAAAAAGCGAGAAGCGTCGAATTAGGGTTAGGGTCCCGGAACCATAGTTTCATCGGAAACGGGCCAACGGTAAAAACCCACGGCCCAATGGGCGATGGGCCCCACCCTCTTTTGGCCTAATTCCTCCGTCTAGGGCCTCAAAAAGCAGATTTAGTGATTTTCGCGCGTGCTTTTAACCTAATTTTGCATGGATTAATTTTTTTTTAACCTAATTTTGCATGGATTTCGACCAATTAAATTTTATTTTCTTGACCTAAATAATTAATCCTTGAAACATAATAATAAGCTCTAATATTTAGCGGATCCAAATTCACTCGAAACGCCGAAAAACGTTCGAAAAAGCCGAAAAGCGGCAAATTAGGGTTAGGGTTTCGGCGTTCCGGGGTTCCATTCCCATGGGAAACGGACTGACGGTCAAAACCCATAGAAAAGCTGTGGGCCCCGCCCCCGTTTGGCCAAATTCGGACGTCTAGGGTGTCAAAAACGCGATTTAGTGATTTTCGCGCGGTTTTAACCTAATTTTCAATGCATTATTATTTATTTATTTTTGTTTGATCAAATTAATGATTATTTTTACTTATCGACCTAATTACTTAATTGTTAAAATGTGGGTTCTTCCCGTTGGCCCGTTTCCATCGTAAATAGGAACCCGATATCCTAACCCTAATTCGAGTCTGAAAGCGCGGTTATTTATTATTGCATGTCCACGTTCAATTAATTAAACTAATTAGGCATGGAAAGCTAAATTAATTAGGTAAAAGATTTAAACTTTTTAGGTCAAAGTGCAAAATTAATTAGGTGAAAAAAATAAAAAAGAATAATTTCATGGGAAATTAGGTTAAAACCGAACGAAAATCAATAAATCGCATTTTCGAGGCCCTAGACGACGGAATTTGGCCGAAATAGGGTGGGGCCCACATCTAATGATGTGGGTTCTTCCCGTTGGCCCGTTTCCATCGTAAATAGGAACCCGAAATTCTAACCCTAATTCGAGTCTGAAAGCGCGGTTATTTATTATTGCATGGCCACGTCTAATTAATTAAACTAATTAGGCATGGAAAGCTAAATTAATTAGGTAAAAGATTTAAACTTTTTAGGTCAAAGTGCAAAATTAATTAGGTGAAAAAAATAAAAAAGAATAATTTCATGTGAAATTAGGTTAAATCCGAACGAAAATCAATAAATCGCATTTTCGAGGCCCTAGACGAAGGAATTTGGCCGAAATAGGGTGGGTGTTCTCCCCGTTGGCCCGTTTCCATCGTAAATAGGAACCCAAAATCCTAACCCTAATTCGAGTCTAGAAGCGCGGTTATTAATTATTGCATGTCCACGTTCAATTAATTAAACTAATTAAAATGGAAAGCTAAATTAATTAGGTAAAAGATTTAAACTTTTTAGGTCAAAGTGGAAAATTAATTAGGTGAAAAAAATAAAAAAGAATAATTTCATGTGAAATTAGGTTAAAACCGAACGAAAATCAATAAATCGCATTTTCGAGGTCCTAGACGAAGGAATTTGGCCGAAATAGGGTGGGGCCCACATCTGCAGATGTGGGTTCTTCCCGTTGGCCCGTTTCCATCGTAAATAGGAACCCAAAATCCTAACCCTAATTCGAGTCTGAAAGCGCGGTTATTTATTATTGCATGTCCACATTCAATTAATTAAACTAATTAGGCATGGAAAGCTAAATCAATTAGGTAAAAGATTTAAACTTTCTAGGTCAAAGTGCAAAATTAATTAGGTGAAAAAAATAAAAAAGAATAATTTCATGGGAAATTAGATTTAAACTCTTTTGGCCTAATTCCTCCGTCTAGGGCCTCAAAAAGCAGATTTAGTGATTTTCGCGCGCGCTTTTAACCTAATTTTGCATGGATTAATTTTTTTTTAACCTAATTTTGCATGGATTTCGACCAATTAAATTTTATTTTCTTGACCTAAATAATTAATCCTTGAAACATAATAATAAGCTCTAATATTTAGCGGATCCAAATTCACTCGAAACGCCGAAAAACGTTCGAAAAAGCCGAAAAGCGGCAAATTAGGGTTAGGGTTTCGGCGTTCCGGGGTTCCATTCCCATGGGAAACGGACCGACGGTCAAAACCCATAGAAAAGCTGTGGGCCCCGCCCCCGTTTGGCCAAATTCGGACGTCTAGGGTGTCAAAAACGCGATTTAGTGATTTTCGCGCGGTTTTAACCTAATTTTCAATGCATTATTATTTATTTATTTTTGTTTGATCAAATTAATGATTATTTTTACTTATCGACCTAATTACTTAATTGTTAAAATGTGGGTTCTTCCCGTTGGCCCGTTTCCATCGTAAATAGGAACCCGATATCCTAACCCTAATTCGAGTCTGAAAGCGCGGTTATTTATTATTACATGTCCACGTTCAATTAATTAAACTAATTAGGCATGGAAAGCTAAATTAATTAGGTAAAAGATTTAAACTTTTTAGGTCAAAGTGCAAAATTAATTAGGTGAAAAAAATAAAAAAGAATAATTTCATGGGAAATTAGGTTAAAACCGAACGAAAATCAATAAATCGCATTTTCGAGGCCCTAGACGACGGAATTTGGCCGAAATAGGGTGGGGCCCACATCTAATGATGTGGGTTCTTCCCGTTGGCCCGTTTCCATCGTAAATAGGAACCCGAAATTCTAACCCTAATTCGAGTCTGAAAGCGCGGTTATTTATTATTGCATGGCCACGTCTAATTAATTAAACTAATTAGGCATGGAAAGCTAAATTAATTAGGTAAAAGATTTAAACTTTTTAAGTCAAAGTGCAAAATTAATTAGGTGAAAAAAATAAAAAAGAATAATTTCATGTGAAATTAGGTTAAATCCGAACCAAAATCAATAAATCGCATTTTCGAGGCCCTAGACGAAGGAATTTGGCCGAAATAGGGTGGGTGTTCTCTCCGTTGGCCCGTTTCCATCGTAAATAGGAACCCAAAATCCTAACCCTAATTCGAGTCTAGAAGCGCGGTTATTAATTATTGCATGTCCACGTTCAATTAATTAAACTAATTAAAATGGAAAGCTAAATTAATTAGGTAAAAGATTTAAACTTTTTAGGTCAAAGTGGAAAATTAATTAGGTGAAAAAAATAAAAAAGAATAATTTCATGTGAAATTAGGTTAAAACCGAACGAAAATCAATAAATCGCATTTTCGAGGTCCTAGACGAAGGAATTTGGCCGAAATAGGGTGGGGCCCACATCTGCAGATGTGGGTTCTTCCCGTTGGCCCGTTTCCATCGTAAATATTAAATGTTGTCCAAGACGAATGATCTCCTAACTCATATAGTTAAAAACTTGTCGCAACAGTGGGATTGTCTCTAATTATGTGTGATAGATGCATAAGGTGTTCTAACTTAATGAACAAAAAAATGAATGCATAAGACGTCCCCTAAGTGCACGAGGTCTCTTCACAGCTTGAACAAATGCAGCTATCTCTTTCTGTTTCTTCCAATACCCCAAACAAATGAGCAGCAAAACACAAAATCAGAATCTCAATAGCCCAACTGATTTACCCAGAAATGGTATTATGTTCCATTCAGACTTCAATATTATTATAGGTGCCTAAAGGACAAAACTCTTCATGTCCACATTGGAATCAACAATAAACCTAAAGGACAAAACTCTTCATGTCCACATTGGAATCAACAATAAAGCAAGATGTATACGTAAAATAAATTTTTTACTAACTAAAGCAACATTAAACATACATGGTATAACAGCAGGACTGAAAAAGATATATGATATTGCAGAAGCATCTCATGATAAAAACTAATTTTACCAAATCATAATAACAACTTCAGATGCATAAAACTAAAATTTAAACACCAAAATGATGGATGTCAATTCTTTTAACTTCCATTTTCAAGTTGGAAGGTGAATGACAAAATCCATTTTCTCCAAAACCAATTTAAATCCCTGTCTAATTGATCAAGGATCCTAAAGATGAGTAAAAGATGTTTTAATGGATTTTAAATGATGGATGTCAATAAAAGATTGAGAAATCAATGAAGGATCTTAAATTGCAGTGGTTTAAGTCTAAAAAAACTATTCCTTTGTCCGGTACGATACATGATAAACTAGGACAGATACAATATATACAAATATCGGAAAGTTATCCAGGATTGAGGAAGAAATTAAGGGTGACCCTTATAAGCTAAGATCAATTCAATCCAAATTGAACTTTGGACTTCAACTTCAGTCTTGAATCGGTAAATCTTGACAGATTAATCCAAAATCATCACTTTTAACAGACAATTTATAAATATAGGCCAATTTGACAAAAATTGCCAACTTGAAAGCTAAGTTGATATATAATGCATAAGATAACAGGCTAAATTTAGCGTGACTACCAACTTTAAGGTCAATTTTGACCCTTAATTCACCGTAAATATAAATGCAGCCTAAGGAGCTCTCCATAAAATTTATGTTTGATAGCTCTTAAATTTATCTCTTATTGACATATGGTATACAAGGAAAGATTTGATGAACTTTTCTCTAGACAAATCTACCAACAAGGAAACTGATACAATTAGCTTTTCTTAATAAAAGGTTATAATTCTATGTCAAGTCAAGTAAATGAAATTTGACAAAAATGTGCACAAGCTTCTACATACTTATCATTTAGAGACACAATGACACATGACATGAGCAATTGCAATAATCAGCATGTGAGCAGACCAAATACGTTTTTACACTTATGGTAAAAAAACATGATGAAACAGCATATAGTTCGGTCTTACTACCAGATAACATCATTTCAGTAAGAGAGAACAACAGTGGCTGGAATTGATACTTTTGCATCATCACGACCACTTTCACCATAAAAGGAAAAAATGTCAACTACCTGATAACATCATCCATAATGGCAATGAATAGTGGAGTGGAACTTAAGGTAAAGCCTCATTAAAACTTATGGTTAACCCGCAGTCAGTTCCAACATTGACAAAATAATGCTCTGCAGGAGAACATATCGCAAAAGAGTTAAAGTTTATAAAACGAAAAGCTTCTGCCACAATTGAAGTAGTGATTGAGAACTGATTACCATAAATATGTATGGCCAATTACTCAAATCCAAAGATTTGCCATCATCAATCTCCATTTGGCCCTATAAAGGACAAAGTCAGCCAATGTACAGATATTGCTTCATATCATCTTCTGGTATGTTAAGAATTTCTACAACAGACTAAAAGCCGGGATGCATCCACCTCCAAAACGATACATATAAGATCAATACTCAAGAAACAGAGGAAAGAGGCATACTATGGTTCCCATTTGCTGGTAAAGAATGTGTAATTCTTCCAATCAACAATCTCACCTTCCCAGAAGGTCACTACCTACCAATTGCCATTGAGAGCATGTAAATGACATTAAGTAATAAATGGAAGACAATATTCTGCTTCACATAACATATTGTCTGATGGGGCGCATGCGAACTCTGACTACAAGTTAAGCATCTTTCAAATTAACTTCATAGATGGGGGTACATTTAGGCAATTCAACATTGCAATACCTTCAATATCCGACAATATGCAAGAGCATAGAAGTGGCAGTGCTAAAACCACAAGTTTTATACAACATTCTTACCACCAATTGTCATAGATAATATGTTATATTCAATTGGGGTGGAAGGCAGGCATTAACACCAATGATAACATTTTACTCATCACAATGTCATACTCAACCTCTAGCAATATGAAATTACTAACCAAATCAACTCATGGAAAAGAGCATTAAACCGAATATGCAGCATGAATCACTTCGAAGACAATAGACAAGTATGAAATGAAAACTAATTAATAAATTTATCCCCAACTTTCCATGAAACCTAGGATAGCCTCCCAAACCAAGGCCAACTAGAAAACAATAAAGAAGCAGTACAACATAGGTTGGAGAGAAATCCAGATGTAGAAGTAACTACAGCTGTAACCAGAAATCCCTTTATGATCAAGTACACAGCCAAAAAACAACATTAGATAGAAAACTACAATTGGATCATCTGCCAAAATTTCACATTAATGTCTTTCATTTTAATGTCTTTCATGTTCTTTTACATTTTGGTAAAAATGAAACAAAGAACCTTGAGTATATGGAATATGAATATGAGGAAGAGACCAAAAACAATGGTTTCTAATTCAAAAGCTCTACAAGTCGAAATAGGCAAACAACATTTGCATCTTCATTTCAATTAAGAGGCTAAATCTACAAATCTGATATTACAATATGATATTACAAATCTGACATCATTTAAAGACCAACCATATCTTATTCCTAATTTGATTCTTAACCATTCTCCAATCACTTCACTATATTCTGCAACACAATCACTGGGCAACAAATATAGCCTCTAGTTCCTTAATATTATCTCTGATTCACTAACGTAAAACAATCAATTTGTTCCAATTGAGAAATCAAGCCACAGACATTGTTAATCGATATGGTTAGGTTAGGGATGAAAAAACTCACCAAGTAAGAGATAAGCCGATCAAAGGTTTTCTCGTGAGGCTTCTTCTTCTTCAAGGTAAAAATTAGAAAATCGGTAATTTAAGAACAGACTTAATAAAATTGATTACAGAGTATGAATTTAGAGAAGAAGCATACAAAATTCCGATAGATAGCATCAGGTTTGGAGAGATGGGAAGATACAAAAATCAGCTTCTCTACCACATATTCTAAAAGCATCTGGAGAATAATGGATTGCAGATAAGTGGAAATCGAGATCGAAGTGAGGCGGAGCGACCTGATCTTTTGCCAGTTGCCAAATCTGGACTCTTCAAATTCACCAAAATTGAAGCGGAAGATGGAAATGAGATTTCTGCTTGGGAAGATGGAAGAAATTGAAGCGGCAAGGGAAAAGCTACTTTCCCAAAATTGAGCGGCAACCAAAAGGTGAAATGCAAAAAAATGGGCGGCAAGGCAAAAAGGGGAAAATGAGATTTTCAAGTGAATTTGGTTATTTTGTATATATAAGCTTTTGGTTATTTTGTAAAACGTTAAGTTTAAATTCGTATTATTTTGTAAACGTTAAGCTTATATTGGTGCTATTTTGTACGTGAGGCCTAAATTGATGCTATATTGTAAACGTTAAGCTTAAATTGATATTATGTTGTAAACATTAAGCCTATATTGGTGCTATTTTGAACGTTGGGTCTAAATTGGTACTTCCCTAAAAATTTTAGGCCTATTTTGGGATTTTATCCTTTTTTTAATAACAAAAAAATTAAGTAATAATAAAAATCAAATTAAGCAATAAAAGACATAGTTAGTTTATCTTTAAAAAGTATAATTTGTCTTTTTCTATTTGTCAATGATTGAGTTTGTCTTTTTATAATTACAATGCATTTATTACTAACTTTTAAGTAATGATAGTGAAGTGAAAGAGAGAGAAAAGGATGATGGGTGTATAATGATTAGTTGTCTTTTTAATGTAAAAGTCATGAATTAATTAGGTCAAATCAACCACTAAGATTAATAGTTGAAATCTATTAATTAGGTAAAAAAATTCAAACATAATTCATAAAAAAATTCAATAAAAATCATTAGTTTTATTTATGAATTATTTTTCATGAATTATTTTTTATCTAATTAATAGTTAGTTTTACTTCTTGACCTAATTAATCAATGGTTGAAATATAATAATAAGCTAATTTTTAGAGGATCCAAATTCACGCATGATACCGAAAAAAATATAAAATTACTCATAAAAAGACGTCTTCTGACATACAAAAATACCCCTAATGTTTACAGCTAGGAGCAATTTTACCTCTAACGTCTAAAATGGTGCAATTTTACTCTAAAGTTTGACAAGTTGAGTCAATTTCAAACATTATTGAAAAACACAGATATTTTGTTCTTTATTCTGCGTCAATTATATATCAGTTTGTTTTAAAAAAAGATTTCATATTTTTGGGATTTAATAAAAATATTGTAGGTTAACATTTATTAATTTAGCGAAATATTTTGAATTTTTTTTTTATCCAACTCCTAAAGTAGATAGTATATTTTTTAATTTTTTTCCACATATAATAATATGTTTATGATCTGTCACTAATGAATGATAAAATGACTCACATATGAAATGTAGATGACAAGATTCACGACCAATGAGACATTTTGATGAATTATTTCTAAAATTGATCCAACTTGACAACGCTAATGGTAAAATTACTCTTGACTGCCAACGTTATGGGTAAAATTGCACCATTTTAAACGTTAGGGGTAAAATTGATCCTAGATGTAAACGTTAGGGGTATTTTTGTACCTTATCCCAAAAATTTACAAAAAGAGGTATTTGCTTTGTGTAGTTTAAAAATTATATTATCGTGACATTAACACGAAAAAAGAGCAATCTAGAACAACGAAAAAAAGTGATTTTATAAATTATCCTTTATATAAATTCTTGCTTTACAAATTATTATTATTATTATTTGACAAAAAAAAAAAGTAACCAGAGATTTCAAACTTCACAAAATCTCATAATCCTTTAATTGAAACTTCATAAATTTCAGAATTATTCCTACAGCGGCAGACGATATGCAATGCTTTATGACACATGTGTCCAAATTCCTGCCATCCATGGACAACACAATTAATCATAATCATCAATAAAGTATATACCCAAACTGAAGCTTAAAAGTTAATTATGACATTAAACTATCAAAATCATCAACCAGACACTGAACTAAGTAAAAATCATTAATTAAATCCTTATTTTAAGCAAAAATTATCATTTGAGTCCTCTCGAAAATAATTAAGTTGAACAGTTTCAGACTTTCTTCCCAATGGGCGGTGGGCCCCACCCTCTTTTGGCCTAATTCCTCCGTCTAGGGCCTCAAAAAGCAGATTTAGTGATTTTTGCGCGCGCTTTTAACCTAATTTTGCATGGATTATTTTTTTTAACCTAATTTTGCATGGATTTCGACCAATTAAATTTTATTTTCTTGACCTAAATAATTAATCCTACAAACGTAATAATAAGCTCTAATATTTAGCGGATCCAAATTCACTCGAAACGCCGAAAAACTTTCGAAAAAGCCGAAAAGCGGCAAATTAGGGTTAGGGTTTCGGCGTTCCGGGGTTCCATTCCCTTGGGAAACGGACCGACGGTCAAAACCCACAGCAGGACTGTGGGCCCCGCACCCGTTTGGCCAAATTCGGACGTCTAGGGTGTCAAAAACGCGATTTAGTGATTTTCGCGCGGTTTTAACCTAATTTTCAATTCATTATTATTTATTTATTTTTGTTTGATCAAATTAATGATTATTTTTACTTATCGACCTAATTAATTAATTGTTAAAATGTAACAATAATAAGCTCTAAACATTAGAGGATCAAAATTCACTTGATACGGAAAAGGGGGGAAAAACGTCTTAAATAAAAAGCGAGAAGCGTCGAATTAGGGTTAGGGTCCCGGAACCCTAGTTTCATCGGAAACGGGCCAACGGTAAAAACCCACAGCCCAATGGGCGGTGGGCCCCACCCTCCTTTGGCCTAATTCCTCCGTCTAGGGCCTCAAAAAGCAGATTTAGTGATTTTCGCGCGCGCTTTTAACCTAATTTTGCATGGATTATTTTTTTTAACCTAATTTTGCATGGATTTCGACCAATTAAATTTTATTTTCTTGACCTAAATAATTAATCCTTGAAACGTAATAATAAGCTCTAATATTTAGCGGATCCAAATTCACTCGAAACGCCGAAAAACTTTCGAAAAAGCCGAAAAGCGGCAAATTAGGGTTAGGGTTTCGGCGTTCCGGGGTTCCATTCCCTTGGGAAACGGACCGACGGTCAAAATCCACAGCAAGGCTGTAGGCCCCGGAACCCGTTTGGCCAAATTCGGACGTCTAGGGTGTCAAAAACGCGATTTAGTGATTTTCGCGCGGTTTTAACCTAATTTTCAATGCATTATTATTTATTTATTTTTGTTTGATCAAATTAATGATTATTTTTACTTATCGACCTAATTAATTAATTGTTAAAATGTAACAATAATAAGCTCTAAATATTAGAGGATCAAAATTCACTTGATACGGAAAAGGGGGGAAAAAACGTCTTAAATAAAAAGCGAGAAGCGTCGAATTAGGGTTAGGGTCCCGGAACCCTAGTTTCATCGGAACCGGGCCAACGGTAAAAACCCACGGCCCAATGGGCGGTGGGCCCCACCCTCTTTTGGCCTAATTCCTCCGTCTAGGGCCTCAAAAAGCAGATTTAGTGATTTTCGCGCGCGCTTTTAACCTAATTTTGCATGGATTATTTTTTTTTAACCTAATTTTGCATGGATTTCGACCAATTAAATTTTATTTTCTTGTCCTAAATAATTAATCCTTGAAACGTAATAATAAGCTCTAATATTTAGCGGATCCAAATTCACTCGAAACGCCGAAAAACTTTCGAAAAAGCCGAAAAGCGGCAAATTAGGGTTAGGGTTTCGGCGTTCCGGGGTTCCATTCCCTTGGGAAACGGACCGACGGTCAAAACCCACAGCAAGACTGTGGGCCCCGCACCCGTTTGGCCAAATTCGGACGTCTAGGGTGTCAAAAACGCGATTTAGTGATTTTCGCGCGGTTTTAACCTAATTTTCAATTCATTATTATTTATTTATTTTTGTTTGATCAAATTAATGATTATTTTTATTATCGACCTAATTAATTAATTGTTAAAATGTAATAATAATAAGCTCTAAACATTAGAGGATCAAAATTCACTTGATACGGAAAAGGGGGGAAAAAACGTCTTAAATAAAAAGCGAGAAGCGTCGAATTAGGGTTAGGGTCCCGGAACCCTAGTTTCATCGGAAACGGGCCAACGGTAAAAACCCACGGCCCAATGGGCGGTGGGCCCCACCCACTTTTGGCCTAATTCCTCCGTCGAGGGCCTCAAAAAGCAGATTTAGTGATTTTCGCGCGCGCTTTTAACCTAATTTTGCATGGATTATTTTTTTTAACCTAATTTTGCATGGATTTCGACCAATTAAATTTTATTTTCTTGACCTAAATAATTAATCCTTGAAACGTAATAATAAGCTCTAATATTTAGCGGATCCAAATTCACTCGAAACGCCGAAAAACTTTCGAAAAAGCCGAAAAGCGGCAAATTAGGGTTAGGGTTTCGGCGTTCCGGGGTTCCATTCCCCTGGGAAACGGACCGACGGGCAAAACCCACAGCAGGACTGTGGGCCCCGCCCCCGTTTGGCCAAATTCGGACGTCTAGGGTGTCAAAACGCGATTTAGTGATTTTCGCGCGGTTTTAACCTAATTTTCAATGCATTATTATTTATTTATTTTTGTTTGATCAAATTAATGATTATTTTTACTTATCGACCTAATTAATTAATTGTTAAAATGTAACAATAATAAGCTCTAAACATTAGAGGATCAAAATTCACTTGATACGAAAAAGGGGGGGAAAAACGTCTTAAAAAAAGTGAGAAGCATCGAATTAGGGTTAGGGTCCCGGAACCCTAGTTTCATTGGAAACGGGCCAACGGTAAAAACCCACAGCCCAATGGGCGGTGGGCCCCACCCTCTTTTGGCCTAATTCCTCCGTCTAGGGCCTCAAAAAGCAGATTTAGTGATTTACGCGCGCGCTTTTAACCTAATTTTGCATAGGTTATTTTTTTTAACCTAGTTTTGCATGGATTTCGACCAATTAAATTTTATTTTCTTGACCTAAATAATTAATCCTTGAAACATAATAATAAGCTCTAATATTTAGCGGATCCAAATTCACTCGAAACGCCGAAAAACGTTCGAAAAAGCCGAAAAGCGGCAAATTAGGGTTAGGGTTTCGGCGTTCCGGGGTTCCATTCCCTTGGGAAACGGACCGACGGTCAAAATCCACAGCAAGGCTGTAGGCCCCGGAACCCTAGTTTCATCGGAAACGGGCCAACGGTAAAAACCCACAGCCCAATGGGCGGTGGGCCCCATCCTCTTTTGGCCTAATTCCTCCGTCTAGGGCCTCAAAAAGCAGATTTAGTGATTTTCGTGCGCGCTTTTAACCTAATTTTGCATGGATTATTTTTTTTAACCTAATTTTGCATGGATTTCGACCAATTAAATTTAATTTTCTTGACCTAAATAATTAATCCTTGAAACGTAATAATAAGCTCTAATATTTAGCGGATCCAAATTCACTCGAAACGCCGAAAAACGTTCGAAAAAGCCGAAAAGCGGCAAATTAGGGTTACGGTTTCGGCGTTCCGGGGTTCCATTCTCTTGGGAAACGGACCGACGGTCAAAACCCACAGCATCGCTGTGGGCCCCGCCCCCGTTTCGCCAAATTCGGACGTCTAGGGTGTCAAAAACGCGATTTAGTGATTTTCGCGCGGTTTTAACCTAATTTTCAATGCATTATTATTTATTTATTTTTGTTTGATCAAATTAATGATTATTTTTACTTATCGACCTAATTAATTAATTGTTAAAATGTAACAATAATAAGCTCTAAACATTAGAGGATCAAAATTCACTTGATACGGAAAAGGGGGGAAAAAACGTCTTAAATAAAAAGCGAGAAGCGTCGAATTAGGGTTAGGGTCCCGGAACCCTAGTTTCATCGGAAACGGGCCAACGGTAAAAACCCACAGCCCAGTGGGCGGTGGGCCCCACCCTCTTTTGGCCTAATTCCTCCGTCTAGGGCCTCAAAAAGCAGATTTAGTAATTTTTGCGCGCGCTTTTAACCTAATTTTGCATGGATTATTTTTTTTAACCTAATTTTGCATGGATTTCGACCAATTAAATTTTATTTTCTTGACCTAAATAATTAATCCTTGAAACGTAATAATAAGCTCTAATATTTAGCGGATCCAAATTCACTCGAAACGCCGAAAAACTTTCGAAAAAGCCGAAAAGTGGCAAATTAGGGTTAGGGTTTCGGCGTTCCGGGGTTCCATTCCCTTGGGAAACGGACCGACGGTCAAAACCCACAGCAGGACTGTGGGCCCCGCCCCCGTTTGGCCAAATTCGGACGTCTAGGGTGTCAAAAACGCGATTTAGTGATTTTCGCGCGGTTTTAACCTAATTTTCAATGCATTATTATTTATTTATTTTTGTTTGATCAAATTAATGATTATTTTTACTTATCGACCTAATTAATTAATTGTTAAAATGTAACAATAATAAGCTCTAAACATTAGAGGATCAAAATTCACTTGATACGGAAAAGGGGGGGAAAACGTCTTAAATAAAAAGTGAGAAGCGTCGAATTAGGGTTAGGGTCCCGGAACCCTAGTTTCATTGGAAACGGGCCAACGGTAAAAACCCACATCCCAAAGGGAGGTGGGCCCCACCCTCGTTTGGCCTAATTCCTCCGTCTAGGGCCTCAAAAAGCAGATTTAGTGATTTTCGCGCGCGCTTTTAACCTAATTTTGCATGGATTAATTTTTTTTAACCTAGTTTTGCATGGATTTCGACCAATTAAATTTTATTTTCTTGACCTAAATAATTAATCCTTGAAACATAATAATAAGCTCTAATATTTAGCAGATCCAAATTCACTCGAAACGCCGAAAAACGTTCGAAAAAGCCGAAAAGCGGCAAATTAGGGTTAGGGTTTCGGCGTTCCGGGGTTCCATTCCCATGGGAAACGGACCGACGGTCAAAACCCATAGAAAAGCTGTGGGCCCCGCCCCCGTTTGGCCAAATTCGGACGTCTAGGGTGTCAAAAACGCGATTTAGTGATTTTCGCGCGGTTTTAACCTAATTTTCAATGCATTATTATTTATTTATTTTTGTTTGATCAAATTAATGATTATTTTTACTTATCGACCTAATTACTTAATTGTTAAAATGTGGGTTCTTCCCGTTGGCCCGTTTCCATCGTAAATAGGAACCCGATATCCTAACCCTAATTCGAGTCTGAAAGCGCGGTTATTTATTATTGCATGTCCACGTTCAATTAATTAAACTAATTAGGCATGGAAAGCTAAATTAATTAGGTAAAAGATTTAAACTTTTTAGGTCAAAGTGCAAAATTAATTAGGTGAAAAAAATAAAAAAGAATAATTTCATGGGAAATTAGGTTAAAACCGAACGAAAATCAATAAATCGCATTTTCGAGGCCCTAGACGACGGAATTTGGCCGAAATAGGGTGGGGCCCACATCTAATTATGTGGGTTCTTCCCGTTGGCCCGTTTCCATCGTAAATAGGAACCCGAAATTCTAACCCTAATTCGAGTCTGAAAGCGCGGTTATTTATTATTGCATGGCCACGTCTAATTAATTAAACTAATTAGGCATGGAAAGCTAAATTAATTAGGTAAAAGATTTAAACTTTTTAGGTCAAAGTGCAAAATTAATTAGGTGAAAAAAATAAAAAAGAATAATTTCATGTGAAATTAGGTTAAATCCGAACGAAAATCAATAAATCGCATTTTCGAGGCCCTAGACGAAGGAATTTGGCCGAAATAGGGTGGGTGTTCTCCCCGTTGGCCCGTTTCCATCGTAAATAGGAACCCAAAATCCTAACCCTAATTCGAGTCTAGAAGCGCGGTTATTAATTATTGCATGTCCACGTTCAATTAATTAAACTAATTAAAATGGAAAGCTAAATTAATTAGGTAAAAGATTTAAACTTTTTAGGTCAAAGTGGAAAATTAATTAGGTGAAAAAAATAAAAAAGAATAATTTCATGTGAAATTAGGTTAAAACCGAACGAAAATCAATAAATCGCATTTTCGAGGTCCTAGACGAAGGAATTTGGCCGAAATAGGGTGGGGCCCACATCTGTAGATGTGGGTTCTTCCCGTTGGCCCGTTTCCATCGTAAATAGGAACCCAAAATCCTAACCCTAATTCGAGTCTGAAAGCGCGGTTATTTATTATTGCATGTCCACATTCAATTAATTAAACTAATTAGGCATGGAAAGCTAAATCAATTAGGTAAAAGATTTAAACTTTCTAGGTCAAAGTGCAAAATTAATTAGGTGAAAAAAATAAAAAAGAATAATTTCATGGGAAATTAGATTTAAACTCTTTTGGCCTAATTCCTCCGTCTAGGGCCTCAAAAAGCAGATTTAGTGATTTTCGCGCGCGCTTTTAACCTAATTTTGCATGGATTAATTTTTTTTTAACCTAATTTTGCATGGATTTCGACCAATTAAATTTTATTTTCTTGACCTAAATAATTAATCCTTGAAACATAATAATAAGCTCTAATATTTAGCGGATCCAAATTCACTCGAAACGCCGAAAAACGTTCGAAAAAGCCGAAAAGCGGCAAATTAGGGTTAGGGTTTCGGCGTTCCGGGGTTCCATTCCCATGGGAAACGGACCGACGGTCAAAACCCATAGAAAAGCTGTGGGCCCCGCCCCCGTTTGGCCAAATTCGGACGTCTAGGGTGTCAAAAACGCGATTTAGTGATTTTCGCGCGGTTTTAACCTAATTTTCAATGCATTATTATTTATTTATTTTTGTTTGATCAAATTAATGATTATTTTTACTTATCGACCTAATTACTTAATTGTTAAAATGTGGGTTCTTCCCGTTGGCCCGTTTCCATCGTAAATAGGAACCCGATATCCTAACCCTAATTCGAGTCTGAAAGCGCGGTTATTTATTATTGCATGTCCACGTTCAATTAATTAAACTAATTAGGCATGGAAAGCTAAATTAATTAGGTAAAAGATTTAAACTTTTTAGGTCAAAGTGCAAAATTAATTAGGTGAAAAAAATAAAAAAGAATAATTTCATGGGAAATTAGGTTAAAACCGAACGAAAATCAATAAATCGCATTTTCGAGGCCCTAGACGACGGAATTTGGCCGAAATAGGGTGGGGCCCACATCTAATGATGTGGGTTCTTCCCGTTGGCCCGTTTCCATCGTAAATAGGAACCCGAAATTCTAACCCTAATTCGAGTCTGAAAGCGCGGTTATTTATTATTGCATGGCCACGTCTAATTAATTAAACTAATTAGGCATGGAAAGCTAAATTAATTAGGTAAAAGATTTAAACTTTTTAGGTCAAAGTGCAAAATTAATTAGGTGAAAAAAATAAAAAAGAATAATTTCATGTGAAATTAGGTTAAATCCGAACGAAAATCAATAAATCGCATTTTCGAGGCCCTAGACGAAGGAATTTGGCCGAAATAGGGTGGGTGTTCTCCCCGTTGGCCCGTTTCCATCGTAAATAGGAACCCAAAATCCTAACCCTAATTCGAGTCTAGAAGCGCGGTTATTAATTATTGCATGTCCACGTTCAATTAATTAAACTAATTAAAATGGAAAGCTAAATTAATTAGGTAAAAGATTTAAACTTTTTAGGTCAAAGTGGAAAATTAATTAGGTGAAAAAAATAAAAAAGAATAATTTCATGTGAAATTAGGTTAAAACCGAACGAAAATCAATAAATCGCATTTTCGAGGTCCTAGACGAAGAAATTTGGCCGAAATAGGGTGGGGCCCACATCTGTAGATGTGGGTTCTTCCCGTTGGCCCGTTTCCATCGTAAATAGGAACCCAAAATCCTAACCCTAATTCGAGTCTGAAAGCGCGGTTATTTATTATTGCATGTCCACATTCAATTAATTAAACTAATTAGGCATGGAAAGCTAAATCAATTAGGTAAAAGATTTAAACTTTCTAGGTCAAAGTGCAAAATTAATTAGGTGAAAAAAATAAAAAAGAATAATTTCATGGGAAATTAGATTTAAACTCTTTTGGCCTAATTCCTCCGTCTAGGGCCTCAAAAAGCAGATTTAGTGATTTTCGCGCGCGCTTTTAACCTAATTTTGCATGGATTAATTTTTTTTTAACCTAATTTTGCATGGATTTCGACCAATTAAATTTTATTTTCTTGACCTAAATAATTAATCCTTGAAACATAATAATAAGCTCTAATATTTAGCGGATCCAAATTCACTCGAAACGCCGAAAAACGTTCGAAAAAGCCGAAAAGCGGCAAATTAGGGTTAGGGTTTCGGCGTTCCGGGGTTCCATTCCCATGGGAAACGGACCGACGGTCAAAACCCATAGAAAAGCTGTGGGCCCCGCCCCCGTTTGGCCAAATTCGGACGTCTAGGGTGTCAAAAACGCGATTTAGTGATTTTCGCGCGGTTTTAACCTAATTTTCAATGCATTATTATTTATTTATTTTTGTTTGATCAAATTAATGATTATTTTTACTTATCGACCTAATTACTTAATTGTTAAAATGTGGGTTCTTCCCGTTGGCCCGTTTCCATCGTAAATAGGAACCCGATATCCTAACCCTAATTCGAGTCTGAAAGCGCGGTTATTTATTATTGCATGTCCAAGTTCAATTAATTAAACTAATTAGGCATGGAAAGCTAAATTAATTAGGTAAAAGATTTAAACTTTTTAGGTCAAAGTGCAAAATTAATTAGGTGAAAAAAATAAAAAAGAATAATTTCATGGGAAATTAGGTTAAAACCGAACGAAAATCAATAAATCGCATTTTCGAGGCCCTAGACGACGGAATTTGGCCGAAATAGGGTGGGGCCCACATCTAATGATGTGGGTTCTTCCCGTTGGCCCGTTTCCATCGTAAATAGGAACCCGAAATTCTAACCCTAATTCGAGTCTGAAAGCGCGGTTATTTATTATTGCATGGCCACGTCTAATTAATTAAACTAATTAGGCATGGAAAGCTAAATTAATTAGGTAAAAGATTTAAACTTTTTAGGTCAAAGTGCAAAATTAATTAGGTGAAAAAAATAAAAAAGAATAATTTCATGTGAAATTAGGTTAAATCCGAACGAAAATCAATAAATCGCATTTTCGAGGCCCTAGACGAAGGAATTTGGCCGAAATAGGGTGGGTGTTCTCCCCGTTGGCCCGTTTCCATCGTAAATAGGAACCCAAAATCCTAACCCTAATTCGAGTCTAGAAGCGCGGTTATTAATTATTGCATGTCCACGTTCAATTAATTAAACTAATTAAAATGGAAAGCTAAATTAATTAGGTAAAAGATTTAAACTTTTTAGGTCAAAGTGGAAAATTAATTAGGTGAAAAAAATAAAAAAGAATAATTTCATGTGAAATTAGGTTAAAACCGAACGAAAATCAATAAATCGCATTTTCGAGGTCCTAGACGAAGAAATTTGGCCGAAATAGGGTGGGGCCCACATCTGTAGATGTGGGTTCTTCCCGTTGGCCCGTTTCCATCGTAAATAGGAACCCAAAATCCTAACCCTAATTCGAGTCTGAAAGCGCGGTTATTTATTATTGCATGTCCACATTCAATTAATTAAACTAATTAGGCATGGAAAGCTAAATCAATTAGGTAAAAGATTTAAACTTTCTAGGTCAAAGTGCAAAATTAATTAGGTGAAAAAAATAAAAAAGAATAATTTCATGGGAAATTAGATTTAAACTCTTTTGGCCTAATTCCTCCGTCTAGGGCCTCAAAAAGCAGATTTAGTGATTTTCGCGCGCGCTTTTAACCTAATTTTGCATGGATTAATTTTTTTTAACCTAATTTTGCATGGATTTCGACCAATTAAATTTTATTTTCTTGACCTAAATAATTAATCCTTGAAACATAATAATAAGCTCTAATATTTAGCGGATCCAAATTCACTCGAAACGCCGAAAAACGTTCGAAAAAGCCGAAAAGCGGCAAATTAGGGTTAGGGTTTCGGCGTTCCGGGGTTCCATTCCCATGGGAAACGGACCGACGGTCAAAACCCATAGAAAAGCTGTGGGCCCCGCCCCCGTTTGGCCAAATTCGGACGTCTAGGGTGTCAAAAACGCGATTTAGTGATTTTCGCGCGGTTTTAACCTAATTTTCAATGCATTATTATTTATTTATTTTTGTTTGATCAAATTAATGATTATTTTTACTTATCGACCTAATTACTTAATTGTTAAAATGTGGGTTCTTCCCGTTGGCCCGTTTCCATCGTAAATAGGAACCCGATATCCTAACCCTAATTCGAGTCTGAAAGCGCGGTTATTTATTATTGCATGTCCACGTTCAATTAATTAAACTAATTAGGCATGGAAAGCTAAATTAATTAGGTAAAAGATTTAAACTTTTTAGGTCAAAGTGCAAAATTAATTAGGTGAAAAAAATAAAAAAGAATAATTTCATGGGAAATTAGGTTAAAACCGAACGAAAATCAATAAATCGCATTTTCGAGGCCCTAGACGACGGAATTTGGCCGAAATAGGGTGGGGCCCACATCTAATGATGTGGGTTCTTCCCGTTGGCCCGTTTCCATCGTAAATAGGAACCCGAAATTCTAACCCTAATTCGAGTCTGAAAGCGCGGTTATTTATTATTGCATGGCCACGTCTAATTAATTAAACTAATTAGGCATGGAAAGCTAAATTAATTAGGTAAAAGATTTAAACTTTTTAGGTCAAAGTGCAAAATTAATTAGGTGAAAAAAATAAAAAAGAATAATTTCATGTGAAATTAGGTTAAATCCGAACGAAAATCAATAAATCGCATTTTCGAGGCCCTAGACGAAGGAATTTGGCCGAAATAGGGTGGGTGTTCTCCCCGTTGGCCCGTTTCCATCGTAAATAGGAACCCAAAATCCTAACCCTAATTCGAGTCTAGAAGCGCGGTTATTAATTATTGCATGTCCACGTTCAATTAATTAAACTAATTAAAATGGAAAGCTAAATTAATTAGGTAAAAGATTTAAACTTTTTAGGTCAAAGTGGAAAATTAATTAGGTGAAAAAAATAAAAAAGAATAATTTCATGTGAAATTAGGTTAAAACCGAACGAAAATCAATAAATCGCATTTTCGAGGTCCTAGACGAAGGAATTTGGCCGAAATAGGGTGGGGCCCACATCTGTAGATGTGGGTTCTTCCCGTTGGCCCGTTTCCATCGTAAATAGGAACCCAAAATCCTAACCCTAATTCGAGTCTGAAAGCGCGGTTATTTATTATTGCATGTCCACATTCAATTAATTAAACTAATTAGGCATGGAAAGCTAAATCAATTAGGTAAAAGATTTAAACTTTCTAGGTCAAAGTGCAAAATTAATTAGGTGAAAAAAATAAAAAAGAATAATTTCATGGGAAATTAGATTTAAACTCTTTTGGCCTAATTCCTCCGTCTAGGGCCTCAAAAAGCAGATTTAGTGATTTTCGCGCGCGCTTTTAACCTAATTTTGCATGGATTAATTTTTTTTTAACCTAATTTTGCATGGATTTCGACCAATTAAATTTTATTTTCTTGACCTAAATAATTAATCCTTGAAACATAATAATAAGCTCTAATATTTAGCGGATCCAAATTCACTCGAAACGCCGAAAAACGTTCGAAAAAGCCGAAAAGCGGCAAATTAGGGTTAGGGTTTCGGCGTTCCGGGGTTCCATTCCCATGGGAAACGGACCGACGGTCAAAACCCATAGAAAAGCTGTGGGCCCCGCCCCCGTTTGGCCAAATTCGGACGTCTAGGGTGTCAAAAACGCGATTTAGTGATTTTCGCGCGGTTTTAACCTAATTTTCAATGCATTATTATTTATTTATTTTTGTTTGATCAAATTAATGATTATTTTTACTTATCGACCTAATTACTTAATTGTTAAAATGTGGGTTCTTCCCGTTGGCCCGTTTCCATCGTAAATAGGAACCCGATATCCTAACCCTAATTCGAGTCTGAAAGCGCGGTTATTTATTATTGCATGTCCACGTTCAATTAATTAAACTAATTAGGCATGGAAAGCTAAATTAATTAGGTAAAAGATTTAAACTTTTTAGGTCAAAGTGCAAAATTAATTAGGTGAAAAAAATAAAAAAGAATAATTTCATGGGAAATTAGGTTAAAACCGAACGAAAATCAATAAATCGCATTTTCGAGGCCCTAGACGACGGAATTTGGCCGAAATAGGGTGGGGCCCACATCTAATGATGTGGGTTCTTCCCGTTGGCCCGTTTCCATCGTAAATAGGAACCCGAAATTCTAACCCTAATTCGAGTCTGAAAGCGCGGTTATTTATTATTGCATGGCCACGTCTAATTAATTAAACTAATTAGGCATGGAAAGCTAAATTAATTAGGTAAAAGATTTAAACTTTTTAGGTCAAAGTGCAAAATTAATTAGGTGAAAAAAATAAAAAAGAATAATTTCATGTGAAATTAGGTTAAATCCGAACGAAAATCAATAAATCGCATTTTCGAGGCCCTAGACGAAGGAATTTGGCCGAAATAGGGTGGGTGTTCTCCCCGTTGGCCCGTTTCCATCGTAAATAGGAACCCAAAATCCTAACCCTAATTCGAGTCTAGAAGCGCGGTTATTAATTATTGCATGTCCACGTTCAATTAATTAAACTAATTAAAATGGAAAGCTAAATTAATTAGGTAAAAGATTTAAACTTTTTAGGTCAAAGTGGAAAATTAATTAGGTGAAAAAAATAAAAAAGAATAATTTCATGTGAAATTAGGTTAAAACCGAACGAAAATCAATAAATCGCATTTTCGAGGTCCTAGACGAAGGAATTTGGCCGAAATAGGGTGGGGCCCACATCTGTAGATGTGGGTTCTTCCCGTTGGCCCGTTTCCATCGTAAATAGGAACCCAAAATCCTAACCCTAATTCGAGTCTGAAAGCGCGGTTATTTATTATTGCATGTCCACATTCAATTAATTAAACTAATTAGGCATGGAAAGCTAAATCAATTAGGTAAAAGATTTAAACTTTCTAGGTCAAAGTGCAAAATTAATTAGGTGAAAAAAATAAAAAAGAATAATTTCATGGGAAATTAGATTTAAACTCTTTTGGCCTAATTCCTCCGTCTAGGGCCTCAAAAAGCAGATTTAGTGATTTTCGCGCGCGCTTTTAACCTAATTTTGCATGGATTTCGACCAATTAAATTTTATTTTCTTGACCTAAATAATTAATCCTTGAAACATAATAATAAGCTCTAATATTTAGCGGATCCAAATTCACTCGAAACGCCGAAAAACGTTCGAAAAAGCCGAAAAGCGGCAAATTAGGGTTAGGGTTTCGGCGTTCCGGGGTTCCATTCCCATGGGAAACGGACCGACGGTCAAAACCCATAGAAAAGCTGTGGGCCCCGCCCCCGTTTGGCCAAATTCGGACGTCTAGGGTGTCAAAAACGCGATTTAGTGATTTTCGCGCGGTTTTAACCTAATTTTCAATGCATTATTATTTATTTATTTTTGTTTGATCAAATTAATGATTATTTTTACTTATCGACCTAATTACTTAATTGTTAAAATGTGGGTTCTTCCCGTTGGCCCGTTTCCATCGTAAATAGGAACCCGATATCCTAACCCTAATTCGAGTCTGAAAGCGCGGTTATTTATTATTGCATGTCCACGTTCAATTAATTAAACTAATTAGGCATGGAAAGCTAAATTAATTAGGTAAAAGATTTAAACTTTTTAGGTCAAAGTGCAAAATTAATTAGGTGAAAAAAATAAAAAAGAATAATTTCATGGGAAATTAGGTTAAAACCGAACGAAAATCAATAAATCGCATTTTCGAGACCCTAGACGACGGAATTTGGCCGAAATAGGGTGGGGCCCACATCTAATGATGTGGGTTCTTCCCGTTGGCCCGTTTCCATCGTAAATAGGAACCCGAAATTCTAACCCTAATTCGAGTCTGAAAGCGCGGTTATTTATTATTGCATGGCCACGTCTAATTAATTAAACTAATTAGGCATGGAAAGCTAAATTAATTAGGTAAAAGATTTAAACTTTTTAAGTCAAAGTGCAAAATTAATTAGGTGAAAAAAATAAAAAAGAATAATTTCATGTGAAATTAGGTTAAATCCGAACCAAAATCAATAAATCGCATTTTCGAGGCCCTAGACGAAGGAATTTGGCCGAAATAGGGTGGGTGTTCTCTCCGTTGGCCCGTTTCCATCGTAAATAGGAACCCAAAATCCTAACCCTAATTCGAGTCTAGAAGCGCGGTTATTAATTATTGCATGTCCACGTTCAATTAATTAAACTAATTAAAATGGAAAGCTAAATTAATTAGGTAAAAGATTTAAACTTTTTAGGTCAAAGTGGAAAATTAATTAGGTGAAAAAAATAAAAAAGAATAATTTCATGTGAAATTAGGTTAAAACCGAACGAAAATCAATAAATCGCATTTTCGAGGTCCTAGACGAAGGAATTTGGCCGAAATAGGGTGGGGCCCACATCTGCAGATGTGGGTTCTTCCCGTTGGCCCGTTTCCATCGTAAATATTAAATGTTGTCCAAGACGAATGATCTCCTAACTCATATAGTTAAAAACTTGTCGCAACAGTGGGATTGTCTCTAATTATGTGTGATAGATGCATAAGGTGTTCTAACTTAATGAACAAAAAAATGAATGCATAAGACGTCCCCTAAGTGCACGAGGTCTCTTCACAGCTTGAACAAATGCAGCTATCTCTTTCTGTTTCTTCCAATACCCCAAACAAATGAGCAGCAAAACACAAAATCAGAATCTCAATAGCCCAACTGATTTACCCAGAAATGGTATTATGTTCCATTCAGACTTCAATATTATTATAGGTGCCTAAAGGACAAAACTCTTCATGTCCACATTGGAATCAACAATAAACCTAAAGGACAAAACTCTTCATGTCCACATTGGAATCAACAATAAAGCAAGATGTATACGTAAAATAAATTTTTTACTAACTAAAGCAACATTAAACATACATGGTATAACAGCAGGACTGAAAAAGATATATGATATTGCAGAAGCATCTCATGATAAAAACTAATTTTACCAAATCATAATAACAACTTCAGATGCATAAAACTAAAATTTAAACACCAAAATGATGGATGTCAATTCTTTTAACTTCCATTTTCAAGTTGGAAGGTGAATGACAAAATCCATTTTCTCCAAAACCAATTTAAATCCCTGTCTAATTGATCAAGGATCCTAAAGATGAGTAAAAGATGTTTTAATGGATTTTAAATGATGGATGTCAATAAAAGATTGAGAAATCAATGAAGGATCTTAAATTGCAGTGGTTTAAGTCTAAAAAAACTATTCCTTTGTCCGGTACGATACATGATAAACTAGGACAGATACAATATATACAAATATCGGAAAGTTATCCAGGATTGAGGAAGAAATTAAGGGTGACCCTTATAAGCTAAGATCAATTCAATCCAAATTGAACTTTGGACTTCAACTTCAGTCTTGAATCGGTAAATCTTGACAGATTAATCCAAAATCATCACTTTTAACAGACAATTTATAAATATAGGCCAATTTGACAAAAATTGCCAACTTGAAAGCTAAGTTGATATATAATGCATAAGATAACAGGCTAAATTTAGCCTGACTACCAACTTTAAGGTCAATTTTGACCCTTAATTCACCGTAAATATAAATGCAGCCTAAGGAGCTCTCCATAAAATTTATGTTTGATAGCTCTTAAATTTATCTCTTATTGACATATGGTATACAAGGAAAGATTTGATGAACTTTTCTCTAGACAAATCTACCAACAAGGAAACTGATACAATTAGCTTTTCTTAATAAAAGGTTATAATTCTATGTCAAGTCAAGTAAATGAAATTTGACAAAAATGTGCACAAGCTTCTACATACTTATCATTTAGAGACACAATGACACATGACATGAGCAATTGCAATAATCAGCATGTGAGCAGACCAAATACGTTTTTACACTTATGGTAAAAAAACATGATGAAACAGCATATAGTTCGGTCTTACTACCAGATAACATCATTTCAGTAAGAGAGAACAACAGTGGCTGGAATTGATACTTTTGCATCATCACGACCACTTTCACCATAAAAGGAAAAAATGTCAACTACCTGATAACATCATCCATAATGGCAATGAATAGTGGAGTGGAACTTAAGGTAAAGCCTCATTAAAACTTATGGTTAACCCGCAGTCAGTTCCAACATTGACAAAATAATGCTCTGCAGGAGAACATATCGCAAAAGAGTTAAAGTTTATAAAACGAAAAGCTTCTGCCACAATTGAAGTAGTGATTGAGAACTGATTACCATAAATATGTATGGCCAATTACTCAAATCCAAAGATTTGCCATCATCAATCTCCATTTGGCCCTATAAAGGACAAAGTCAGCCAATGTACAGATATTGCTTCATATCATCTTCTGGTATGTTAAGAATTTCTACAACAGACTAAAAGCCGGGATGCATCCACCTCCAAAACGATACATATAAGATCAATACTCAAGAAACAGAGGAAAGAGGCATACTATGGTTCCCATTTGCTGGTAAAGAATGTGTAATTCTTCCAATCAACAATCTCACCTTCCCAGAAGGTCACTACCTACCAATTGCCATTGAGAGCATGTAAATGACATTAAGTAATAAATGGAAGACAATATTCTGCTTCACATAACATATTGTCTGATGGGGCGCATGCGAACTCTGACTACAAGTTAAGCATCTTTCAAATTAACTTCATAGATGGGGGTACATTTAGGCAATTCAACATTGCAATACCTTCAATATCCGACAATATGCAAGAGCATAGAAGTGGCAGTGCTAAAACCACAAGTTTTATACAACATTCTTACCACCAATTGTCATAGATAATATGTTATATTCAATTGGGGTGGAAGGCAGGCATTAACACCAATGATAACATTTTACTCATCACAATGTCATACTCAACCTCTAGCAATATGAAATTACTAACCAAATCAACTCATGGAAAAGAGCATTAAACCGAATATGCAGCATGAATCACTTCGAAGACAATAGACAAGTATGAAATGAAAACTAATTAATAAATTTATCCCCAACTTTCCATGAAACCTAGGATAGCCTCCCAAACCAAGGCCAACTAGAAAACAATAAAGAAGCAGTACAACATAGGTTGGAGAGAAATCCAGATGTAGAAGTAACTACAGCTGTAACCAGAAATCCCTTTATGATCAAGTACACAGCCAAAAAACAACATTAGATAGAAAACTACAATTGGATCATCTGCCAAAATTTCACATTAATGTCTTTCATTTTAATGTCTTTCATGTTCTTTTACATTTTGGTAAAAATGAAACAAAGAACCTTGAGTATATGGAATATGAATATGAGGAAGAGACCAAAAACAATGGTTTCTAATTCAAAAGCTCTACAAGTCGAAATAGGCAAACAACATTTGCATCTTCATTTCAATTAAGAGGCTAAATCTACAAATCTGATATTACAATATGATATTACAAATCTGACATCATTTAAAGACCAACCATATCTTATTCCTAATTTGATTCTTAACCATTCTCCAATCACTTCACTATATTCTGCAACACAATCACTGGGCAACAAATATAGCCTCTAGTTCCTTAATATTATCTCTGATTCACTAACGTAAAACAATCAATTTGTTCCAATTGAGAAATCAAGCCACAGACATTGTTAATCGATATGGTTAGGTTAGGGATGAAAAAACTCACCAAGTAAGAGATAAGCCGATCAAAGGTTTTCTCGTGAGGCTTCTTCTTCTTCAAGGTAAAAATTAGAAAATCGGTAATTTAAGAACAGACTTAATAAAATTGATTACAGAGTATGAATTTAGAGAAGAAGCATACAAAATTCCGATAGATAGCATCAGGTTTGGAGAGATGGGAAGATACAAAAATCAGCTTCTCTACCACATATTCTAAAAGCATCTGGAGAATAATGGATTGCAGATAAGTGGAAATCGAGATCGAAGTGAGGCGGAGCGACCTGATCTTTTGCCAGTTGCCAAATCTGGACTCTTCAAATTCACCAAAATTGAAGCGGAAGATGGAAATGAGATTTCTGCTTGGGAAGATGGAAGAAATTGAAGCGGCAAGGGAAAAGCTACTTTCCCAAAATTGAGCGGCAACCAAAAGGTGAAATGCAAAAAAATGGGCGGCAAGGCAAAAAGGGGAAAATGAGATTTTCAAGTGAATTTGGTTATTTTGTATATATAAGCTTTTGGTTATTTTGTAAAACGTTAAGTTTAAATTCGTATTATTTTGTAAACGTTAAGCTTATATTGGTGCTATTTTGTACGTGAGGCCTAAATTGATGCTATATTGTAAACGTTAAGCTTAAATTGATATTATGTTGTAAACATTAAGCCTATATTGGTGCTATTTTGAACGTTGGGTCTAAATTGGTACTTCCCTAAAAATTTTAGGCCTATTTTGGGATTTTATCCTTTTTTTAATAACAAAAAAATTAAGTAATAATAAAAATCAAATTAAGCAATAAAAGACATAGTTAGTTTATCTTTAAAAAGTATAATTTGTCTTTTTCTATTTGTCAATGATTGAGTTTGTCTTTTTATAATTACAATGCATTTATTACTAACTTTTAAGTAATGATAGTGAAGTGAAAGAGAGAGAAAAGGATGATGGGTGTATAATGATTAGTTGTCTTTTTAATGTAAAAGTCATGAATTAATTAGGTCAAATCAACCACTAAGATTAATAGTTGAAATCTATTAATTAGGTAAAAAAATTCAAACATAATTCATAAAAAAATTCAATAAAAATCATTAGTTTTATTTATGAATTATTTTTCATGAATTATTTTTTATCTAATTAATAGTTAGTTTTACTTCTTGACCTAATTAATCAATGGTTGAAATATAATAATAAGCTAATTTTTAGAGGATCCAAATTCACGCATGATACCGAAAAAAATATAAAATTACTCATAAAAAGACGTCTTCTGACATACAAAAATACCCCTAATGTTTACAGCTAGGAGCAATTTTACCTCTAACGTCTAAAATGGTGCAATTTTACTCTAAAGTTTGACAAGTTGAGTCAATTTCAAACATTATTGAAAAACACAGATATTTTGTTCTTTATTCTGCGTCAATTATATATCAGTTTGTTTTAAAAAAAGATTTCATATTTTTGGGATTTAATAAAAATATTGTAGGTTAACATTTATTAATTTAGCGAAATATTTTGAATTTTTTTTTTATCCAACTCCTAAAGTAGATAGTATATTTTTTAATTTTTTTCCACATATAATAATATGTTTATGATCTGTCACTAATGAATGATAAAATGACTCACATATGAAATGTAGATGACAAGATTCACGACCAATGAGACATTTTGATGAATTATTTCTAAAATTGATCCAACTTGACAACGCTAATGGTAAAATTACTCTTGACTGCCAACGTTATGGGTAAAATTGCACCATTTTAAACGTTAGGGGTAAAATTGATCCTAGATGTAAACGTTAGGGGTATTTTTGTACCTTATCCCAAAAATTTACAAAAAGAGGTATTTGCTTTGTGTAGTTTAAAAATTATATTATCGTGACATTAACACGAAAAAAGAGCAATCTAGAACAACGAAAAAAAGTGATTTTATAAATTATCCTTTATATAAATTCTTGCTTTACAAATTATTATTATTATTATTTGACAAAAAAAAAAAGTAACCAGAGATTTCAAACTTCACAAAATCTCATAATCCTTTAATTGAAACTTCATAAATTTCAGAATTATTCCTACAGCGGCAGACGATATGCAATGCTTTATGACACATGTGTCCAAATTCCTGCCATCCATGGACAACACAATTAATCATAATCATCAATAAAGTATATACCCAAACTGAAGCTTAAAAGTTAATTATGACATTAAACTATCAAAATCATCAACCAGACTCTGAACTAAGTAAAAATCATTAATTAAATCCTTATTTTAAGCAAAAATTATCATTTGAGTCCTCTCGAAAATAATTAAGTTGAACAGTTTCAGACTTTCTTCCCAATGGGCGGTGGGCCCCACCCTCTTTTGGCCTAATTCCTCCGTCTAGGGCCTCAAAAAGCAGATTTAGTGATTTTTGCGCGCGCTTTTAACCTAATTTTGCATGGATTATTTTTTTTAACCTAATTTTGCATGGATTTCGACCAATTAAATTTTATTTTCTTGACCTAAATAATTAATCCTACAAACGTAATAATAAGCTCTAATATTTAGCGGATCCAAATTCACTCGAAACGCCGAAAAACTTTCGAAAAAGCCGAAAAGCGGCAAATTAGGGTTAGGGTTTCGGCGTTCCGGGGTTCCATTCCCTTGGGAAACGGACCGACGGTCAAAACCCACAGCAGGACTGTGGGCCCCGCACCCGTTTGGCCAAATTCGGACGTCTAGGGTGTCAAAAACGCGATTTAGTGATTTTCGCGCGGTTTTAACCTAATTTTCAATTCATTATTATTTATTTATTTTTGTTTGATCAAATTAATGATTATTTTTACTTATCGACCTAATTAATTAATTGTTAAAATGTAACAATAATAAGCTCTAAACATTAGAGGATCAAAATTCACTTGATACGGAAAAGGGGGGAAAAAACGTCTTAAATAAAAAGCGAGAAGCGTCGAATTAGGGTTAGGGTCCCGGAACCCTAGTTTCATCGGAAACGGGCCAACGGTAAAAACCCACAGCCCAATGGGCGGTGGGCCCCACCCTCCTTTGGCCTAATTCCTCCGTCTAGGGCCTCAAAAAGCAGATTTAGTGATTTTCGCGCGCGCTTTTAACCTAATTTTGCATGGATTATTTTTTTTAACCTAATTTTGCATGGATTTCGACCAATTAAATTTTATTTTCTTGACCTAAATAATTAATCCTTGAAACGTAATAATAAGCTCTAATATTTAGCGGATCCAAATTCACTCGAAACGCCGAAAAACTTTCGAAAAAGCCGAAAAGCGGCAAATTAGGGTTAGGGTTTCGGCGTTCCGGGGTTCCATTCCCTTGGGAAACGGACCGACGGTCAAAATCCACAGCAAGGCTGTAGGCCCCGGAACCCGTTTGGCCAAATTCGGACGTCTAGGGTGTCAAAAACGCGATTTAGTGATTTTCGCGCGGTTTTAACCTAATTTTCAATGCATTATTATTTATTTATTTTTGTTTGATCAAATTAATGATTATTTTTACTTATCGACCTAATTAATTAATTGTTAAAATGTAACAATAATAAGCTCTAAATATTAGAGGATCAAAATTCACTTGATACGGAAAAGGGGGGAAAAAACGTCTTAAATAAAAAGCGAGAAGCGTCGAATTAGGGTTAGGGTCCCGGAACCCTAGTTTCATCGGAACCGGGCCAACGGTAAAAACCCACGGCCCAATGGGCGGTGGGCCCCACCCTCTTTTGGCCTAATTCCTCCGTCTAGGGCCTCAAAAAGCAGATTTAGTGATTTTCGCGCGCGCTTTTAACCTAATTTTGCATGGATTATTTTTTTTTAACCTAATTTTGCATGGATTTCGACCAATTAAATTTTATTTTCTTGTCCTAAATAATTAATCCTTGAAACGTAATAATAAGCTCTAATATTTAGCGGATCCAAATTCACTCGAAACGCCGAAAAACTTTCGAAAAAGCCGAAAAGCGGCAAATTAGGGTTAGGGTTTCGGCGTTCCGGGGTTCCATTCCCTTGGGAAACGGACCGACGGTCAAAACCCACAGTAGGACTGTGGGCCCCGCACCCGTTTGGCCAAATTCGGACGTCTAGGGTGTCAAAAACGCGATTTAGTGATTTTCGCGCGGTTTTAACCTAATTTTCAATTCATTATTATTTATTTATTTTTGTTTGATCAAATTAATGATTATTTTTACTTATCGACCTAATTAATTAATTGTTAAAATGTAATAATAATAAGCTCTAAACATTAGAGGATCAAAATTCACTTGATACGGAAAAGGGGGGAAAAAAACGTCTTAAATAAAAAGCGAGAAGCGTCGAATTAGGGTTAGGGTCCCGGAACCCTAGTTTCATCGGAAACGGGCCAACGGTAAAAACCCACGGCCCAAAGGGCAGTGGGCCCCACCCACTTTTGGCCTAATTCCTCCGTCTAGGGCCTCAAAAAGCAGATTTAGTGATTTTCGCGCGCGCTTTTAACCTAATTTTGCATGGATTATTTTTTTTAACCTAATTTTGCATGGATTTCGACCAATTAAATTTTATTTTCTTGACCTAAATAATTAATCCTTGAAACGTAATAATAAGCTCTAATATTTAGCGGATCCAAATTCACTCGAAACGCCGAAAAACTTTCGAAAAAGCCGAAAAGCGGCAAATTAGGGTTAGGGTTTCGGCGTTCCGGGGTTCCATTCCCCTGGGAAACGGACCGACGGGCAAAACCCACAGCAGGATTGTGGGCCCCGCCCCCGTTTGGCCAAATTCGGACGTTTAGGGTGTCAAAACGCGATTTAGTGATTTTCGCGCGGTTTTAACCTAATTTTCAATGCATTATTATTTATTTATTTTTGTTTGATCAAATTAATGATTATTTTTACTTATCGACCTAATTAATTAATTGTTAAAATGTAACAATAATAAGCTCTAAACATTAGAGGATCAAAATTCACTTGATACGAAAAAGGGGGGGAAAAACGTCTTAAAAAAAGTGAGAAGCATCGAATTAGGGTTAGGGTCCCGGAACCCTAGTTTCATTGGAAACGGGCCAACGGTAAAAACCCACAGCCCAATGGGCGGTGGGCCCCACCCTCTTTTGGCCTAATTCCTCCGTCTAGGGCCTCAAAAAGCAGATTTAGTGATTTACGCGCGCGCTTTTAACCTAATTTTGCATAGGTTATTTTTTTAACCTAGTTTTGCATGGATTTCGACCAATTAAATTTTATTTTCTTGACCTAAATAATTAATCCTTGAAACATAATAATAAGCTCTAATATTTAGCGGATCCAAATTCACTCGAAACGCCGAAAAACGTTCGAAAAAGCCGAAAAGCGGCAAATTAGGGTTAGGGTTTCGGCGTTCCGGGGTTCCATTCCCTTGGGAAACGGACCGACGGTCAAAATCCACAGCAAGGCTGTAGGCCCCGGAACCCTAGTTTCATCGGAAACGGGCCAACGGTAAAAACCCACAGCCCAATGGACGGTGGGCCCCATCCTCTTTTGGCCTAATTCCTCCGTCTAGGGCCTCAAAAAGCAGATTTAGTGATTTTCGTGCGCGCTTTTAACCTAATTTTGCATGGATTATTTTTTTTAACCTAATTTTGCATGGATTTCGACCAATTAAATTTAATTTTCTTGACCTAAATAATTAATCCTTGAAACGTAATAATAAGCTCTAATATTTAGCGGATCCAAATTCACTCGAAACGCCGAAAAAACGTTCGAAAAAGCCGAAAAGCGGCAAATTAGGGTTACGGTTTCGGCGTTCCGGGGTTCCATTCTCTTGGGAAACGGACCGACGGTCAAAACCCACAGCATTGCTGTGGGCCCCGCCCCCGTTTCGCCAAATTCGGACGTCTAGGGTGTCAAAAACGCGATTTAGTGATTTTCGCGCGGTTTTAACCTAATTTTCAATGCATTATTATTTATTTATTTTTGTTTGATCAAATTAATGATTATTTTTACTTATCGACCTAATTAATTAATTGTTAAAATGTAACAATAATAAGCTCTAAACATTAGAGGATCAAAATTCACTTGATACGGAAAAGGGGGGAAAAAACGTCTTAAATAAAAAGCGAGAAGCGTCGAATTAGGGTTAGGGTCCCGGAACCCTAGTTTCATCGGAAACGGGCCAACGGTAAAAACCCACAGCCCAATGGGCGGTGGGCCCCACCCTCTTTTGGCCTAATTCCTCCGTCTAGGGCCTCAAAAAGCAGATTTAGTAATTTTTGCGCGCGCTTTTAACCTAATTTTGCATGGATTATTTTTTTTAACCTAATTTTGCATGGATTTCGACCAATTAAATTTTATTTTCTTGACCTAAATAATTAATCCTTGAAACGTAATAATAAGCTCTAATATTTAGCGGATCCAAATTCACTCGAAACGCCGAAAAACTTTCGAAAAAGCCGAAAAGTGGCAAATTAGGGTTAGGGTTTCGGCGTTCCGGGGTTCCATTCCCTTGGGAAACGGACCGACGGTCAAAACCCACAGCAGGACTGTGGGCCCCCGCCCCCGTTTGGCCAAATTCGGACGTCTAGGGTGTCAAAAACGCGATTTAGTGATTTTCGCGCGGTTTTAACCTAATTTTCAATGCATTATTATTTATTTATTTTTGTTTGATCAAATTAATGATTATTTTTACTTATCGACCTAATTAATTAATTGTTAAAATGTAACAATAATAAGCTCTAAACATTAGAGGATCAAAATTCACTTGATACGGAAAAGGGGGGGGAAAACGTCTTAAATAAAAAGTGAGAAGCGTCGAATTAGGGTTAGGGTCCCGGAACCCTAGTTTCATTGGAAACGGGCCAACGGTAAAAACCCACATCCCAAAGGGAGGTGGGCCCCACCCTCGTTTGGCCTAATTCCTCCGTCTAGGGCCTCAAAAAGAAGATTTAGTGATTTACGCGCGCGCTTTTAACCTAATTTTGCATAGGTTATTTTTTTTTAACCTAGTTTTGCATGGATTTCGACCAATTAAATTTTATTTTCTTGACCTAAATAATTAATCCTTGAAACATAATAATAAGCTCTAATATTTAGCGGATCCAAATTCACTCGAAACGCCGAAAAACGTTCGAAAAAGCCGAAAAGCGGCAAATTAGGGTTAGGGTTTCGGCGTTCCGGGGTTCCATTCCCATGGGAAACGGACCGACGGTCAAAACCCATAGAAAAGCTGTGGGCCCCCGCCCCCGTTTGGCCAAATTCGGACGTCTAGGGTGTCAAAAACGCGATTTAGTGATTTTCGCGCGGTTTTAACCTAATTTTCAATGCATTATTATTTATTTATTTTTGTTTGATCAAATTAATGATTATTTTTACTTATCGACCTAATTACTTAATTGTTAAAATGTGGGTTCTTCCCGTTGGCCCGTTTCCATCGTAAATAGGAACCCGATATCCTAACCCTAATTCGAGTCTGAAAGCGCGGTTATTTATTATTGCATGTCCACGTTCAATTAATTAAACTAATTAGGCATGGAAAGCTAAATTAATTAGGTAAAAGATTTAAACTTTTTAGGTCAAAGTGCAAAATTAATTAGGTGAAAAAAATAAAAAAGAATAATTTCATGGGAAATTAGGTTAAAACCGAACGAAAATCAATAAATCGCATTTTCGAGGCCCTAGACGACGGAATTTGGCCGAAATAGGGTGGGGCCCACATCTAATGATGTGGGTTCTTCCCGTTGGCCCGTTTCCATCGTAAATAGGAACCCGAAATTCTAACCCTAATTCGAGTCTGAAAGCGCGGTTATTTATTATTGCATGGCCACGTCTAATTAATTAAACTAATTAGGCATGGAAAGCTAAATTAATTAGGTAAAAGATTTAAACTTTTTAGGTCAAAGTGCAAAATTAATTAGGTGAAAAAAATAAAAAAGAATAATTTCATGTGAAATTAGGTTAAATCCGAACGAAAATCAATAAATCGCATTTTCGAGGCCCTAGACGAAGGAATTTGGCCGAAATAGGGTGGGTGTTCTCCCCGTTGGCCCGTTTCCATCGTAAATAGGAACCCAAAATCCTAACCCTAATTCGAGTCTAGAAGCGCGGTTATTAATTATTGCATGTCCACGTTCAATTAATTAAACTAATTAAAATGGAAAGCTAAATTAATTAGGTAAAAGATTTAAACTTTTTAGGTCAAAGTGGAAAATTAATTAGGTGAAAAAAATAAAAAAGAATAATTTCATGTGAAATTAGGTTAAAACCGAACGAAAATCAATAAATCGCATTTTCGAGGTCCTAGACGAAGGAATTTGGCCGAAATAGGGTGGGGCCCACATCTGTAGATGTGGGTTCTTCCCGTTGGCCCGTTTCCATCGTAAATAGGAACCCAAAATCCTAACCCTAATTCGAGTCTGAAAGCGCGGTTATTTATTATTGCATGTCCACATTCAATTAATTAAACTAATTAGGCATGGAAAGCTAAATCAATTAGGTAAAAGATTTAAACTTTCTAGGTCAAAGTGCAAAATTAATTAGGTGAAAAAAATAAAAAAGAATAATTTCATGGGAAATTAGATTTAAACTCTTTTGGCCTAATTCCTCCGTCTAGGGCCTCAAAAAGCAGATTTAGTGATTTTCGCGCGCGCTTTTAACCTAATTTTGCATGGATTAATTTTTTTTTAACCTAATTTTGCATGGATTTCGACCAATTAAATTTTATTTTCTTGACCTAAATAATTAATCCTTGAAACATAATAATAAGCTCTAATATTTAGCGGATCCAAATTCACTCGAAACGCCGAAAAACGTTCGAAAAAGCCGAAAAGCGGCAAATTAGGGTTAGGGTTTCGGCGTTCCGGGGTTCCATTCCCATGGGAAACGGACCGACGGTCAAAACCCATAGAAAAGCTGTGGGCCCCGCCCCCGTTTGGCCAAATTCGGACGTCTAGGGTGTCAAAAACGCGATTTAGTGATTTTCGCGCGGTTTTAACCTAATTTTCAATGCATTATTATTTATTTATTTTTGTTTGATCAAATTAATGATTATTTTTACTTATCGACCTAATTACTTAATTGTTAAAATGTGGGTTCTTCCCGTTGGCCCGTTTCCATCGTAAATAGGAACCCGATATCCTAACCCTAATTCGAGTCTGAAAGCGCGGTTATTTATTATTGCATGTCCACGTTCAATTAATTAAACTAATTAGGCATGGAAAGCTAAATTAATTAGGTAAAAGATTTAAACTTTTTAGGTCAAAGTGCAAAATTAATTAGGTGAAAAAAATAAAAAAGAATAATTTCATGGGAAATTAGGTTAAAACCGAACGAAAATCAATAAATCGCATTTTCGAGGCCCTAGACGACGGAATTTGGCCGAAATAGGGTGGGGCCCACATCTAATGATGTGGGTTCTTCCCGTTGGCCCGTTTCCATCGTAAATAGGAACCCGAAATTCTAACCCTAATTCGAGTCTGAAAGCGCGGTTATTTATTATTGCATGGCCACGTCTAATTAATTAAACTAATTAGGCATGGAAAGCTAAATTAATTAGGTAAAAGATTTAAACTTTTTAGGTCAAAGTGCAAAATTAATTAGGTGAAAAAAATAAAAAAGAATAATTTCATGTGAAATTAGGTTAAATCCGAACGAAAATCAATAAATCGCATTTTCGAGGCCCTAGACGAAGGAATTTGGCCGAAATAGGGTGGGTGTTCTCTCCGTTGGCCCGTTTCCATCGTAAATAGGAACCCAAAATCCTAACCCTAATTCGAGTCTAGAAGCGCGGTTATTAATTATTGCATGTCCACGTTCAATTAATTAAACTAATTAAAATGGAAAGCTAAATTAATTAGGTAAAAGATTTAAACTTTTTAGGTCAAAGTGGAAAATTAATTAGGTGAAAAAAATAAAAAAGAATAATTTCATGTGAAATTAGGTTAAAACCGAACGAAAATCAATAAATCGCATTTTCGAGGTCCTAGACGAAGGAATTTGGCCGAAATAGGGTGGGGCCCACATCTGCAGATGTGGGTTCTTCCCGTTGGCCCGTTTCCATCGTAAATAGGAACCCAAAATCCTAACCCTAATTCGAGTCTGAAAGCGCGGTTATTTATTATTGCATGTCCACATTCAATTAATTAAACTAATTAGGCATGGAAAGCTAAATCAATTAGGTAAAAGATTTAAACTTTCTAGGTAAAGTGCAAAATTAATTAGGTGAAAAAAATAAAAAAGAATAATTTCATGGGAAATTAGATTTAAACTCTTTTGGCCTAATTCCTCCGTCTAGGGCCTCAAAAAGCAGATTTAGTGATTTTCGCGCGCGCTTTTAACCTAATTTTGCATGGATTAATTTTTTTTTAACCTAATTTTGCATGGATTTCGACCAATTAAATTTTATTTTCTTGACCTAAATAATTAATCATTGAAACGTAATAATAAGCTCTAATATTTAGCGGATCCAAATTCACTCGAAACGCAGAAAAACTTTCGAAAAAGCCGAAAAGCGGCAAATTAGGGTTAGGGTTTCGGCGTTCCGGGGTTCCATTCCCTTGGGAAACGGACCGACGGTCAAAACCCACAGCAGGACTGTGGGCCCCACACCCGTTTGGCCAAATTCGGACGTCTAGGGTGTCAAAAACGCGATTTAGTGATTTTCGCGCGGTTTTAACCTAATTTTCAATGCATTATTATTTATTTATTTTTGTTTGATCAAATTAATGATTATTTTTACTTATCGACCTAATTAATTAATTGTTAAAATGTAACAATAATAAGCTCCAAACATTAGAGGATCAAAATTCACTTGATACGGAAAAGGGGGGAAAAAAACGTCTTAAATAAAAAGCGAGAAGCGTCGAATTAGGGTTAGGGTCCCGGAACCCTAGTTTCATCGGAAACGGGCCAACGGTAAAAACCCACGGCCCAATGGGCGGTGGGCCCCACCCTCTTTTGGCCTAATTCCTCCCTCTAGGGCCTCAAAAAGCAGATTTAGTGATTTTCGCGCGCGCTTTTAACCTAATTTTGCATGGATTATTATTTTTAACCTAATTTTGCATGGATTTCGACCAATTAAATTTTATTTTCTTGACCTAAATAATTAATCCTTGAAACGTAATAATAAGCTCTAATATTTAGCGGATCCAAATTCACTCGAAACGCCGAAAAACTTTCGAAAAAGCCGAAAAGCGGCAAATTAGGGTTAGGGTTTCGGCGTTCCGGGGTTCCATTCCCTTGGGAAACGGACCGACGGTCAAAACCCTCAGCAGGACTGTGGGCCCCACACCCGTTTGGCCAAATTCGGACGTCTAGGGTGTCAAAAACGCGATTTAGTGATTTTCGCGCGGTTTTAACCTAATTTTCAATGCATTATTATTTATTTATTTTTGTTTGATCAAATTAATGATTATTTTTACTTATCGACCTAATTAATTAATTTATAAAATGTAACAATAATAAGCTCTAAATATTAGAGGATCAAAATTCACTTGATACGGAAAAGGGGGGAAAAAAACGTCTTAAATAAAAAGCGAGAAGCGTCGAATTAGGGTTAGGGTCCCGGAACCCTAGTTTCATCGGAACCGGGCCGACGGTAAAAACCCACGGCCCAATGGGCGGTGGGCCCCACCCTCTTTTGGCCTAATTCCTCTGTCTAGGGCCTCAAAAAGCAGATTTAGTGATTTTCGCGCGCGCTTTTAAGCTAATTTTGCATGGATTATTTTTTTTTAACCTAATTTTGCATGGATTTCGACCAATTAAATTTTATTTTCTTGACCTAAATAATTAATCCTTGAAACGTAATAATAAGCTCTAATATTTAGCGGATCCAAATTCACTCGAAACGCCGAAAAACGTTCGAAAAAGCCGAAAAGCGGCAAATTAGGGTTACGGTTTCGGCGTTCCGGGGTTCCATTCTCTTGGGAAACGGACCGACGGTCAAAACCCACAGCACTGCTGTGGGCCCCGCCCCCGTTTCACCAAATTCGGACGTCTAGGGTGTCAAAAACGCGATTTAGTGATTTTCGCGCGGTTTTAACGTAATTTTCAATGCATTATTATTTATTTATTTTTGTTTGATCAAATTAATGATTATTTTTACTTATCGACCTAATTAATTAATTGTTAAAATGTAACAATAATAAGCTCTAAACATTAGAGGATCAAAATTCACTTGATACGGAAAAGGGGGGAAAAAAACGTCTTAAATAAAAAGCGAGAAGCGTCGAATTAGGGTTAGGGTCCCGGAACCCTAGTTTCATCAGAAACGGGCCAACGGTAAAAACCCACCGCCCAATGGGCGGTGGGCCCCACCCTCTTTTCGCCTAATTCCTCCGTCTAGGGCCTCAAAAAGCAGATTTAGTGATTTTTGCGTGCGCTTTTAACCTAATTTTGCATGGATTATTTTTTTTAACCTAATTTTGCATGGATTTCGACCAATTAAATTTTATTTTCTTGACCTAAATAATTAATCCTTGAAACGTAATAATAAGCTCTAATATTTAGCGGATCCAAATTCACTCGAAACGCCGAAAAACGTTCGAAAAAGCCGAAAAGCGGCAAATTAGGGTTAGGGTTTCGGCGTTCCGGGGTTCCATTCCCTTGGGAAACGGACCGACGGTCAAAACCCACAGTAAGACTGTGGGCCCCGCCCCCGTTTGGCCAAATTCGGACGTCTAGGGTGTCAAAAACGCGATTTAGTGATTTTCGCGCGGTTTTAACCTAATTTTCAATGCATTATTATTTATTTATTTTTGTTTGATCAAATTAATGATTATTTTTACTTATCGACCTAATTAATTAATTGTTAAAATGTAACAATAATAAGCTCTAAACATTAGAGGATCAAAATTCACTTGATACGGAAAAGGGGGGGAAAACGTCTTAAATAAAAAGTGAGAAGCGTCGAATTAGGGTTAGGGTCCCGGAACCCTAGTTTCATTGGAAACGGGCCAACGGTAAAAACCCACATCCCAAAGGGCGGTGGGCCCCACCCTCGTTTGGCCTAATTCCTCCGTCTAGGGCCTAAAAAAGCAGATTTAGTGATTTACGCGCGCGCTTTTAACCTAATTTTGCATAGGTTATTTTTTTTAACCTAGTTTTGCATGGATTTCGACCAATTAAATTTTATTTTCTTGACCTAAATAATTAATCCTTGAAACATAATAATAAGCTCTAATATTTAGCGGATCCAAATTCACTCGAAACGCCGAAAAACGTTCGAAAGAGCCGAAAAGCGGCAAATTAGGGTTACGGTTTCGGCGTTCCGGGGTTCCATTCTCTTGGGAAACGGACCGACGGTCAAAACCCACAGCATTGCTGTGGGCCCCGCCCCCGTTTCGCCAAATTCGGACGTCTAGGGTGTCAAAAACGCGATTTAGTGATTTTCGCGCGGTTTTAACCTAATTTTCAATGCATTATTATTTATTTATTTTTGTTTGATCAAATTAATGATTATTTTTACTTATCGACCTAATTAATTAATTGTTAAAATGTAACAATAATAAGCTCTAAACATTAGAGGATCAAAATTCACTTGATACGGAAAAGGGGGGAAAAAAACGTCTTAAATAAAAAGCGAGAAGCGTCGAATTAGGGTTAGGGTCCCGGAACCCTAGTTTCATCGGAAACGGGCCAAAGGTAAAAACCCACAGACCAATGGGCGGTGGGCCCCACCCTCCTTTGGCCTAATTCCTCCGTCTAGGGCCTCAAAAAGCAGATTTAGTGATTTTCGCGCGCGCTTTTAACCCAATTTTGCATGGATTATTTTTTTTTAACCTAATTTTGCATGGATTTCGACCAATTAAATTTTATTTTCTTGACCTAAATAATTAATCCTTGAAACGTAATAATAAGCTCTAATATTTAGCGGATCCAAATTCACTCGAAACGCCGAAAAACTTTCGAAAAACCGAAAAGCGGCAAATTAGGGTTAGGGTTTCGGCGTTCCGGGGTTCCATTCCCTTGGGAAACGGACCGACGGTCAAAATCCACAGCAAGGCTGTAGGCCCCGGAACCCGTTTGGCCAAATTCGGACGTCTAGGGTGTCAAAAACGCGATTTAGTGATTTTCGCGCGGTTTTAACCTAATTTTCAATGCATTATTATTTATTTATTTTTGTTTGATCAAATTAATGATTATTTTTACTTATCGACCTAACTACTTAATTGTTAAAATGTAACAATAATAAGCTCTAAATATTAGAGGATCAAAATTCACTTGATACGGAAAAGGGGGGAAAAACGTCTTAAATAAAAAGCGAGAAGCGTCGAATTAGGGTTAGGGTCCCGGAACCCTAGTTTCATCGGAACCGGGCCAACGGTAAAAACCCACGGCCCAATGGGTGGTGGGCCCCACCCTCTTTTGGCCTAATTCCTCCGTCTAGGGCCTCAAAAAGCAGATTTAGTGATTTTCGCGCGCGCTTTTAACCTAATTTTGCATGGATTATTTTTTTTAACCTAATTTTGCATGGATTTCGACCAATTAAATTTTATTTTCTTGACCTAAATAATTAATCCTTGAAACGTAATAATAAGCTCTAATATTTAGCGGATCCAAATTCACTCGAAACGCCGAAAAACTTTCGAAAAAGCCGAAAAGCGGCAAATTAGGGTTAGGGTTTCGGCATTCCGGGGTTCCATTCCCTTGGGAAACGGACCGACGGTCAAAACCCACAGCAGGACAGTGGGCCCCGCACCCGTTTGGCCAAATTCGGACGTCTAGGGTGTCAAAAACGCGATTTAGTGATTTTCGCGCGGTTTTAACCTAATTTTCAATTCATTATTATTTATTTATTTTTGTTTGATCAAATTAATGATAATTTTTACTTATCGACCTAATTAATTAATTGTTAAAATGTAACAATAATAAGCTCTAAATATTAGAGGATCAAAATTCACTTGATACGGAAAAGGGGGGAAAAAACGTCTTAAATAAAAAGCGAGAAGCGTCGAATTAGGGTTAGGGTCCCGGAACCCTAGTTTCATCGGAACCGGGCCAACGGTAAAAACCCACGGCCCAATGGGTGGTGGGCCCCACCCTCTTTTGGCCTAATTCCTCCGTCTAGGGCCTCAAAAAGCAGATTTAGTGATTTTCGCGCGCGCTTTTAACCTAATTTTGCATGGATTATTTTTTTTAACCTAATTTTGCATGGATTTCGACCAATTAAATTTTATTTTCTTGACCTAAATAATTAATCCTTGAAACGTAATAATAAGCTCTAATATTTAGCGGATCCAAATTCACTCGAAACGCCGAAAAACTTTCGAAAAAGCCGAAAAGCGGCAAATTAGGGTTAGGGTTTCGGCGTTCCGGGGTTCCATTCCCTTGGGAAACGGACCGACGGTCAAAACCCACAGCAGGACTGTGGGCCCCGCACCCGTTTGGCCAAATTCGGACGTCTAGGGTGTCAAAAACGCGATTTAGTGATTTTCGCGCGGTTTTAACCTAATTTTCAATTCATTATTATTTATTTATTTTTGTTTGATCAAATTAATGATTATTTTTACTTATCGACCTAATTAATTAATTGTTAAAATGTAACAATAATAAGCTCTAAACATTAGAGGATCAAAATTCACTTGATACGGAAAAGGGGGGAAAAACGTCTTAAATAAAAAGCGAGAAGCGTCGAATTAGGGTTAGGGTCCCGGAACCCTAGTTTCATCGGAACCGGGCCAACGGTAAAAACCCACGGCCCAATGGGTGGTGGGCCCCACCCTCTTTTGGCCTAATTCCTCCGTCTAGGGCCTCAAAAAGCAGATTTAGTGATTTTCGCGCGCGCTTTTAACCTAATTTTGCATGGATTTCGACCAATTAAATTTTATTTTCTTGACCTAAATAATTAATCCTTGAAACGTAATAATAAGCTCTAATATTTAGCGGATCCAAATTCACTCGAAACGCCGAAAAACTTTCGAAAAAGCCGAAAAGCGGCAAATTAGGGTTAGGGTTTCGGCATTCCGGGGTTCCATTCCCTTGGGAAACGGACCGACGGTCAAAACCCACAGCAGGACAGTGGGCCCCGCACCCGTTTGGCCAAATTCGGACGTCTAGGGTGTCAAAAACGCGATTTAGTGATTTTCGCGCGGTTTTAACCTAATTTTCAATTCATTATTATTTATTTATTTTTGTTTGATCAAATTAATGATAATTTTTACTTATCGACCTAATTAATTAATTGTTAAAATGTAACAATAATAAGCTCTAAACATTAGAGGATCAAAATTCACTTGATACGGAAAAGGGGGGAAAAAAACGTCTTAAATAAAAAGCGAGAAGCGTCGAATTAGGGTTAGGGTCCCGGAACCCTAGTTTCATCGGAAACGGGCCAACGGTAAAAACCCACGGCCCAATGGGCGGTGGGCCCCACCCACTTTTGGCCTAATTCCTCCGTCTAGGGCCTCAAAAAGCAGATTTAGTGATTTTCGCGCGCGCTTTTAACCTAATTTTGCATGGATTATTTTTTTTAACCTAATTTTGCATGAATTTCGACCAATTAAATTTTATTTTCTTGACCTAAATAATTAATCCTTGAAACGTAATAATAAGCTCTAATATTTAGCGGATCCAAATTCACTCAAAACGCCGAAAAACTTTCGAAAAAGCCGAAAAGCGGCAAATTAGGGTTAGGGTTTCGGCGTTCCGGGGTTCCATTCCCTTGGGAAACGGACCGACGGTCAAAACCCACAGCAGGAATGTGGGCCCCGCCCCCGTTTGGCCAAATTCGGACGTCTAGGGTGTCAAAAACGCGATTTAGTGATTTTCGCGCGGTTTTAACCTAATTTTCAATGCATTATTATTTATTTATTTTTGTTTGATCAAATTAATGATTATTTTTACTTATCGACCTAATTAATTAATTGTTAAAATGTAACAATAATAAGCTCTAAATATTAGAGGATCAAAATTCACTTGATACGGAAAAGGGGGGAAAAAACGTCTTAAATAAAAAGCGAGAAGCGTCGAATTAGGGTTAGGGTCCCGGAACCCTAGTTTCATCGGAAACGGGCCAACGGTAAAAACCCACGGCCCAATGGGCGGTGGGCCCCACCCTCTTTTGGCCTAAATCCTCCGTCTAGGGTCTCAAAAAGCAGATTTAGTGATTTCCGCGCGCGCTTTTAACCTAATTTTGCATGGATTATTTTTTTTAACCTAATTTTGCATGGATTTCGACCAATTAAATTTTATTTTCTTGACCTAAATAATTAATCCTTGAAACGTAATAATAAGCTCTAATATTTAGCGGATCCAAATTCACTCGAAATGCCGAAAAACTTTCGAAAAAGCCGAAAAGCGGCAAATTAGGGTTAGGGTTTCGGCGTTCCGGGGTTCCATTCCCTTGGGAAACGGACCGACGGTCAAAACCCACAGCAAGACTGTGGGCCCCGCACCCGTTTGGCCAAATTCGGACGTCTAGGGTGTCAAAAACGCGATTTAGTGATTTTCGCGCGGTTTTAACCTAATTTTCAATGCATTATTATTTATTTATTTTTGTTTGAACAAATTAATGATTATTTTTACTTATCGACCTAATTAATTAATTGTTAAAATGTAACAATAATAAGCTCTAAACATTAGAGGATCAAAATTCACTTGATACGGAAAAGGGGGGAAAAAACGTCTTAAATAAAAAGCGAGAAGCGTTGAATTAGGGTTAGGGTCCCGGAACCCTAGTTTCATCGGAAACGGGCCAACGGTAAAAACCCACGGCCCAATGGGCGGTGGGCCCCACCCACTTTTGGCCTAATTCCTCCGTCTAGGGCCTCAAAAAGCAGATTTAGTGATTTTCGCGCGCGCTTTTAACCTAATTTTGCATGGATTATTTTTTTTAACCTAATTTTGCATGGATTTCGACCAATTAAATTTTATTTTCTTGACCTAAATAATTAATCCTTGAAACGTAATAATAAGCTCTAATATTTAGCGGATCCAAATTCACTCGAAACGCCGAAAAACTTTCGAAAAAGCCGAAAAGCGGCAAATTAGGGTTAGGGTTTCGGCGTTCCGGGGTTCCATTCCCTTGGGAAACGGACCGACGGTCAAAACCCACAGCAGGACTGTGGGCCCCGCCCCCGTTTGGCCAAATTCGGACGTCTAGGGTGTCAAAAACGCGATTTAGTGATTTTCGCGCGGTTTTAACCTAATTTTCAATGCATTATTATTTATTTATTTTTGTTTGATCAAATTAATGATTATTTTTACTTATCGACCTAATTAATTAATTGTTAAAATGTAACAATAATAAGCTCTAAACATTAGAGGATCAAAATTCACTTGATACGAAAAGGGGGGGAAAAACGTCTTAAAAAAAGTGAGAAGCGTCGAATTAGGGTTAGGGTCCCGGAACCCTAGTTTCATTGGAAACGGGCCAATGGTAAAAACCCACATCCCAAAGGGCGGTGGGCTCCACCCTCGTTTGGCCTAATTCCTCCGTCTAGGGCCTCAAAAAGCAGATTTAGTGATTTACGCGCGTGCTTTTAACCTAATTTTGCATATGTTATTTTTTTTAACCTAGTTTTGCATGGATTTCGACCAATTAAATTTTATTTTCTTGACCTAAATAATTAATCCTTGAAACGTAATAATAAGCTCTAATATTTAGCGGATCCAAATTCACTTGAAACGCCGAAAAACGTTCGAAAAAGCCGAAAAGCGGCAAATTAGGGTTAGGGTTTCGGCGTTCCGGGGTTCCATTCCCTTGGGAAACGGACCGACGGTCAAAATCCACAGCAAGGCTGTAGGCCCCGGAACCCTAGTTTCATCGGAAACGGGCCAACGGTAAAAACCCACAGCCCAATGGGCGGTGGGCCCCATCCTCTTTTGGCCTAATTCCTCCGTCTAGGGCCTCAAAAAGCAGATTTAGTGATTTTCGTGCGCGCTTTTAACCTAATTTTGCATGGATTATTTTTTTTTAACCTAATTTTGCATGGATTTCGACCAATTAAATTTTATTTTCTTGACCTAAATAATTAATCCTTGAAACGTAATAATAAGCTCTAATATTTAGCGGATCCAAATTCACTCGAAACGCCGAAAAACGTTCGAAAAAGCCGAAAAGCGGCAAATTAGGGTTACGGTTTCGGCGTTCCGGGGTTCCATTCTCTTGGGAAACGGACCGACGGTCAAAACCCACAGCATTGCTGTGGGCCCCGCCCCCGTTTGGCCAAATTCGGACGTCTAGGGTGTCAAAAACGCGATTTAGTGATTTTCGCGCGGTTTTAACCTAATTTTCAATGCATTATTATTTATTTATTTTTGTTTGATCAAATTAATGATTATTTTTACTTATCGACCTAATTAATTAATTGTTAAAATGTAACAATAATAAGCTCTAAACATTAGAGGATCAAAATTCACTTGATACGGAAAAGGGGGGAAAAAAACGTCTTAAATAAAAAGCGAGAAGCGTCGAATTAGGGTTACGGTCCCGGAACCCTAGTTTCATCGGAAACGGGCCAACGGTAAAAACCCACAGCCCAATGGGCGGTGGGCCCCATCCTCATTTGGCCTAATTCCTCCGTCTAGGGCCTCAAAAAGCAGATTTAGTGATTTTCGCGCGCGCTTTTAACCTAATTTTGCATGGATTATTTTTTTTTAACCTAATTTTGCATGGATTTCGACCAATTAAATTTTATTTTCTTGACCTAAATAATTAATCCTTGAAACGTAATAATAAGCTCTAATATTTAGCGGATCCAAATTCACTCGAAACGCCGAAAAACTTTCGAAAAAGCCGAAAAGCGGCAAATTAGGGTTAGGGTTTCGGCGTTCCGGGGTTCCATTCCCTTGGGAAACGGACCGACGGTCAAAACCCACAGCAATGCTGTGGGCCCCGTCCCCGTTTCGCCAAATTCGGACGTCTAGGGTGTCAAAAACGCGATTTAGTGATTTTCGCGCGGTTTTAACCTAATTTTCAATGCATTATTATTTATTTATTTTTGTTTGATCAAATTAATGATTATTTTTACTTATCGACCTAATTAATTAATTGTTAAAATGTAACAATAATAAGCTCTAAACATTAGAGGATCAAAATTCACTTGATACGGAAAAGGGGGGAAAAAACGTCTTAAATAAAAAGCGAGAAGCGTCGAATTAGGGTTAGGGTCCCGGAACCCTAGTTTCATCGGAAACGGGCCAACGGTAAAAACCCACAGCCCAATGAGCGGTGGGCCCCATCCTCTTTTGGCCTAATTCCTCCGTCTAGGGCCTCAAAAAGCAGATTTAGTGATTTTCGCGCCCGCTTTTAACCTAATTTTGCATGGATTATTTTTTTTTTAACCTAATTTTGCATGGATTTCGACCAATTAAATTTTATTTTCTTGACCTAAATAATTAATCCTTGAAACGTAATAATAAGCTCTAATATTTAGCGGATCCAAATTCACTCGAAACGCCGAAAAACTTTCGAAAAAGCCGAAAAGCGGCAAATTAGGGTTAGGGTTTCGGCGTTCCGGGGTTCCATTCCCTTGGGAAACGGACCGACGGTCAAAACCCACAGCAAGACTATGGGCCCCGCCCCCGTTTGGCCAAATTCGGACGTCTAGGGTGTCAAAAACGCGATTTAGTGATTTTCGCGCGGTTTTAACCTAATTTTCAATGCATTATTATTTATTTATTTTTGTTTGATCAAATTAATGATTATTTTTACTTATCGACCTAATTAATTAATTGTTAAAATGTAACAATAATAAGCTCTAAACATTAGAGGATCAAAATTCACTTGATATGAAAAAGGGGGGGAAAAACGTCTTAAAAAAAGTGAGAAGCGTCGAATTAGGGTTAGGGTCCCGGAACCCTAGTTTCATTGGAAACGGGCCAATGGTAAAAACCCACATCCCAAAGGGCGGTGGGCTCCACCCTCGTTTGGCCTAATTCCTCCGTCTAGGGCCTCAAAAAGCAGATTTAGTGATTTACGCGCGTGCTTTTAACCTAATTTTGCATATGTTATTTTTTTTAACCTAGTTTTGCATGGATTTCGACCAATTAAATTTTATTTTCTTGACCTAAATAATTAATCCTTGAAACGTAATAATAAGCTCTAATATTTAGCGGATCCAAATTCACTTGAAACGCCGAAAAACGTTCGAAAAAGCCGAAAAGCGGCAAATTAGGGTTAGGGTTTCGGCGTTCCGGGGTTCCATTCCCTTGGGAAACGGACCGACAGTCAAAATCCACAGCAAGGCTGTAGGCCCCGGAACCCTAGTTTCATCGGAAACGGGCCAACGGTAAAAACCCACAGCCCAATGGGCGGTGGGCCCCATCCTCTTTTGGCCTAATTCCTCCGTCTAGGGCCTCAAAAAGCAGATTTAGTGATTTTCGTGCGCGCTTTTAACCTAATTTTGCATGTATTATTTTTTTTAACCTAATTTTGCATGGATTTCGACCAATTAAATTTAATTTTCTTGACCTAAATAATTAATCCTTGAAACGTAATAATAAGCTCTAATATTTAGCGGATCCAAATTCACTCGAAACGCCGAAAAACGTTCGAAAAAGCCGAAAAGCGGCAAATTAGGGTTACGGTTTCGGCGTTCCGGGGTTCCATTCTCTTGGGAAACGGACCGACGGTCAAAACCCACAGTCCGTTTCGCCAAATTCGGACGTCTAGGGTGTCAAAAACGCGATTTAGTGATTTTCGCGCGGTTTTAACCTAATTTTCAATGCATTATTATTTATTTATTTTTGTTTGATCAAATTAATGATTATTTTTACTTATCGACCTAATTAATTAATTGTTAAAATGTAACAATAATAAGCTCTAAACATTAGAGGATCAAAATTCACTTGATACGGAAAAGGGGGGAAAAAAACGTCTTAAATAAAAAGCGAGAAGCGTCGAATTAGGGTTAGGGTCCCGGAACCCTAGTTTCATCGGAAACGGGCCAACGGTAAAAACCCACAGCCCAATGGGCGGTGGGCCCCATCCTCTTTTGGCCTAATTCCTCCGTCTAGGGCCTCAAAAAGCAGATTTAGTGATTTTCGCGCGCGCTTTTAACCTAATTTTGCATGGATTATTTTTTTTTAACCTAATTTTGCATGGATTTCGACCAATTAAATTTTATTTTCTTGACCTAAATAATTAATCCTTGAAACGTAATAATAAGCTCTAATATTTAGCGGATCCAAATTCACTCGAAACGCCGAAAAACTTTCGAAAAAGCCGAAAAGCGGCAAATTAGGGTTAGGGTTTCGGCGTTCCGGGGTTCCATGCCCTTGGGAAACGGACCGACGGTCAAAACCCACAGCAATGCTGTGGGCCCCGCACCCGTTTGGCCAAATTCGGACGTCTAGGGTGTCAAAAACGCGATTTAGTGATTTTCGCGCGGTTTTAACCTAATTTTCAATGCATTATTATTTATTTATTTTTGTTTGATCAAATTAATGATTATTTTTACTTATCGACCTAATTAATTATTTGTTAAAATGTAACAATAATAAGCTCTAAACATTAGAGGATCAAAATTCACTTGATACGAAAAAGGGGGGGAAAAACGTCTTAAATAAAAAGCGAGAAGCGTCGAATTAGGGTTAGGGTCCCGGAACCCTAGTTTCATCGGAAACGGGCCAACGGTAAAAACCCACAGCCCAATGGGCGGTGGGCCCCATCCTCTTTTGGCCTAATTCCTCCGTCTAGGGCCTCAAAAAGCAGATTTAGTGATTTTCGCGCGCGCTTTTAACCTAATTTTGCATGGATTATTTTTTTTTTAACCTAATTTTGCATGGATTTCGACCAATTAAATTTTATTTTCTTGACCTAAATAATTAATCCTTGAAACGTAATAATAAGCTCTAATATTTAGCGGATCCAAATTCACTCGAAACGCCGAAAAACGTTCGAAAAAGCCGAAAAGGGGCAAATTAGGGTTACGGTTTCGGCGTTCCGGGGTTCCATTCTCTTGGGAAACGGACCGACGGTCAAAACCCACAGCAGGACTGTGGGCCCCGCACCCGTTTGGCCAAATTCGGACGTCTAGGGTGTCAAAAACGCGATTTAGTGATTTTCGCGCGGTTTTAACCTAATTTTCAATGCATTATTATTTATTTATTTTTGTTTGATCAAATTAATGATTATTTTTACTTATCGACCTAATTAATTAATTGTTAAAATGTAACAATAATAAGCTCTAAACATTAGAGGATCAAAATTCACTTGATACGGAAAAGGGCGGAAAAAAACGTCTTAAATAAAAAGCGAGAAGCGTCGAATTAGGGTTAGGGTCCCGGAACCCTAGTTTCATTGGAAACGGGCCAACGGTAAAAACCCACATCCCAAAGGGCGGTGGGCTCCACCCTCGTTTGGCCTAATTCCTCCGTCTAGGGCCTCAAAAAGCAGACTTAGTGATTTACGCGCGTGCTTTTAACCTAATTTTGCATAGGTTATTTTTTTTAACCTAGTTTTGCATGGATTTCGACCAATTAAATTTTATTTTCTTGACCTAAATAATTAATCCTTGAAACATAATAATAAGCTCTAATATTTAGCGGATCCAAATTCACTTGAAACGCCGAAAAACGTTCGAAAAAGCCGAAAAGCGGCAAATTAGGGTTAGGGTTTCGGCGTTCCGGGGTTCCATTCCCTTGGGAAACGGACCGACGGTCAAAATCCACAGCAAGGCTGTAGGCCCCGGAACCCTAGTTTCATCGGAAACGGGCCAACGGTAAAAACCCACAGCCCAATGGGCGGTGGGCCCCATCCTCTTTTGGCCTAATTCCTCCGTCTAGGGCCTCAAAAAGCAGATTTAGTGATTTTCGCGCGCGCTTTTAACCTAATTTTGCATGGATTATTTTTTTAACCTAATTTTGCATGGATTTCGACCAATTAAATTTTATTTTCTTGACCTAAATAATTAATCCTTGAAACGTAATAATAAGCTCTAATATTTAGCGGATCCAAATGCACTCGAAACGCCGAAAAAACGTTCGAAAAAGCCGAAAAGGGGCAAATTAGGGTTACGGTTTCGGCGTTCTGGGGTTCCATTCTCTTGGGAAACGGACCGACGGTCAAAACCCACAGCAATGATGTGGGCCCCGCCCCCGTTTGGCCAAATTCGGACGTCTAGGGTGTCAAAAACGCGATTTAGTGATTTTCGCGCGGTTTTAACCTAATTTTCAATGCATTATTATTTATTTATTTTTGTTTGATCAAATTAATGATTATTTTTACTTATCGACCTAATTAATTAATTGTTAAAATGTAACAATAATAAGCTCTAAACATTAGAGGATCAAAATTCACTTGATACGGAAAAGGGGGGAAAAAAACGTCTTAAATAAAAAGCGAGAAGCGTCGAATTAGGGTTAGGGTCCCGGAACCATAGTTTCATCGGAAACGGGCCAACGGTAAAAACCCACGGCCCAATGGGCGATGGGCCCCACCCTCTTTTGGCCTAATTCCTCCGTCTAGGGCCTCAAAAAGCAGATTTAGTGATTTTCGCGCGTGCTTTTAACCTAATTTTGCATGGATTAATTTTTTTTTAACCTAATTTTGCATGGATTTCGACCAATTAAATTTTATTTTCTTGACCTAAATAATTAATCCTTGAAACATAATAATAAGCTCTAATATTTAGCGGATCCAAATTCACTCGAAACGCCGAAAAACGTTCGAAAAAGCCGAAAAGCGGCAAATTAGGGTTAGGGTTTCGGCGTTCCGGGGTTCCATTCCCATGGGAAACGGACCGACGGTCAAAACCCATAGAAAAGCTGTGGGCCCCGCCCCCGTTTGGCCAAATTCGGACGTCTAGGGTGTCAAAAACGCGATTTAGTGATTTTCGCGCGGTTTTAACCTAATTTTCAATGCATTATTATTTATTTATTTTTGTTTGATCAAATTAATGATTATTTTTACTTATCGACCTAATTACTTAATTGTTAAAATGTGGGTTCTTCCCGTTGGCCCGTTTCCATCGTAAATAGGAACCCGATATCCTAACCCTAATTCGAGTCTGAAAGCGCGGTTATTTATTATTGCATGTCCACGTTCAATTAATTAAACTAATTAGGCATGGAAAGCTAAATTAATTAGGTAAAAGATTTAAACTTTTTAGGTCAAAGTGCAAAATTAATTAGGTGAAAAAAATAAAAAAGAATAATTTCATGGGAAATTAGGTTAAAACCGAACGAAAATCAATAAATCGCATTTTCGAGGCCCTAGACGACGGAATTTCGCCGAAATAGGGTGGGGCCCACATCTAATGATGTGGGTTCTTCCCGTTGGCCCGTTTCCATCGTAAATAGGAACCCGAAATTCTAACCCTAATTCGAGTCTGAAAGCGCGGTTATTTATTATTGCATGGCCACGTCTAATTAATTAAACTAATTAGGCATGGAAAGCTAAATTAATTAGGTAAAAGATTTAAACTTTTTAGGTCAAAGTGCAAAATTAATTAGGTGAAAAAAATAAAAAAGAATAATTTCATGTGAAATTAGGTTAAATCCGAACGAAAATCAATAAATCGCATTTTCGAGGCCCTAGACGAAGGAATTTGGCCGAAATAGGGTGGGTGTTCTCCCCGTTGGCCCGTTTCCATCGTAAATAGGAACCCAAAATCCTAACCCTAATTCGAGTCTAGAAGCGCGGTTATTAATTATTGCATGTCCACGTTCAATTAATTAAACTAATTAAAATGGAAAGCTAAATTAATTAGGTAAAAGATTTAAACTTTTTAGGTCAAAGTGGAAAATTAATTAGGTGAAAAAAATAAAAAAGAATAATTTCATGTGAAATTAGGTTAAAACCGAACGAAAATCAATAAATCGCATTTTCGAGGTCCTAGACGAAGGAATTTGGCCGAAATAGGGTGGGGCCCACATCTGTAGATGTGGGTTCTTCCCGTTGGCCCGTTTCCATCGTAAATAGGAACCCAAAATCCTAACCCTAATTCGAGTCTGAAAGCGCGGTTATTTATTATTGCATGTCCACATTCAATTAATTAAACTAATTAGGCATGGAAAGCTAAATCAATTAGGTAAAAGATTTAAACTTTCTAGGTCAAAGTGCAAAATTAATTAGGTGAAAAAAATAAAAAAGAATAATTTCATGGGAAATTAGATTTAAACTCTTTTGGCCTAATTCCTCCGTCTAGGGCCTCAAAAAGCAGATTTAGTGATTTTCGCGCGCGCTTTTAACCTAATTTTGCATGGATTAATTTTTTTTTAACCTAATTTTGCATGGATTTCGACCAATTAAATTTTATTTTCTTGACCTAAATAATTAATCCTTGAAACATAATAATAAGCTCTAATATTTAGCGGATCCAAATTCACTCGAAACGCCGAAAAACGTTCGAAAAAGCCGAAAAGCGGCAAATTAGGGTTAGGGTTTCGGCGTTCCGGGGTTCCATTCCCATGGGAAACGGACCGACGGTCAAAACCCATAGAAAAGCTGTGGGCCCCGCCCCCGTTTGGCCAAATTCGGACGTCTAGGGTGTCAAAAACGCGATTTAGTGATTTTCGCGCGGTTTTAACCTAATTTTCAATGCATTATTATTTATTTATTTTTGTTTGATCAAATTAATGATTATTTTTACTTATCGACCTAATTACTTAATTGTTAAAATGTGGGTTCTTCCCGTTGGCCCGTTTCCATCGTAAATAGGAACCCGATATCCTAACCCTAATTCGAGTCTGAAAGCGCGGTTATTTATTATTACATGTCCACGTTCAATTAATTAAACTAATTAGGCATGGAAAGCTAAATTAATTAGGTAAAAGATTTAAACTTTTTAGGTCAAAGTGCAAAATTAATTAGGTGAAAAAAATAAAAAAGAATAATTTCATGGGAAATTAGGTTAAAACCGAACGAAAATCAATAAATCGCATTTTCGAGGCCCTAGACGACGGAATTTGGCCGAAATAGGGTGGGGCCCACATCTAATGATGTGGGTTCTTCCCGTTGGCCCGTTTCCATCGTAAATAGGAACCCGAAATTCTAACCCTAATTCGAGTCTGAAAGCGCGGTTATTTATTATTGCATGGCCACGTCTAATTAATTAAACTAATTAGGCATGGAAAGCTAAATTAATTAGGTAAAAGATTTAAACTTTTTAAGTCAAAGTGCAAAATTAATTAGGTGAAAAAAATAAAAAAGAATAATTTCATGTGAAATTAGGTTAAATCCGAACCAAAATCAATAAATCGCATTTTCGAGGCCCTAGACGAAGGAATTTGGCCGAAATAGGGTGGGTGTTCTCTCCGTTGGCCCGTTTCCATCGTAAATAGGAACCCAAAATCCTAACCCTAATTCGAGTCTAGAAGCGCGGTTATTAATTATTGCATGTCCACGTTCAATTAATTAAACTAATTAAAATGGAAAGCTAAATTAATTAGGTAAAAGATTTAAACTTTTTAGGTCAAAGTGGAAAATTAATTAGGTGAAAAAAATAAAAAAGAATAATTTCATGTGAAATTAGGTTAAAACCGAACGAAAATCAATAAATCGCATTTTCGAGGTCCTAGACGAAGGAATTTGGCCGAAATAGGGTGGGGCCCACATCTGCAGATGTGGGTTCTTCCCGTTGGCCCGTTTCCATCGTAAATATTAAATGTTGTCCAAGACGAATGATCTCCTAACTCATATAGTTAAAAACTTGTCGCAACAGTGGGATTGTCTCTAATTATGTGTGATAGATGCATAAGGTGTTCTAACTTAATGAACAAAAAAATGAATGCATAAGACGTCCCCTAAGTGCACGAGGTCTCTTCACAGCTTGAACAAATGCAGCTATCTCTTTCTGTTTCTTCCAATACCCCAAACAAATGAGCAGCAAAACACAAAATCAGAATCTCAATAGCCCAACTGATTTACCCAGAAATGGTATTATGTTCCATTCAGACTTCAATATTATTATAGGTGCCTAAAGGACAAAACTCTTCATGTCCACATTGGAATCAACAATAAACCTAAAGGACAAAACTCTTCATGTCCACATTGGAATCAACAATAAAGCAAGATGTATACGTAAAATAAATTTTTTACTAACTAAAGCAACATTAAACATACATGGTATAACAGCAGGACTGAAAAAGATATATGATATTGCAGAAGCATCTCATGATAAAAACTAATTTTACCAAATCATAATAACAACTTCAGATGCATAAAACTAAAATTTAAACACCAAAATGATGGATGTCAATTCTTTTAACTTCCATTTTCAAGTTGGAAGGTGAATGACAAAATCCATTTTCTCCAAAACCAATTTAAATCCCTGTCTAATTGATCAAGGATCCTAAAGATGAGTAAAAGATGTTTTAATGGATTTTAAATGATGGATGTCAATAAAAGATTGAGAAATCAATGAAGGATCTTAAATTGCAGTGGTTTAAGTCTAAAAAAACTATTCCTTTGTCCGGTACGATACATGATAAACTAGGACAGATACAATATATACAAATATCGGAAAGTTATCCAGGATTGAGGAAGAAATTAAGGGTGACCCTTATAAGCTAAGATCAATTCAATCCAAATTGAACTTTGGACTTCAACTTCAGTCTTGAATCGGTAAATCTTGACAGATTAATCCAAAATCATCACTTTTAACAGACAATTTATAAATATAGGCCAATTTGACAAAAATTGCCAACTTGAAAGCTAAGTTGATATATAATGCATAAGATAACAGGCTAAATTTAGCCTGACTACCAACTTTAAGGTCAATTTTGACCCTTAATTCACCGTAAATATAAATGCAGCCTAAGGAGCTCTCCATAAAATTTATGTTTGATAGCTCTTAAATTTATCTCTTATTGACATATGGTATACAAGGAAAGATTTGATGAACTTTTCTCTAGACAAATCTACCAACAAGGAAACTGATACAATTAGCTTTTCTTAATAAAAGGTTATAATTCTATGTCAAGTCAAGTAAATGAAATTTGACAAAAATGTGCACAAGCTTCTACATACTTATCATTTAGAGACACAATGACACATGACATGAGCAATTGCAATAATCAGCATGTGAGCAGACCAAATACGTTTTTACACTTATGGTAAAAAAACATGATGAAACAGCATATAGTTCGGTCTTACTACCAGATAACATCATTTCAGTAAGAGAGAACAACAGTGGCTGGAATTGATACTTTTGCATCATCACGACCACTTTCACCATAAAAGGAAAAAATGTCAACTACCTGATAACATCATCCATAATGGCAATGAATAGTGGAGTGGAACTTAAGGTAAAGCCTCATTAAAACTTATGGTTAACCCGCAGTCAGTTCCAACATTGACAAAATAATGCTCTGCAGGAGAACATATCGCAAAAGAGTTAAAGTTTATAAAACGAAAAGCTTCTGCCACAATTGAAGTAGTGATTGAGAACTGATTACCATAAATATGTATGGCCAATTACTCAAATCCAAAGATTTGCCATCATCAATCTCCATTTGGCCCTATAAAGGACAAAGTCAGCCAATGTACAGATATTGCTTCATATCATCTTCTGGTATGTTAAGAATTTCTACAACAGACTAAAAGCCGGGATGCATCCACCTCCAAAACGATACATATAAGATCAATACTCAAGAAACAGAGGAAAGAGGCATACTATGGTTCCCATTTGCTGGTAAAGAATGTGTAATTCTTCCAATCAACAATCTCACCTTCCCAGAAGGTCACTACCTACCAATTGCCATTGAGAGCATGTAAATGACATTAAGTAATAAATGGAAGACAATATTCTGCTTCACATAACATATTGTCTGATGGGGCGCATGCGAACTCTGACTACAAGTTAAGCATCTTTCAAATTAACTTCATAGATGGGGGTACATTTAGGCAATTCAACATTGCAATACCTTCAATATCCGACAATATGCAAGAGCATAGAAGTGGCAGTGCTAAAACCACAAGTTTTATACAACATTCTTACCACCAATTGTCATAGATAATATGTTATATTCAATTGGGGTGGAAGGCAGGCATTAACACCAATGATAACATTTTACTCATCACAATGTCATACTCAACCTCTAGCAATATGAAATTACTAACCAAATCAACTCATGGAAAAGAGCATTAAACCGAATATGCAGCATGAATCACTTCGAAGACAATAGACAAGTATGAAATGAAAACTAATTAATAAATTTATCCCCAACTTTCCATGAAACCTAGGATAGCCTCCCAAACCAAGGCCAACTAGAAAACAATAAAGAAGCAGTACAACATAGGTTGGAGAGAAATCCAGATGTAGAAGTAACTACAGCTGTAACCAGAAATCCCTTTATGATCAAGTACACAGCCAAAAAACAACATTAGATAGAAAACTACAATTGGATCATCTGCCAAAATTTCACATTAATGTCTTTCATTTTAATGTCTTTCATGTTCTTTTACATTTTGGTAAAAATGAAACAAAGAACCTTGAGTATATGGAATATGAATATGAGGAAGAGACCAAAAACAATGGTTTCTAATTCAAAAGCTCTACAAGTCGAAATAGGCAAACAACATTTGCATCTTCATTTCAATTAAGAGGCTAAATCTACAAATCTGATATTACAATATGATATTACAAATCTGACATCATTTAAAGACCAACCATATCTTATTCCTAATTTGATTCTTAACCATTCTCCAATCACTTCACTATATTCTGCAACACAATCACTGGGCAACAAATATAGCCTCTAGTTCCTTAATATTATCTCTGATTCACTAACGTAAAACAATCAATTTGTTCCAATTGAGAAATCAAGCCACAGACATTGTTAATCGATATGGTTAGGTTAGGGATGAAAAAACTCACCAAGTAAGAGATAAGCCGATCAAAGGTTTTCTCGTGAGGCTTCTTCTTCTTCAAGGTAAAAATTAGAAAATCGGTAATTTAAGAACAGACTTAATAAAATTGATTACAGAGTATGAATTTAGAGAAGAAGCATACAAAATTCCGATAGATAGCATCAGGTTTGGAGAGATGGGAAGATACAAAAATCAGCTTCTCTACCACATATTCTAAAAGCATCTGGAGAATAATGGATTGCAGATAAGTGGAAATCGAGATCGAAGTGAGGCGGAGCGACCTGATCTTTTGCCAGTTGCCAAATCTGGACTCTTCAAATTCACCAAAATTGAAGCGGAAGATGGAAATGAGATTTCTGCTTGGGAAGATGGAAGAAATTGAAGCGGCAAGGGAAAAGCTACTTTCCCAAAATTGAGCGGCAACCAAAAGGTGAAATGCAAAAAAATGGGCGGCAAGGCAAAAAGGGGAAAATGAGATTTTCAAGTGAATTTGGTTATTTTGTATATATAAGCTTTTGGTTATTTTGTAAAACGTTAAGTTTAAATTCGTATTATTTTGTAAACGTTAAGCTTATATTGGTGCTATTTTGTACGTGAGGCCTAAATTGATGCTATATTGTAAACGTTAAGCTTAAATTGATATTATGTTGTAAACATTAAGCCTATATTGGTGCTATTTTGAACGTTGGGTCTAAATTGGTACTTCCCTAAAAATTTTAGGCCTATTTTGGGATTTTATCCTTTTTTTAATAACAAAAAAATTAAGTAATAATAAAAATCAAATTAAGCAATAAAAGACATAGTTAGTTTATCTTTAAAAAGTATAATTTGTCTTTTTCTATTTGTCAATGATTGAGTTTGTCTTTTTATAATTACAATGCATTTATTACTAACTTTTAAGTAATGATAGTGAAGTGAAAGAGAGAGAAAAGGATGATGGGTGTATAATGATTAGTTGTCTTTTTAATGTAAAAGTCATGAATTAATTAGGTCAAATCAACCACTAAGATTAATAGTTGAAATCTATTAATTAGGTAAAAAAATTCAAACATAATTCATAAAAAAATTCAATAAAAATCATTAGTTTTATTTATGAATTATTTTTCATGAATTATTTTTTATCTAATTAATAGTTAGTTTTACTTCTTGACCTAATTAATCAATGGTTGAAATATAATAATAAGCTAATTTTTAGAGGATCCAAATTCACGCATGATACCGAAAAAAATATAAAATTACTCATAAAAAGACGTCTTCTGACATACAAAAATACCCCTAATGTTTACAGCTAGGAGCAATTTTACCTCTAACGTCTAAAATGGTGCAATTTTACTCTAAAGTTTGACAAGTTGAGTCAATTTCAAACATTATTGAAAAACACAGATATTTTGTTCTTTATTCTGCGTCAATTATATATCAGTTTGTTTTAAAAAAAGATTTCATATTTTTGGGATTTAATAAAAATATTGTAGGTTAACATTTATTAATTTAGCGAAATATTTTGAATTTTTTTTTTATCCAACTCCTAAAGTAGATAGTATATTTTTTAATTTTTTTCCACATATAATAATATGTTTATGATCTGTCACTAATGAATGATAAAATGACTCACATATGAAATGTAGATGACAAGATTCACGACCAATGAGACATTTTGATGAATTATTTCTAAAATTGATCCAACTTGACAACGCTAATGGTAAAATTACTCTTGACTGCCAACGTTATGGGTAAAATTGCACCATTTTAAACGTTAGGGGTAAAATTGATCCTAGATGTAAACGTTAGGGGTATTTTTGTACCTTATCCCAAAAATTTACAAAAAGAGGTATTTGCTTTGTGTAGTTTAAAAATTATATTATCGTGACATTAACACGAAAAAAGAGCAATCTAGAACAACGAAAAAAAGTGATTTTATAAATTATCCTTTATATAAATTCTTGCTTTACAAATTATTATTATTATTATTTGACAAAAAAAAAAGTAACCAGAGATTTCAAACTTCACAAAATCTCATAATCCTTTAATTGAAACTTCATAAATTTCAGAATTATTCCTACAGCGGCAGACGATATGCAATGCTTTATGACACATGTGTCCAAATTCCTGCCATCCATGGACAACACAATTAATCATAATCATCAATAAAGTATATACCCAAACTGAAGCTTAAAAGTTAATTATGACATTAAACTATCAAAATCATCAACCAGACTCTGAACTAAGTAAAAATCATTAATTAAATCCTTATTTTAAGCAAAAATTATCATTTGAGTCCTCTCGAAAATAATTAAGTTGAACAGTTTCAGACTTTCTTCCCAATGGGCGGTGGGCCCCACCCTCTTTTGGCCTAATTCCTCCGTCTAGGGCCTCAAAAAGCAGATTTAGTGATTTTTGCGCGCGCTTTTAACCTAATTTTGCATGGATTATTTTTTTTAACCTAATTTTGCATGGATTTCGACCAATTAAATTTTATTTTCTTGACCTAAATAATTAATCCTACAAACGTAATAATAAGCTCTAATATTTAGCGGATCCAAATTCACTCGAAACGCCGAAAAACTTTCGAAAAAGCCGAAAAGCGGCAAATTAGGGTTAGGGTTTCGGCGTTCCGGGGTTCCATTCCCTTGGGAAACGGACCGACGGTCAAAACCCACAGCAGGACTGTGGGCCCCGCACCCGTTTGGCCAAATTCGGACGTCTAGGGTGTCAAAAACGCGATTTAGTGATTTTCGCGCGGTTTTAACCTAATTTTCAATTCATTATTATTTATTTATTTTTGTTTGATCAAATTAATGATTATTTTTACTTATCGACCTAATTAATTAATTGTTAAAATGTAACAATAATAAGCTCTAAACATTAGAGGATCAAAATTCACTTGATACGGAAAAGGGGGGAAAAAACGTCTTAAATAAAAAGCGAGAAGCGTCGAATTAGGGTTAGGGTCCCGGAACCCTAGTTTCATCGGAAACGGGCCAACGGTAAAAACCCACAGCCCAATGGGCGGTGGGCCCCACCCTCCTTTGGCCTAATTCCTCCGTCTAGGGCCTCAAAAAGAAGATTTAGTGATTTTCGCGCGCGCTTTTAACCTAATTTTGCATGGATTATTTTTTTTAACCTAATTTTGCATGGATTTCGACCAATTAAATTTTATTTTCTTGACCTAAATAATTAATCCTTGAAACGTAATAATAAGCTCTAATATTTAGCGGATCCAAATTCACTCGAAACGCCGAAAAACTTTCGAAAAAGCCGAAAAGCGGCAAATTAGGGTTAGGGTTTCGGCGTTCCGGGGTTCCATTCCCTTGGGAAACGGACCGACGGTCAAAATCCACAGCAAGGCTGTAGGCCCCGGAACCCGTTTGGCCAAATTCGGACGTCTAGGGTGTCAAAAACGCGATTTAGTGATTTTCGCGCGGTTTTAACCTAATTTTCAATGCATTATTATTTATTTATTTTTGTTTGATCAAATTAATGATTATTTTTACTTATCGACCTAATTAATTAATTGTTAAAATGTAACAATAATAAGCTCTAAATATTAGAGGATCAAAATTCACTTGATACGGAAAAGGGGGGAAAAAACGTCTTAAATAAAAAGCGAGAAGCGTCGAATTAGGGTTAGGGTCCCGGAACCCTAGTTTCATCGGAACCGGGCCAACGGTAAAAACCCACGGCCCAATGGGCGGTGGGCCCCACCCTCTTTTGGCCTAATTCCTCCGTCTAGGGCCTCAAAAAGCAGATTTAGTGATTTTCGCGCGCGCTTTTAACCTAATTTTGCATGGATTATTTTTTTTTAACCTAATTTTGCATGGATTTCGACCAATTAAATTTTATTTTCTTGTCCTAAATAATTAATCCTTGAAACGTAATAATAAGCTCTAATATTTAGCGGATCCAAATTCACTCGAAACGCCGAAAAACTTTCGAAAAAGCCGAAAAGCGGCAAATTAGGGTTAGGGTTTCGGCGTTCCGGGGTTCCATTCCCTTGGGAAACGGACCGACGGTCAAAACCCACAGCAGGACTGTGGGCCCCGCACCCGTTTGGCCAAATTCGGACGTCTAGGGTGTCAAAAACGCGATTTAGTGATTTTCGCGCGGTTTTAACCTAATTTTCAATTCATTATTATTTATTTATTTTTGTTTGATCAAATTAATGATTATTTTTACTTATCGACCTAATTAATTAATTGTTAAAATGTAATAATAATAAGCTCTAAACATTAGAGGATCAAAATTCACTTGATACGGAAAAGGGGGGAAAAAAACGTCTTAAATAAAAAGCGAGAAGCGTCGAATTAGGGTTAGGGTCCCGGAACCCTAGTTTCATCGGAAACGGGCCAACGGTAAAAACCCACGGCCCAAAGGGCGGTGGGCCCCACCCACTTTTGGCCTAATTCCTCCGTCTAGGGCCTCAAAAAGCAGATTTAGTGATTTTCGAGCGCGCTTTTAACCTAATTTTGCATGGATTATTTTTTTTAACCTAATTTTGCATGGATTTCGACCAATTAAATTTTATTTTCTTGACCTAAATAATTAATCCTTGAAACGTAATAATAAGCTCTAATATTTAGCGGATCCAAATTCACTCGAAACGCCGAAAAACTTTCGAAAAAGCCGAAAAGCGGCAAATTAGGGTTAGGGTTTCGGCGTTCCGGGGTTCCATTCCCCTGGGAAACGGACCGACGGGCAAAACCCACAGCAGGACTGTGGGCCCCGCCCCCGTTTGGCCAAATTCGGACGTCTAGGGTGTCAAAACGCGATTTAGTGATTTTCGCGCGGTTTTAACCTAATTTTCAATGCATTATTATTTATTTATTTTTGTTTGATCAAATTAATGATTATTTTTACTTATCGACCTAATTAATTAATTGTTAAAATGTAACAATAATAAGCTCTAAACATTAGAGGATCAAAATTCACTTGATACGAAAAAGGGGGGGAAAAACGTCTTAAAAAAAGTGAGAAGCATCGAATTAGGGTTAGGGTCCCGGAACCCTAGTTTCATTGGAAACGGGCCAACGGTAAAAACCCACAGCCCAATGGGCGGTGGGCCCCACCCTCTTTTGGCCTAATTCCTCCGTCTAGGGCCTCAAAAAGCAGATTTAGTGATTTACGCGCGCGCTTTTAACCTAATTTTGCATAGGTTATTTTTTTAACCTAGTTTTGCATGGATTTCGACCAATTAAATTTTATTTTCTTGACCTAAATAATTAATCCTTGAAACATAGTAATAAGCTCTAATATTTAGCGGATCCAAATTCACTCGAAACGCCGAAAAACGTTCGAAAAAGCCGAAAAAGCGGCAAATTAGGGTTAGGGTTTCGGCGTTCCGGGGTTCCATTCCCTTGGGAAACGGACCGACGGTCAAAATCCACAGCAAGGCTGTAGGCCCCGGAACCCTAGTTTCATCGGAAACGGGCCAACGGTAAAAACCCACAGCCCAATGGGCGGTGGGCCCCATCCTCTTTTGGCCTAATTCCTCCGTCTAGGGCCTCAAAAAGCAGATTTAGTGATTTTCGTGCGCGCTTTTAACCTAATTTTGCATGGATTATTTTTTTTAACCTAATTTTGCATGGATTTCGACCAATTAAATTTAATTTTCTTGACCTAAATAATTAATCCTTGAAACGTAATAATAAGCTCTAATATTTAGCGGATCCAAATTCACTCGAAACGCCGAAAAACGTTCGAAAAAGCCGAAAAGCGGCAAATTAGGGTTACGGTTTCGGCGTTCCGGGGTTCCATTCTCTTGGGAAACGGACCGACGGTCAAAACCCACAGCATTGCTGTGGGCCCCGCCCCCGTTTCGCCAAATTCGGACGTCTAGGGTGTCAAAAACGCGATTTAGTGATTTTCGCGCGGTTTTAACCTAATTTTCAATGCATTATTATTTATTTATTTTTGTTTGATCAAATTAATGATTATTTTTACTTATCGACCTAATTAATTAATTGTTAAAATGTAACAATAATAAGCTCTAAACATTAGAGGATCAAAATTCACTTGATACGGAAAAGGGGGGAAAAACCGTCTTAAATAAAAAGCGAGAAGCGTCGAATTAGGGTTAGGGTCCCGGAACCCTAGTTTCATCGGAAACGGGCCAACGGTAAAAACCCACAGCCCAATGGGCGGTGGGCCCCACCCTCTTTTGGCCTAATTCCTCCGTCTAGGGCCTCAAAAAGCAGATTTAGTAATTTTTGCGCGCGCTTTTAACCTAATTTTGCATGGATTATTTTTTTTAACCTAATTTTGCATGGATTTCGACCAATTAAATTTTATTTTCTTGACCTAAATAATTAATCCTTGAAACGTAATAATAAGCTCTAATATTTAGCGGATCCAAATTCACTCGAAACGCCGAAAAAACTTTCGAAAAAGCCGAAAAAGTGGCAAATTAGGGTTAGGGTTTCGGCGTTCCGGGGTTCCATTCCCTTGGGAAACGGACCGACGGTCAAAACCCACAGCAGGACTGTGGGCCCCGCCCCCGTTTGGCCAAATTCGGACGTCTAGGGTGTCAAAAACGCGATTTAGTGATTTTCGCGCGGTTTTAACCTAATTTTCAATGCATTATTATTTATTTATTTTTGTTTGATCAAATTAATGATTATTTTTACTTATCGACCTAATTAATTAATTGTTAAAATGTAACAATAATAAGCTCTAAACATTAGAGGATCAAAATTCACTTGATACGGAAAAGGGGGGGGGAAAACGTCTTAAATAAAAAGTGAGAAGCGTCGAATTAGGGTTAGGGTCCCGGAACCCTAGTTTCATTGGAAACGGGCCAACGGTAAAAACCCACATCCCAAAGGGAGGTGGGCCCCACCCTCGTTTGGCCTAATTCCTCCGTCTAGGGCCTCAAAAAGAAGATTTAGTGATTTACGCGCGCGCTTTTAACCTAATTTTGCATAGGTTATTTTTTTTTAACCTAGTTTTGCATGGATTTCGACCAATTAAATTTTATTTTCTTGACCTAAATAATTAATCCTTGAAACATAATAATAAGCTCTAATATTTAGCGGATCCAAATTCACTCGAAACGCCGAAAAACGTTCGAAAAAGCCGAAAAGCGGCAAATTAGGGTTAGGGTTTCGGCGTTCCGGGGTTCCATTCCCATGGGAAACGGACCGACGGTCAAAACCCATAGAAAAGCTGTGGGCCCCGCCCCCGTTTGGCCAAATTCGGACGTCTAGGGTGTCAAAAACGCGATTTAGTGATTTTCGCGCGGTTTTAACCTAATTTTCAATGCATTATTATTTATTTATTTTTGTTTGATCAAATTAATGATTATTTTTACTTATCGACCTAATTACTTAATTGTTAAAATGTGGGTTCTTCCCGTTGGCCCGTTTCCATCGTAAATAGGAACCCGATATCCTAACCCTAATTCGAGTCTGAAAGCGCGGTTATTTATTATTGCATGTCCACGTTCAATTAATTAAACTAATTAGGCATGGAAAGCTAAATTAATTAGGTAAAAGATTTAAACTTTTTAGGTCAAAGTGCAAAATTAATTAGGTGAAAAAAATAAAAAAGAATAATTTCATGGGAAATTAGGTTAAAACCGAACGAAAATCAATAAATCGCATTTTCGAGGCCCTAGACGACGGAATTTGGCCGAAATAGGGTGGGGCCCACATCTAATTATGTGGGTTCTTCCCGTTGGCCCGTTTCCATCGTAAATAGGAACCCGAAATTCTAACCCTAATTCGAGTCTGAAAGCGCGGTTATTTATTATTGCATGGCCACGTCTAATTAATTAAACTAATTAGGCATGGAAAGCTAAATTAATTAGGTAAAAGATTTAAACTTTTTAGGTCAAAGTGCAAAATTAATTAGGTGAAAAAAATAAAAAAGAATAATTTCATGTGAAATTAGGTTAAATCCGAACGAAAATCAATAAATCGCATTTTCGAGGCCCTAGACGAAGGAATTTGGCCGAAATAGGGTGGGTGTTCTCCCCGTTGGCCCGTTTCCATCGTAAATAGGAACCCAAAATCCTAACCCTAATTCGAGTCTAGAAGCGCGGTTATTAATTATTGCATGTCCACGTTCAATTAATTAAACTAATTAAAATGGAAAGCTAAATTAATTAGGTAAAAGATTTAAACTTTTTAGGTCAAAGTGGAAAATTAATTAGGTGAAAAAAATAAAAAAGAATAATTTCATGTGAAATTAGGTTAAAACCGAACGAAAATCAATAAATCGCATTTTCGAGGTCCTAGACGAAGGAATTTGGCCGAAATAGGGTGGGGCCCACATCTGTAGATGTGGGTTCTTCCCGTTGGCCCGTTTCCATCGTAAATAGGAACCCAAAATCCTAACCCTAATTCGAGTCTGAAAGCGCGGTTATTTATTATTGCATGTCCACATTCAATTAATTAAACTAATTAGGCATGGAAAGCTAAATCAATTAGGTAAAAGATTTAAACTTTCTAGGTCAAAGTGCAAAATTAATTAGGTGAAAAAAATAAAAAAGAATAATTTCATGGGAAATTAGATTTAAACTCTTTTGGCCTAATTCCTCCGTCTAGGGCCTCAAAAAGCAGATTTAGTGATTTTCGCGCGCGCTTTTAACCTAATTTTGCATGGATTAATTTTTTTTTAACCTAATTTTGCATGGATTTCGACCAATTAAATTTTATTTTCTTGACCTAAATAATTAATCCTTGAAACATAATAATAAGCTCTAATATTTAGCGGATCCAAATTCACTCGAAACGCCGAAAAACGTTCGAAAAAGCCGAAAAAGCGGCAAATTAGGGTTAGGGTTTCGGCGTTCCGGGGTTCCATTCCCATGGGAAATGGACCGACGGTCAAAACCCATAGAAAAGCTGTGGGCCCCGCCCCCGTTTGGCCAAATTCGGACGTCTAGGGTGTCAAAAACGCGATTTAGTGATTTTCGCGCGGTTTTAACCTAATTTTCAATGCATTATTATTTATTTATTTTTGTTTGATCAAATTAATGATTATTTTTACTTATCGACCTAATTACTTAATTGTTAAAATGTGGGTTCTTCCCGTTGGCCCGTTTCCATCGTAAATAGGAACCCGATATCCTAACCCTAATTCGAGTCTGAAAGCGCGGTTATTTATTATTGCATGTCCACGTTCAATTAATTAAACTAATTAGGCATGGAAAGCTAAATTAATTAGGTAAAAGATTTAAACTTTTTAGGTCAAAGTGCAAAATTAATTAGGTGAAAAAAATAAAAAAGAATAATTTCATGGGAAATTAGGTTAAAACTGAACGAAAATCAATAAATCGCATTTTCGAGGCCCTAGACGACGGAATTTGGCCGAAATAGGGTGGGGCCCACATCTAATGATGTGGGTTCTTCCCGTTGGCCCGTTTCCATCGTAAATAGGAACCCGAAATTCTAACCCTAATTCGAGTCTGAAAGCGCGGTTATTTATTATTGCATGGCCACGTCTAATTAATTAAACTAATTAGGCATGGAAAGCTAAATTAATTAGGTAAAAGATTTAAACTTTTTAGGTCAAAGTGCAAAATTAATTAGGTGAAAAAAATAAAAAAGAATAATTTCATGTGAAATTAGGTTAAATCCGAACCAAAATCAATAAATCGCATTTTCGAGGCCCTAGACGAAGGAATTTGGCCGAAATAGGGTGGGTGTTCTCCCCGTTGGCCCGTTTCCATCGTAAATAGGAACCCAAAATCCTAACCCTAATTCGAGTCTAGAAGCGCGGTTATTAATTATTGCATGTCCACGTTCAATTAATTAAACTAATTAAAATGGAAAGCTAAATTAATTAGGTAAAAGATTTAAACTTTTTAGGTCAAAGTGGAAAATTAATTAGGTGAAAAAAATAAAAAAGAATAATTTCATGTGAAATTAGGTTAAAACCGAACGAAAATCAATAAATCGCATTTTCGAGGTCCTAGACGAAGGAATTTGGCCGAAATAGGGTGGGGCCCACATCTGTAGATGTGGGTTCTTCCCGTTGGCCCGTTTCCATCGTAAATAGGAACCCAAAATCCTAACCCTAATTCGAGTCTGAAAGCGCGGTTATTTATTATTGCATGTCCACATTCAATTAATTAAACTAATTAGGCATGGAAAGCTAAATCAATTAGGTAAAAGATTTAAACTTTCTAGGTCAAAGTGCAAAATTAATTAGGTGAAAAAAATAAAAAAGAATAATTTCATGGGAAATTAGATTTAAACTCTTTTGGCCTAATTCCTCCGTCTAGGGCCTCAAAAAGCAGATTTAGTGATTTTCGCGCGCGCTTTTAACCTAATTTTGCATGGATTAATTTTTTTTAACCTAATTTTGCATGGATTTCGACCAATTAAATTTTATTTTCTTGACCTAAATAATTAATCCTTGAAACATAATAATAAGCTCTAATATTTAGCGGATCCAAATTCACTCGAAACGCCGAAAAACGTTCGAAAAAGCCGAAAAGCGGCAAATTAGGGTTAGGGTTTCGGCGTTCCGGGGTTCCATTCCCATGGGAAACGGACCGACGGTCAAAACCCATAGAAAAGCTGTGGGCCCCGCCCCCGTTTGGCCAAATTCGGACGTCTAGGGTGTCAAAAACGCGATTTAGTGATTTTCGCGCGGTTTTAACCTAATTTTCAATGCATTATTATTTATTTATTTTTGTTTGATCAAATTAATGATTATTTTTACTTATCGACCTAATTACTTAATTGTTAAAATGTGGGTTCTTCCCGTTGGCCCGTTTCCATCGTAAATAGGAACCCGATATCCTAACCCTAATTCGAGTCTGAAAGCGCGGTTATTTATTATTGCATGTCCACGTTCAATTAATTAAACTAATTAGGCATGGAAAGCTAAATTAATTAGGTAAAAGATTTAAACTTTTTAGGTCAAAGTGCAAAATTAATTAGGTGAAAAAAATAAAAAAGAATAATTTCATGGGAAATTAGGTTAAAACCGAACGAAAATCAATAAATCGCATTTTCGAGGCCCTAGACGACGGAATTTGGCCGAAATAGGGTGGGGCCCACATCTAATTATGTGGGTTCTTCCCGTTGGCCCGTTTCCATCGTAAATAGGAACCCGAAATTCTAACCCTAATTCGAGTCTGAAAGCGCGGTTATTTATTATTGCATGGCCACGTCTAATTAATTAAACTAATTAGGCATGGAAAGCTAAATTAATTAGGTAAAAGATTTAAACTTTTTAGGTCAAAGTGCAAAATTAATTAGGTGAAAAAAATAAAAAAGAATAATTTCATGTGAAATTAGGTTAAATCCGAACCAAAATCAATAAATCGCATTTTCGAGGCCCTAGACGAAGGAATTTGGCCGAAATAGGGTGGGTGTTCTCCCCGTTGGCCCGTTTCCATCGTAAATAGGAACCCAAAATCCTAACCCTAATTCGAGTCTAGAAGCGCGGTTATTAATTATTGCATGTCCACGTTCAATTAATTAAACTAATTAAAATGGAAAGCTAAATTAATTAGGTAAAAGATTTAAACTTTTTAGGTCAAAGTGGAAAATTAATTAGGTGAAAAAAATAAAAAAGAATAATTTCATGTGAAATTAGGTTAAAACCGAACGAAAATCAATAAATCGCATTTTCGAGGTCCTAGACGAAGGAATTTGGCCGAAATAGGGTGGGGCCCACATCTGCAGATGTGGGTTCTTCCCTTTGGCCCGTTTCCATCGTAAATAGGAACCCAAAATCCTAACCCTAATTCGAGTCTGAAAGCGCGGTTATTTATTATTGCATGTCCACATTCAATTAATTAAACTAATTAGGCATGGAAAGCTAAATCAATTAGGTAAAAGATTTAAACTTTCTAGGTCAAAGTGCAAAATTAATTAGGTGAAAAAAATAAAAAAGAATAATTTCATGGGAAATTAGATTTAAACTCTTTTGGCCTAATTCCTCCGTCTAGGGCCTCAAAAAGCAGATTTAGTGATTTTCGCGCGCGCTTTTAACCTAATTTTGCATGGATTAATTTTTTTTTAACCTAATTTTGCATGGATTTCGACCAATTAAATTTTATTTTCTTGACCTAAATAATTAATCCTTGAAACATAATAATAAGCTCTAATATTTAGCGGATCCAAATTCACTCGAAACGCCGAAAAACGTTCGAAAAAGCCGAAAAAGCGGCAAATTAGGGTTAGGGTTTCGGCGTTCCGGGGTTCCATTCCCATGGGAAATGGACCGACGGTCAAAACCCATAGAAAAGCTGTGGGCCCCGCCCCCGTTTGGCCAAATTCGGACGTCTAGGGTGTCAAAAACGCGATTTAGTGATTTTCGCGCGGTTTTAACCTAATTTTCAATGCATTATTATTTATTTATTTTTGTTTGATCAAATTAATGATTATTTTTACTTATCGACCTAATTACTTAATTGTTAAAATGTGGGTTCTTCCCGTTGGCCCGTTTCCATCGTAAATAGGAACCCGATATCCTAACCCTAATTCGAGTCTGAAAGCGCGGTTATTTATTATTGCATGTCCACGTTCTATTAATTAAACTAATTAGGCATGGAAAGCTAAATTAATTAGGTAAAAGATTTAAACTTTTTAGGTCAAAGTGCAAAATTAATTAGGTGAAAAAAATAAAAAAGAATAATTTCATGGGAAATTAGGTTAAAACTGAACGAAAATCAATAAATCGCATTTTCGAGGCCCTAGACGACGGAATTTGGCCGAAATAGGGTGGGGCCCACATCTAATGATGTGGGTTCTTCCCGTTGGCCCGTTTCCATCGTAAATAGGAACCCGAAATTCTAACCCTAATTCGAGTCTGAAAGCGCGGTTATTTATTATTGCATGGCCACGTCTAATTAATTAAACTAATTAGGCATGGAAAGCTAAATTAATTAGGTAAAAGATTTAAACTTTTTAGGTCAAAGTGCAAAATTAATTAGGTGAAAAAAATAAAAAAGAATAATTTCATGTGAAATTAGGTTAAATCCGAACCAAAATCAATAAATCGCATTTTCGAGGCCCTAGACGAAGGAATTTGGCCGAAATAGGGTGGGTGTTCTCCCCGTTGGCCCGTTTCCATCGTAAATAGGAACCCAAAATCCTAACCCTAATTCGAGTCTAGAAGCGCGGTTATTAATTATTGCATGTCCACGTTCAATTAATTAAACTAATTAAAATGGAAAGCTAAATTAATTAGGTAAAAGATTTAAACTTTTTAGGTCAAAGTGGAAAATTAATTAGGTGAAAAAAATAAAAAAGAATAATTTCATGTGAAATTAGGTTAAAACCGAACGAAAATCAATAAATCGCATTTTCGAGGTCCTAGACGAAGGAATTTGGCCGAAATAGGGTGGGGCCCACATCTGTAGATGTGGGTTCTTCCCGTTGGCCCGTTTCCATCGTAAATAGGAACCCAAAATCCTAACCCTAATTCGAGTCTGAAAGCGCGGTTATTTATTATTGCATGTCCACATTCAATTAATTAAACTAATTAGGCATGGAAAGCTAAATCAATTAGGTAAAAGATTTAAACTTTCTAGGTCAAAGTGCAAAATTAATTAGGTGAAAAAAATAAAAAAGAATAATTTCATGGGAAATTAGATTTAAACTCTTTTGGCCTAATTCCTCCGTCTAGGGCCTCAAAAAGCAGATTTAGTGATTTTCGCGCGCGCTTTTAACCTAATTTTGCATGGATTAATTTTTTTTAACCTAATTTTGCATGGATTTCGACCAATTAAATTTTATTTTCTTGACCTAAATAATTAATCCTTGAAACATAATAATAAGCTCTAATATTTAGCGGATCCAAATTCACTCGAAACGCCGAAAAAACGTTCGAAAAAGCCGAAAAGCGGCAAATTAGGGTTAGGGTTTCGGCGTTCCGGGGTTCCATTCCCATGGGAAACGGACCGACGGTCAAAACCCATAGAAAAGCTGTGGGCCCCGCCCCCGTTTGGCCAAATTCGGACGTCTAGGGTGTCAAAAACGCGATTTAGTGATTTTCGCGCGGTTTTAACCTAATTTTCAATGCATTATTATTTATTTATTTTTGTTTGATCAAATTAATGATTATTTTTACTTATCGACCTAATTACTTAATTGTTAAAATGTGGGTTCTTCCCGTTGGCCCGTTTCCATCGTAAATAGGAACCCGATATCCTAACCCTAATTCGAGTCTGAAAGCGCGGTTATTTATTATTGCATGTCCACGTTCAATTAATTAAACTAATTAGGCATGGAAAGCTAAATTAATTAGGTAAAAGATTTAAACTTTTTAGGTCAAAGTGCAAAATTAATTAGGTGAAAAAAATAAAAAAGAATAATTTCATGGGAAATTAGGTTAAAACCGAACGAAAATCAATAAATCGCATTTTCGAGGCCCTAGACGACGGAATTTGGCCGAAATAGGGTGGGGCCCACATCTAATGATGTGGGTTCTTCCCGTTGGCCCGTTTCCATCGTAAATAGGAACCCGAAATTCTAACCCTAATTCGAGTCTGAAAGCGCGGTTATTTATTATTGCATGGCCACGTCTAATTAATTAAACTAATTAGGCATGGAAAGCTAAATTAATTAGGTAAAAGATTTAAACTTTTTAGGTCAAAGTGCAAAATTAATTAGGTGAAAAAAATAAAAAAGAATAATTTCATGTGAAATTAGGTTAAATCCGAACCAAAATCAATAAATCGCATTTTCGAGGCCCTAGACGAAGGAATTTGGCCGAAATAGGGTGGGTGTTCTCTCCGTTGGCCCGTTTCCATCGTAAATAGGAACCCAAAATCCTAACCCTAATTCGAGTCTAGAAGCGCGGTTATTAATTATTGCATGTCCACGTTCAATTAATTAAACTAATTAAAATGGAAAGCTAAATTAATTAGGTAAAAGATTTAAACTTTTTAGGTCAAAGTGGAAAATTAATTAGGTGAAAAAAATAAAAAAGAATAATTTCATGTGAAATTAGGTTAAAACCGAACGAAAATCAATAAATCGCATTTTCGAGGTCCTAGACGAAGGAATTTGGCCGAAATAGGGTGGGGCCCACATCTGCAGATGTGGGTTCTTCCCTTTGGCCCGTTTCCATCGTAAATAGGAACCCAAAATCCTAACCCTAATTCGAGTCTGAAAGCGCGGTTATTTATTATTGCATGTCCACATTCAATTAATTAAACTAATTAGGCATGGAAAGCTAAATCAATTAGGTAAAAGATTTAAACTTTCTAGGTCAAAGTGCAAAATTAATTAGGTGAAAAAAATAAAAAAGAATAATTTCATGGGAAATTAGATTTAAACTCTTTTGGCCTAATTCCTCCGTCTAGGGCCTCAAAAAGCAGATTTAGTGATTTTCGCGCGCGCTTTTAACCTAATTTTGCATGGATTAATTTTTTTTTAACCTAATTTTGCATGGATTTCGACCAATTAAATTTTATTTTCTTGACCTAAATAATTAATCCTTGAAACATAATAATAAGCTCTAATATTTAGCGGATCCAAATTCACTCGAAACGCCGAAAAACGTTCGAAAAAGCCGAAAAGCGGCAAATTAGGGTTAGGGTTTCGGCGTTCCGGGGTTCCATTCCCATGGGAAATGGACCGACGGTCAAAACCCATAGAAAAGCTGTGGGCCCCGCCCCCGTTTGGCCAAATTCGGACGTCTAGGGTGTCAAAAACGCGATTTAGTGATTTTCGCGCGGTTTTAACCTAATTTTCAATGCATTATTATTTATTTATTTTTGTTTGATCAAATTAATGATTATTTTTACTTATCGACCTAATTACTTAATTGTTAAAATGTGCGTTCTTCCCGTTGGCCCGTTTCCATCGTAAATAGGAACCCGATATCCTAACCCTAATTCGAGTCTGAAAGCGCGGTTATTTATTATTGCATGTCCACGTTCTATTAATTAAACTAATTAGGCATGGAAAGCTAAATTAATTAGGTAAAAGATTTAAACTTTTTAGGTCAAAGTGCAAAATTAATTAGGTGAAAAAAATAAAAAAGAATAATTTCATGGGAAATTAGGTTAAAACTGAACGAAAATCAATAAATCGCATTTTCGAGGCCCTAGACGACGGAATTTGGCCGAAATAGGGTGGGGCCCACATCTAATGATGTGGGTTCTTCCCGTTGGCCCGTTTCCATCGTAAATAGGAACCCGAAATTCTAACCCTAATTCGAGTCTGAAAGCGCGGTTATTTATTATTGCATGGCCACGTCTAATTAATTAAACTAATTAGGCATGGAAAGCTAAATTAATTAGGTAAAAGATTTAAACTTTTTAGGTCAAAGTGCAAAATTAATTAGGTGAAAAAAATAAAAAAGAATAATTTCATGTGAAATTAGGTTAAATCCGAACCAAAATCAATAAATCGCATTTTCGAGGCCCTAGACGAAGGAATTTGGCCGAAATAGGGTGGGTGTTCTCCCCGTTGGCCCGTTTCCATCGTAAATAGGAACCCAAAATCCTAACCCTAATTCGAGTCTAGAAGCGCGGTTATTAATTATTGCATGTCCACGTTCAATTAATTAAACTAATTAAAATGGAAAGCTAAATTAATTAGGTAAAAGATTTAAACTTTTTAGGTCAAAGTGGAAAATTAATTAGGTGAAAAAAATAAAAAAGAATAATTTCATGTGAAATTAGGTTAAAACCGAACGAAAATCAATAAATCGCATTTTCGAGGTCCTAGACGAAGGAATTTGGCCGAAATAGGGTGGGGCCCACATCTGTAGATGTGGGTTCTTCCCGTTGGCCCGTTTCCATCGTAAATAGGAACCCAAAATCCTAACCCTAATTCGAGTCTGAAAGCGCGGTTATTTATTATTGCATGTCCACATTCAATTAATTAAACTAATTAGGCATGGAAAGCTAAATCAATTAGGTAAAAGATTTAAACTTTCTAGGTCAAAGTGCAAAATTAATTAGGTGAAAAAAATAAAAAAGAATAATTTCATGGGAAATTAGATTTAAACTCTTTTGGCCTAATTCCTCCGTCTAGGGCCTCAAAAAGCAGATTTAGTGATTTTCGCGCGCGCTTTTAACCTAATTTTGCATGGATTAATTTTTTTTAACCTAATTTTGCATGGATTTCGACCAATTAAATTTTATTTTCTTGACCTAAATAATTAATCCTTGAAACATAATAATAAGCTCTAATATTTAGCGGATCCAAATTCACTCGAAACGCCGAAAAACGTTCGAAAAAAGCCGAAAAAGCGGCAAATTAGGGTTAGGGTTTCGGCGTTCCGGGGTTCCATTCCCATGGGAAACGGACCGACGGTCAAAACCCATAGAAAAGCTGTGGGCCCCGCCCCCGTTTGGCCAAATTCGGACGTCTAGGGTGTCAAAAACGCGATTTAGTGATTTTCGCGCGGTTTTTAACCTAATTTTCAATGCATTATTATTTATTTATTTTTGTTTGATCAAATTAATGATTATTTTTACTTATCGACCTAATTACTTAATTGTTAAAATGTGGGTTCTTCCCGCTGGCCCGTTTCCATCGTAAATAGAAACCCGATATCCTAACCCTAATTCGAGTCTGAAAGCGCGGTTATTTATTATTGCATGTCCACGTTCAATTAATTAAACTAATTAGGCATGGAAAGCTAAATTAATTAGGTAAAAGATTTAAACTTTTTAGGTCAAAGTGCAAAATTAATTAGGTGAAAAAAATAAAAAAGAATAATTTCATGGGAAATTAGGTTAAAACCGAACGAAAATCAATAAATCGCATTTTCGAGGCCCTAGACGACGGAATTTGGCCGAAATAGGGTGGGGCCCACATCTAATGATGTGGGTTCTTCCCGTTGGCCCGTTTCCATCGTAAATAGGAACCCGAAATTCTAACCCTAATTCGAGTCTGAAAGCGCGGTTATTTATTATTGCATGGCCACGTCTAATTAATTAAACTAATTAGGCATGGAAAGCTAAATTAATTAGGTAAAAGATTTAAACTTTTTAGGTCAAAGTGCAAAATTAATTAGGTGAAAAAAATAAAAAAGAATAATTTCATGTGAAATTAGGTTAAATCCGAACCAAAATCAATAAATCGCATTTTCGAGGCCCTAGACGAAGGAATTTGGCCGAAATAGGGTGGGTGTTCTCTCCGTTGGCCCGTTTCCATCGTAAATAGGAACCCAAAATCCTAACCCTAATTCGAGTCTAGAAGCGCGGTTATTAATTATTGCATGTCCACGTTCAATTAATTAAACTAATTAAAATGGAAAGCTAAATTAATTAGGTAAAAGATTTAAACTTTTTAGGTCAAAGTGGAAAATTAATTAGGTGAAAAAAATAAAAAAGAATAATTTCATGTGAAATTAGGTTAAAACCGAACGAAAATCAATAAATCGCATTTTCGAGGTCCTAGACGAAGGAATTTGGCCGAAATAGGGTGGGGCCCACATCTGTAGATGTGGGTTCTTCCCGTTGGCCCGTTTCCATCGTAAATAGGAACCCAAAATCCTAACCCTAATTCGAGTCTGAAAGCGCGGTTATTTATTATTGCATGTCCACATTCAATTAATTAAACTAATTAGGCATGGAAAGCTAAATCAATTAGGTAAAAGATTTAAACTTTCTAGGTCAAAGTGCAAAATTAATTAGGTGAAAAAAATAAAAAAGAATAATTTCATGGGAAATTAGATTTAAACTCTTTTGGCCTAATTCCTCCGTCTAGGGCCTCAAAAAGCAGATTTAGTGATTTTCGCGCGCGCTTTTAACCTAATTTTGCATGGATTAATTTTTTTTAACCTAATTTTGCATGGATTTCGACCAATTAAATTTTATTTTCTTGACCTAAATAATTAATCCTTGAAACATAATAATAAGCTCTAATATTTAGCGGATCCAAATTCACTCGAAACGCCGAAAAACGTTCGAAAAAGCCGAAAAGCGGCAAATTAGGGTTAGGGTTTCGGCGTTCCGGGGTTCCATTCCCATGGGAAACGGACCGACGGTCAAAACCCATAGAAAAGCTGTGGGCCCCGCCCCCGTTTGGCCAAATTCGGACGTCTAGGGTGTCAAAAACGCGATTTAGTGATTTTCGCGCGGTTTTAACCTAATTTTCAATGCATTATTATTTATTTATTTTTGTTTGATCAAATTAATGATTATTTTTACTTATCGACCTAATTACTTAATTGTTAAAATGTGGGTTCTTCCCGCTGGCCCGTTTCCATCGTAAATAGGAACCCGATATCCTAACCCTAATTCGAGTCTGAAAGCGCGGTTATTTATTATTGCATGTCCACGTTCAATTAATTAAACTAATTAGGCATGGAAAGCTAAATTAATTAGGTAAAAGATTTAAACTTTTTAGGTCAAAGTGCAAAATTAATTAGGTGAAAAAAATAAAAAAGAATAATTTCATGGGAAATTAGGTTAAAACCGAACGAAAATCAATAAATCGCATTTTCGAGGCCCTAGACGACGGAATTTGGCCGAAATAGGGTGGGGCCCACATCTAATGATGTGGGTTCTTCCCGTTGGCCCGTTTCCATCGTAAATAGGAACCCGAAATTCTAACCCTAATTCGAGTCTGAAAGCGCGGTTATTTATTATTGCATGGCCACGTCTAATTAATTAAACTAATTAGGCATGGAAAGCTAAATTAATTAGGTAAAAGATTTAAACTTTTTAGGTCAAAGTGCAAAATTAATTAGGTGAAAAAAATAAAAAAGAATAATTTCATGTGAAATTAGGTTAAATCCGAACGAAAATCAATAAATCGCATTTTCGAGGCCCTAGACGAAGGAATTTGGCCGAAATAGGGTGGGTGTTCTCTCCGTTGGCCCGTTTCCATCGTAAATAGGAACCCAAAATCCTAACCCTAATTCGAGTCTAGAAGCGCGGTTATTAATTATTGCATGTCCACGTTCAATTAATTAAACTAATTAAAATGGAAAGCTAAATTAATTAGGTAAAAGATTTAAACTTTTTAGGTCAAAGTGGAAAATTAATTAGGTGAAAAAAATAAAAAAGAATAATTTCATGTGAAATTAGGTTAAAACCGAACGAAAATCAATAAATCGCATTTTCGAGGTCCTAGACGAAGGAATTTGGCCGAAATAGGGTGGGGCCCACATCTGCAGATGTGGGTTCTTCCCTTTGGCCCGTTTCCATCGTAAATAGGAACCCAAAATCCTAACCCTAATTCGAGTCTGAAAGCGCGGTTATTTATTATTGCATGTCCACATTCAATTAATTAAACTAATTAGGCATGGAAAGCTAAATCAATTAGGTAAAAGATTTAAACTTTCTAGGTAAAGTGCAAAATTAATTAGGTGAAAAAAATAAAAAAGAATAATTTCATGGGAAATTAGATTTAAACTCTTTTGGCCTAATTCCTCCGTCTAGGGCCTCAAAAAGCAGATTTAGTGATTTTCGCGCGCGCTTTTAACCTAATTTTGCATGGATTAATTTTTTTTTAACCTAATTTTGCATGGATTTCGACCAATTAAATTTTATTTTCTTGACCTAAATAATTAATCATTGAAACGTAATAATAAGCTCTAATATTTAGCGGATCCAAATTCACTCGAAACGCAGAAAAACTTTCGAAAAAGCCGAAAAGCGGCAAATTAGGGTTAGGGTTTCGGCGTTCCGGGGTTCCATTCCCTTGGGAAACGGACCGACGGTCAAAACCCACAGCAGGACTGTGGGCCCCACACCCGTTTGGCCAAATTCGGACGTCTAGGGTGTCAAAAACGCGATTTAGTGATTTTCGCGCGGTTTTAACCTAATTTTCAATGCATTATTATTTATTTATTTTTGTTTGATCAAATTAATGATTATTTTTACTTATCGACCTAATTAATTAATTGTTAAAATGTGGGTTCTTCCCGTTGGCCCGTTTCCATCGTAAATAGGAACCCGATATCCTAACCCTAATTCGAGTCTGAAAGCGCGGTTATTTATTATTGCATGTCCATGTTCAATTAATTAAACTAATTAGGCATGGAAAGCTAAATTAATTAGGTAAAAGATTTAAACTTTTTAGGTCAAAGTGCAAAATTAATTAGGTGAAAAAAATAAAAAAGAATAATTTCATGGGAAATTAGGTTAAAACCGAACGAAAATCAATAAATCGCATTTTCGAGGCCCTAGACGACGGAATTTGGCCGAAATAGGGTGGGGCCCACATCTAATGATGTGGGTTCTTCCCGTTGGCCCGTTTCCATCGTAAATAGGAACCCGAAATTCTAACCCTAATTCGAGTCTGAAAGCGCGGTTATTTATTATTGCATGGCCACGTCTAATTAATTAAACTAATTAGGCATGGAAAGCTAAATTAATTAGGTAAAAGATTTAAACTTTTTAAGTCAAAGTGCAAAATTAATTAGGTGAAAAAAATAAAAAAGAATAATTTCATGTGAAATTAGGTTAAATCCGAACCAAAATCAATAAATCGCATTTTCGAGGCCCTAGACGAAGGAATTTGGCCGAAATAGGGTGGGTGTTCTCTCCGTTGGCCCGTTTCCATCGTAAATAGGAACCCAAAATCCTAACCCTAATTCGAGTCTAGAAGCGCGGTTATTAATTATTGCATGTCCACGTTCAATTAATTAAACTAATTAAAATGGAAAGCTAAATTAATTAGGTAAAAGATTTAAACTTTTTAGGTCAAAGTGGAAAATTAATTAGGTGAAAAAAATAAAAAAGAATAATTTCATGTGAAATTAGGTTAAAACCGAACGAAAATCAATAAATCGCATTTTCGAGGTCCTAGACGAAGGAATTTGGCCGAAATAGGGTGGGGCCCACATCTATAGATGTGGGTTCTTCCCGTTGGCCCGTTTCCATCGTAAATAGGAACCCAAAATCCTAACCCTAATTCGAGTCTGAAAGCGCGGTTATTTATTATTGCATGTCCACATTCAATTAATTAAACTAATTAGGCATGGAAAGCTAAATCAATTAGGTAAAAGATTTAAACTTTCTAGGTCAAAGTGCAAAATTAATTAGGTGAAAAAAATAAAAAAGAATAATTTCATGGGAAATTAGATTTAAACTCTTTTGGCCTAATTCCTCCGTCTAGGGCCTCAAAAAGCAGATTTAGTGATTTTCGCGCGCGCTTTTAACCTAATTTTGCATGGATTAATTTTTTTTAACCTAATTTTGCATGGATTTCGACCAATTAAATTTTATTTTCTTGACCTAAATAATTAATCCTTGAAACATAATAATAAGCTCTAATATTTAGCGGATCCAAATTCACTCGAAACGCCGAAAAACGTTCGAAAAAGCCGAAAAGCGGCAAATTAGGGTTAGGGTTTCGGCGTGCCGGGGTTCCATTCCCATGGGAAACGGACCGACGGTCAAAACCCATAGAAAAGCTGTGGGCCCCGCCCCCGTTTGGCCAAATTCGGACGTCTAGGGTGTCAAAAACGCGATTTAGTGATTTTCGCGCGGTTTTAACCTAATTTTCAATGCATTATTATTTATTTATTTTTGTTTGATCAAATTAATGATTATTTTTACTTATCGACCTAATTACTTAATTGTTAAAATGTGGGTTCTTCCCGTTGGCCCGTTTCCATCGTAAATAGGAACCCGATATCCTAACCCTAATTCGAGTCTGAAAGCGCGGTTATTTATTATTGCATGTCCACGTTCAATTAATTAAACTAATTAGGCATGGAAAGCTAAATTAATTAGGTAAAAGATTTAAACTTTTTAGGTCAAAGTGCAAAATTAATTAGGTGAAAAAAATAAAAAAGAATAATTTCATGGGAAATTAGGTTAAAACCGAACGAAAATCAATAAATCGCATTTTCGAGGCCCTAGACGACGGAATTTGGCCGAAATAGGGTGGGGCCCACATCTAATGATGTGGGTTCTTCCCGTTGGCCCGTTTCCATCGTAAATAGGAACCCGAAATTCTAACCCTAATTCGAGTCTGAAAGCGCGGTTATTTATTATTGCATGGCCACGTCTAATTAATTAAACTAATTAGGCATGGAAAGCTAAATTAATTAGGTAAAAGATTTAAACTTTTTAGGTCAAAGTGCAAAATTAATTAGGTGAAAAAAATAAAAAAGAATAATTTCATGTGAAATTAGGTTAAATCCGAACGAAAATCAATAAATCGCATTTTCGAGGCCCTAGACGAAGGAATTTGGCCGAAATAGGGTGGGTGTTCTCTCCGTTGGCCCGTTTCCATCGTAAATAGGAACCCAAAATCCTAACCCTAATTCGAGTCTAGAAGCGCGGTTATTAATTATTGCATGTCCACGTTCAATTAATTAAACTAATTAAAATGGAAAGCTAAATTAATTAGGTAAAAGATTTAAACTTTTTAGGTCAAAGTGGAAAATTAATTAGGTGAAAAAAATAAAAAAGAATAATTTCATGTGAAATTAGGTTAAAACCGAACGAAAATCAATAAATCGCATTTTCGAGGTCCTAGACGAAGGAATTTGGCCGAAATAGGGTGGGGCCCACATCTGCAGATGTGGGTTCTTCCCTTTGGCCCGTTTCCATCGTAAATAGGAACCCAAAATCCTAACCCTAATTCGAGTCTGAAAGCGCGGTTATTTATTATTGCATGTCCACATTCAATTAATTAAACTAATTAGGCATGGAAAGCTAAATCAATTAGGTAAAAGATTTAAACTTTCTAGGTAAAGTGCAAAATTAATTAGGTGAAAAAAATAAAAAAAGAATAATTTCATGGGAAATTAGATTTAAACTCTTTTGGCCTAATTCCTCCGTCTAGGGCCTCAAAAAGCAGATTTAGTGATTTTCGCGCGCGCTTTTAACCTAATTTTGCATGGATTAATTTTTTTTTAACCTAATTTTGCATGGATTTCGACCAATTAAATTTTATTTTCTTGACCTAAATAATTAATCATTGAAACGTAATAATAAGCTCTAATATTTAGCGGATCCAAATTCACTCGAAACGCAGAAAAACTTTCGAAAAAGCCGAAAAAAGCGGCAAATTAGGGTTAGGGTTTCGGCGGTTCCGGGGTTCCATTCCCTTGGGAAACGGACCGACGGTCAAAACCCACAGCAGGACTGTGGGGCCCCACACCCGTTTGGCCAAATTCGGACGTCTAGGGTGTCAAAAACGCGATTTAGTGATTTTCGCGCGGTTTTTAACCTAATTTTCAATGCATTATTATTTATTTATTTTTGTTTGATCAAATTAATGATTATTTTTACTTATCGACCTAATTAATTAATTGTTAAAATGTGGGTTCTTCCCGTTGGCCCCGTTTCCATCGTAAATAGGAACCCGATATCCTAACCCTAATTCGAGTCTGAAAGCGCGGTTATTTATTATTGCATGTCCATGTTCAATTAATTAAACTAATTAGGCATGGAAAGCTAAATTAATTAGGTAAAAGATTTAAACTTTTTAGGTCAAAGTGCAAAATTAATTAGGTGAAAAAAATAAAAAAGAATAATTTCATGGGAAATTAGGTTAAAACCGAACGAAAATCAATAAATCGCATTTTCGAGGCCCTAGACGACGGAATTTGGCCGAAATAGGGTGGGGCCCACATCTAATGATGTGGGTTCTTCCCGTTGGCCCGTTTCCATCGTAAATAGGAACCCGAAATTCTAACCCTAATTCGAGTCTGAAAGCGCGGTTATTTATTATTGCATGGCCACGTCTAATTAATTAAACTAATTAGGCATGGAAAGCTAAATTAATTAGGTAAAAGATTTAAACTTTTTAAGTCAAAGTGCAAAATTAATTAGGTGAAAAAAATAAAAAAGAATAATTTCATGTGAAATTAGGTTAAATCCGAACCAAAATCAATAAATCGCATTTTCGAGGCCCTAGACGAAGGAATTTGGCCGAAATAGGGTGGGTGTTCTCTCCGTTGGCCCGTTTCCATCGTAAATAGGAACCCAAAATCCTAACCCTAATTCGAGTCTAGAAGCGCGGTTATTAATTATTGCATGTCCACGTTCAATTAATTAAACTAATTAAAATGGAAAGCTAAATTAATTAGGTAAAAGATTTAAACTTTTTAGGTCAAAGTGGAAAATTAATTAGGTGAAAAAAATAAAAAAGAATAATTTCATGTGAAATTAGGTTAAAACCGAACGAAAATCAATAAATCGCATTTTCGAGGTCCTAGACGAAGGAATTTGGCCGAAATAGGGTGGGGCCCACATCTATAGATGTGGGTTCTTCCCGTTGGCCCGTTTCCATCGTAAATAGGAACCCAAAATCCTAACCCTAATTCGAGTCTGAAAGCGCGGTTATTTATTATTGCATGTCCACATTCAATTAATTAAACTAATTAGGCATGGAAAGCTAAATCAATTAGGTAAAAGATTTAAACTTTCTAGGTCAAAGTGCAAAATTAATTAGGTGAAAAAAATAAAAAAGAATAATTTCATGGGAAATTAGATTTAAACTCTTTTGGCCTAATTCCTCCGTCTAGGGCCTCAAAAAGCAGATTTAGTGATTTTCGCGCGCGCTTTTAACCTAATTTTGCATGGATTAATTTTTTTTAACCTAATTTTGCATGGATTTCGACCAATTAAATTTTATTTTCTTGACCTAAATAATTAATCCTTGAAACATAATAATAAGCTCTAATATTTAGCGGATCCAAATTCACTCGAAACGCCGAAAAAACGTTCGAAAAAGCCGAAAAGCGGCAAATTAGGGTTAGGGTTTCGGCGTTCCGGGGTTCCATTCCCATGGGAAATGGACCGACGGTCAAAACCCATAGAAAAGCTGTGGGCCCCGCCCCCGTTTGGCCAAATTCGGACGTCTAGGGTGTCAAAAACGCGATTTAGTGATTTTCGCGCGGTTTTAACCTAATTTTCAATGCATTATTATTTATTTATTTTTGTTTGATCAAATTAATGATTATTTTTACTTATCGACCTAATTACTTAATTGTTAAAATGTGGGTTCTTCCCGTTGGCCCGTTTCCATCGTAAATAGGAACCCGATATCCTAACCCTAATTCGAGTCTGAAAGCGCGGTTATTTATTATTGCATGTCCACGTTCAATTAATTAAACTAATTAGGCATGGAAAGCTAAATTAATTAGGTAAAAGATTTAAACTTTTTAGGTCAAAGTGCAAAATTAATTAGGTGAAAAAAATAAAAAAGAATAATTTCATGGGAAATTAGGTTAAAACTGAACGAAAATCAATAAATCGCATTTTCGAGGCCCTAGACGACGGAATTTGGCCGAAATAGGGTGGGGCCCACATCTAATGATGTGGGTTCTTCCCGTTGGCCCGTTTCCATCGTAAATAGGAACCCGAAATTCTAACCCTAATTCGAGTCTGAAAGCGCGGTTATTTATTATTGCATGGCCACGTCTAATTAATTAAACTAATTAGGCATGGAAAGCTAAATTAATTAGGTAAAAGATTTAAACTTTTTAGGTCAAAGTGCAAAATTAATTAGGTGAAAAAAATAAAAAAGAATAATTTCATGTGAAATTAGGTTAAATCCGAACGAAAATCAATAAATCGCATTTTCGAGGCCCTAGACGAAGGAATTTGGCCGAAATAGGGTGGGTGTTCTCCCCGTTGGCCCGTTTCCATCGTAAATAGGAACCCAAAATCCTAACCCTAATTCGAGTCTAGAAGCGCGGTTATTAATTATTGCATGTCCACGTTCAATTAATTAAACTAATTAAAATGGAAAGCTAAATTAATTAGGTAAAAGATTTAAACTTTTTAGGTCAAAGTGGAAAATTAATTAGGTGAAAAAAATAAAAAAGAATAATTTCATGTGAAATTAGGTTAAAACCGAACGAAAATCAATAAATCGCATTTTCGAGGTCCTAGACGAAGGAATTTGGCCGAAATAGGGTGGGGCCCACATCTGTAGATGTGGGTTCTTCCCGTTGGCCCGTTTCCATCGTAAATAGGAACCCAAAATCCTAACCCTAATTCGAGTCTGAAAGCGCGGTTATTTATTATTGCATGTCCACATTCAATTAATTAAACTAATTAGGCATGGAAAGCTAAATCAATTAGGTAAAAGATTTAAACTTTCTAGGTCAAAGTGCAAAATTAATTAGGTGAAAAAAATAAAAAAGAATAATTTCATGGGAAATTAGATTTAAACTCTTTTGGCCTAATTCCTCCGTCTAGGGCCTCAAAAAGCAGATTTAGTGATTTTCGCGCGCGCTTTTAACCTAATTTTGCATGGATTAATTTTTTTTTAACCTAATTTTGCATGGATTTCGACCAATTAAATTTTATTTTCTTGACCTAAATAATTAATCCTTGAAACATAATAATAAGCTCTAATATTTAGCGGATCCAAATTCACTCGAAACGCCGAAAAACGTTCGAAAAAGCCGAAAAGCGGCAAATTAGGGTTAGGGTTTCGGCGTTCCGGGGTTCCATTCCCATGGGAAACGGACCGACGGTCAAAACCCATAGAAAAGCTGTGGGCCCCCGCCCCCGTTTGGCCAAATTCGGACGTCTAGGGTGTCAAAAACGCGATTTAGTGATTTTCGCGCGGTTTTAACCTAATTTTCAATGCATTATTATTTATTTATTTTTGTTTGATCAAATTAATGATTATTTTTACTTATCGACCTAATTACTTAATTGTTAAAATGTGGGTTCTTCCCGTTGGCCCGTTTCCATCGTAAATAGGAACCCGATATCCTAACCCTAATTCGAGTCTGAAAGCGCGGTTATTTATTATTGCATGTCCACGTTCAATTAATTAAACTAATTAGGCATGGAAAGCTAAATTAATTAGGTAAAAGATTTAAACTTTTTAGGTCAAAGTGCAAAATTAATTAGGTGAAAAAAATAAAAAAGAATAATTTCATGGGAAATTAGGTTAAAACCGAACGAAAATCAATAAATCGCATTTTCGAGGCCCTAGACGACGGAATTTGGCCGAAATAGGGTGGGGCCCACATCTAATGATGTGGGTTCTTCCCGTTGGCCCGTTTCCATCGTAAATAGGAACCCGAAATTCTAACCCTAATTCGAGTCTGAAAGCGCGGTTATTTATTATTGCATGGCCACGTCTAATTAATTAAACTAATTAGGCATGGAAAGCTAAATTAATTAGGTAAAAGATTTAAACTTTTTAGGTCAAAGTGCAAAATTAATTAGGTGAAAAAAATAAAAAAGAATAATTTCATGTGAAATTAGGTTAAATCCGAACGAAAATCAATAAATCGCATTTTCGAGGCCCTAGACGAAGGAATTTGGCCGAAATAGGGTGGGTGTTCTCCCCGTTGGCCCGTTTCCATCGTAAATAGGAACCCAAAATCCTAACCCTAATTCGAGTCTAGAAGCGCGGTTATTAATTATTGCATGTCCACGTTCAATTAATTAAACTAATTAAAATGGAAAGCTAAATTAATTAGGTAAAAGATTTAAACTTTTTAGGTCAAAGTGGAAAATTAATTAGGTGAAAAAAATAAAAAAGAATAATTTCATGTGAAATTAGGTTAAAACCGAACGAAAATCAATAAATCGCATTTTCGAGGTCCTAGACGAAGGAATTTGGCCGAAATAGGGTGGGGCCCACATCTGTAGATGTGGGTTCTTCCCGTTGGCCCGTTTCCATCGTAAATAGGAACCCAAAATCCTAACCCTAATTCGAGTCTGAAAGCGCGGTTATTTATTATTGCATGTCCACATTCAATTAATTAAACTAATTAGGCATGGAAAGCTAAATCAATTAGGTAAAAGATTTAAACTTTCTAGGTCAAAGTGCAAAATTAATTAGGTGAAAAAAATAAAAAAGAATAATTTCATGGGAAATTAGATTTAAACTCTTTTGGCCTAATTCCTCCGTCTAGGGCCTCAAAAAGCAGATTTAGTGATTTTCGCGCGCGCTTTTAACCTAATTTTGCATGGATTAATTTTTTTTTAACCTAATTTTGCATGGATTTCGACCAATTAAATTTTATTTTCTTGACCTAAATAATTAATCCTTGAAACATAATAATAAGCTCTAATATTTAGCGGATCCAAATTCACTCGAAACGCCGAAAAACGTTCGAAAAAGCCGAAAAGCGGCAAATTAGGGTTAGGGTTTCGGCGTTCCGGGGTTCCATTCCCATGGGAAACGGACCGACGGTCAAAACCCATAGAAAAGCTGTGGGCCCCGCCCCCGTTTGGCCAAATTCGGACGTCTAGGGTGTCAAAAACGCGATTTAGTGATTTTCGCGCGGTTTTAACCTAATTTTCAATGCATTATTATTTATTTATTTTTGTTTGATCAAATTAATGATTATTTTTACTTATCGACCTAATTACTTAATTGTTAAAATGTGGGTTCTTCCCGTTGGCCCGTTTCCATCGTAAATAGGAACCCGATATCCTAACCCTAATTCGAGTCTGAAAGCGCGGTTATTTATTATTGCATGTCCACGTTCAATTAATTAAACTAATTAGGCATGGAAAGCTAAATTAATTAGGTAAAAGATTTAAACTTTTTAGGTCAAAGTGCAAAATTAATTAGGTGAAAAAAATAAAAAAGAATAATTTCATGGGAAATTAGGTTAAAACCGAACGAAAATCAATAAATCGCATTTTCGAGGCCCTAGACGACGGAATTTGGCCGAAATAGGGTGGGGCCCACATCTAATGATGTGGGTTCTTCCCGTTGGCCCGTTTCCATCGTAAATAGGAACCCGAAATTCTAACCCTAATTCGAGTCTGAAAGCGCGGTTATTTATTATTGCATGGCCACGTCTAATTAATTAAACTAATTAGGCATGGAAAGCTAAATTAATTAGGTAAAAGATTTAAACTTTTTAAGTCAAAGTGCAAAATTAATTAGGTGAAAAAAATAAAAAAGAATAATTTCATGTGAAATTAGGTTAAATCCGAACCAAAATCAATAAATCGCATTTTCGAGGCCCTAGACGAAGGAATTTGGCCGAAATAGGGTGGGTGTTCTCTCCGTTGGCCCGTTTCCATCGTAAATAGGAACCCAAAATCCTAACCCTAATTCGAGTCTAGAAGCGCGGTTATTAATTATTGCATGTCCACGTTCAATTAATTAAACTAATTAAAATGGAAAGCTAAATTAATTAGGTAAAAGATTTAAACTTTTTAGGTCAAAGTGGAAAATTAATTAGGTGAAAAAAATAAAAAAGAATAATTTCATGTGAAATTAGGTTAAAACCGAACGAAAATCAATAAATCGCATTTTCGAGGTCCTAGACGAAGGAATTTGGCCGAAATAGGGTGGGGCCCACATCTGCAGATGTGGGTTCTTCCCGTTGGCCCGTTTCCATCGTAAATATTAAATGTTGTCCAAGACGAATGATCTCCTAACTCATATAGTTAAAAACTTGTCGCAACAGTGGGATTGTCTCTAATTATGTGTGATAGATGCATAAGGTGTTCTAACTTAATGAACAAAAAAATGAATGCATAAGACGTCCCCTAAGTGCACGAGGTCTCTTCACAGCTTGAACAAATGCAGCTATCTCTTTCTGTTTCTTCCAATACCCCAAACAAATGAGCAGCAAAACACAAAATCAGAATCTCAATAGCCCAACTGATTTACCCAGAAATGGTATTATGTTCCATTCAGACTTCAATATTATTATAGGTGCCTAAAGGACAAAACTCTTCATGTCCACATTGGAATCAACAATAAACCTAAAGGACAAAACTCTTCATGTCCACATTGGAATCAACAATAAAGCAAGATGTATACGTAAAATAAATTTTTTACTAACTAAAGCAACATTAAACATACATGGTATAACAGCAGGACTGAAAAAGATATATGATATTGCAGAAGCATCTCATGATAAAAACTAATTTTACCAAATCATAATAACAACTTCAGATGCATAAAACTAAAATTTAAACACCAAAATGATGGATGTCAATTCTTTTAACTTCCATTTTCAAGTTGGAAGGTGAATGACAAAATCCATTTTCTCCAAAACCAATTTAAATCCCTGTCTAATTGATCAAGGATCCTAAAGATGAGTAAAAGATGTTTTAATGGATTTTAAATGATGGATGTCAATAAAAGATTGAGAAATCAATGAAGGATCTTAAATTGCAGTGGTTTAAGTCTAAAAAAACTATTCCTTTGTCCGGTACGATACATGATAAACTAGGACAGATACAATATATACAAATATCGGAAAGTTATCCAGGATTGAGGAAGAAATTAAGGGTGACCCTTATAAGCTAAGATCAATTCAATCCAAATTGAACTTTGGACTTCAACTTCAGTCTTGAATCGGTAAATCTTGACAGATTAATCCAAAATCATCACTTTTAACAGACAATTTATAAATATAGGCCAATTTGACAAAAATTGCCAACTTGAAAGCTAAGTTGATATATAATGCATAAGATAACAGGCTAAATTTAGCCTGACTACCAACTTTAAGGTCAATTTTGACCCTTAATTCACCGTAAATATAAATGCAGCCTAAGGAGCTCTCCATAAAATTTATGTTTGATAGCTCTTAAATTTATCTCTTATTGACATATGGTATACAAGGAAAGATTTGATGAACTTTTCTCTAGACAAATCTACCAACAAGGAAACTGATACAATTAGCTTTTCTTAATAAAAGGTTATAATTCTATGTCAAGTCAAGTAAATGAAATTTGACAAAAATGTGCACAAGCTTCTACATACTTATCATTTAGAGACACAATGACACATGACATGAGCAATTGCAATAATCAGCATGTGAGCAGACCAAATACGTTTTTACACTTATGGTAAAAAAACATGATGAAACAGCATATAGTTCGGTCTTACTACCAGATAACATCATTTCAGTAAGAGAGAACAACAGTGGCTGGAATTGATACTTTTGCATCATCACGACCACTTTCACCATAAAAGGAAAAAATGTCAACTACCTGATAACATCATCCATAATGGCAATGAATAGTGGAGTGGAACTTAAGGTAAAGCCTCATTAAAACTTATGGTTAACCCGCAGTCAGTTCCAACATTGACAAAATAATGCTCTGCAGGAGAACATATCGCAAAAGAGTTAAAGTTTATAAAACGAAAAGCTTCTGCCACAATTGAAGTAGTGATTGAGAACTGATTACCATAAATATGTATGGCCAATTACTCAAATCCAAAGATTTGCCATCATCAATCTCCATTTGGCCCTATAAAGGACAAAGTCAGCCAATGTACAGATATTGCTTCATATCATCTTCTGGTATGTTAAGAATTTCTACAACAGACTAAAAGCCGGGATGCATCCACCTCCAAAACGATACATATAAGATCAATACTCAAGAAACAGAGGAAAGAGGCATACTATGGTTCCCATTTGCTGGTAAAGAATGTGTAATTCTTCCAATCAACAATCTCACCTTCCCAGAAGGTCACTACCTACCAATTGCCATTGAGAGCATGTAAATGACATTAAGTAATAAATGGAAGACAATATTCTGCTTCACATAACATATTGTCTGATGGGGCGCATGCGAACTCTGACTACAAGTTAAGCATCTTTCAAATTAACTTCATAGATGGGGGTACATTTAGGCAATTCAACATTGCAATACCTTCAATATCCGACAATATGCAAGAGCATAGAAGTGGCAGTGCTAAAACCACAAGTTTTATACAACATTCTTACCACCAATTGTCATAGATAATATGTTATATTCAATTGGGGTGGAAGGCAGGCATTAACACCAATGATAACATTTTACTCATCACAATGTCATACTCAACCTCTAGCAATATGAAATTACTAACCAAATCAACTCATGGAAAAGAGCATTAAACCGAATATGCAGCATGAATCACTTCGAAGACAATAGACAAGTATGAAATGAAAACTAATTAATAAATTTATCCCCAACTTTCCATGAAACCTAGGATAGCCTCCCAAACCAAGGCCAACTAGAAAACAATAAAGAAGCAGTACAACATAGGTTGGAGAGAAATCCAGATGTAGAAGTAACTACAGCTGTAACCAGAAATCCCTTTATGATCAAGTACACAGCCAAAAAACAACATTAGATAGAAAACTACAATTGGATCATCTGCCAAAATTTCACATTAATGTCTTTCATTTTAATGTCTTTCATGTTCTTTTACATTTTGGTAAAAATGAAACAAAGAACCTTGAGTATATGGAATATGAATATGAGGAAGAGACCAAAAACAATGGTTTCTAATTCAAAAGCTCTACAAGTCGAAATAGGCAAACAACATTTGCATCTTCATTTCAATTAAGAGGCTAAATCTACAAATCTGATATTACAATATGATATTACAAATCTGACATCATTTAAAGACCAACCATATCTTATTCCTAATTTGATTCTTAACCATTCTCCAATCACTTCACTATATTCTGCAACACAATCACTGGGCAACAAATATAGCCTCTAGTTCCTTAATATTATCTCTGATTCACTAACGTAAAACAATCAATTTGTTCCAATTGAGAAATCAAGCCACAGACATTGTTAATCGATATGGTTAGGTTAGGGATGAAAAAACTCACCAAGTAAGAGATAAGCCGATCAAAGGTTTTCTCGTGAGGCTTCTTCTTCTTCAAGGTAAAAATTAGAAAATCGGTAATTTAAGAACAGACTTAATAAAATTGATTACAGAGTATGAATTTAGAGAAGAAGCATACAAAATTCCGATAGATAGCATCAGGTTTGGAGAGATGGGAAGATACAAAAATCAGCTTCTCTACCACATATTCTAAAAGCATCTGGAGAATAATGGATTGCAGATAAGTGGAAATCGAGATCGAAGTGAGGCGGAGCGACCTGATCTTTTGCCAGTTGCCAAATCTGGACTCTTCAAATTCACCAAAATTGAAGCGGAAGATGGAAATGAGATTTCTGCTTGGGAAGATGGAAGAAATTGAAGCGGCAAGGGAAAAGCTACTTTCCCAAAATTGAGCGGCAACCAAAAGGTGAAATGCAAAAAAATGGGCGGCAAGGCAAAAAGGGGAAAATGAGATTTTCAAGTGAATTTGGTTATTTTGTATATATAAGCTTTTGGTTATTTTGTAAAACGTTAAGTTTAAATTCGTATTATTTTGTAAACGTTAAGCTTATATTGGTGCTATTTTGTACGTGAGGCCTAAATTGATGCTATATTGTAAACGTTAAGCTTAAATTGATATTATGTTGTAAACATTAAGCCTATATTGGTGCTATTTTGAACGTTGGGTCTAAATTGGTACTTCCCTAAAAATTTTAGGCCTATTTTGGGATTTTATCCTTTTTTTAATAACAAAAAAATTAAGTAATAATAAAAATCAAATTAAGCAATAAAAGACATAGTTAGTTTATCTTTAAAAAGTATAATTTGTCTTTTTCTATTTGTCAATGATTGAGTTTGTCTTTTTATAATTACAATGCATTTATTACTAACTTTTAAGTAATGATAGTGAAGTGAAAGAGAGAGAAAAGGATGATGGGTGTATAATGATTAGTTGTCTTTTTAATGTAAAAGTCATGAATTAATTAGGTCAAATCAACCACTAAGATTAATAGTTGAAATCTATTAATTAGGTAAAAAAATTCAAACATAATTCATAAAAAAATTCAATAAAAATCATTAGTTTTATTTATGAATTATTTTTCATGAATTATTTTTTATCTAATTAATAGTTAGTTTTACTTCTTGACCTAATTAATCAATGGTTGAAATATAATAATAAGCTAATTTTTAGAGGATCCAAATTCACGCATGATACCGAAAAAAATATAAAATTACTCATAAAAAGACGTCTTCTGACATACAAAAATACCCCTAATGTTTACAGCTAGGAGCAATTTTACCTCTAACGTCTAAAATGGTGCAATTTTACTCTAAAGTTTGACAAGTTGAGTCAATTTCAAACATTATTGAAAAACACAGATATTTTGTTCTTTATTCTGCGTCAATTATATATCAGTTTGTTTTAAAAAAAGATTTCATATTTTTGGGATTTAATAAAAATATTGTAGGTTAACATTTATTAATTTAGCGAAATATTTTGAATTTTTTTTTTATCCAACTCCTAAAGTAGATAGTATATTTTTTAATTTTTTTCCACATATAATAATATGTTTATGATCTGTCACTAATGAATGATAAAATGACTCACATATGAAATGTAGATGACAAGATTCACGACCAATGAGACATTTTGATGAATTATTTCTAAAATTGATCCAACTTGACAACGCTAATGGTAAAATTACTCTTGACTGCCAACGTTATGGGTAAAATTGCACCATTTTAAACGTTAGGGGTAAAATTGATCCTAGATGTAAACGTTAGGGGTATTTTTGTACCTTATCCCAAAAATTTACAAAAAGAGGTATTTGCTTTGTGTAGTTTAAAAATTATATTATCGTGACATTAACACGAAAAAAGAGCAATCTAGAACAACGAAAAAAAGTGATTTTATAAATTATCCTTTATATAAATTCTTGCTTTACAAATTATTATTATTATTATTTGACAAAAAAAAAAAGTAACCAGAGATTTCAAACTTCACAAAATCTCATAATCCTTTAATTGAAACTTCATAAATTTCAGAATTATTCCTACAGCGGCAGACGATATGCAATGCTTTATGACACATGTGTCCAAATTCCTGCCATCCATGGACAACACAATTAATCATAATCATCAATAAAGTATATACCCAAACTGAAGCTTAAAAGTTAATTATGACATTAAACTATCAAAATCATCAACCAGACTCTGAACTAAGTAAAAATCATTAATTAAATCCTTATTTTAAGCAAAAATTATCATTTGAGTCCTCTCGAAAATAATTAAGTTGAACAGTTTCAGACTTTCTTCCCAATGGGCGGTGGGCCCCACCCTCTTTTGGCCTAATTCCTCCGTCTAGGGCCTCAAAAAGCAGATTTAGTGATTTTTGCGCGCGCTTTTAACCTAATTTTGCATGGATTATTTTTTTTAACCTAATTTTGCATGGATTTCGACCAATTAAATTTTATTTTCTTGACCTAAATAATTAATCCTACAAACGTAATAATAAGCTCTAATATTTAGCGGATCCAAATTCACTCGAAACGCCGAAAAACTTTCGAAAAAGCCGAAAAGCGGCAAATTAGGGTTAGGGTTTCGGCGTTCCGGGGTTCCATTCCCTTGGGAAACGGACCGACGGTCAAAACCCACAGCAGGACTGTGGGCCCCGCACCCGTTTGGCCAAATTCGGACGTCTAGGGTGTCAAAAACGCGATTTAGTGATTTTCGCGCGGTTTTAACCTAATTTTCAATTCATTATTATTTATTTATTTTTGTTTGATCAAATTAATGATTATTTTTACTTATCGACCTAATTAATTAATTGTTAAAATGTAACAATAATAAGCTCTAAACATTAGAGGATCAAAATTCACTTGATACGGAAAAGGGGGGAAAAAACGTCTTAAATAAAAAGCGAGAAGCGTCGAATTAGGGTTAGGGTCCCGGAACCCTAGTTTCATCGGAAACGGGCCAACGGTAAAAACCCACAGCCCAATGGGCGGTGGGCCCCACCCTCCTTTGGCCTAATTCCTCCGTCTAGGGCCTCAAAAAGAAGATTTAGTGATTTTCGCGCGCGCTTTTAACCTAATTTTGCATGGATTATTTTTTTTAACCTAATTTTGCATGGATTTCGACCAATTAAATTTTATTTTCTTGACCTAAATAATTAATCCTTGAAACGTAATAATAAGCTCTAATATTTAGCGGATCCAAATTCACTCGAAACGCCGAAAAACTTTCGAAAAAGCCGAAAAGCGGCAAATTAGGGTTAGGGTTTCGGCGTTCCGGGGTTCCATTCCCTTGGGAAACGGACCGACGGTCAAAATCCACAGCAAGGCTGTAGGCCCCGGAACCCGTTTGGCCAAATTCGGACGTCTAGGGTGTCAAAAACGCGATTTAGTGATTTTCGCGCGGTTTTAACCTAATTTTCAATGCATTATTATTTATTTATTTTTGTTTGATCAAATTAATGATTATTTTTACTTATCGACCTAATTAATTAATTGTTAAAATGTAACAATAATAAGCTCTAAATATTAGAGGATCAAAATTCACTTGATACGGAAAAGGGGGGAAAAAACGTCTTAAATAAAAAGCGAGAAGCGTCGAATTAGGGTTAGGGTCCCGGAACCCTAGTTTCATCGGAACCGGGCCAACGGTAAAAACCCACGGCCCAATGGGCGGTGGGCCCCACCCTCTTTTGGCCTAATTCCTCCGTCTAGGGCCTCAAAAAGCAGATTTAGTGATTTTCGCGCGCGCTTTTAACCTAATTTTGCATGGATTATTTTTTTTTAACCTAATTTTGCATGGATTTCGACCAATTAAATTTTATTTTCTTGTCCTAAATAATTAATCCTTGAAACGTAATAATAAGCTCTAATATTTAGCGGATCCAAATTCACTCGAAACGCCGAAAAACTTTCGAAAAAGCCGAAAAGCGGCAAATTAGGGTTAGGGTTTCGGCGTTCCGGGGTTCCATTCCCTTGGGAAACGGACCGACGGTCAAAACCCACAGCAGGACTGTGGGCCCCGCACCCGTTTGGCCAAATTCGGACGTCTAGGGTGTCAAAAACGCGATTTAGTGATTTTCGCGCGGTTTTAACCTAATTTTCAATTCATTATTATTTATTTATTTTTGTTTGATCAAATTAATGATTATTTTTACTTATCGACCTAATTAATTAATTGTTAAAATGTAATAATAATAAGCTCTAAACATTAGAGGATCAAAATTCACTTGATACGGAAAAGGGGGGAAAAAAACGTCTTAAATAAAAAGCGAGAAGCGTCGAATTAGGGTTAGGGTCCCGGAACCCTAGTTTCATCGGAAACGGGCCAACGGTAAAAACCCACGGCCCAAAGGGCGGTGGGCCCCACCCACTTTTGGCCTAATTCCTCCGTCTAGGGCCTCAAAAAGCAGATTTAGTGATTTTCGAGCGCGCTTTTAACCTAATTTTGCATGGATTATTTTTTTTAACCTAATTTTGCATGGATTTCGACCAATTAAATTTTATTTTCTTGACCTAAATAATTAATCCTTGAAACGTAATAATAAGCTCTAATATTTAGCGGATCCAAATTCACTCGAAACGCCGAAAAACTTTCGAAAAAGCCGAAAAGCGGCAAATTAGGGTTAGGGTTTCGGCGTTCCGGGGTTCCATTCCCCTGGGAAACGGACCGACGGGCAAAACCCACAGCAAGGCTGTAGGCCCCGGAACCCTAGTTTCATCGGAAACGGGCCAACGGTAAAAACCCACAGCCCAATGGGCGGTGGGCCCCATCCTCTTTTGGCCTAATTCCTCCGTCTAGGGCCTCAAAAAGCAGATTTAGTGATTTTCGTGCGCGCTTTTAACCTAATTTTGCATGGATTATTTTTTTTAACCTAATTTTGCATGGATTTCGACCAATTAAATTTAATTTTCTTGACCTAAATAATTAATCCTTGAAACGTAATAATAAGCTCTAATATTTAGCGGATCCAAATTCACTCGAAACGCCGAAAAACGTTCGAAAAAGCCGAAAAGCGGCAAATTAGGGTTACGGTTTCGGCGTTCCGGGGTTCCATTCTCTTGGGAAACGGACCGACGGTCAAAACCCACAGCATTGCTGTGGGCCCCGCCCCCGTTTCGCCAAATTCGGACGTCTAGGGTGTCAAAAACGCGATTTAGTGATTTTCGCGCGGTTTTAACCTAATTTTCAATGCATTATTATTTATTTATTTTTGTTTGATCAAATTAATGATTATTTTTACTTATCGACCTAATTAATTAATTGTTAAAATGTAACAATAATAAGCTCTAAACATTAGAGGATCAAAATTCACTTGATACGGAAAAGGGGGGAAAAACCGTCTTAAATAAAAAGCGAGAAGCGTCGAATTAGGGTTAGGGTCCTGGAACCCTAGTTTCATCGGAAACGGGCCAACGGTAAAAACCCACAGCCCAATGGGCGGTGGGCCCCCACCCTCTTTTGGCCTAATTCCTCCGTCTAGGGCCTCAAAAAGCAGATTTAGTAATTTTTGCGCGCGCTTTTAACCTAATTTTGCATGGATTATTTTTTTTAACCTAATTTTGCATGGATTTCGACCAATTAAATTTTATTTTCTTGACCTAAATAATTAATCCTTGAAACGTAATAATAAGCTCTAATATTTAGCGGATCCAAATTCACTCGAAACGCCGAAAAACTTTCGAAAAAGCCGAAAAGTGGCAAATTAGGGTTAGGGTTTCGGCGTTCCGGGGTTCCATTCCCTTGGGAAACGGACCGACGGTCAAAACCCACAGCAGGACTGTGGGCCCCGCCCCCGTTTGGCCAAATTCGGACGTCTAGGGTGTCAAAAACGCGATTTAGTGATTTTCGCGCGGTTTTAACCTAATTTTCAATGCATTATTATTTATTTATTTTTGTTTGATCAAATTAATGATTATTTTTACTTATCGACCTAATTAATTAATTGTTAAAATGTAACAATAATAAGCTCTAAACATTAGAGGATCAAAATTCACTTGATACGGAAAAGGGGGGGGAAAACGTCTTAAATAAAAAGTGAGAAGCGTCGAATTAGGGTTAGGGTCCCGGAACCCTAGTTTCATTGGAAACGGGCCAACGGTAAAAACCCACATCCCAAAGGGAGGTGGGCCCCACCCTCGTTTGGCCTAATTCCTCCGTCTAGGGCCTCAAAAAGAAGATTTAGTGATTTACGCGCGCGCTTTTAACCTAATTTTGCATAGGTTATTTTTTTTTAACCTAGTTTTG